>NC_140580.1:952367125-953115458 GCF_964204655.1 Triturus cristatus
CTGTTGTACTGTTTTTGAGCCCACTGTTCGCCGGACCCGCTTCGCGGGTCCCTCTTCATTGGAATTGCCGCTGGGGAATCTGTGGAGAGGCTGTGCAGTCTGTGTTGTGCTGGGGCTCTTGGGCAGGGCTGCGAGCGTTTCTGCAGGGACTCCGTCTCCCAGGAGTCCCTGCCTGGCCGATTGAGAACACCTGGCCCGCTCTCCCTGTCAGCCCCGCCCCCTGCGCGTCACGTCTGATTTATAACAGTGGAGCTTACTTCCGCTGCGCGGGAGCGTCCCGGGAGAAGCCCGGGACAAGGGCGGGACCGTCTGTGGCCGTCAGGGGCTGAAGGAGGCTGGGCTGGGCCCGGTCTCTGACATTGCGCCCTCTGACCACTTGTTACAGTACGTTCCCTGTATCTAGAGACCTCTGGTGTTTGTTTATATAGTATTGTTCTTTTTAAAGCTCGGCTGCAAATGATGTCTTCTCCTTCAAATACCACTGCCCAGATCTCTACTCAGGCCGAGGTGGGGTCAGCCACTTTGGGTCCATTAGACAAATACTTTAGTCGGGTAACCCTAGATATTGACAAAGAGATCGCTTTGGCGGAGAGGCGTGCCGAGCGTAGGTTATCTATTGAACTCCTTAAAATTCCTTTGGAGAAACGGCCACCTCAGGGTTTCCCGGCATTGGTTCCTCCCCTGTCATCCCTAACCCTGCCAGCTGTACTGGAAACGCCTTACGCCTTTCCCCCTTCACCAGAGTTGTTGGCTGGCTCGTCTGTGGGTCACGATGTGCCCATTTTGCCTTCTACCTCGTCCATTATACTAACTGGTTTACCTACAGGGCAGGTGACCACTGCCCAACCGAGTGTGTCAACTCACGTGGCTAAAACTAAACCAAGTAATAAAAGAAGTGCTGCCCTGAAGAAGTGCTATCTTCCTAAACATCCCAAAAAAATAAGGAAGGTTGGAATATGTCTACGCCCTTCCTGCGAGTCTATTAGGGCTGGCTCTGGTGGGGTTAAGATTGTCAAAGACGGAGTTGTTCCGGCTAGTCCTGTATCTAACACGAATGACCCCTCAGCGATGGTGTTGACTGAGACCTTATCTTCTGCTCCACCCCTGCTCCACGAGTTGGAGAGGCTGATGAGGTCTCTCTTGACTCCTATTGAGGAACGAGTTAAAAAATTGGCTGATCGGTTAGATCATTTCGAGCAGGCTACTCTAGATAACTTTTTTTCCACCAAATCCCTAATCAAGTCCCACCCTAGGATTGGGGATAGTATCAATCTTCCAAAACCAAATGGTCAGGCAAATGGTGTGTCCATCGCTGAGCCTCCTCCCCCCGTAGTCAGCATTGCAAGTAGGCCTCAGTCGAAGGGACATATCCCCAAGACTAATTTAGATTTTTCGGACCGTCCAAGTAGTAATACCACTAAAAAAAACAAGCTGCCTGATACTGTGGCTATAGGTAATAAAGATAGCTCCAAAAGTGGCAATCCTGTATCTAATGGTTCCCAACCCTCACCAAGCATTTCAACACCTCGTCTTGGTGTTCCTGCTAGGGGTAACAATGACAGTTCCAAAACTAATAACACTGTATTGAATAGTTCCCAACTACCACCAAGTATTCCAACATCCGGTCCTGCTGCTCCTGCCATTATCCTGCCTAACACCCTCCCGATGAAGGCACCCCGTAGGATACCTCCTATGAATCTCACTCCAGATTCTTATCCTTTCGTGGCTGTCCTTACTAATGTACCACCTTTGTTGGCCGGGCAAAGAGAATCCTTCCAGATGCTAAAAAACAAGGTAATGCACTGGTTAAAGGTAAATAGACCACTGCCCGGGGAAGTGGACGGGCTGATTATTGGAGTGAGAAGGACAGACTGGATAGGTTGTACTCCTAAGCACTTGGGGGGGGAGTGTATAGTTGTTAATTTTCAAGATCCTAGGGTGGCACGTCTGATCACGAAGCAAAATTGGGGCACAAGCAGTGGTGGAATTGGTGTTGTTGATCTTACATTCTTTTATCCAAGACCAACAGGTGTTCAATTTGGTATGATCAGTGAACTAGGTTGCTATAACAATCTCCCCTCCCCAGAGTTTGTTCCTTTCACTGTACCCATACAACGGGGCAACTTTTATAATGGACCAACGTACAATCGTTTTGAAGTGATGAAAGATCCGGGGTGGGTTTATTGACCAAATTCAGATTATTCCACGAACAGTAGGGAAGGTATGACCCATTGGGATATATGTGGGAAGCCTGTGTTAACTGTTTTGACTAAAAATGTGGAACCAAATGAAATGAGAACTGGTTGGGAGACTGTGATTTTGGAGGAAATATGTGGGGAGTGTATTTCAATTTCTGGGGCTCTGAAAATGAGGAACTAATTACATTTAGCACTGTTGGCACCCAGGAGGTTGATCACAACACTGAGGATACCACCCGAGAGAGGGAGGGATATGACAGAATCTTAACAAACGACTTTGGGATGTCCTGTGTAGGAGCAGTACCCATAGACGGCCCCAGTCTAGGGAAGTTTTTTTCATGGAACATCGCGGGGCTGAGTAGCAAGTTGATGTCCCAAAACTGGATGGATTTCGTCAAGGGCTTTGAAGTTTGTTTATTCCAGGAGACATGGGCTTGTGACCCTATATTTCTTCCTGGTTATTTAAATTTTTCAATCCCGGCCAGTAGAGGCGCTAGGGGTCGACCGATAGGAGGCCTTACAATCTGGATAAGGCAATGTCTTCAAATAACAATCAAAGTGGTGGATTTGGGTTGTAAGGATATCCAAATGCTAAGAATAGCCTCAGAAAAGTGGGGAGGGATAGATATATACAACATCTATGCCAGGGGCAGTACCACTGGGAGTTCACCCATTCTAGAGGCTTTGTCCACTTTTTTGGAATCGCAGTCCCTGGGTAACAAAGTTGTAGTAGCTGGTGACCTAAATAGGACTTTCGAACCATTGGATAGTTCGGATGATCCCCTAGGGCAAGAGGAGGATACGCAATGGGGTGTTCCGACTTTAAATCTGGCTCCTGTTAAGCGGTGGACGAAAGATATATTACAACTGAATGCCATTTGCCTGGAACATGGGTTGAGAGCCCTAAATGGGAGGACGAAGGGCGATAGGGAAGGTGCCTGTACATTCGACAATAGTCATAACCAAAGTCGGATAGACTATGTCCTTTGCAGCCTCAATTTGTGGCAGTTGGTATGTGACATGAAAATCGAGGGTAGACTGGAAAGTGACCACAATCCCCTCTGTGTGACCCATAACTGGTGGATGGCCATATCAGGGAACCCTCAATTAAGTGACGGCCCAATGCCTATCATGGCTAATGACATGCGCAGACTTAACTGGCCGAGTGTATTGGCGAATGCAGAATCTATGGACTTTATAAGTTCCGAGGTGGATACTGCAATCGCTGCTATGGAGGCTGCAAACCCCGTAATCCCAGGTTCTAGGGAAATAACGGACATACACAATAAACTCTTTTCCCTTTTAAAACCGCATTTCTTGAGGTCCCGCAAGATAAATAGGAAACAACCACCCAAACCAGCTAGGTGGTTCAATCATCAGTGCAGGGAAGCCAGGCTAAGCTTGGGAAGAGCAATCAGGAATAGGGATAGGGCAGCGATTAGCGAGGCTAGGAAGCACTACAAGGTTAGCGTATCGCTAGCAAAAAAACATGGGACGAAAAGTATTGGGTAGAACTAAAGGAGGCCTCGGGGGCTAAGAATTCCAGGTTATTTTGGAATATTGTCAAGTGGGGTAGAGGTGGAACTCCAAATAAACCCGACAATAATGTCACTGAGGGTGCCTGGGTGGATTATTTCAAACCCCAATATGCTGAGATTACCGAGTTTAAGGATGTGGAAGTAATTTCAGCTGTATTCCCCACTGGGAATTTATTTTCCCTTAAAGAAACTGAAGTTGCAATATGCTCTGTCCAAGGGGGAAGGGCCCCGGGTCTAGATGGGATACCCTCTGATGTTTTTATAAACGATAAGGAGAGGTGGGCTAGGTATGTATTCCTTTTGGGAAATGCTATTGCGAAGGGAACGGCAGTCCCAGAGTTATGGAAGGGAGCAAATATTATACCCATATATAACAAAGGGGATCGGTCCCTCCCGGCCAATTATAGGCCGATAAGTTTGATTGCCACTATCCAAAAAGTGGTAGGGAGAATGGTGGTAAATCGACTAATGGACTGGGTAGATGAGAACAACGCCCTGTCCCCTTATCAGGCTGGTTTTCGGCGGGCTACAAGCACAGTCGACCAGGTGTTTCGCTTTGCTCTGCTGCAGTGGGGGACGGTGGTGCTCGGCGAGGGCAGCCTGTATGTTGCCTTTGTCGACTTGCGGGCTGCCTTCGACCTGGTACCAAGGAGAAAGCTCTGGGCAGTTCTGAGCGAAATAGGCCTTTCGGCTGAGTTACTCACTCTGATACTGAGGCTGCGTGAGTGTAATTTCGCCAAAGTTCAGTGGGGTATGAATGGTGAATCATCTGCCGACTTTCCGATTGAACGCGGAGTTCGACAGGGGTGTGCTATGGCCCCCCTGCTTTTTTCCCTATTTATTAACGGAATTGTGGCTCGGATGCTGGATGCCAGTGTCGATGCACCCTTGTTGGCGGGCCTCAGGGTTCCGATCCTGATGTTCGCCGACGATACGCTGATTTTGTCTAAAACACCGGCTGGCTTGCAGCGAGCTTTAAACATCTTCGATCTTTTCTGAGGGGAACATGGCCTGGAAGTTAACGTGGGCAAGACCAAGCTGATGGCCTTCTCACCAAAACGTAGACCCCGGCCTAAAATACTTCTGAACAACTGTGAGCTTGAGGTGGTTACTGTATTTACCTACCTTGGGGTGCAGATAGCAAACAATCTAAAATGGTCTCAACATATAGAAAAGGCGGTCCTGAGGCATCAACAGATTTCGGGGGCACTTCGGGTGGAACACAAAAAGTCTAAATCAAAGCCTATAAAACCAGTCCTGGCAGTATATGATGCCAAGGCCATTGGGTCTGCCCTATATGGGGCTGAGCTGTGGGGTTTCGAGAGGCTTCTCCCCTTGCAAATATCGGAGAATAAGTTCCTTAGGGGAAACACGGGTCTCCCTCAGAGTACACCATTAATCCCGCTTGGTCTTGATTTAGGGAGAAGATCAGTTAGTGACCGAGCGCGATTGCGCCCGATTCTCTATTGGAGACGCCTCTGGACTATCCCAGAGATACGGCATTATGCAGAGGGGTTCCTTGCCATAATTAAAGCTGACACCTTTCATAAAATAGTCTGGTTAAAAAATCTTAGGACTGCTCTAGGTGACCTCGGCCTCTCCAATCTATGGGATAATCCATCTGGGGAACCCTTTCCAAGTAAAAACATAATTAAAAGCTTATATTGGGACTGGATAGATGGCAGACTCTGGAGTAGAACGAGATCAGACACAATGGCGGGGCGTTTCTTAGAAATCAAACTGTGTCCTGCATTGGAACTATACTGGGACAGTATTACTAACCCAGGGGATAGGAAGCTTTTCTTCCAGTTAAGATCAGGTGCCCTTCCTCTGAGATCACTGACGGGTAGGTGGAGGAGTTCAACCACCTCATGCTGCCCGGTTTGTGGTGCAACTGAGGAAAATATAGGTCACTTTCTATTCCTGTGTAAAGCTTATGCCACCCCGAGAAGAGTTTGGTTAGCTCCTGTTTGTAGAAATCTAGGGACAACCAGGGGTGTTGAGGCGCTACGAATTATTTGCACCACCACTGATATGCCTATTGTTCTGGGTACAGCAAAGTATCTGGGGTGGGCATGGTCCATTAGACGGAGGGCAATTTCTATTAATGTAATATAACTGGGGTAACAAGTAATCTCTGTGTAAATGTACACCAAAGATTTTTATTGTTTATGTATGCACAACTGTTTTAACAGTATGTATAAATAGGAACATTTTTAATGTGATGTATTTTAAATGTATGTTTGTGCTTTTATGAGTATATTCCTCGAATAAAGCTTTGAATACAATACATATCAAATCCAAAATATTGTCAATCAAAATATTGTGACCATAATCTCCAATGACATAATATTAGATAGATAAGTGCACAGAGGGAGGTAAGGATTTACTATTCTTAATTCCACCTCTACGCACCGCAAAGATATATATATATATATATATTATCTACTGGCGGTCGCCAGTAGATAGTTATAGTTAGGACCGTGTTTCCATAGGAAATCTGAAAATTCTATTTTGAATAACTTTGGCGCCGGTTGACGAATCCTCGCGAAATTTTCAAAACTAATGGGGCGCTCCGCTCCGCTCCTACCCTGAAAGTCTTGGGGCGATTCATCAAGTGGGGGCCGAGAAAAAAGGGGGGTCCCAAAACGTGTTTTCCCCATGCATTTTCCCATAGGACCTTTAGTCGAAGGTACAGCCCGAACGGCTGAACAGAATTACTTGAAATTTGGCAGAGAGGTAGTCCTCAGGTCAGGGAAGTGCCTTTTGCAGGTCTGGTGTCAATCTGTTCAGTAGTTCCTGAGAAAATAGCATTTAAAAGCATATAAATATCTATAAGCGTGTACCGTGCGCGCACCGTGCGCGCACCGTGCGAGCACCCTAACGTGCGCAAGCGTAATTCTGATTGGTGGTTACATGTTAGTCAACGTTCGAATCGGTCGAAATCAGGAAGTGTCGGCCGCCATTTTGTTTGTTTTCAGTGCGAGAGTGAAAAAGGAAGGTGGTGAACGTGAAAAGGGGGCAGGGTAGAGAGTTCCTGACCCCCTAGCCTTTGTCAGGGGGTCCCTGAAGGACCCCGAAGGCAGAAAAAAAAAAAAAAGATTTTTTTTTAAAAATCACGTGAAAAATCAAAAAAAAAAAAAACATTTAATACGTAGCTTATTGTAAAATAAATATACAAAAAAAATAATAATACATACATAACTTAACATTTAAAAAAACGTACAAATTCACTGAAAAAACCATAGGTTTCATACACGTTATAGTTAGGAATTAGCATTTAAAAAACCTTGCAAATTCACTTAAAAAACCATAGGTTTCACACATGTTATAGTTAGGTGGATATTTCACTCGTAAAAAACCAATGAAATTGCCCCGTTATAGTTAGTTCAGATAACTATAACTCGCGCAACCACCACTCTATCACAAGGATGATGTCATCAGTGATGTCATGAGTGATGTCACTGACCATGTCATGAGTGATGTAATATGTGACGTCATCAGCAGTGCATTGCGGGCGCGTGAGTTATAGTTATCTGAACTAACTATAACGGGGGAATTTCATTGGTTTTTTACGAGTGAAATATCCACCTAACTATAACATGTGTGAAACCTATGGTTTTTTAAGTGAATATATATATACATATATCTATATACATATATGTATATATACATATATCTATATACATATATATATATGTGTATATATATATATGGAAATAGGCATAGGATTTACACACTAGGAACAGGGGAAAGGTATACAAGTTAAAGATGAGGGTATGGAAATCAGTTTACCTGAAATTAGATTTTGACATTCATGAGGTAATTAACTTTTTCAGGGTCCTTTGATTTCCTAAACCAGGGTATTTGTACAAAGACATTTTAAAGGGGATAAGCTTATGAACTTTGTTTTTTACAACTTTTTAACTTTTATGATGATATTTAATAAATGTTTTTATAAGTTTTTAGATAAAAGACGCATAGAGGGTTCAACCAGTTTGACCGTGCTAAATCTTTCTCTTTCAATGATTCAATGACCTAATGAATATGACAGAACCACATGTCGGCATTAGGCCTAGAGCATCATCATGATGATCTTTTTGAATTTGCAGTTCCATCTGTCTCCTTATTCTTTTACTTTCTCTTGCATAGATGCTTCCCTTGCATTTTGGTAGGTTTTCATTATGGGCAATTTTGGTTCCCTATGCTATATAGCAAGAGATGCAAGCAACATAGATATTAATACAGAACAATTCGTTCCGGAGGGATCAACCTTGTATAAACTCAGGTGATAATAGGACAAACCATAGAATTAAGGTATATCATGGTAAATGTCTCAGGCTTAACACACAGTGATGGAAGGAAAATTCCAACCTGGTCAGGTTCGATTTAGTTTACATGGAGACACATACCCACTCGGGTCTTAGTAGACGCTTAGTATGTAAATTGTTAGCCACATATCAGTTTTATCAAAATTGATTGAAGTCCTGAGATATGTGTCGCAGATTTACAAACTTAAACATTTTTAAACATATTTATACATTTTTATATATATATAGTTTTATATATTCTTATGTATTTATTGTAAAAAACATATGGAGATGTTCACTTTCTTATTGTGAAGTCTGTAAAACCATCAATGTTGTTTTTACACATCTGTGTTATTATGTTATTTATTCGGTCCAGTCCTAGTTTACACATATCCAGAATTACATGCATTATGCAGTTATACAAGTGTATCCTTTATTGGTTCCGCAATAACAGTAATGATTTTTTCTATGTCTATTTGCTAATGTTTGCACGTGACATTGCACTGGCACTTTAAATATTCAGGCTTCGTCCTACAGCGTCATGTGATCAAGGCCTCTGGTAGGCCGAAACACGTCATGGCGGTGGTGCGTTTATGCTGGACTGAACAAAGAAATTTTGCACCTATCGATGGGTCCGTGTTCGTCTCTTGTATGAGGATTTATGCAAGATTTGAGATGATTTCTGTGGCATATATATACATATATATATATATATATATATATATATATTACCTACTAGCGTAGTTAGGACCTTGTTTCCATTAAAAAAGCGTTTTTTCTTTTGCCAATAACTTTGGCGCCGTTTGAGGATTCTTTGCAAAATTTTCAAAGCTAATGGTTCACTCAGGTCAGCTTCTGTCTTGAAAGGTTCGTGATGATTCGTCAAGCGAGGGTGAGAACAAAGTGGGGTCCCATAACGCGTCCCCAGGGACTGCCACCTTCCCGGGGCTTTATTAATTATGGGGGGGGCTCGCGGGCACCCCCAAGGCCCGGGGACCACCACCTCCCCGGGGCTTTGATTAATTATAGACCGGGGGGCCTCGCAGGCCCCCCCAAGCCCCGGGGACCACCACCTCCCCGAGGCTTACATCATTAATGAGGGGAACCTCACGGGACCCCCACCCCAAGCCCCAGGGACCACCACCTCCCTGGGGCTTTGTACTTAAAGGGAGAGGGGCTGCGCGACCCCCCTCCTGGAGCCCTACATGGCCCTGGGGACCACCACCCCCCAGGGCCGGCTCCTGCAGTGTCCTGGGGTGCCCACCCCGGGACATTGCTGTTTGCTATGGCAGAGCGGGAGCACGGCTCCCGCCCTGCCATAGCAAACACTGCTTTGCTACGTTGAAGCAAGAGCAGGAAACCTGCTCTCGCTTCAGCGAAGCAAAGCAGATTGCTTTTTGGCAAGGGGAACTGCATGTTAGCAGCTCCCTTGCCCAAAAGCAATGCCGGCTCCGCATGAGGCGGGGAGCTGGCAGGGACCGTGGGGGCATAGGGGCTCCCCCCACAGTCGCCATCAAGGAGGCCAGGCCCCAGGGTCCCTTTACTTTAATTATATATTTTTTTTTAATGGATTGCCGGCCCCTGGGGATGGGTTCTCCTGGGCCATAATTGGCCTGAGGAGTGGGCCTCTAAAATAAAAAAAGATGGCCTCCTGGTGCATTCTGGGTTGGGGGATTAAGTCCCCTTGAATCCTGAGGGTCCTTAGGGGCCAACTAGACCACCAGGTACATCCAGTAATCCCCACACAGTGGGATTGCTGAGAGGTGGTCTAAGGCCATGCCCCTTTTTACACCACTCTGCATATGCGCCTCTTGGCGCACTGCTGGTGGGTTGATGAAGTCCAGGCGGCGCGTTTGCAGAGTGGTGTAAAAATGGGGCATGGCCTCGGACCACTCTCAGCTATCCAGTTGTGGGTGCTTACTGGAGGTTCCTGGTGGGCTAGTTGGCCCTCAAGAACCCTCAGGATTCAAGGGGACTTTATCCCCCAACCCAGAACATGCCAGGAGGTGCGTTTGCAGAGTGGTTGAGAAAGGGGGCGTGGCCTGTGTCCACCTGTCAGCAATCCCACTATCTGGGGCATACTGGAGGTATTAGGAAGCTAGTTGGCCCCTAAGGATCCCCAGCAGTGAAGGGACTTTAATCCCCATCCAAGAGCCCGCCAGGAAGTGCGTTTGCAGTGTGGTGGGAAAAGGGGGCGTGGCCTGCAATGAGAACTTAGCAATCCTGATATGTGGGACTTTCTGGAGGTAACAGGAGGGAGAGTTGGCCCCCAAGGTTGACCTTGGGGCCAACTACCCCTCCTGTTACCTCAAGTAAGTCCCACACAGTGGGATTGATAAGTGGTCTTTGAAGGCCACGCTCACCTTTCTCCACCACTCTGTAAATGCATCTTGTGGCACAGTACTGGTTGGGAATGAAGTCCACTTTACTTCTGAGGGACTTTGGAGGCCAAGAAGCCTTCCTGGTACCTCCTGTAAGTCCTACGCAGCAGAATTCCTGAACGCTGGTCCGAGGCCCAGCCCCCTTTTTCGACCAACCTGCAAATGTGACTACTAGTTAAAGAAGCATTTGCAATGTAATGGATCTCGCATTTGCGAGAGTTAGAGCTATTGGCGTTGAAAATGTACACGTTTTTTACAAATGTTTTTTGGAGTGAAGTGAATGTACGTTGTGTGTAGTGGAATTATGTGGTATGTTCTGCAGTGAAATTATGTGGATAGAAAGTATGTGGTATTTAGTGTATAAGAATTATGTAGAGTGGGATTATGTGTTATGGAGAGTAATTATGTGGTATGGTAGTCTGTGTTGTGGAGTGGTAACCTCAGGTTTAGTCTTCCTCGTTTCCATAGAAGCTAAACTATAAACTCAATGAGACAAACAAAAGGACCCACTGAAGAGTGCCTCTTGACCTAGTCGGATGTATGAGCAGGGCCACTGGAATTATGCGACTGTTCGGCTGCACATCTCTTGACTCTTTCTGTACATCTCTTGGTTCTTTCTGCACTACTCTTGCCTATTTTTGCACCTCTTTTGCTTCTTTCTGCACGTCTCTCTCCTCTTTCTGTACCCCTCTTGCCTGTTTCTGCACCTCTGTTGCTTCTTTCTGCACTTCTTTTGCCTCTTTCGGCACCTCTCTTGCTTCTTTCTACATCCCTGTTATCTCTTTCTGTACTTGTCTTCTTTCTTTCTGCACCTCTCTTTCTTTTTTCTGTACCCTTCTTCCTTTTTTGCACCTCTCTTGCCTCTTTCTGCACATCACTTGCCTTTTTCTGCACTTTTTTTGCTTCTTTCTAGATCTTTGTTGCTTCTTTCAGCAATTCTCTTGCTTCTTTCTGCACTTCTCTTGCTTGTTTCTGCACCTCTCTTGCGTCTTTCTGCACCTCTGTTGCTGCTTTCTGCACCTCACTTGCTTCTTTCTGCATCCCTCTTGCCTCCTTCTGCATACCTGTTCCCTCTTTATGCACCTTTCCTGCCTGTTTCTGCACCTCTCGTGCCTCTTTCTGTACCTCTGTTGCTTCTTTCTGCACTTCTCTTGCCTCTTTCCGCACCCTTCGTGCCTCTTTCAGCACCTCTGTTGATTCTTTCTGCACTTCTCTTTCTTCTTTATGCACCCCTCCTGCCTCTTTCTGTACCCCTCTTGCCTCTTTGTGCACCTCTCTGACCTCTTTCTGCACCCCTTTTGCCTCTTCTTGCACCTCTGTTGGTTCTTTCTGCACTGCTCTTGCTTCTTTCTGCACCTCTTTTGCATATTTCAGCATCCCTCTTGCCTCTTTCTGCACCCCTCTTCCCTATTTCTCCACCATTCTCACCTCTTTCTGCACCCCACTTGCCTCTTTCTGCACTTCTGTTAGTTCTTTTGCACTGCTCTTGTTTCTTTCTGTGCCTCTCTTGTAAATATCTGCACCCCTGTTCCCCCTCTCTGCACCTTTCTTGCCTGTTTCTACACCTCTCTTGCCTCTTTTGGTAACACTGTTGCTTCCTTCTGCACTTCTCTTACCTCTTTCTGTACCCCTCTTGCCTCTTTCAGCACATCTGTTGCTGCTTTCTCCACTCTCGTGCTTCTTTTTTCACCCCACTTGCCTCTTTCTGTACCCAGTAGCGGTCCGTGGAGGGAGTTCCATGGGGCGGTGAGGCGGGGCGGGGGAGGGGCAGGGTGAGGAAATGTAAACACCGGAATATGGATGAACGGAGGTAAGTACACATTTAAATAAATAAAACGAATTCCTTTGCGCGCGCTGCATCCCAAAATGCCTCTTTGTGCACCTCTCCTGCCTCTTTCTGCACCTCTTTTGCATCTTTCTGTACTTTTCTAGCCTCTTTCTGTACCCCTCTTGCCTCTTTCTGCACCTCTGTTGGTTCTTTCTGCACTGCTCTTGCTTCGTTCTGCACCTGTGTTGCCAATTTCTGCTTCCCTCTTACATCTTTCTGCCCATCTGTTGCCTCTGTCTGCACACCTGTTCCCTCTTTCTGCACCCCTTTTGCCTTTCTCTGCAACTCTTTTGCCTCTTTCTGCAGTTCTCTTGCCTCCTTCTGCACCTCATTTGCCTCTTTCTGCACACACAGGGCTACTTTTAAACTGACCTCAGGCTCAGCAATGCACACATGCAAGCACAGAAAAGGGCTGCTGGCCTCTAAACTGCCATGCCCTATTATATGCTAGGGACTTAGAGGTAGTTTTAATCCCCCTGCTCTATTATGTACTAGGGCCTTACAGGGGAGGTCATGCCAATAACAGGGGTACCCCAACCCATAGTGTACCCGAATGTATGTAGGTATTTTCACTGTATTCTAAGTGTCTTTCAGCATAGCACTGGCTCCAGGCCTGGTTAGGCAGAGCCCAGGGTCAGTCAGAGTCAGTTACCACTAGTACCAGTCAGCAAAATGTTGGGGGGTGCCCAGGGCACAGGATGACTTTGCAACAAGGCCTCTTTCTACGCCTCTGTTGGTTCTTTCTGCACAGCTCTTGCTTCTTTCTGTACCTTTCTTCCTCTTTCTTGACTTCTGTTGCCTTTTTCTGCATTTCTCTTGCTTCTTTCTGCACCTTTCTTCCTCTTTCAGCACATGTCCTAGCTATGTCGGCAAAGTTAGAGATTAGCATTTAAAAAACCTCAGAAATTCACTTAAAAACAGAGGTTTCAGTGTGTGTGGGGGGGCCTCATGGCCCCCCCAGCCCTGGTAACCGCCACCTCCCTGGGGCTTCAAAACAATTAAAGAAGTGTGGAGGGTAATTTAAATATGGGTGTTCGTAGCGGACTACTGGCCCCGGGGACCACCACCTCCCCAGGGCTTTGAATCTGTTGGAAGCGGGCAGCGTGGCCTCCCTCGTGGAGCCTTTCATGTCTCTGGGGACCGCCACTCCCCAGGACTGGCTCCAGAAATGTCCTGGGGTGCCCACCCCCAGGACATTGCAGCATGCGATGGCAGGATGGGAGCACGGCTCCTGCCCTGCCATAGCAAACACAGCTTTGCTTCATGGAAGCGAGAGCAGGAAACCTGCTCTGGCTTCCACGAAGCAAAGCAAATTGCTTCTGGGCAAAGGGAGCTGCATCCCAGCAGCTTTTCTGTCAAAAAGCAATGTCGGCTCCCGCAGGTGGCGGGGAGCCAGCAGGGACGGCGGGGGCATTTGGGGTTAAAAGCCCCAGGGAATGGGCTCCCCGGGGCCAAAAATGGCCAGAGATGGAAGCCACTCATCCCCCTCCCTTTTAATTTTTTTTAATGTAAGGTCGGCCCAGGGAGGGGATGGGGTCCCCGAGGCCATAATTGGCCTCAAGAGGGGGGCCCCCTTCTATAAATGGAAAAATATATATATTTTTCAAATAAGTGACCATGCCCCAGGGGATGGGATCCACGATGCCAAAATCAGCCTCCCCTTGAATCCTAAGGGTCCTTAGGGGCCAACTAGCCCACCAGGTACCTCCTGTAAGCCCCACACAGAGGGATTGCTGAGAGGTGGGCCAAGGCCACGGCCCTTTTTATACCACTCTGCAAACGTGCCTCTTGGCGCACTGCTGGTGGGGTGATGAGGTCCTCTTGTGTCCTGAGGACCTCAGGACAGAAGTGGATTTCATCCTCTGAGCAGCAGTGCACCAGGTGGCGCTTCGCAGAGTGGTGTAAGAAGGGGGCATGGCCTCAGACCACTCTCAGCAATCCAGCTGTATGGGGCTTACTAGAGATAACAGGAGGGCCAGTTGAACCCCAGGGGCCTTCAGGAGGCATGGGGACTTCATCCCCCCACCAGGAGTGCACCAGGAGGTGCCTTTGCAGAGTGGTGGACAAAGGGGACGTGGCCTGTGTCCATCTTTCAGCAATCCCACTGTGTGGGGCTTACTGGAGGTAACAGGGAGGCTAGTTGGCCCCTAATGACCCCCAGCAGCAAAGGGGACTTTAATCCCCATCGAAGAGCGTGCCAGAGAGCACGTTTGTAAACTGGTGGTCAACGGGGGCATGGTCTGCTATGACAACTTACCAATGTTGCTGTGTGGGACTTACTGGAGGTAATAGGACGGGTAGTTGCCCCCCACGGTTGTCCTCCTGTTACCTCCAGTAAGTCCCACACAGTAGGATTGCTAAGAGGTCTTTAGAGGCTATGCCCCCCTTTCTCCACCACTCTGCAAACGTGCCTCCTGGCACACTACGGGTTGGGGGATGAGGTCGAATTTTCTCCTGAGGGACTTTGGGGCCAAGAAGCCATCCTGGTACCTCCTGTAAGTCCCATGCAGCAGAATTCCTGAGCACTGGTCGGAGGCCCAGCCCCCTTTCTCCACCTCTCTGCAAATACAACTACTAGTAAAGAAGCATTTGCAATATAATAGTTTTCGCATTTGCGAGAGTTAGAGCTATTGGCGTTGTAAATGTAGAAATGGTTTACTAATGTTTCTTTGAGTGGAGTGGATGTAGGTTGTGTGTAGTGGAATTATGTGGTGTGTTGTGCAGTGAAATTATTTGGAGAGAAGGTATGTGGTATTTTGTGTATAGGAATTATGTAGAGTGGAATTATGTGTTATGGAGAGTCATTATGTGGTATGGTAGTCCTTGTTGTGGAGTGGTAGCCTCATGTTTAGTCTTCCTCGTTTCCATAGAAGCTAAACTATAAACTCAATGAGACAAAAAACAGGGAACCACTGAGGAGCACTTCTGGACGTAGTCAGAGGTATGAGCAGGACCACTGGAATTATGCAACTGTTTGGCTGCACTGAATTTCGCACAATTCTACATTTTCCTCATTGCCACATAATCCATCTGCTGCATAATCTGCAGTTTCAACAAAAAAACCTTGTTTCTAGTTCAAACGGCTCAAACGTTACCAAAAATGCAGCGATAATTGTTATAGCGTGGTGGAAGGCCCTTTGAAATCCTAGATAGGTCACCTGTTACGTATTGCTAAATGTGGGTATTAAATTGGTAGTAATGGTGTGCAAACCACTCTTGCTTCTTTCTGCACCTTTCTTTCTTTTTCTGCACTTCTTTTGCCTCTTTCTGCACCTCACTTGCTTCTTTCTGTATCCTCTTGACTCTTTATGCACCCTTCTTCCCTCTTTCTGCACCTCTATTGCCTCTTTCTGCATGCCAGTTCCCTCTTTCTGTACCTCTCCTGTTTGTTTCTGCACCTCTCTTGCCTCTTTCTGCCCTTCTCTTGCTTCTTTCTGTACCTCTGTTGCTTCTTTCTGAACTTCTCTTACTTCTTTTTGTACCTCTGTTGCTTCTTTCTGCACCCCTTTTGCCTCTTTCTGCACCCTTCTCCCTCCTTGTGCACTCTCTTGCCTCTTTCTACACCTCTCTTCCCTCTTTCTGAACCCCTCTTGCCTCTTTCTGCACCTCTGTTGGTTCTTTTGCACTGCTCTTGCTTCTTTCTGTACCTCCCTTGCAAATTTCTGCACCCCTCTCGCCTCTTTCTGCACCCTTCGTCCCTCTTTCTGCACCTCTCTTGCCTCTGCTTGCACCCCTGTTCCCTCTTTCGGAACCTCTTTTGCCTGTTTCTGCAGTTCTCTTGCCTCCTTCTGCACCTCTGTTGCTTATTTCTGCACTGTTCCTGCCTCTTTCAGCACCCCTGTTGCCTCTTCTGCAGTTCGCTTGCTCTGCACCTGCCTTGCTTCTTTCTTCACCCCTGTTGTCGCTTTCTGCACTCATCGTCCTTCTTTCTGCACCTCTCTTGTCTCTTTCTGCAGCCTTCTTGCCTATTTCTGTACCTCTCTTGCTTCTTTCAGCACTTCTCTTGCTTTTTTCTGCATATCTTTTGCTTCTTTCTGTACCCTTCTTCCCTATTTTGTATCTCTCTTGCCTCTTTCTGCAGGTCTCTTACCATTTTCTGCACCTCTCTTGCCTCTTTCCGTACCTCACTTGCCTCTTTCTGAACTTCTCTTGCTTCTTTCTACACCTCTGTTGCTTCTTTCAACAATTCTCTTGCCTCTTTCTGCACTTCTCTTGCATGTTTCAGCACCATTCTTGCCTCTTTCTGCACCTCTGTTGCCTCTTTCTGTACCTCACTTGCTTCTTTCTGTATCCCTGTTCCCTCTTTCTGCACCTTTCCTGCCTGTTTCTGCATCTCTCTTGCCTCTTTCTGTACCTCTGTTGCTTCTTTCTGCACTTCTCTTGCCCCTTTCTGCACACGTTGTGCCTCTTTCAGCACCTATGTTGCTTCTTTCTGCACTTGCTTCCTTCTTTTTCCACCCCTCCTGCCTCTTTCTGTACCCCTCTTGCCTCTTTGTGTGCCTCTCCTATCTCTTTCTGTACCACTCTTGCCTCTTTTTGCATCTCTGTTGGTTCTTTCTATACTGCTTTTGCTTCTTTCTACACCTCTTTTGCAAATTTCAGCATCCCTCTTGCCTCTTTCTGCATCCCTTTTCCCTTTTTTCCACCTCTCTTGCTTCTTTCTGCACTTCTCTTGCTTCTGTCTGCACCCCTGTTCCCTCTTTCTGCAACTCTTTGCCTGTTTCCGCAACTCTCTTGCCTCTTTCTGTAGTTCTCTTGCCTCCTTCTGTACCTCTGTTGCATCTTTCTGCACCACTCTTGCCTCTTTCTGCACCCCTGTTGCTTCCTTCTGTACTTCTCTTGTTTCTTTCTGCACCTCTCTGGCTTCTTTCTGCACTCCTCTTGCCTCTTTCTGCACCCCTCTTGCCTCATTCTGCACCTTTGTTGGTTCTTTGTGCACTTCTCTTGCTTCTACCTTTTTGTACACAAGTTTACAGAGTATGCTGTTTGAAACACAGGTATTCAAGTATTTGTATGTTTATTTTTATGTAACATGTCACTAGGTAAAAGCAGAGACACACACATGCATACCTTCACAAACTTGGTCAGACTTACAACAGTGATATGATTAAGATTGCTGTTTTATATTTGGTACGCCTAACATTCTGAGCAGTCGATGAATAGTTAACCTTCAATAGAAAAGTGAGGTTTAAGACAACTTGGGAGAAGGATTAGTGATTAGGCTACTATGTATAAGTCTGTTGTATGGTTCATTCGAAGTAGGCCTCTTTCTGCACCTCTGTTGGTGTAATGAATGTGCTTTTCACAAAAGGACACACCCAAACCCTGCACTCCCACTTTGGAGGCAAATATACCACTGCACCTTTAAATAATACACTTTGAGCAGCACTCCTTAAAGATGAGGAAAAGACACAACACTCTCTTTAGGCGAGGCAAGAAAACAAATTCAGGTGTATTGAAAATAACACACGCAAGTTTATTGATGCAATGTTTAGAATGGTAGGCCAAATATGTCAATAAATGCAGAATCCCAAATATCAAGCGAACAATTAAATGAACAATTGAAATAGAATGCAGTATATACAAGTAGCAAAGAGTAGAAAATATATATATAAAATGGTTAGGAAGACCTCACCGACTGAATTTGCATCATCCTTGCCAACTCAAGCTGGGGAAGCCCTTCAACAGCCCAGAAAGGTGTTCAGTCAGGACTCAAGTTCTGTCACCTCCACAGCAATACGTCTATTCTGTGATGAACTTCCACCTGGCCCCCGCAGGTTCCCAGCTTTAATACTAATATTCAACGTGAGGAGAAGCTTCTAGAAAACCTCGCCCCCTTCTCATTAGAAAAAACAAGCTGGTTGTACCCGTCTGCATCAAGGCCAAGACGGAGGCTGGCCAAGATCCCATATTTTGACTCCAAGGCAGAGTTGTACATTCCACAGTCACTTCCCACAACATATTCCAGTTCACTCTGGTCGGTGAGGTGCGAAAAACAAGTGAGGAGCAGAAAGACCTTGAATATGAATCTCAAGCACTGCTGTGCATGCAGAAGCACGGCAAAGTCAGAAAACAAGATGACATGAGGCCATGTCAAAGCCAATAGTTAAAGTCAGAAAACAAGATGACATGAGGCCATGTCAAAACCAATAGTACTGTTCTACTCCGTGACAGCTCCCACTAAAAGACAGCAAGATTACAAGATGGAAGAGAAGCAGGCATATGCAGGACCGTCCTACATTAAGGCTAGGGTAGAATAACACACTAAAGTCAGTTAAAATGATGGTAGTGGAAGGTCATCATAGGGTGCCCAACCTCAAGAGTGGCTCATTCATTAGATTTGGTTCTTTCTGTACTTCTCTTGCTTCTTTCTGCACCTTTCTTTCTCTTTCTGCACCTTTCTTGCCTTTTTCTGTAATTCTCTTGCTTCTTTCTGCGCCTTTCTTCCTCTTTCTGCACATGTCCTACCTATGTAGGCATAGTTAAAAATTAGCATTTAAAAAACCTTAGAAATTCACTGAAAAAACCATAGGTATCAGGGATGTTATAGCTAGTATTAGCATTTAAAAAACTAGAAATTCACCGAAAAAAACACAGGTTTCAGGGACGTTATAGTTAGGAATTAGCATTAAAAAACCTTAGAAATTCACTGAAAAAACCACAGGTTTTAGGGACGTTATGGTTAGGCTGACATTTCACTTGTACAAAACCAGAGAAATTTGGCCGTTATACTTAGCTGAGCTAACTATAACTCACTCCCCCACAATGCACTGCTGATGATGTCACAAATTACATCACTCATGACATGATCAGTGATATCACTGATGACATCACTGATGACATCTCAAATGGCATCACTGATCACATCACTGATTACATCATCCAGTGAGTCTCAGTGTTTCTAAAATGTTTAAGAATCATATACATATATATATATATTACTGCTCCCAAGGTGCCCACGTGGCAGGAAAGCACTCCAGAACCTGCGATGCCTCTCGATGCCCCAGCAGAGGAAAATGCGGCCAGACGCGTTTCGAGTTTCCATCTCTTTTTCAATGGCCGTTCACCTGTTTCCTGTGGCCAAGTCCCGCCTACATACTCTGCTCCTGCCTCCTGATAGGCGAGTGTGTGACTGGCAGTTCCCACAGAATTGTGGTTAATGTAGTGCGGCACCAAATGAAACCCTGAATGGGTGCCAAAGGATAAGGATCACTAATGCACGCCCTGAATGGGCTGACCCCTCTGTAAACTTCTTCTTGGCTTAGATTCCCTCGAGGAACTGGGGAGATCCCCAGCTGACGACCCGCTTGTGTTAGAGCGGTGGTGCTCTCCTCGCGGCTGGACAAGCCACGTTTAAATTACTGCTCCCAAGGTGCCCACGTGGCAGGAAAGCACTCCAGAACCTGCGATGCCTCTCGATGCCCCAGCAGAGGAAAATGCGGCCAGACGCGTTTCGAGTTTCCATCTCTTTTTCAATGGCCGTTCACCTGTTTCCTGTGGCCAAGTCCCGCCTACATACTCTGCTCCTGCCTCCTGATAGGCGAGTGTGTGACTGGCAGTTCCCACAGAATTGTGGTTAATGTAGTGCGGCACCAAATGAAACCCTGAATGGGTGCCAAAGGATAAGGATCACTAATGCACGCCCTGAATGGGCTGACCCCTCTGTAAACTTCTTCTTGGCTTAGATTCCCTCGAGGAACTGGGGAGATCCCCAGCTGACGACCCGCTTGTGTTAGAGCGGTGGTGCTCTCCTCGCGGCTGGACAAGCCGCGTTTAAATTACTGCTCCCAAGGTGCCCACGTGGCAGGGCGTGCATTAGTGATCCTTATCCTTTGGCACCCATTCAGGGTTTCATTTGGTGCCGCACTACATTAACCACAATTCTGTGGGAACTGCCAGTCACACACTCGCCTATCAGGAGGCAGGAGCAGAGTATGTAGGCGGGACTTGGCCACAGGAAACAGGTGAACGGCCATTGAAAAAGAGATGGAAACTCGAAACGCGTCTGACCGCATTTTCCTCTGCTGGGCCCTCGAGTTTACAGAGGGGTCAGCCCATTCAGGGCGTGCATTAGTGATCCTTATCCTTTGGCACCCATTCAGGGTTTCATTTGGTGCCGCACTACATTAACCACAATTCTGTGGGAACTGCCAGTCACACACTTGCCTATCAGGAGGCAGGAGCAGAGTATGTAGGCGGGACTTGGCCACAGGAAACAGGTGAACGGCCATTGAAAAAGAGATGGAAACTCGAAACGCGTCTGGCCGCATTTTCCTCTGCTGGGGCATCGAGAGGCATCGCAGGTTCTGGAGTGCTTTCCTGCCACGTGGGCACCTTGGGAGCAGTAATTTAAACGCGGCTTGTCCAGCCGCGAGGAGAGCACCACCGCTCTAACACAAGCGGGTCGTCAGCTGGGGATCTCCCCAGTTCCTCGAGGGAATCTAAGCCAAGAAGAAGTTTACAGAGGGGTCAGCCCATTCAGGGCGTGCATTAGTGATCCTTATCCTTTGGCACCCATTCAGGGTTTCATTTGGTGCCGCACTACATTAACCACAATTCTGTGGGAACTGCCAGTCACACACTCGCCTATCAGGAGGCAGGAGCAGAGTATGTAGGCGGGACTTGGCCACAGGAAACAGGTGAACGGCCATTGAAAAAGAGATGGAAACTCGAAACGCGTCTGGCCGCATTTTCCTCTGCTGGGGCATCGAGAGGCATCGCAGGTTCTGGAGTGCTTTCCTGCCACGTGGGCACCTTGGGAGCAGTAATTTAAACGCGGCTTGTCCAGCCGCGAGGAGAGCACCACCGCTCTAACACAAGCGGGTCGTCAGCTGGGGATCTCCCCAGTTCCTCGAGGGAATCTAAGCCAAGAAGAAGTTTACAGAGGGGTCAGCCCATTCAGGGCGTGCATTAGTGATCCTTATCCTTTGGCACCCATTCAGGGTTTCATTTGGTGCCGCACTACATTAACCACAATTCTGTGGGAACTGCCAGTCACACACTCGCCTATCAGGAGGCAGGAGCAGAGTATGTAGGCGGGACTTGGCCACAGGAAACAGGTGAACGGCCATTGAAAAAGAGATGGAAACTCGAAACGCGTCTGGCCGCATTTTCCTCTGCTGGGGCATCGAGAGGCATCGCAGGTTCTGGAGTGCTTTCCTGCCACGTGGGCACCTTGGGAGCAGTAATTTAAACGCGGCTTGTCCAGCCGCGAGGAGAGCACCACCGCTCTAACACAAGCGGGTCGTCAGCTGGGGATCTCCCCAGTTCCTCGAGGGAATCTAAGCCAAGAAGAAGTTTACAGAGGGGTCAGCCCATTCAGGGCGTGCATTAGTGATCCTTATCCTTTGGCACCCATTCAGGGTTTCATTTGGTGCCGCACTACATTAACCACAATTCTGTGGGAACTGCCAGTCACACACTCCCCTATCAGGAGGCAGGAGCAGAGTATGTAGGCGGGACTTGGCCACAGGAAACAGGTGAACGGCCATTGAAAAAGAGATGGAAACTCGAAACGCGTCTGGCCGCATTTTCCTCTGCTGGGGCATCGAGAGGCATCGCAGGTTCTGGAGTGCTTTCCTGCCACGTGGGCACCTTGGGAGCAGTAATTTAAACGCGGCTTGTCCAGCCGCGAGGAGAGCACCACCGCTCTAACACAAGCGGGTCGTCAGCTGGGGATCTCCCCAGTTCCTCGAGGGAATCTAAGCCAAGAAGAAGTTTACAGAGGGGTCAGCCCATTCAGGGCGTGCATTAGTGATCCTTATCCTTTGGCACCCATTCAGGGTTTCATTTGGTGCCGCACTACATTAACCACAATTCTGTGGGAACTGCCAGTCACACACTCGCCTATCAGGAGGCAGGAGCAGAGTATGTAGGCGGGACTTGGCCACAGGAAACAGGTGAACGGCCATTGAAAAAGAGATGGAAACTCGAAACGCGTCTGGCCGCATTTTCCTCTGCTGGGGCATCGAGAGGCATCGCAGGTTCTGGAGTGCTTTCCTGCCACGTGGGCACCTTGGGAGCAGTAATTTAAACGCGGCTTGTCCAGCCGCGAGGAGAGCACCACCGCTCTAACACAAGCGGGTCGTCAGCTGGGGATCTCCCCAGTTCCTCGAGGGAATCTAAGCCAAGAAGAAGTTTACAGAGGGGTCAGCCCATTCAGGGCGTGCATTAGTGATCCTTATCCTTTGGCACCCATTCAGGGTTTCATTTGGTGCCGCACTACATTAACCACAATTCTGTGGGAACTGCCAGTCACACACTCGCCTATCAGGAGGCAGGAGCAGAGTATGTAGGCGGGACTTGGCCACAGGAAACAGGTGAACGGCCATTGAAAAAGAGATGGAAACTCGAAACGCGTCTGGCCGCATTTTCCTCTGCTGGGGCATCGAGAGGCATCGCAGGTTCTGGAGTGCTTTCCTGCCACGTGGGCACCTTGGGAGCAGTAATTTAAACGCGGCTTGTCCAGCCGCGAGGAGAGCACCACCGCTCTAACACAAGCGGGTCGTCAGCTGGGGATCTCCCCAGTTCCTCGAGGGAATCTAAGCCAAGAAGAAGTTTACAGAGGGGTCAGCCCATTCAGGGCGTGCATTAGTGATCCTTATCCTTTGGCACCCATTCAGGGTTTCATTTGGTGCCGCACTACATTAACCACAATTCTGTGGGAACTGCCAGTCACACACTCGCCTATCAGGAGGCAGGAGCAGAGTATGTAGGCGGGACTTGGCCACAGGAAACAGGTGAACGGCCATTGAAAAAGAGATGGAAACTCGAAACGCGTCTGGCCGCATTTTCCTCTGCTGGGGCATCGAGAGGCATCGCAGGTTCTGGAGTGCTTTCCTGCCACGTGGGCACCTTGGGAGCAGTAATTTAAACGTGGCTTGTCCAGCCGCGAGGAGAGCACCACCGCTCTAACACAATTCAGGGCGTGCATTAGTGATCCTTATCCTTTGGCACCCATTCAGGGTTTCATTTGGTGCCGCACTACATTAACCACAATTCTGTGGGAACTGCCAGTCACACACTCGCCTATCAGGAGGCAGGAGCAGAGTATGTAGGCGGGACTTGGCCACAGGAAACAGGTGAACGGCCATTGAAAAAGAGATGGAAACTCGAAACGCGTCTGGCCGCATTTTCCTCTGCTGGGGCATCGAGAGGCATCGCAGGTTCTGGAGTGCTTTCCTGCCACGTGGGCACCTTGGGAGCAGTAATTTAAACGCGGCTTGTCCAGCCGCGAGGAGAGCACCACCGCTCTAACACAAGCGGGTCGTCAGCTGGGGATCTCCCCAGTTCCTCGAGGGAATCTAAGCCAAGAAGAAGTTTACAGAGGGGTCAGCCCATTCAGGGCGTGCATTAGTGATCCTTATCCTTTGGCACCCATTCAGGGTTTCATTTGGTGCCGCACTACATTAACCACAATTCTGTGGGAACTGCCAGTCACACACTCGCCTATCAGGAGGCAGGAGCAGAGTATGTAGGCGGGACTTGGCCACAGGAAACAGGTGAACGGCCATTGAAAAAGAGATGGAAACTCGAAACGCGTCTGGCCGCATTTTCCTCTGCTGGGGCATCGAGAGGCATCGCAGGTTCTGGAGTGCTTTCCTGCCACGTGGGCACCTTGGGAGCAGTAATATATATATATATATATATATATATATATATATATACATATATATATTATCTACTGGCGGTCGCCAGTAGATAGTTATAGTTAGGACCGTGTTTCCATAGGAAATCCGGAACATTCTATTTGGAATAACTTTGGCGCCGATTGACGAATCCTCACAAAATTTTCAAAATAGGTGGGGCGCTCCGCTCCGCTTGTACCCTGAAAGTCTCGCGGGGATTCGTCAAGCGGGGGCTGAGAAAAAAGGGGGGTCCCAAAACGCGTTTTTCCCATGCAATTTTCCATAGGGACCTTTAGTCCAAGGTACAGCCCAAACGGCTGAACAGAATTACTTTAAATTTGGCAAAGAGGTAGTCCTCAGGTCAGGGATGTGCCTTTTGCATATCTGGTGTCAATTCGTTCAGTAGTTCCTGAGAAAATCAAAAGTAAAATCATATATATATCTGGGCGGAGCCTAACCACACATCTCATCGTGAGATCTGATTGGCTGTCAGCACTTCATCCAAGAAGTGTTGGCAGCCATCTTGGGACCAATATACATGATAGCACCTCATTAAAAAGCCTTGCAGTTAATAGAAGATTTTAAGACTTTAGTTACATTATAAATCATTTGTTGATGGTACCATACTCATTTTAGGAATTGTGGTGTGTTCTAAGGTGATTTTACCATGTGAAAAAGCCTTCTGCTGTGATATCATGAATCATGTTTGAGAGAAAACTATTTTCTCATGCTTTTCCCACAGAGATTTGTAAGGTGATCAATAAGCTAAACTGAGAGCATATTTTCTGTAAATTCACATTATCTTTCTCAGTCATGGGAGAATGAAGTCTGACATTCTCAGTAAAACATGTACATCCAACAAGGGCAGAGACTGTCAGTTGATTCCTTTGTGTTCTACTGCAGCTTCCCAGAGTGTTCTAAAGAACAACTAGAGCGCTAACAGTCCTACCTATGACAAAAGTATGGCACACCTGAAGCCATCTTGGTTGGAATAAAGTGGTAACTCTTAAAACATTTAATTTAAAAAGGAACAAAATGAGGGGGTTCATTTTGCCATAGAAAGTATAATTAGTGCTGCAGAAAGAAAAGTTAGGGCACATTTTGAGTGACTTCTCAAATCCTCTTCTATTTCATTAAAACATTCTGACATGCAGACTGAAACATGCACTTTCAATACCAGCAGCAGACTTCCCTGGTGAGCAGTAGCTTTACTACAGTGATCTGATGCACAACTAGAGTGCTAACATTCAGAATTTATGGCAAATGTGTGACACATCTGAATGCCTTCTTGATGGAACCAAACTAAAAAACGGAAAGTATTTCCTACTGAGGAGACTGCAGTAAATGAGGAAATTTGTAAACTTCATAACAAATAAATCTCCCAAGATGGCCACCAGAGACAAAAGAGCCCAAATGTAGCCCAAATATCACCGAGATGTAGCCCAAGTATAGCCCAATGACAGAATGTCCCAGAGTGTTCTAACGAACAACTAGAGCGCTAACAGTCTTACTTATGACAAAAGTATGGCACACCTGAAGCCATCTTGATTGGAATAAAGTGGTAACAGTTAAAACATTTAATTTGCAAAGGAACAAACTGAGGGGATTCATTTTGCCACAGCAATTATGATTAGTGGTGCAGAAAGAAAAATTAGGGCACATTTTGACTTCTCAAATCCTCTTCTATTTCATAAAAAAATTCTGACATGCAGATTGAAACATGCACTTTGAATACCAGCAGCAGACTTCCCTGGTAAGCAGTAGCTTTACTACATTGATCTAATGAGCAACTAGAGTGCTAACATTCAGAATTTATGGCAAATGTGTGACACATCTGAATGCCTTCTTGATGGAACCAAACAAAAAAACTGAAAGTATTTCCTACTGAGGAGACTGCAGTAAATGAGGAAATTTGTAAACTTCATAGCAAATAAATCTCCCAAGATGGCCACCAGAGACAAAAGAGCCCAAATGTAGCCCAAATATCACCGAGATGTAGCCCAAGTATAGCCCAATGACAGAATGTCCCAGAGTGTTCTAACGAACAACTAGAGCGCTAACAGTCTTACTTATGACAAAAGTATGGCACACCTAAAGCCATCTTGATTGGAATAAAGTGGCAACACTTAAAACACTTAATTTACAATGGAACAAAATGAGGGGGTTCATTTTCCCATAGAAATTATGATTAGTTCTGCAGAAAGAAAAATTAGGGCACATTTTGACTTCTCAAATTCTCTTCTATTTCATAAAAATATTCTGACATGCAGACTGAAACATACACTTTTAATACCAGCAGCAGACTTCAGTGGTGAGCAGTAGCTTTACTACAGTGATCTAATGAGCAACTGGAGTGCTAACATTCAGAGTTTATGGCAAATGTGTGACATATCTGAATACCTTCTTGATGGAATCAAAGTAAAAAACTGAAAGCATTTCCTACTGAGGAGACTGCAGTAAATGAGGAAATTAGGAAACTTCATAACAAATAAATCTCCCAAGATGGCCACCAGAGACAAAAGAGCCCAAATGCAGCACAAATATCACCCAGATGTAGCCCACATGTAGCCCAATGACAGAAGTGTGCAAAACACTTATTTTTTGTGTATTTGCAGTTTTATATAATGCAGACTTGTCAGGTATTGGAGTGCTTTACATGAGCATTGGTTACATCACACAAGATCAAATTCATTCTGGTTGTAGACATGGGGAGATTAAGTGATTTGACCAGAATCACAGAATGTTGAGCTGAAGCAGAAACTCCAACCTGGTTCCCCTGTTGCAAAGTCTGCAGCTCTGGAAGTAACACCACATCCTCTCCCCTAGGTGCAACATTTAATCAAGTGGTCAACTGGATAAAAAAACATAAAGATTACAAATAATTTAAAAGTTCTTTGTCGCTATTTGAAAACTCAGAAAATATGTCCTCATTTTAGTTTTTTAGAGCACTAACCATAATTTTGATGCAAATAAGACCCTCTCATATATGTAATTTCTAAAGGAAATACTCTAGGTATTACAGTTTTGATTACATCAAGATGACGTCAGGCGTTCCACACTTTTGTAATAAATATAGAATGTTAGCAATCTAGTTGTTCATTGGGATACTGTTGAGAGGCAGAGGCCAGGGGCACGGACTCTGAAAATTGAAGGCCGGTAGGAGAGTGCAGAGGCAACAATTTGACCACACTGGGCAGGCAGGAAGGGCAGTGGCAGCACAACAGACTATGGAGGGCAGTGGAAAGGGGGGCAGGGGCAACAAACCAACAATACAGGACTGGCAAGAGAGGCTGTGGCAATATAATAGACCATTGTGGGCAGAAGGAAGAGGCAGTGGTAGTACAACCATACATGCCAACAGACCCGTTTCAGCCAGGAAACGTCCAATGTTTTTAAGCTCAAATGGGCTTTACTTGATCTGTCTCCTGTCTACAATCTCCTCTTTTTTAATGTAACTCAACGGGGAAAATCAATACCCAGTTTTTTTTCAAAATCTCCCTCTTACCAAGTTCAAAATGTTTGCAAGTATGGTACATTGGATCATGGTAGGCAGGAGGAATTGGGGTAGGGACATGGACTCGGATAACAGAGGACAGGAGGGACATGGAGAGGTGCACCAAACTGACCCTACAGGGCAGGCATCAGGGAGTGCAGCACAACAATCCATGGAAAGCAATAGGGAGGGACAGGACCATGCACATGGACAACAGGGAACAGAGGGGAAAGAGGCAATGGTAGCTAGCTGACCATAATGGACAGACAGGAGAGAAAGCTGCAGCATAACAGACCATAAAGGGCAGGAGGGACGGATCAGGGGCATTACAATGGAACAGGCAAGCCAGGAGGGAGGGAATAGGGGTCTGCACATGGAAAAAGAGGGCTGGGGCAAGGGGGCAGGGCAGGAGCAGCAAGATGACCATGAAGGTCAGGCAGTATGGGCACTAGAAACAAGACACACCATGGAGAGCAACAATGAGACTATGATATCATACACACAGACCATGGAGGGAAGGTGGGAGGGGGCAGGGGCAGCTAGTTGACCACACAGGGAAGGTGGGAGGGGCCATGGCATCACAGAAGACCATGCATGGCAAGCAGGAGGGTTAGTGGCAGCACAATGGCTATGATGGGCAAGAAGGAGGGTGCAGGGGCATGCACAAAGGACCATGGAGGATAGAAGGGAGGGTCAGGACCTGGGCACAGACAAGAGAGTTCAGGGGAAGGGGCCTCACAACAGACCGCACGGGGCAGGCAGGAGGAGCAGTTGCAGCACAACAGACCAGGGAGGGCAGAAGGGTGTGGCAGTAAAATGGACCATGGAGGACAGGAGGAAGGGGATAGGGGCATGGCATGTGGACAGGCAGGGTGGAGGTGGCAGGGACAGGTTACAGTCATCTGACAATGCTAGGCAGGTGGGAGGGAAGTGGCAGCTCAACAGAACACGCAGAGTAGATAGGAGTGGCAGGTCCATGGGATGGAGCAGGGGCAAGCACAAAGACATCGGATGGCAGGGGGAAGGAGAATAGGGGCAGCAAGCTAAGCACAGAGGCTAAAAGCAGGAGGTCAATGATGGGCCATAGAATTGGGCAATGGAGGGCAGGAGGAGTGGACTGGTACATCATGCTAAATGGAGGGCAGTGGCAGCACATCAGACCATGCATGGCAGGAGGGAGGAGGCTAGTCCATGGATTCAGACAGCAGAGGATAGGGAGGAGGTGGATGGGGCAGCAAGCTAACTGTTCAGAGAAGGTGGGTATTAGGAACTTTATTGTTTTTAAAATGTGTGTCTGTGCGAACTACTTAAAATATGAACAAGTATGCAGCATAATCTCACTTTTATTCAGGAAGAAGAGGACGTTTGTGACTGTGACTCCGGGCTCACTTGGCAGAAACACCCCCTGACCCTCCACCCCCCATCGCAAAATGTAATGTCCGTGAAAAGGGTAGGCGACGCAGTGTTATATAGAACATAGTCCTGAGAGCACGATTGAAAATGAAAACTAGATATAGTATATGGTATCAACTATGCACCAAAAAGTGTGATATAAGATGAACCGGGGCGTGAAATATAATATGCAATACATTGTGCGCAATGACAGATTCATTGGAGAGCGCGAGATAGCACAGGCACTAGCTCGTGCTATGCGATATGCGCCTTGGAGTGTAATATGCACAGGGCAGTGTTGTGTAACCTAACTAGTCTCTAAAGTTGTAATATAAAATATGTGCTGGGGAGTGTAACGTTGCATATGCACTGTGACAAAGATATGGATCCCAGATTGTAATATGTATGGCATAGCGCTGTGCGTTATAACATAGGCATCGAGGAAGGCACGTTAGATGGGGCAATATAACCAGTGCGAAGGCAAGTGTGGCACGACATATTCACAGGGTGGTGTTACAGTGCACATGGGCTAGAGAGTGTCATAGCATACGCACTAGCTGGTGGAATACAACACAGAGTTGTGAGGCACTCGGCGGGCACTGGTGGGTGTAACACAGCATTGGGCTCAGCCAGGAGCACACTGTGACTCTCAAGTGAGGTTTGTCTCCTTTCCAGAGAGTAAAATAAAAAGTATTACACATCCGGCGGTGGATGTGTGTTTTATTAACCGTGAGGGGGGTTTCTTGCATAGTTTGGTCGAATTTTTGTGGAATCCCCTTTGAATGGCTTGGTGTGCGTGTATATTAAATGTGCCGGTCAATAGCTACCCATGTTTGTATAAATAAACGACAAGGGTGTCTACTTGGAGAGTACCCACCGGCGGGGGCGCCGGGATTAGGCACGGTAGGGCGTCAGACACGTCAGAGCTTCACTAGCGGTGTAAATACAGTCCATGTGGATTCATTCTATGCATAGTTGCCTTTTAATGATTATCACGCAAATCGTCATGGTGATAGGTACATACGGTTTGTCCAGCATGTCCTAAGTGTTTCTATAAATATATCTTTTTTTAAAATAATAAAAAACAAAGGCCGGCCCTGGGGGATGGGGTCCCCGGGGCCATAAGTGGCCTGAGGAGGGGGGCAACGCAGCCCCCTCCTAAAGAATAAAAAAAAAAAAGGCCTTGACCCGGGGTTTGGGGTCCCCGGGGCCGATTAAGGCCTTGGGAGGGCCACATTTTTTTTTTTTAAAACAAAAAAATTAGGGTGCAGGCCCTGGGGGATGGGGTCCCCAGGGCCAGTAAATTAGAAAAAGAAGGGGGGCCACACAGCTCTCCTTCTTAAAAAAATAAATAAAAGACCGGCATCGCGCCGGAGGCCACGCCCCCTCCTAGCAGCACTCTGCAAATGCACCCCCTGGCCAGTTGTAAGTTGGGGAATTAATTCCCCTTCAATACTGAGGGTCCCTGAGGGCCAACTAGCCCAACAGGTATCTCCAGTATGCGCCAGGGAGCTGCGTGGCAGACAGGTGTTCTGAGGCCACGCCCCTTTTTTACACCTCTATGCAACGCAGCTCTGTGGCGCTTACTGGAGGTACTTAGTGGGCTAGTTTGACCCTAGGGACCCTTAGGATTCAAGGGGACTTAATCTCTCAACTTAGAACGGCCACAGGGCGCGTTTACACAGTGGTGAAGGGAGGGGACGGGGCCTGAGGTGACATGTGCAAACACGCCCTGTGGCACGTTTTAAGTTGGGGAAATAATTCCCTTTCAATCCTGAGGAACCCTGGGGGCCAACTAGCCCACCAGGGGCTTCCAGTAAGCGCCACTGCTCTGCGTTGCAGAGAGGTGGTGCAGGCCGTGCCCCTTTTTACACCTCTCTGCAATGCAGCTCTGTGGCGCTTACTGGAGGTACCTAGTGGGCTAGTTGGACCCTAGGGACGCTCAGGATTCAAATGAACTTAATCTCCCAACTAAAAACGGCCACAGGGCGTGTTTACACAGTGGTGAAGGGAGGGGACGGGGCCTGAGTTAACGTGTGCAAACACGCCCTGTGGCGTGTTTTAAGTTGGGGAAATAATTCCCCTTCAATCCTGAGTGCCCCTGGGGGCCAACTAGCCCACCAGGCGCTTCCAGTAAGCGCCACTGCGGTGCGTTACAGAGAGGTGGTCTAGGCCGTGCCCCTTTTTACATCTCTCTGCAACGCAGCTCTGTGGCGCTTACTGGAGGTACCTAGTGGTCTAGTTGGACCATAGGGACCCTCAGGATTCAAGGGGACTTAATCTCCCAACTTAAAATGGCCACAGGGCGTGTTTACACAGTGGGGAAGTGAGGGGACGGGGCCTGAGATGACGTGTGCAAACACGCCCTGTGGCGCGTTTTAAGAGGTAGTTTTAATCACCTGCCCTATTATATATTAGGGGCTTACAGAGGAGGTCATGCTGATCACAGGTGGACCCCAACGCATAGTGTTACCTAGTGTATGTAGGTGTTTTCACTGTATTCTGAGTGTCTTTTAACATAGCACTGGCTCTAGGACTGGTTAGTCAGACTCAGTTAACACCAGTATCCGTCTGAAAAAGTTGAGGGTACGGGATGATTTTGCAACAAGGCTTCTTTCTGTTCTTCTGTTTGTTCTTTCTGCACATTATCCTTCTTCCTGCACTTTTCTTCGCCTTTGAGGACTTCTTTTGCTTCTTTCTGCGTTACTTTTTTTTCTTTCTGTGCGTTTTTTCTTCTTTCTTCACATGTCCTATCTCTGTAGCCATAGTTAGAAATTAGCATTTAAAAAACCTTTGAAATTCACTGAAAAAACCATAGGTTTCAGGCACGTTATAGTTAGGAATTAGCATTAAAAAAACCTTAGAAATTCACTGAAAAAACCATAGGTTTCAGGGGCGTTATAGTTAGCTGGACTTTTGACTCGTACAAAACCATTGAAATTCCCCCGTTATAGTTAGTTCAGCTAACTATAACTCGCGCGCCCGCAATGCACTGCTGATGACGTCACATATTACATCACTCATGACATGGTCAGTGACATCACTGATGACATCACTGATGACATCTCAAATGACATCACTGATGACATCATCCAGTGAATGTGTGTTTTTCTGAAAATTACATATGTTTTATATATGTATATCTCAAGGTCAATGGAAGAATAAATGGGTATATAAGTGTCTAAATGGATGATTTGTTTTTGAAAAATAGATTGTATAACTGACTGATTAAGTGTATCTTAGTGAATACATGGCTTAGTGAGTAATGTTTAAATATGTAAATATCTGTATCAGTGTCTCACTTTGTGTATAAGTGGCTGCATGGGTTGGTGAGTAGCTACATGAGTGTCTATATAGGTTATTAGTTGGTTTTTTGAGTATCAGAATGAGTGTCTGAGTGTCTGTATGGTTCGGTGGGGGTATTACGTAGTGCATAAGTGCATGAATGAGTGACTCACTGTTTGTATGTGTTGAAGACAGCATGTGTGCAGGACTGTATTGGTGGATGAGTGTGTGCATGGGTGTGTTAGTGAGTGAATGACTGTCTCAATAGTGTCTTTATGAGTAACTACATATGTTTTAAACTAGTATATGTGACTATTGGTGTATATAAGTGAGTATATGTGAGAGTGAGAGATTGAAAGAGTCCCTGTATGAATAAGTATGTGTTTATATAAGTGATTGTTTAAAAGACTAAGTATGTGTAAGTTTCTGTAGAAGTAAGTGTGGTGGTGTGTGTATAACTGTATATGCAAGTAAATGGATGTTTGGTTCTTTATTAGCATGAGTGACTATGTGTGTGACTAACTCTATGGATGAGTGGCATTGTGTAACAGGATGTATAGGTGTATGAGTACATATGATGAGTGAGTACATGTATGAGAGACTGTATAGGACTGTTGGTGAATGAGTGGATGTGTATGTGGATCTTAGAATTACTGAATAGGTTGTTGTAACTGATATTGGTATGTCCATTGTTTTGAAAATTTTAGTTTCTATTTTTGAATGTGTGTATCAAAGGTTATATTAGGAGGAGAGGAGGTCTGCCACTCTATCACAAAGATGATGTCATCAGTGATGTCATTTAAGATGTCATCAGTGATGTCATGAGTGATGTCACTGACCATGTCATGAGTGATGTAATATGTGACGTCATCAGCAGTGCATTGCGGGCGCGCGAGTTATAGTTAGCTGAACTAACTATAACGGGGGAATTTCAATGGTTTTGTACGAGTGAAAAGTCCAGCTAACTATAACGCCCCTGAAACCTATGGTTTTTTCAGTGAATTTCTAAGATTTTGTAAATGCTAATTCCCAACTATAACGTGCCTGAAACCTATGGTTTTTTCAGTGAATATATATATATATATATATATATATATATATATATATATATATATATATATATATATATTCACTGAAAAAACCATAGGTTTCACACATGTTATAGTTAGGAATTAGCATTTAAAAAACCTTGAAAATTCACTGAAAAAACCATAGGTTTCACACATGTTATAGTTAGCTGGACATTTCACTCATACAAAACCATTGAAATTCCCCCGTTATAGTTAGTTCAGCTAACTATAACTCGCGCGCCCGCAATCCACTGCTGATGACGTCACATATTACATCACTCATGACATGGTCAGTGACATCACTCATGACATCACTGATGACATCTCAAATGACATCACTGATGACATCTCTGATGACATCATCCATTGAGTATGTATTTCTGAACAATTTTAATATGTTTAATAGATATAGGGAAAGGCCTTTTGAAGAATAAGTGGGTGTACAAGTGTGTAAATGGATGATTTTCTGTGGTGCGTAACTGACTCTATAAATGAGTCATTAAATGTATCTTACTGCAGACTACTGACTAAATATGTAAATGTCTGTATGTGTCTGTATGTTGGTGTATAAGTGGCTGCATGGTTTTGTGAATAGCTATATGAGTGTCTATATGAGTTATTGATTGCTTGTCTGTGTATCTGTATGGGTTCCTGACTGTTTGTGTGGGTAGGGTGTGTGTGACTCTATGCATAGATGTGTGAGTGGGTGATTCTATGGGTGCATGGTTTTAAGAGTGCATCTGTGATGGACTGTATGGTTGAGTGAGTGTATGTGTGGGTGTATTAGGGATTGAATGTATATCTCAGTGCTACATTTGTGACTAACTACATATGTGAAAGACAGTATATATGCGTGTAAGAGTATATAAGTGGGTAGATGTGAGAGTGTGTGATTGTGAGAGTGACTGCATGGATGAGTGTGTGCTTGTATCAATGATTCTATAAGAGCGTAAGAATGTTGTACTATTGTTATGAGTAAGTGAACTTGAGTGTGTATAACTGCATAGGTGAGTAAATGGGAGTGTGATTATTTGCATGACTGACTAGGTGTGAGAGTACCTCAATGGATGATTGGTGGTGTGTGAGTGTCTATATAGGTGTATAAATGCATATGATAGTCTTGTATGGAGTGACTGTAAGTATGAGTGACTGTACAGGTGAATGAGTGAAGGTGTATGTAGACCTAAGAGTTAATAAGTGGGTATGTAGTTATTGGTATTGGAGTATGTATGGTTTTGAGAATGGAACTCTGAAATTTTGAGTCGGTGTATCCAAGGTTATATTAGGGTGTGAGAAGATGTGGTAATTTATCACATGGATGATGTCATCAGTGATGTCATCAGTGATGTCATTTGAGATGTCATCAGTGATGTCATGAGTGATGTCACTGACCATGTCATGAGTGATGTAATATGTGATGTCATCAGCAGTGGATTGCGGGCGCGCGAGTTATAGTTAGCTGAACTAACTATAACGGGGGAATTTCAATGGTTTTGTACGAGTGAAATGTCCAGCTAACTATAACATGTGTGAAACCTATGGTTTTTTGAGTGAATTTTCAAGGGTTTTTATATGCTAATTCCTAACTATAACGTGTGTGAAACCTATGGTTTTTTCAGTGAATTTGCAAGGTTTTTTAAATGCTAATTCCTAACTATAACGTGTGTGAAACCTATGGTTTTTTCAGTGAATTTCAAAGGTTTTTTTAAATGCTAATTCCTAACTTTAACGCGTGTGAAACCTATGGTTTTTTTACTGAATTTGCAAAAAATTTTATATGCTAATTTATGTATGTATTATTATATTTTTCGTATATTTTTTTTTTCAATAAACTCCCTATATATATAGTTATAGATTGACTGTATCCTGTAATATGGAATGGCTCAGCTCTTCTTTTTTTAATTTTGATAAAGTTGAACAGCATAGTTAATATCTTCCATAAACTTATAAACATTTTTTTTTTTAGTGTTTTTTACGGTGCGCGCACCGTCTCTGTGTGCGCATGCGTGTGTGCTCCGTGTGCGCATGCGTGCGTGCTCCGTGCGTGCTCCGTGCGTGCTCCATGTGCGCATGCGTGCGTTCTCCGTGCGTGCACCGTGCGCGCACCCCGCGATTTTTTGAAAAAAAGGCTAGGGGGTCAGGAACTCTCTACCCTGCCCCCTTTTCACGTTCTCCACCTTTGTTTTTCACTGCCACACAAAAAATGGCGTCCGACACTTCCTGATTTTGACCGATTCGAATGTTGACTGACATCTAACCACCAATCAGAATTACGCTCGCGCACGGCACCGTGTGCGGTGCGCGCATATAGATATTTATGTACTTTTAACTGCAATTTTCTCAGAAACTACTGAACAGATTGACACCATATATGCAAAAGGCACATCCCTGACCTGAGGACTACCTCTTTGCCAAATTTCAAGTAATTCTGTTCAGCCGTTCGGGCTGTACCTTCGACTAAAGGTCCTATGGGAAAATGCATGGGGAAAACGCGTTTTGGGACCCCCTTTTTTCTCAGCCCCTGCCTGACGAATCACCCCGAGACTTTCAGGGTTTTGAAAATTTAGCAAGGATTCGTCAACCGGCGCCAAAGTTATTCAAAATAGAATTTTCAGATTTCCTATGGGAACTCGGTCCTAACTATAACTATCTACTGGCGACCGCCAGTAGATAATATGTATACCACAGTGTATATTGAAGAATGAGTGGTATAGGAGTGTATGTATGGATGACTTCTTGGGTGCGCGACTGACTGTATGAGTATGTGATTAAACATGTCTTAGTGAATGTATGGGTGAGTGACTAATCTGTCTAAATGTGTGTATCAGTTGGTGTGTAACTGGCTGCATGAGTTGGTGAGTAGGTACATGAGTGTCTATATGGGTTATTGAGTAGTTGTCTGAGTACCTGTATGGGTGCCTGAGTGTCTGTGTGGGTGGGTGAGGGGCTGTGTGACTCCCTGCATGGATGTATGAGAGGGTAAATCACTGGGTACATGGGTTCATGAGTGTGTCTGTGAGGGACGGTATGGTTGAGGGAGTGTGCGTATGGCTGTGTCGGTGAGTGTATGGATGTCTCAGTGGTGTATGGATGAGTAGCTGCATATGTGAAAGGCAGCATATATACATACACACACACATACACTATGGAATGGTGGTAAATAATGAAGGATATAAAAAGAGACATTTACCTTACTGCTTCAAATCTGCTTAATTAAACATTACACTTTCTTTAGTTAATCCTAATATTTGTTTAAGAATAAGTATACTGGAAATGTTTAAGGACGAAAAAACAACACTTAACTTGATTTAAAGGTTTACATATCTTATCTGCCCACTGAATTATATTATAAAATTTAGATTTGAAAATGTGCCTTTTTGTTTACATCTGCTCTTCTCTTCATGCCAAATTCATCTAATATTGCGGAACATTTATAACAATAAATCCTTTTCTGTACAGGAAATTATGGAACAGATGACGTTTTTCCATATCTCTGGCGTACTTCTATTTTCTGCTATAATTCAGTATCCAGAGCAATCTTGTATTTAAAGGTGAAATTAAGGGTTATAATGGTTCAAGTATTTATTTTTGCAGTTTTGATCATTATGTACCCACGGAAGACAAAGATATGTCTGTAACGTGTATCACAAAATTACCTGAATCCGTCCATAAACTGGATTTACAAAACAGATTAAGTGCACATTGCTATACACCGTTTTACACAGATGCTGAATTTAGTGCATGTTACATAAGAAAAAGGTAGTCCAAGCAAAATTAACTCCTCGTGAATTGATAACTTTTTATTTTTGGTTGCTATACCAGGCTTGTGATATATTGCTAACTGTAGGATAGCAAATCACTCAAAGATCAGCACTATTGGCAGTATGGATAAGCAAGTGAAAGAATATAAATAAAATACATCTTTTCATGTTCCAAGATGGCTGCTGTTAAGCAAGGAAGAAGATTAACTGCCACATACTTTCTGTTGCGCTGGATTAAAAAATCTTTCACTTTGACAACAGGCAGTGTGCAGTGAGGTGTCAATCACTCAACTCATTAACATTAATGAAATGAGAATAGCATGTACACCTAATGGCTCACAGTTGTGAATGCTAGGATAGAGGTCTATACGGTCAGCAGAACTCTATGGCAGGTTGGTCAATCTATGTCGCCTCATTGTTGACAGCTGGAAAGAAGGTCTCTCGCACAGACTCGCATACTAGGACCATCGAGTTCTTCGACACTGTTGAGGTGCAATCTTTTCTACAAACAGACTAGTGGAAAACTATTTCAAAACTAGAAGATGAGGGCCAAACATTTATACCTGCTCCTATTCTTCGTAGGAAGCCTTAGAGGTATCTATGCTTATCACTGCTCCTGAACTGTGGTGTCCTTTTCGCAGAACAATTGCCCTGCAATGTCATAGCAGCATGGTCGATCAGTCAGCATTTTGTTTTTTCAATGACAAACCCACAAATCACAACCTTTGTCAGGGTGAACCCACAAAGTTACTAAATGAACCTGAGCTCAACCTCCTGGTAAATATCGCACAGAGCAGACAGACTTAACTTAGGGCAATGTGTAAAGTGTTTATCCAATGCCAAAACAGTATTGAAGTATAAATGCAAATCAATAAAAAAAATAATAGAAAAACAGAGTAAAAATTTATAAACAAAATGACACCAAAATGTCAAAAATCCTATAAGGGGTACCGGAAACATGAATTTTTAAAATGTTAAGTAGAAATAGCACTAAAAAACACAAAGCACTAATTGATAACCAGTGGTTGCATTGGGTGAATCGGGACCTAGGCATAAGTTGACACCAACCGCGATATCGCACAGGTTGGATACATCAACTAGGGTCATCCTGGTCAAAGATTTTACCTTTTGATTGTAGCCTATTAAGTCCCAATCCACAAGAGGAGTTCACTTGTATAGGCCCCAGGACATCAGAGGAGGTACTGAGAGACTCACAGGGTATCAGGCAGAGGCCAACAGAAGAGACCAGTCCATGCTCAGTTGCCACTTGTGAACTGGGTACTTCCAGGAAAAGGACTCCTGTCGCTTAATGTATCCCTGTAGCTTGAACAGGGGTTCAGCCTTATGACCCTTGGAGCCCTCTTCTTTGTCCTAAGTATAAGAAGGTGCTGGTCAAAACCTTCTTGTCTCCTTTCAGATCACAGGCAGCATGGCCAGTCCTCTTCTGATCTTCTGAAGAGCCAGGAAGTGTTCTGAAATGGGTGCCTGGACTTTCCATATTTATGCCTGACACTAGCTCGTGGATGGGAATGACTTCTGGGTACACCCTAATCAATGGGATAAAAGCTCCTGGGGCCAACCCTGTCCACTTTGTGTATTTTCAAGATGGTGAATTTCTTTGGCCACACTCAACTTGGGCTCTGAGGGGAGGGGTGGAGGTGTACTATGGTGATCCTAGTATCCTCCTAATTCTATACTAAAATCCAGTTTGAGACAGCCACTGTACCCCCAATAAACCCAGACACAGAAGTCTAGTAGGACAAAAGCAGTGGTTTCCAGCAACCAGACAATGGATGCACAAGAATTGCTTGGCATCCTGTTTCCTTCCTTCAAGTACACCCCAAGTGTTATATGTAAAATCCAGGGGAAGGAGTATGGTAAGACAAAAGCAGGATTTTACAGCAACCAGACCGTGGAAATACAAGAATTATCTTGGCATCCTATTTTCTTCCTTTTGAGTTTGCCCTAAGTATTATATGTAAACCCTAACAGACTCTGTAAGCAGGAATTGATACTTCAGTAGGATTTGAAACTGTAATGTAAAAAGAGATGTTCATGGCCACACTCGGCATATTCTGTGGGTTTCAGAGAAGTTATCTCTGACAATTCAGTTGACCTGTCCAACACAGTGACCGTTTATGTACCTCCTGGGAGGAAATTTGCACCTCATTCACACCTATTCAAATGCTAATTACCGACTGGGAGAAATTAGAAAGCAATACAAATTAGCCTCCAGGATCATTAGGCAGGTAAAGGTAACTTTCTAAAAGTTACTTTTCCTCAATAATAATTACACATACACCTTCACTTTTAAATTGAAACCTAGGGCCAGATGTATCAAAGACGTTTCACTGACAAAGTCTGTTTTGTGAAAAATTGCATGCTTTGCAAGTGCAAAAACTGAATATATCTCTTTACATTGCGGATTTTACTCCACGATGCAAACACAACGGGATCGTTACAACGGCCGCGTTGTCACAGCGCACAACCTTTGGAGTATGATAGTATGATTTACTATTACAACTCCAGTGTGTGCAACACTAGGGAAAGTTTTGGAATAGTAAATCATACTATTCCTTATCCTAGGGCGCCATATAGTGCAAGTCTTTGTCACGACTTGCGTTTTAAAGGTAGTGCATTGTGACAATGCGGTCGTTGGGCTTTCCAACAAAGATTCTACACATTACGTTTTTAAAATCATTATGCTTTGTTACAAATATTTACATAAGAGTGCCAGATATTGTGAATTGCAGTCATGGCATCTCCAGCTTTGCCAATTAACATATTTAAAAACTGTTATTGAAAGCAGGCACCTCGTTTAAACAGAGATGTTAGGATTAACTTGTTTCTCTTTCTCGTCCTTAAGTTCCTCGAAGCTAACAATATATTGAACACCTCAGCCAGGCAGGTCAAGGGTGGAATTAACCATTCATGAATGATATTTTGACAAAATAAGTATAGGAATAACTTTCGGAAAATAAGAAAAACATAGGAATGCCGATCCTAATAGTTCCTATCAACTTTGACTTCTCAGTAAAGGAGTATTAATAAACAGTAAATAATGGTAGATCTTTATGGTTATTCACAAATATTCTGGATGCCTTTCCCACCTTGGAAATACATGGAAAACAACTTTAAAATAAAGTAAGACTCAATGTGATTCTAGGGCCGGCAATCTAAGGAAACATCTCCCAACCACAAAATTCATGCACACGTACAGAAATGTTTTTCCACTAGGGAAGAAAATAAAATTTGCTATATCTATTCCTGTACATTGGTAGCCCACTGGGCAATCTGAAGGAGTAAATGTAGGGGATAGTTACTTCTAGAAATCTGTTATCTTCCTTAGATTTCCATGACTAATCCTGAAACTTTTTGCCATCCCCAGAAAGTCAGATACATACTCACATCGTAGTAGGAAACCTAGAAAGAGAGGATTTCTAACCTTTTAAAACAGCATTGTGAATAGCCCCAATTTCACCAAAGATGTCCAGTTAGGCTTATATGAGCACAGGTGACTAGTGACATCACAGTGGTCCAGTAGCCACGGACACTTTTTGACACAAAAAGTTCCTTATTCTGCTGATGTATTTCACAAACTAAGTAAAAGTAAGTAAGTAGCAAAAATGTCCTAAGGTAAAACAGGAAACTGCTATCTTAATAGATTACACTGCCTGCCTTGAAGGAACTTCTAAGGCGAAACCACACCACAGCAGGAGCCAAAATATCTCCCTTTGTCCCCTTACTTCACTTTGTTTCCATATGAGACCTCTGTTCCATGCTGTCGCAGAAGAGCATTCTTGGAAAAGCTCGCCTTGTTCCTGGTGTGTAAACAACGAAAAATATGCAAGATATTACTTATAAAATTGTTTATAGGCCTGGTAAGGATAATCTATTAGCAGATTGGTTGTCTCGCTTGCCTGTTCCGCTTGAGGAGTGCAAAGATGTGAAATGGAACGATGGTAGAGTAGCTTTAATACATTATCATGGGTATCCTGCTGTTAAAGTAGAGGTTTGGGAAAAAGAATGTGAGAATGATAAAGTTTTACAAGTTGTTGCTAAGTTTATAAATTCTCAATGGCCCGGGCTAGATTCCAATGTTGAAAGTTTAGTCAGAGTGTATAGAGTGTTCCAGGTCGGACAAATCCTTGCAAATGTTTAGTCTGCCAATGTGTGAAGGTTATCATCCTAGGAACCCTTGGGAATCAATTGCAATTGACATTATGGGTCCCATTAGGATGTCACAGAAGTACATTATCGTAATCTTGGACCTGTTTTCGAAGTGACCCTTAGTAAAAGTAGTGCACAAAGCTGACACGGAGACAGTCTTGTTGTTTTTGGATCACGTGTTTAGTATTGATGGGATCCCTACCACTATTTTAAGTGACAACAGTGTGCAGTTTTAGTCCAATATCTTTAAACAGTATTGTGACAGAATTGGCACAAAATTAAGAACTACGTCCCTTTACAATCCTAGCTGTAAGGGTACATTTGAGAGGTTTAACGGTGTGATCAAGGGTGTCATCCAGTCTGCATATGCATGTCACATTGATTTGGTGGTTCAAGGGAAGAAGGCTGTGTGGGCTTACAGAGTGACCAGGAATTAAGTTATGGGGTTGCCCCCATTCGTAATAATGAGAGGAAGGAATCCCAGGACAAAGTACAACCCCGCTGGCGAGTGCATGGGAATCCTGGTCTATTGAAACTGTTAGAGACACCATGATCAAAAGTCATTTAAAGAGTAAGACATAATATAATGCAAAGAACAGTACCAAACCTGAACTCATCAATGTAGGAGATTGGGTTTGTATTAGGAAACGTGGGTTTGTGAGTGAAGGAGATAGTATATGTTATGATCCAGAGGAAGTGGTGGAGGTTTTACACAATGCTGTCCGCTTGAGTAACGGTAAGATGTTGAATCTTAAACGTGTAGCATTATGTAACAGGCACATGATGAGGATTTTGACAGAAATGTTGTGCATCTGAGAGATGAGGCTGAAATGTGTGATGAGTTTGCTATACAGGAAGGAAGGTGTAGGGAATGTGGTTAATACCTCTGTCCTTCCCAAGAGAAGAAAAGAAGACTTGTATGATTGAACGTGATGGGTTAACTGTACTGCTATGTATCCAACTGCCATTATCTTGTGCCAAGAACATTGTAAAGGTGTACCAATGTTTGTTAAATAAAAAGAAGTTTAAAAAAAAATAATACCTCTGTCCTTGATGAGTTGGAAGTTGCTTCTGCTTATGTAGATAGTAACACTGAGCCAAACATTTCTTCCTCTAGTGATTCAACTGTAACAGGAACCCCTCTTCATAAAAGTACCAATGAGGAACTTCAAAAAGATGCAGGTGTGAATCAAGAGGAGGTGGTACCAAGGGGAAGTTTAAAGGTTGATTCAGGGCATAAAAGGATCAGACGTCCTCCCAAATGGCTAGAAGATGTTATTGTAGAAGGGTGTAAGTAAAAGGATGTTTTTTTTCTCTTTACTTCTTTCAATTTTTTGGGGGTGGAATTCCGGGGGATGGTCATGGGTTTCGTCTGTTATATATATATATATATATTCACTTAAAAAACCATAGGTTTCACACAGGTTATAGTTAGGTGGACATATCACTCGTAAAAAACCAATGAAATTCCCCCGTTATAGTTAGTTCAGATAACTATAACTCGCGCGCCCGCAATCCACAGCTCATGACGTCACATATTACATCACTCATAACATGGTCAGTGGCATCACTCATGACATCACTGATGACATCATCCTTGTGATAGAGTGGCGGTCGCGCGAGTTATAGTTATCTGAACTAACTATAACGGGGGAATTTCATTCGTTTTTTACGAGTGAAATGTCCACCTAACTATAACCTGTGTGAAACCTATGGTTTTTTAAGTGAATTTGCAAGGTTTTTTAAATGCTAATTCCTAACTATAACGTGTGTGAAACCTATGGTTTTTTCAGTGAATTTGTACGGTTTTTTAAATGCTAAGTTATGCATTTCTTTTTCTTTTTTTTTTTTCAGGTTTTTCACCGTGCGCACGCTGTGGGCGCTCGGTGGGCTTCGCGCACCGAGCACCCACGGTTCGCTGTGCGCGCAACTCGCGATTTAAAAAAAAAAAAAAATAGTTTTTTTCGCCCTTGGGGGTCCTTCTGTGACCCCCTGACCAAGGCTAGGGGGTCAGGAACTGTCCACTCTGCCCCCTTTTCACGTTCTCCACCTTTTTTATTCACCCCCTCAGACTGCGAGAGACAAAATGGCGGCCGACACTTCCTGGTTTCGACCGATTCGAATGTTTACCGACATCTAACAACCAATCAGAATTGCGCTCGCGCACGGCAGGGTGCGCGCACCGTGCGCGCACGGTGCGCGCGTATAGATATTGATGTGGTTTTAAATGCTATTTTCTCAGGAAATACTGAACAGATTTACACCAGACCTGCAAAAGGCACTTCCTTGACCTTATGGCTACCTCTCTGCCAAATTTCACGTAATTCTGTTCAGCCGTTCGGGCTGTAGCTGCGACTAAAGGTCCTATGGAAAAATGCATGGGGAAAATGCGTTTTGGGACCCCCCCTTTTTCTCGGCCCCCGCTTGACGAATCACCCCGAGATTTTCAGGGTAGGAGCTGAACGGAGCGCCACATTAGTTTTGAAAATTTCGCAACCGGCGTCAAAGTTATTCAAAATAGAATTTTGAGATTTCCTATGGAAACTAGGTTGTAACTATAACTATCTACTGGCGACCACCAGTAGATAATATATATATATATAAATATATATATATATATATTTTATCTACTGGCGGTCGCCAGTAGATAGCTATAGTTAGGACCTATTTTCCATAGGAAATCCGCAACATTCTATTCTCAATAAGTCTGGCGCCGATTGACAAATCTTCGCCAGACTTTTGGCCAGCTCCGCTCCGCTCCTACCCTGAAAGTTTTGTTGTGATTCGTCAAGCGGGGGCTGAGAAAAAAGGGGGGTCCTAAAACGTGTTTTCCCCATGCAATTTCTCATAGGATCTGTTGTCGCTGCTACAGCCCGAACCGCTGAACGGAATGACACCAAATTTGGCAAAGAGTTAGTCCTCAGTTCAGACTTGTGTCTTTTGCATAAATGGTGTGAATCTGTTCAGTAGTTCCTGAGAAAATTAGGGTAAAATAGTTAGTGATATCTATGGCCGGGTAGGATCCGCGGACCCTACCCGCACCGTAAGCCCACCCTCCCCGAACCGAGCGCGCACCCTCCCGATCGCGCGCTGCATGCTAATTGACTGTCGAGTGTCTCTCTACATTCGAAATCAGGAACTCTTGGCGGCCATTTTCTGCCTCGGTAGAAGCGACGCTGAAGAAGCAAGGGGAATAAGTGTGTAAAACATATAAAGGGGGCAGAGTGGAAATACTCTGACCCTCTAGAGGTGCTTAGGGGGTCTCAGAAGGACCCCCTGGGCCCCCTTTTTTTATTTAAAAAAAATGGCGAAATACGCGCACGGTGCGCGCATCCTAACGCGTTGGGTGCACGGATTCTCACGCGTTGGGTGCGCGGATCCACGGCAATGTTTTTTGAAAAAAGACAAGAAATCATTGGTTGTATGACTACTTTCTACACTGAAAGGTAGGGTGTATATTTCTGCTTTTTAAAGGTATGATTCTTATTGGTTAACAAAAACAGATTGTAAGGAACATTATATATGATAAGCTGATATGTTGAAAAGTCAAGCACACTTCCTGTCTTGATTAGCAACATTGTGTGCTGAACTTGTGACCTGTGAGCTTAGTGCAGTGTTCCATGATCTGTTTCTATGGTAACAGGCAGAAGGCAGATTGGGGGAAGGGTTGAAATGTATTTCAGTTGGAAAGGGTTGAAATGTTTAACCAATAGAAATGTGTGTTTGCTTTTGAGTTTATGTGTGAAGGATTGTGATTTGATGTTTACATGTATATGTGTGGAAAATGAAAGGGAAACTTTTCCATTCTTTGTTTTTGCTGAGAGGTGCACAGTGCAGAGATTCTGTAAAAGAAAATATGGTGAGTGATTGATATACTTCTTAATCTACAAAATAACTTGAAAGATGAGTTATTTAATTGTGAGGGAATGTATGTAGACTATTTTGATTTTAATCAGACTAATGTATTTCTCCTTCTAAAGTGTAGGGAGTCCTTTTTTTCTCTACAATGTGTGTGCATGTAGAAACCATTCTGTGATAAGCATGAGTGTTTTTCATGTGTTTGTAGACAGATAACTGTGCTGTTTTTATATTTTGGGAGAATTAGAAACCAGTCATTGTTTACGAATTTGTGAAATGAGTTAAGTTATGTTTCTATACTAAAATGTAGTACTACTTCTAGATGAAGAAATGTGTTTTCGTATAGTGCAAGGGATAGTGTTGTTTGGCTAGAATCACACAGTGAGTCTGTGTGCATTTGGGAACCACTGTGAGAGAAGCATTTGGTAACATTGTGTATTTGCTGATAGATAACTGTTTTAACTTGTCATGTTGTGAAGTTTTAGTAGCATTAGAAGACAGTTATGGCTTATGATTTGATTAAATGAGTCAGGCTTTGACAGAAAAGTGCAGTCCTGAAATTTGTAGATTCTGTGCAGTTCCCTTACCACTTGCACTGTAGTGAATGAGTTTTGGTAAACTCCTAGGGATAGTGGTGCTTGTCTAGAATCACAGTGTGAGTTAGTGTGTATTTGGGATCAGTGTGAGAGAAGCATTTGGTGACATCATGTATTTGCTGACAGATAACTTTTTTTAAACCTGTCATGTTGTGAAGTTTTAGTAGCATTAGAATCCAGTCTTTGCTTATGCGTTGATTAAATGAGTCAAGCTTTGACACTGATGTGCTGTACATAAATATGTAGATTGTGTTCAGTACCATTAACTCTTCTAGACTAGTGAATGAGTTTTAGTAAACTCCTAGGATAGTGTTGATTGTCTAAAATCACACTGTGAGTCTGTGTGCATTTGGGTAAGGATTGTGAGAGAACCATTTGGTAACATCGTGTATTTGCTGACAGATAACTGTTTTGAAACCGGTCATGTTGTCAAGTTTTAGTAGCATTAGAAGCCAGTCTTTGCTTATGCTTTGATTAAATGAGTCAGGCTTTGACACAAAAGTGCAGTCCTGAAATATGAAGATTGTGTGCAGTTCCCCTATCACTTCCACAGTAGTGAATGATTTTTGGTAAACTCCTAGGTATAGTGGTTGTTGTCTAGAATCACACTGTGAGTCTGTGTGCATTTGGGAACCACTACGAGAGAAGCATTTGGTAACGTTGTGTATTTGCTGACAGATAACTAATTTAAAACCTGTCATGTTGTCAAGTTTTAGTAGCATTAGAAGCCAGTCACTGCTTATGCTTTGATTAAATGAGTCAGGCATTGACACTAAAGTGCAGTCGTGAAATATGTAGATTGGGTGCAGTTCCTTTACCACTTCCACTGTAGTGAATGAGTTTTGGTAATCTGCTAGGGATAGTGTTGTTTGTCTAGAATCACACTGTGAGTCTGTGTGCATTTGGGAACCACTATGAGAGAAGCATTTGGTAACATCGTGTATTTGCTGACAGATAACTGTTTTAAAACATGTCATGTTGTCAAGTTTTAGTAGCATTAGAAGACAGTTATGGCTTATGCTTTCATTAAATGAGTCAGGCATTGACAGTAAATTGCAGTCGTGAAATATGTAGATTGTGTTCAGTTCCCTTACCACTTGCACTGTAGTGAATGAGTTTTGGTAAACTCCTAGGGATAGTGGTGTTTGTCTAGAATCACACTGTGAGTTATTGTGTATTTGGGATCAGTGTGAGAGGAGCATTTGGTAACATCATGTATTTGTTGACAGATAACTGTTTTAAAACCTGTCATGTTGTGAAGTTTTAGTAGCATTAGAATCCAGTCTTTGCTTATGCGTTGATTAAATGAGTCATGCTTTGACACTGATGTGCTGTACGTAAATATGTAGATTGTGTGTAGTACCATTAACTCTTCCAGACTAGTGAATGAGTTTTGGTAAACTCCTAGGATAGTGTTGCATGTCTAAAATCACACTGTGAGTCTGTGTGCATTTGGGTAAGGATTGTGAGAGAAGCATTTGGTAACATCATGTATTTGCTGACAGATAACTGTTTTAAAACCGGTCATGTTGTCAAGTTTTAGTAGCATTAGAAGCCAGTCTTTGCTTATGCTTTGATTATATGAGTCAGGCTTTGACATAAAAGTGCAGTCCTGAAATATGAAGATTGTGTGCAGTTCCCTTACCACTTCCACAGTAGTGAATGATTTTTGGTAAACTCCTAGGTATAGTGGTTGTTGTCTAGAATCACACTGTGAGCCTGTGTGCATTTGGGAACCACTGTGAGAGAAGCATTTGGTAACATCGTGTATTTGCTGACAGATAACTAATTTAAAACCTCTCATGTTGTCAAGTTTTAGTAGCATTAGAAGCTAGTCTTTGCTTATGCATTGATAAAATGAGTCAGGGTTTGACACTAAGGTGCAGTACCATGTACTATTCTGTTCACTGTGGCAGAACTGAAAATGTAAAAGTTTTACCTAAGCACTGTCCTAGAAGTAGTCTGATTATTTAGTCAGTTTCTAAGTACCAAATAGATTGCTTCAAATGTCTATGCAGTATGCATGTAGTGTTCTAACATACTACACACTTGTCTTTTACACCTTCAATTCCCTAGTCAGTATCCATACACTTCCAGGAAACATCCTGTCACTTCCTTTGCAGTCCTCTAGAGACCCATTCAACAGCATGTACTAATCCATTCACTGTGCCAAAACCCAAACACTTATACATTCACCAAGACACTCTCTTTCCAGTACTCTAATGATTCAGTCACTGCCTAAGTATTCATGCACTGAGCCAGGTCTTAGCACATGGACTTCTTCAAACCCCTATCCACTATGCATGCAGTCCTCTAACCACCTACACACTTGTCTTTCATACCTTCAATTCCCCAGTCAGTATCCGTTCACTTCCAGCAAACACCCTGTCACTGCCGTTGCACTCCTCTAGTGACCCATTCAGCATCATGTACTAATCCATTCACTGCGCCACACCCTAATAAATTCATCCAGGCACTCTCCTTGCAGTACTCTAATCATTCAGTCAGTACCCAAGTACTCATCCAGTGACCCAGGTCTTAGCATATGGACTGCTTCAAACCCTTATCCACTATGCATGCAGTCCTCTAACCACCTACACAATTGTCTTTCACACTCTCAATGTCCTAGTCAGTATCCATACAGTTCAGCACTTGTCACTGCCTTTGCACTCCTCTAGTGACCCATTCAGTACCAAGTACTAATCCATTCCCTGTGCGAAAAGCCTAGCACTTATAAATTCACCTAGGCACTCTCCTTGCTGTACTCAAATCATTCAGTCAGTACCCAAGTAGTCATGCAGTGAGCCAGGCTTTAGCACATGGACTGCTTTAAATGCCTATGCAGTATGGATGCAGTCCTCTAATCACCTACACAGTTGTGTTTCACACCTTCTATTCCCTAGTTAGTATCCATACTCTTCTAGTAAACACCCTGTCACTCACCCAGTGTGTCTCCTTATAGTACTGTAATCATTTAGTCTGTTAGCATGTAGTCTTTACGGGCCCGATTCACAGAACAAACTTAAGACTAAATCCTAAACTTAGTACCATTCTGGTATTCACAGAATGCACCTAGTACTTCTGGTATTCACAGAATGAACTTACTACTTTTGCTATTCACAGAATGAACTTAGTACTTTTGCTATTCACAGAATGGATTTACGACTCCTAAACTTACGTCCGCACTCGGGCCGGAAATTCCGGCCCGGAGGCGGAGCTTCCGGGCCGGAGGCGGAGCTTCCGGCCCGGAGGTGGAGATTTCAGCCATAGCTAAATCGGCCGGAATCCCCACCTCCGGGCCGGAAGCTCCGCCTCCGGCCCGGAAGCCCCGCCTCCGGGCCGGAAGCTCCGCCTCCGGGCCAGAAGCTCCGCCTCCGGGCCGGAATTTCCGGCCCGAGTGCGGACGTAAGTTTAGGAGTCGTAAATCCATTCTGTGAATAGCAAAAGTACTAAGTTCATTCTGTGAATAGCAAAAGTAGTAAGTTCATTCTGTGAATACCAGAAGTACTAAGTGCATTCTGTGAATACCAGAATGGTACTAAGTTTAGGATTTAGTCTTAAGTTTGTTCTGTGAATCGGGCCCTTAGTGAGGTAGGCTTTAGGGCATGAACTGCTTCAAAGTAGTATGCACTATGCATGTAGTGTTTTAACGATCGTCACACTTGTGGTTCAGGGCTACAGTTTCTTAGTCAGTTTTTATATAAAATGTGTTTGTACAGTAATGGAATAGTATAAATTTGAAAGTTATTAATATACATTTATTTGTGATTCTTTTTTACAGATACAGAACAGGAGTGTTTCTCATCTGTTTGCACTCTTCTCGTGCAAGATTGTTTGGATGAAGGGTCCTTAGGTGTTTCATCATACTTGCTGTGCCGCACGAGTATTTTTTGTTAGGATCCCCTCGTGACAGAACTCTTTGGCAAATCTTGCGAGTGACGAAGGTGGCATTGGTCTTTGTTTGCCCCTTGGGAAAAGTAAAAAATGTCCTCACCACTGAAGAAAAACGTTGTGGGCGTGGTGCCTTCTGCAAAAAAAATTCCTCAGATTCAGTAAATATTTTAAAGCGGCAACATTTACAGTTTTTGTAAGTTAAACTTATAAAATTTTGTTAGCTGTATGCATTTTATATATCTGTGATTTGTTTCTTGTGGTATTTTCTTGAGAATACCATGTTGTTGTTTTTTTAACAATCTTTCTGATTTTCCAGGTCTGTCGTCGACATCCATGGTCCCCACAGGAGTGTTCCGCCTTGTTGTTTTGTATTATTGTTGTTACATTTTGTTTATTAGTTTATTGTTCATATATATGTTAATAAAAAAATAAAGTTTGAAAATAGTTTATCGTTTATATATTTATTATTACAAAAAATAAAGTTTGAAAAAAAAATTAATAACATTTTTGGTTGTTCTCTTAACTGCTGTGTGAGTCTTTCTTGTTCTTATTACTGTTATTTGACGGAGTCCACCATGGTGTTAAATTTTGGGGCACCAACTTCTGAATAGTGTGTTAGATTTATCTCAACTTTACTTCCGTTAAAGTGCTGATAATGAAATGGAGAGTAGCCGTTCCCGTGCAAAAAGACACGAGGTGCACCTTTCCGATTTATTCTAAATACTAAAATCCTGTATTGAATTGCACTGAGGTATTGGCTGCACTTACAGTGTACACACAAAATCTATTAAGAAATCTCATTGTATGTATATTGATTGGGAATAGTGCGTCAGGTGCTGGATCTTGATCTTGACGAGATACACTGCTCAGTTCGTATATTGTTCTGCACACGAAAAAAATCACATCACAACTTTCACACCAATTGCAATGCGAAACAAATTCCGACGATAAGACCCGTTAGCACCAGGGATTTTACACCTGCTTTCTGCTGGTGTTAAGCAGGACAACTACCTGCACCATGAAAGGGAACACAGCCAAGAGCCACACCAGAACACCCACAGGTGCCATAGAGTCAATGAGCATGATACAGGGATACCCATAATTTTAAAAGGGGGGATGTGTTGTAGCTCATCCATAAGTTTCTCTTGCTCATGCAGGGTCTTGTGCTCTCTTTACATTAGTAGTTGGTTCTTGGTTCTGTATGCTAGAATGTACCAGGCAGTTTGACCTGGTGTCCATACTGGAAAGAACGCTGTCAGCCCTGCTGTGCACTTTAGGTGAATAAAGTTTTACTTGGAAGTATACCGCATGGACTAGTTAATATGATATGTCTACACTTTACCAGCAACAAAGATGTCCTGTTTTTAAACTGTAAACATATCTATACGCCTCAATAACTGCACTTTTACTGAAGCACACTGTTGCAAAATAAGATAGTTGATATGTTTAGACAATGTTTTAAATGTATAGTATGTACAAGGTGTGTATTAGATTAGAATGTTTTATATATGTTTTTTATAGTTCTCCCTTCTACTAGTTACAACATACTTGATCAAGCATGTATTATAAGGATTAAAGTCCCCCAAAAGCACATACTGATAATTTTAAAAACGTCACTTTGAGTTCCAGGACCTGCTTCAGGCAGACAGCCCTTGGTCTCTGCATTGTCATCAAAGTCCTTGGAAGCTTACATTCACCTTGGCGCAGGGACAGGTTGAAAATTGACCCCTTAGAGGCTTGTTTACCTTCTATAACTTTCACCCCTTTCTCTACACTTAGCCACTCAACACCAATAGGACTGTTGAAGAGCTAAGGATGGAACACAGGGTCTTTCCTGTGAGGTCATCTTGAGTTAACAGATGAATGATGTCACTTTCGCTGCCATTATCTGGTATCAGCATCCAGGAAATACGTCAAGATGCACATAAATGAAACAATAAAACTGTCTTCAATTATAGCTTCTCCTTCGGCCTGAGCACCTCCAATGCTGGCAGCCTAAGGTGTCAGGCTAGGCCCTTTGACACTGTTTATCCTAGCCGGAGCGGCCCGGCTCTTGATGCATTTGGAGTTGTTTGCTTTTCAAAAACCCGCTCTTAAACAGATTAATAAATACATCTAAAGACTGATGAGGGAAGTTGGAGACGCATTTAAGACGGCAATTGGAAGACGCCTCTCACTCTTATGACACTGTTGGCACAAAGCATTGTAACATTAAACACAAAACATTTATTTTTGTCTTTGAGAAACAGTCCTTTTTAAAATACGATCCCTTTTCTTTTAAAATGGAATTTTGGATCATTTGTAATGTCAACTATGGAAAAAAATACACGTGGTTTGCAATACGTAAAATAAGTTTTTATATATTCTATTCACAAATCCATTAAAAGTATCGGTTTATTGTAGTCAGTTTGCATAGCGCTTACACTGTAAGGAAGCTGCTTTGGAGCACTAACAAAAACGCAACCTGATGGCAAACCCCCGAGAACCCTGCATGCATCACCACAGTAGTTTCTCAAAAAGTAAGTTTATTGAGCTAAAGGAAAATACTAATACAGAAAATATAATAACAATAGAAAAGGAAATATTTCATACAATAAAACAAGTCAATTTTTGATGAACACAAAGGAAATCAATGTAAGTCATCTAACTATGACATATGGAAGAAAGTTAACAATATCTTATAAAAAATCGGTGAACAAACGAAAACTGCAATTTATGTTGCGATGCGCACTACAAAGTAAAACACAGATAAATCACAGATAAATCATATAATATCAATATAAGGGAATTCATGGAGGTTTAGTCACTTTTTGTTGAGAGGGGGTGATGGACAGAGAGCGTCAAGCACCAGCATCAATAAACATTGTAACAGGCGACCATAGGTTCGAACGTTTGGATGCCATATGTAATGGATAAACAAAAGTTGTGTCCAATCTATGATTGTAACAAACAGCATACCACCATGCTTGATATGACAATTTAGTAAAGTCTTTCCAATTCTTAGTTATTTGCTGAAAGACAACTGCTAACAATAAATCTATTATTTTTGTATTGGAGTTACAATTTGCCCAAATAGAAGATAAACTACCTAAAAAGATATGTGAGGCAGAAAGAGGGCGAGAGGAACCAAAAATCAAATTAATTTGAGCCCATACCCTTTCCCAGAAACTGTGAACAAGTGTACATGTGAAGAGTAAATGATGTAAATCAGCATGTGGGGAGGAACAAGTCCAACATAGATCCGAGAGTTCGGTATACCTTGCATGAAGAACGAGTGGGGGGAGTAGGAGTCTATTGTATATGAAAAAGAGTGTCTGTGTAGTGTTCGCAGCTCTAGAGGATTTCCTAAGTTTAAGCCAAATTCTATCCCATAACTCCACAGACCAAGAGACTTCTAATTCCTTTTCCCAAGACAGCTCCACTTTAGTTTTTTCTCTTGGAGTGAATGAGCTATGTAAGAATTTATATATGGTCGAAGCCTTAGAGTTGTTAATTATAAGAGTGCGTAGTTTCCCTACAGGGGAAAGCTCACAAGAAGCAGAATGATGAGAAATTGTGTAATGTGTGGACGCATTTCGATTAGCTTGTGTTAAAAGGGAGTATTTAGAAAGGAAAGAGGCAGGTATTTGAAAAGAGCCCCTTGCGTGTGAAAGGGACATAATCTCATCCTGTACATATAATTGGCGTACCCAAATCAAGCCACGTTGCCTCCAAGACTTCCAAAATGTAGGTTTATTATTTATCAAAATAGAAACGTTGTGCCATATGGTGGAGTTAACCTCTTCTGTGCCCATGACGAGATAGTCTCGTCATGGAGCACAGTCGCGCTGTGCCCATGACGAGACTATCTCGTCATGAAACCCATCCGCTAGGGAAACGCCAGGCACAGGAGGGGGAAAAGGCCTGGCACCCAAGGGGTTAAGAAATGTGGTCCAATCATTAGAATTCGAGGAGGAAACAGATGACAGAATCTTAGAGGTGTGTTTAATTACAGGAGTGGATATAGATTGTGGTTTACGTGTAAAAGACAAATATTCTTGAAATGAAAATGGGGAAATGAAGGACTGTTCAAGCGTGGCCTAAAGAGGACAGTTAATAAGAGATTCAGAGAGCCATCTCGAGGCCTGATGCAATAAAAAGGATATATGGTAAGTAGGAAAATCAGGGAAATTTACCCCACCCTCCGATTTTGGGCGAACTAATTCTGAGATAGACATACGTGATTTCTTCTTATTCCAGAGAAAGGAGGATAACATGGAATTGAATTTCTTAAAGTATTTTAAGGGGATAGACATTGGAACATTAGAAATTGTATATAAAATAATAGGAGACAACATCATCTTTATAGTATCTAGGCGGCCCCACCAAGACAAATATAAAGGATGCCATTTCGTTGTTAATGATGCCAATCTGTGTGTGCAATTTTCCATACCACGTGATATTGTTCCTGAAATTGAGGGAGTAAAATGTAGACCTAAACATTTAATGAACTGGGGACTCCATGAGAAACCTGAAGCGGTAAAGTCAGCCTTAAAAGTATATTTTGTTAAAGGTAGAATTTCGCACTTATCTCTATTTAATTTATATCCAGAGACTAATGCGAAGGAATCAACCTCTTCCAAAAAGGCAGGGAGGGAAATTTGGGGTTGTGAGAGAAATAAAAGAACGTCGTCAGCATAAGCTGCCATTTTAATGTTAGTCTCTTTGAAAGTGAAACCATGGATATTATCGTTTTGACGGATTCTTAACAAAAAGAGGACCAGGGCAAGATTATAAAGAAACGGAGAAAGTGGACAATCTTGTCTAACTCCTCTACCGAGTGGAAAATAGGAAGATATACCACCGTTTGCACAAATAGCCGCTCTTGGATTAGAGTACAAAATAGAAATCAGAGCAATAATGTTTGGGCCAAAGCCAAACCACTTAAGTGCATGACAGAGATAGGGCCATTCAACTCTGTCAAATGCTTTCTCTGCATCTAAAGCTATTGCTGCCAGTGAATGTGAAATGTGTGAAGCCTTGGAAAGGACATAAAAAAATAAACGAGTATTATCTGTAATGAGTCGCCCCTTGACGAAACCAGATTGTTCTGGTCCTAAGAGATCAGGTCATTGGGATTCTAAACGCGAGGCTAGGGCTTTTGAAAAGATGTTATAATCAATATTAACCAAAGAAATAGGTCGATAGTTTTTACAGTGTTGTGGATCCTTACCATCTTTAGGTATAAGGTAGATAAGAGCATCTGAGAAAGAGCCAGAAGAGTCACCTGATTGTAAAAAAGCATTTATGAGGGCATGTAATTTGGGAATCAATAAATGTGCAAAGTGAGTGAAAAACTCGACAGTAAAACCGTCTGGACCAGGTGCTTTGCCCTTTTTAAGTGTTTGAAGGCAGTAAGAAGTTCCTTTTGGGTAAGGTCTAATTCTAAAAGTGAAAGATCTGGGTGTATAACAGAAGTGTGGTGAATGTTAGAAAAGAATTGAGAGATAAAATGATCAGAGGAAGGAGTTTCAGATGTATACAGTGTTTTGTAAAATTGGAGAAATTCGTTTAGAATATCCTCATCTTTGAACTTCAATGTATGATTTTTATCAAAAATAGATTCTATATTAAGTTTGTTATGTTTAACCTTCAAGTAATTACCTAAGAGTTTTCCAGCTTTATTCTGGCCACCGTAAAATGTTGCACTGGACTTCAACAAAAAGTTAGAAGCATTGATAGTTGTATCTCTGTTAAATTGAAATTTAGCATTTATAAGTTCAGACAAACAAAATTTCGATTTGGAAGAGTTCTAAGAGTGCTCCAGTCTCTTTATTTTGGCCAAAAGGGCGTTAGTAATTTCTTGTGCCTTTTTCCATTTTTTAGAGACATATCTAATAATAAAATCTCTAGCGTAAGCTTTGAAAGCATCCCAAATCACATGAAAAGGCAAAGTATCCGATTGATTAAAGAGGAAATATTCATTAAAAAAGGAAACAAAGGAGGATGTGAATGTCGGATCTAAAAGAAGGGCTTTATTAAAACGCCATTTCCGAGATACATTGGGTTTCTGCAAAACGTCCAGCTGAATAGTAACAGGAGCATGATCAGATATTAGAATAGATCCAATATCTGCTGCCACCAATGATTGAGATATGTTGTGAGATATACAAAAATAGTCTAATCGTGATTGGGTGTGATGGGTCGGGGAATAATAAGAATACTTTCTCAATGTAGGATTGCAAAGCCTCCAAGCCTCTATAAGCTTGTGTTGCTTAATGGTTTGTGTAAAAAGTTTATAAGATTTATGAGGAACAAAGGGGATTAACGAATTTCGATCCAAAAAGGGGTCAAGGACTTCATTACAATCTCCTGCAAGAATAAAATTATCATCAAAACATTGTGTGATCTGTTGGGCCAGGGAAGTCCATAAGGAGATATCTCCAGCTGTGGGAGCATAAATGTTCAACAAAGAGATTTGAGCATCACCCACCATCAATTTAACAAATAGCCATCTACCATCCTGATCTGCACATTGTGATAACACTTTGATAGGAAGGGATTTGTGACATAGAGTGAGAACTCCATTGCGCTTGCCATCACCCGGGGAAAAAAATACCTCCCCCACCCAACCTCTCTTTAATTTAACAGATTCTTCAGCCGTCAAATGAGATTCTTGTAAACATGCTATATCTGGCCAAATGAGTCAAAACTCTTTGTCTTTTAATAGGTGAATGTAACCCTCTGACATTCCATGAAATAAGTTTTAACGACATAAAACAAAACTGTAAATAAGTGATAAACAACAACTGCAGCAAATCTCTGAACAAGTCAAACTGTGCAAAATATCAAACCGATTACAAACAAATTGAGTCAAATGAGAGGAAAGATAGAAAAGAAAATAAGAGAAAATGAAACGAATAGACATCATTTGAAGTGTAAAAGAGGAGCATGAGAAGGAGAGCATTGTTAAGATGGAAGGACATTGAAATAGAGCTTTCAGAATAAAGGAAAGATAGAAGAGAAAGAATGCAATACAAAAGACATAAGAACTTAATACAACTAAAGACTTACATATACTCCAAGACATACGAGAGTTGGGAGGGTGTGAGGCCACACGGAACAATGACGTGTCCAGAACCCAAACGAGAAGACGGAAGGGAGAACAGAACTGACGCACGATGGAACATGAGGAAAAATTTGACCCGGAGGATGTTAGTTATGTAAATGAAACAATATTAATGGAAACTTGCATTATTACTAAATGTCAACGTGTTGGCAAACCAGTAATAAATCTAAAGCACGTAACAAGAACAAAGGCATTTCAGAATCCAAAATGTCTATTTAGCACATGGCGAGGAAGTGTCCATAGAATCAGCGTGGTGCGAATAGAGGAAGCTCTTCAATTTTACTGTATCTTCATAGGAAGTGGTTTTGTTGTTGATGGTCACTTTAAATAGGCAGGGATGAAAGAGGCCATATCGTGCACCTATTTAACGGAGCTGTGGTCTCAGCATAAGGAATTCCTTGCGTTGATCTGCAGTTGATTTGGCATAATCTTGAGAGAAGAATAAGGTGGTTCCCTGACCAGATAATGCGATCCATTGCCCTAGCTGCAGATAACATTTTGAGCAGGTCCGTGTACTCCAGAAAATATAAGATCACTCCTCTCTTTTTTACTGAAGAAGAAGACGATAAAGGTGACAACGGACCCAACCGATGAGCTGTTTGAATATGGAGCAGAGTATCATCCGATAATTTAAGAATCTTTGGGATGAAGGATTTAAAGAAGACAATTGGGTCCGTCCCCTCCGTTCGTTCAGACAAACCATAAATGCGAAGATTATTCCTCCTGTTACTATTTTCCAAATTTTCAATTTGCTTATGTAGCGCTGAGACGTGGGAGCATAAGGAGTCTACTTTGGAAGTAGAAGAATTTAAAGAGTCAACATTTTGTTCTAATGCGGTAACACGTTCTTCTACATTTGACCATCTATCTGTAAGGATCTGCAGTTTGGAATTGGTTTCTTCAACGAACGGACGCAAAGCCCGAATTTCTTCTAGCAACAAGTCCATTGTAACTGAAGCAGATTGTTTAGGGGGAGAAGGAGGGTCTTTCTTCAACCGCTTGCTCGGCGCTTTTGTGGCTCCAGAAGACAGCGTTGTATTAGATGTCTACGCGCCTTTAGGCGAAGTGCTCGTTGAATCCTCCATGGAGAGACAACTGTAACGAGAACTGGTGCGACTTGGGTTGAGAAAAGTCCTTAGTTAATCTTCCCATAAGTTGAAACAGAATTGTAGATGGAAGACCAATGGAAATAAATTGCCCGCTTACAATACCTCAGTGTTTGGCTCCTTAGTAAGATGTAACTAGGTATGTAAGCGAAGAAATGCAGGAAATAAAGCGTATCCAGATTGAATGGTCACGACTTTATAAACATGCCTCATTTGCCATATTTGATGTCGTAAGAAAAGTAAAAAGGAACCAAAAGGTACGAGCTACATTGAAGTATCCAGAGAAGGCTGGCACAAGTTATGTGAGGGCAGCTTTATTTCATGCAGAGAGGGAGGCAAAGATATAGCAGCAGTATCTCCTTATGTTGCATCAGGACGCCATATACATGAGGGAGAAAATCACCTTAGAAATTGGCAGGTATGTCACAGACACTGTAAAATAGGAAAGACTCCAAAAATGCAAGGCAGCCTTATAATGTGAGAGAAACAAGGCATGTGTTACTCTATTCTCATCGCACTGAGGTAAACTCACTGACAAGGCTTCACAAAATGGCAATTATTTAAGCAAGGAGTCGCACCACAACGCATAAACAGACCAAGAGATGAAACTGCAGGTCATGCGATACATTGGTGATCCATCTTCGCAGCGCTTCAGAGATGACAACAATCGCAGGCGGCAAACATCGCAGCCGGCAAACTGAAAATGTTCCGTCAGCGAGAGCGCGCAAAATGGCGGCCGTTAAACAACGAAGCCGCGCTGCAGCCCGTAGTAAAAAAAATAGAAGAAAAGTGCCTACGAGTCTCTAATCAGAGCAAGAAAGGATTCCCTCTACGCCTCATAGCCTCCGACAGATGGTCCTCCGTTTCCGCGTCAGCAGGTACAGGAATTATCGCATTCGGGCCGTCTCCGTTCCCGTCACCACGGGAGAGTTACAAAAGAGCCGCCATCTTCTTCAGGCGCTAGCCACGCCCCCCCACCACAGTAGTTTCTCGTGGCGCACTTTTTATGATCCGCCACAAATAGGTGCACTAGACTCCGCAGGTCATTACTGATATTTACTTGATGAGTTCCACGCATAATGGATATCAGAAGTGCACTACTTCTTAAGTGAACATTTGCATTCCTTAGATATGGTTTATTTCATAACAGGCATTAAAGAATGTGTATAGATGCATGTATTATTCTTGAACGTCTAAGCTCATGTATCGCCTCACTGTCACGGTGACCGACAGATAGGCGCAAGTGTGTGTTTTGTACACAAAAACATGAAAACCGTATATATGGGCTCATATAATATACATTGGAATGTTTGTAGCCTTCTATGACTATATTTGAGCATATTGTGAGGTCGTCACAATGTTTCCTACAATGAAGACAGAGCATTGATTATGCTAATAAGCCCCCACCCAGTTTTACAACCTGTTTCCTGCTTAATGGGTTCTTGGGAGGGCATCTTGGGTTCCAAACACTGTTTAGATGCACTTTAAAAACTTAATCAATGAATGACGTATCCATGGTTCTGGAGTCTGGGGTATGTAGTTACTCCCAGCCTTTTCCATTGACCATCTGGAACATGAGTGAAGACATCCTGTGTGTTTTGTCCAGCTTTGCACCTATGGAACTGCTCATATGACATATGGCTCTGCCAGTGCTTAATTTGTGCTGGTGCTGACAGGTTGAAAGACTCACCCTTATTTTTGAGGGCTGGGATAGTTTAATGAAGTAGGAGTTGGTTGCGCTTGGAAGTGCTGACAAGGGATGAGCAATTGTTATTCATTAAATTAATTAAGTCTTTCAACTTGTCACATGACGATATGACGTGTAATTAATCTCAGTTCGGGTGGGCCATTGCAGATGTGCATGCACTTCCGTTTCTGCGCCCTCCTATCTGGCCCGTGTCAGTTACCCTTGGTGCTTTCAGCTGCACTCCTGTCCATTCGTCCCAGTTTAGACCAGCAGACGGGGTCATCACGATGCTGCTTGTCATGGTGTCATCCCGTGGCCCTCAAAATGCCATGCAGTGCACACTCAGGCGAGGTCTCTCACTTTGTGCTATACCTTTGTGCTCAGCTCTCTTTGCATAGGGTCCCCTGTGAAGACAGCCTACACCTGGCCAGATGACAGTAAGACAGGCTCAGGTTGCTGCAGAACCATGGAGGTGAGAGATAGTAGGTGACGACATTTGCATAGCAAGGATGCCAAGGGCCCTAATGTAAGGAACCTAATGCCCATGTTAAATAATTTTAAAAAACTAACCTTAGGGTGCAGTTCGTCCGTCACACCCCTGAACCCTGGTGCCACTGCACCTATTGCACTATCAATGGCTACATCACTGGGTGGCAAACGGCATCCGGGAAACTTCCCTGGCCAGAACCTGCTGGGACATTCCTGCACCCAGTCGAACCCCTGCAGCCTGGTTATAGGCCATCTTGTGGATCAGATTTCAAAACGGGAAGGCCAAGGTCTATCTAGAACTGTAACTTGCCGAGCCATATGTTTTTGGTCATTGAGTGTCTCAGAGGCACTTGTAACAAGCATTAGTAAATGCATTAGGTTTCGCCTCTGTGATTAATAATAAGCGTTTTGTTGTTGTACGTTGTAGCTTGCTGAGTAGTTGTACAATATAAGGTACAGAAGTCTGTTAAAGTGTTATGACTTGTTTATGTACAAAACGGCAAAATATTGTGCTGTTACTAGTGGTATTATAAAGTGGGGAAATTAGGTAAATGGTGGAGGACAAATATAAAAAATCATGTACCTGATAAGTAGGCTGAGAAGTGGTGCAGCTATGGGGAGAATAGGGAAAGGGTTGATGAAAAAGCATAAAAGTACAGGGTAAGCGATGTTTTTGCAAATCCAAAAAAACAAGATTACGAAAACTTGATGAAAAGGAATTCTTTGTTTATAGTGTATTGTTAAGTTAAACAAATGAAATGTAACTTTACATTTTTCAAATGAGTAGTTGTGCAATATAAGTGAAAGAAAAACACAGAAAGTGAAATTAGGCAAAGTTTTTTTTTACCGATTTCTCTCACAAAGTTTTATGTTTATTTTGCACTGCATATTTATTTTTATTATTGCGAAAAAAACGTAAACATGAACAAAAACCCTGAAACAATAATGAGCATATATAAATATCTGCACTTTCGTTGTCATTGGCACTGTGTCACTTATGGTTTACAATTTTCTTTATTTAAACAGTACACTGTGACATTTTTAATTACTGTGCTATAAACTTTGAAGTTTGTATGTTGTAAAAATATTGTATTTTATTTTCAAGACATTTGGTATAATACGTCTTGGTGCCACTGCACCTGTTGCACCATTGAAATACTAACCCTAGTGCCTGCTAGATAATTGCACTTTGCTTGTTTTAAGAATGTGCAGTTTGTGTACTTTATATTATATAACAACAAAAATATAGGAGGCTGTTTAAATTACTTTGGACAACTCAAACCCTTTTGAGCAATTAGTAAGATAAAATACCAGACATAAGGCGAACTAAATTAGACAAAGCATTTGCCTGTTTTAAGAATGTGCAGTTGATGTTCTTTATATTATATAACAAAGAAAATAAAGGAGGCTGTTTAAAATAATTTGGAGAACTCAAACCGTTTTTAGCAATTATTAACCTAAGATACCACGCAATAAAAGTATGCAAATAAATATGAATGCATTTTACATTCACGGAAAGATAAACCGAAAAATTCTCACTATTAGGAAATAGCTCGTGCTTCAGTTTACAGAGTATCGCTTAATTACCACGTGGCTTATTCATATGGCCAACGGAAAATAGAGCAAACAATATAATATGTGTTTGGTTCTAGAACAATACAATCTGCACAGTAAAGGTCAATCCGAAAAAAGACAGTCTTACCACCTACCTACTTACTAAGCTAAACGCTAAGGGGCTGATTACAATGGCGGGCAGATCGCCACCGCCACCCCGGCGGTGGCGATCCGCCCGCCATCGTAACCTGATTTACCCCCGCCATATTATAATGGCGGGAGTATCGCTGTGGACGCAAAGTGCGTCTGCCGCTTTTCCGCCGGTCGGCAATCGTTCCGATTGCCAGCCGGGTGGACTTGGGCCACAATATGGTGGCAGTGCCCAGCAGGCACTGCCATCCATATTATGATGTGTACAGTGTAGGGCCTTTCCATGGTGGCGATGCCGCCATGGAAAGGCTGGCGGGGATTTGCTATGGGGGCCCATTGCCGGACCCCTCTGCACTTGGGGGGTACCTATGGAACCCCCATAAATTGCCATGCACACGCGGTGCCTGCCACGTTGAGCATGGCAATGCACAACATGGCATTTCACCATTGCGGCGGGTACTGCAACCAGCAGCACCCGCCGCAATGTTCAAATGCCTAATGCGACCGCCACGGTGGGGGTCGCATCACAATTGGGGTGGCGGGAACTGCCGCAGGGCAGGCGGGTGGTCCTGTTACTGATAGGGTGGAGGGCAGACTTAAGTCCGCCCGCCATCCTAATCACCCCCTAAGTGTTAAAAAAAGGGAGAATTCACACCAAAGAAGAAAAAAACTTTTTTTTATTTGAAAGTATTCCAAAATAATAGATACCTTCTGAAAAAAGAACAGCAGCACAAATCCGTTAAAGTCACCAAACACGCTTGGTCACAAAGGTATGCTTTGTTACAATGCGACAACAATGCCCAGCAGTTGGAATTTTCACATTCACTTCTCTTGAAACTATACATATTGAGGAACACTTTTAGAACAGGCACATGACCGTGTTTACAATCCAAGAGTCTGCAGCAGTTTTCTGGCACTGTAATGTTATACAAAAACTGTCCCAACGGATAAAGGAGGTTAAAACATCAATTCAAAGCACCACAGAGCGTGCTCATGTAAACCACTGCAATAATTTCATTTGGGTTTACGCTTCATAATGCGCCAACAGTAAACACCTGACACAGAAAAAAAACTATTTTATTAGCGACAAACACATGACACAGAAAACAAATGCAATTTTATTAGTGGAACAATATCATAAAGAATTTGAAAATTTGTTAAAAGTTCCAGCTACTAAAGCAAAGTTAAACAAGCACTTTTTAAATGCGTGCAGCAAGGGGAAGACAAGTATTGGTAAACAGTAAACCCTGTGCAGCCTTAATGTAAGAAAAAAAGTTCCACAACTTTTGGACATGGTGCCACTGCACCTGCTGCATCATTCAGATCACGACCCTAGAACTGCAAATGTGACTGCTTGTTTAGTAGTAAAATATAGCAATATTTGGTGTTTAGAGAGGTTCGTAGAGCTTTGGGCCCTGGTGTAACTGCGCCTGTTGTACCATTCAAATCATGACTCTAGTGCCTCCAAGATAACTGTATGTGAGACTGCCTGTTTTCTTTTTTTTCTAAACATATTTTTATTGAGTTTTCAAAACTTATGACAGTTAGTAACAGGGCACATATGTCATAGCATAAAATGTCGATTTTACATTTCAGAACCATTATTATAACTTTTGCATAATATCATTTATCAAAGTAAATTATGCAGTTCTATGGAGAGTGGTGTCTGTTTGCGTGTCATGGCTAATGTACGTTTGTGTCTGCCCACCTTCTCCGACTTTGGGTGTCCGGATTCATGCCAATGCTGCGACAGAGTCCTGTCTTGTGGTTTATGGGGTGGCGAGTAATAACTACATTGGGACAACTTAAAAACATAACTGGGTGAATACAACTAGGGTTGGATACTCCAGCCGTCTCCTCTTCTGTGCAAACTCCTGTACAGTCATACTTGCTCCACTGTTTCCAACTACCCATTATATGATGTTGTTCATAGTGTGGCGTGGGTAACTCAGGCGGCACCTTTGCTCTGGCTGTGTCTGATGCATATTCTCTGTCAACCCATAGTGTTAGCTGTGTGCGAGATCCTGTCTGCGTCTACGCCTATCTGTAACAACTCGGTCAGCATTGCATCCCACTCAGCTGCTATCGGGATCTTGCAAATTCCTGTGATGTCCTTGCAGAGAATTGCAACGCTTTCCGCTTTAGCCCATGCCTGCATTGAGTGTCTCCATTCGTGAATGTTGGGAGGGTCCTGCGACTTCCATTTTTAGGGGATTAATCTCTTGACTGTTACAATACCCAGATCTAGAAACATAGAGGACACCTTATTACCATGTGTTCGGCAATCTAGGTGTAGCATGTAGGCCTGCCACTCAAAAGAGATTAAGTGCTCCGTGCAGGAGGCCACTGTAGCTGCCACCTCCCTCCAGTAAGTGTGAAGGCGGGTGCAGCCCCATAACATGTATAGTAGATCAGTATCCACCAGAGCGCACCGTGGACAAGCGGCATCTGTACGGTTGAAGTAACAATTGATTTTGGCAGGTGTAAGATATGCCCTTAGTGTGATATAGTACTGAATTTGGTGGAAACGCATGTTCCTGGGGATGTGTATTGGTCTCTCTAGCACCGGAGCCTATTCAGTGTCTGAGACTGGTCTCCCCCCAATCTGGCTCCCAATGAATGCAAAGGGGAAGCAGATTAAATGCTGTGTGCTGATGGAGGGAGGCAGCAAACCACCGTGTGAGGTGTCTTCCACTGCCCATGACATGCAGGTACTGCACAGTGAGATGGGTTGGCGGTTCAACTGTGAGGTCACCCCACCTAGACGTAAGCGTGGCTATTAATGAGCGGTGCAAGAGGAACTGAACGGGTGGGAGCCACTCTTCTGCCTGTAGCGTCATATATGGAACCAGTGTGCCATGTCGGTACACTCATGCCAGTCACGGAGTTCTGTTTCTGTTACCGCTGATCGGCCTTTGGGTTACCCCACTAGCGGTAATGCCAGCGCGTATGGTGTGACTTGCCTAGATAAAAATAGACTTCTGTGGAGGCACTCATACGCTTCTCAGAGCAGCAGGGGCTCTGGGGGTCTCACGGTCACGCCGGGATGGAATATCTTTATTAGTCATGAGAATGTATAGGGTGGACTCAGGGTGGCAGTGTCAACACACTGTCGATCACCGAGCCACCTGGCTATCTACTGCAATTGGGCAGCTAGATAGTATTGCTAAAATTTTGGGGCTGCGTGGCCTCCCTGATCTATGGGCAGGTATTGCTTTTTTATTGCCACCGAGTGTCGGGCACTGCCCCATGTGAAGTCACGGACCAGTTTCTCCAAAATATTAAAAAAAGGGCGGGGGGACGTATAGCGATAAGTTTGGGAAATAGCATAAAAATCGCAGGTGGGTCACCATCTTAGTAAGAGCTATTCTGCCTGTGACCGTGAGAGGAAGCGTACTCCAGAACTGCATTTGTGACCAGATCGCGGTGAGTGCTCTGCCCAAGTTACTGTCAAACAAGTCTGTTGGTTGTCTATATATCCGAATACCTAAATAATGGAACGTGTGCGCTATCCACTGCACCGGCTTCCCGTCAAGGGCGTATCCCGGGTCGCAGGCTTCTTCTCTAAATGAATATAGACAGGACTTGTTGACATTAACTTTAAGTCCCAAGAGGGTAGCTAAATCGTGCAGTATGTGTCCCAGTCACAGAGGCACATTACCGGTGTCCTTAATGTATACCAACAGGTCATCCACATACAATGAGACTTTATTAGTGCCATCTCCCAGTAGGATGCCGCCTTTCAATGTGGTACGGATTGTCTCCACTAACGGCTCTATGGCAAGTGAGAAGAGTAGGGGAGACAGTGGGCAGCCTTGCCTAGTTCCCCTGCGCACTGGGATCTTTTCCGATATGTGCGGGCCCACCTTGACCCTTACTGACGGCTCCGTGTATAGCAATCAAACCATCCTGATAAACATGGCCCCCAAGTTATACTTTTCCAGGGCCCCAAACAGGAATTCCCACTCCAAGGTGTTGAACGCCTTCTCTAGGTCTAGGATTAGGCAGCCAGTGTGCGGCCAATGGGTTTGGGAATCGGTCGCTAACCGAAAGAAGCGACACAGAATGAGGGAAAGGTTACGGGACGGCACAAACCCGTTCTGATCAGAGTGTATCAGGGAGGGGACCACTTGTGCGAGTATATCTGATAGGACTTTCGGCACTATTTTGTAGTCTACGTTGAGCAATGCAAGTGGCCTATATGAGCCTAACTCAGTGGGTTCCTTATCAGGCTTAAGTAATGTCACCAGGTTTGCTTCGCGTAATGACGGTGGGAGACGCCCCTTGTCCAGCGCTGCAGTGAACAATGCCTGCAGGTCTGGCGCCAGTGTTGTTTGATGTGCCTTATAATATTCCGCCGGGAGCCCGTCAGGGCCTAGTGTTTTTCCCGTGGCTATGGATGCAATTGCAACCCTAATATCCTCTAGTGCGATTGGCTCATTCAAAAGCTCCCTATGTTCTGGTGTCGCCTCTAGTAACTGAATGGCGTCCAAAAACTTTTGCATTTCTTGCTTGCTACACTGCCCCCTAGACTGAATAAGTGTGGCATAGTGATGTGTCATAGCGGTGTGTATCTCGTGCTGTGTGTACACTAACTGTCCCGCATCTGTGTGTATTGCTTCTATTGGCTGACGGGCGTGTTCCTGCCGAATGTGCCTTGCCAGCAACCGACCCACTCGGTCTGCCGATGTGTGGGTGTGTGCGGTGTGTGCTGCATAATTATGGCACCAGAGTCTTTTTAACTGCTCTGTATGCTCTGCCTGCAGTGTCTCTAGGCACTGGGCACCCTCTCCCCCTTGTGTCTCGTGCCGCAGCAGTTGCGCTTCTATTTTACGAAGTGAGTTGGATAGTTGCTGGCGTATGCTCCAGGGGGCCCCTAGGCAGTGTCCTCTCATGGACACCTTAAAGGCGCCCACTCAATCAGCTTGTCGCCCACCGTGTCTTCGTTGTCTTCAAATAATTCTAGTATGGACATCCCTAATAAGGATCAAAATGCTTGGTCCTCTAATGCAACTGGTTGGAGTCGCCATGTTGGGATCGGGAAGGGCCCACTGTCCAGTTGAGTTGTAGGAGTTGAGGGTTGTGATCAGAATGTGTGCACCCGAGGTACTCTGTCTTCTAGATGTATGGGAACAGAACGGATGAGCCCACTATGTGGTCTATTCTTACATGGAGCCTATGTACTGCGGAATAAAACAAGTATACCTGCATGGCGGGGTTTAAGACGCACCAGATGTCCATCAGAGACCAGTGGGTTAGCCAGTCCATTAAAGTCTGAGCATTAGAGCATGCTGTGGTTCGGGTGAGTGGCGGGAACGACCGGTCCAGCTCTACATTTAGCACTGCGTTAAAATCACCCCTTATAAGCCATGGTATTCTGCTCCACTTAGCTAGTACCCTGGTTAAATTGCCGAGGAAGGTGAGCTGGTCCAAGTTTGGTGCATAGACAGAGCCTATAAGCAGCGTTTGGCCATTTAACCAACCTTTCATGAAGGTGTATATACCCTCTGGGTCAATAATCTCTGCCTCATTAGTGTATGGGACCCCAGCTCTAATCCACACTAGTGCACCTCGGGCGTGGGTTGAGTAAGTGGCGCCGTATACTTGTCCCCTCCAAAGCCTTCACAAACGGTCCAGCTCCGCACGGGTCATATGCGTCTCCTGTAATAAGGCTATTCTGGTGAGCCCACGCTGTAGGTAAGAGTATATGGAATATCGGCGCATTGGTGTGTGCATGCCACGCACATTCCATGTGACTATGTTGGTTTGGGCCATGGCTTGTCAGTAAATATTCTGTGTGCAGTGAGAGCAAGATTTATCCTCTGATGTCGGGGACCTACAAGTGTACTCCGGATTTTCACAACGAAAAGAATAGGGTGAAAACATGAGACTGAACAACAATGCGCGTGTCTGCGTGGGGGCGAACTCACGATTGACATTGGTCCAAACGAGGGAGGCCAACTGTGGCAACTATTCTGCTTGTGTACGGCTGGTTATGGGATTGGGCGATAGGGATTTATGTGGTGCTCGATCCCCCTGAGTGCGGTAATGAGGCACCTAGCAATCCCAACTAGCCTGTTGGTGCTTATGTTTGTAGGTTTTGGTGGGAGTACGCGATGTGTCTCCTGCGGCCTGTCTTTATGATAAGTCACTAGGCTTTCAGGTGTGCAGCATGTGTTCATACAGTATGTGACCAAAGCAACCTGGTACCCACTAGAGTGTAAGCATTGTTTGCTAGCAGTTCCCCCTTAAGATTTTCGTGTACAGTCAAATTATTTCATCCACTGTCTGTGGTGTAATATCTAAAGGGTGTGGCCCTTCCATGTCGCCAAACCTGGATAACGATGACACACTGGCGCTTGATGAGTGGGTTGGGCTTGTGTCACGGCCTGTGGATTGCCGATTTGTTCCGACCATTGCTGCAACTTGTAGCGCTTTTTGTCGCTCAATCAGCCTCTGTTCAGCATCCGTAGCAGTTGACAGAGACGGCACGCCGCCAGGACCTCTGCGCCAGCCACGGCGGCGAGTTCTCTTGCCCTGCCTTGTCGGTGTTGCATCAGCCTGGGTTTTGGGGCCCAACAGCTGACCCGACTCTTCTAGCCAGTCCCATACGTTGGAGGTGAGTCGAAAAAGCGGGTAGTGTCTTTTGTGACTATGCGTAGTCTGGCTGGGAACAGAAGGGAATAGCGTATATTGAGCTCACGTAGCTGACGTTTCACCGCAACATAGGTGCCCCTACGTCTTCGGACCTGTGCTGTGTAGTCTGGGAATACCTTGATTTGGCTATCCTGAACTGTAATGTCTGCAAACTTACGCCTCTCACGAAGAATTGAGTCTCTGTCCCTGTGGTTGACCAATTTGAACAGGAAAGGGCACGGTCTAGCCCCCGGTGGAGGTTTGCGTGCCGGTACACAGTGCGCGCTGTCAACCACAAACTGTTCTGACAGGGCGCCTGCAGGGAGTAGGTCCTTAAGCCAACGTTCCACATATTCCACCGGACTGCGGCCCTCCTCACCCTTGGGGAGACCCACTATATGGATATTATTACAACATGACCGCCCTTCAGCGTCTTCCACCCTGTCTTCTAGCAATTCCATATGATTAAGTTGATCTTGCAGAGTGGATGAGTTGCATTGTTGGCCTCAGTTCAGACTGCTCCTGCGTGTGGACTTTGTCCGCTAGTTTCTGGTGGTCTGCACACAATAAAGTGAAGTCAGAAGTTACCTTATCAATCTTCAACTCTAGCGAGGTCCTTGTTTGGTCTAGTGCTGCCCGATCCTCTCCACCATCGCCAGGTCAGAGTCCAATTTAATAGAGAGTGAGGACTGTGGTGTGTCATCCAGGTTGCCCCCTCTCGCTTGTCCTATCTCCGGGGCATCCGCACATGTTGCAGCTAGCTGCATGTTTGTTTTCAGCCATCCCATGGCTAATTTTTGTGCCAACAGCATTCAGCAAGCGCCACCTGCCCAGTGCCAGTTTCTCAATTAGGGCATAAGTGGCCAGTCCTCAGCCGAATGGACACTCCTTCAGGCAGTGCTACTATCTTGATGATATTGGGCACAACTGGGCTGGCGGCGTACACGCTGTGTTGCCGTTTCCCTACAGGATCAGGACAGCCCCACAGCCGCTTGGTGGTCCCGCCGGTCACAGCAGTAAGGGTTTCTGGAGCATGGTGCCTACGGAGTCTCTAGGTCCTATCCCGGTAGTTGTGTCATAGGCGCGGTATACTTCAAACTGGGCGGCGAGTCTCAGCTCCCCAGGGAGCCAGGGCAGGGATCTAGCTCATGTATGTTTGCTCACCTCAAATATTTTGTGCGTCGTAGTCCGGGCGACAGTGTTAGGGCCCGCAGGTCTTCTGCGTGTGTGGAGAGGCCAGTCACACTCCCCATGTGGCACCCCCAAGGCAGTGCCGTCTCAGACCACTCTGCGTGTGACTCTCTAGGTCCATGCCAGTCAGCCAAGGCCATGCCCCACTGTGTAGTGTCAGCCCAGTGCTGCCTCGAGCTGTTTGGTTCCTCTACGTGGTCCTGGCAGCCGTAATTTAATTCAGGAGTGGGCCAGAGGCGCCTGCCTCAATCAAGTAGTCCCCAGCTTCTCACAGCAGGCCACTCACTGCACACTTCGCACCGGGGGGGCAACAGGCCCCCCGCTCCTCCCTCTGTCCCGCGGAGGGCCTCTTACCGACATCTTTATGTGCTGGTGTCGATTTCCGTCTCTGGAGTCACGTCCTCACTCGCATAGTCGCTCTGCAATACCCACGGCTGCAGGACAGGTCCACGTTGTCCTGTGTCTGCGCCCCCCGATCACCAAGGACACACCGCCTCCGAGCTCGGGGAGACCAGTCCCTGGATCTGTATGCCTGCGGAGGGGCCCACTGTAGTCAGATGGCGCCTGCCTGTCGCTCCACCCAGCAGCTGCTCCACGGGATCCCCAGGCGGCACACCACAGCCGCCTCCACCATCACTCTGCAGTACACCTGCCCCGAATCTCCACACAAGTGTGATGGTCCTGTCGGATGCAGTTGCCGCAGTCCGTCTCCTGACTGTGTTCGCGCTCTCGGCGGTAGGGAGGGCCACACGTCGGTGAGAACTGAGCAGTCTGTCTCGCCCTCTTCCTGCAAATTTCGACCCCACCTGACCAGGTAGGTGTCTGTACGGTTGCACGAGCCCGATGCGCCTTCATTTTCTGCCCGATGGCAGTGGATTGCAATGTTTATTCAGGATAAATGGGGTATATTCAGCAGAGCGTTAAGGGTTCGCGTCCACCATGATGGCTGGCTAGCCACACCCTCCCTTTGTGACTGCCTATTTAGTAGCAAAATATAGCAATATTTGGTGTTTAGAGGGGTTATGAAAACTTTTAGCCCTGGTGTCACTGCACCTGCTGCACCACTGTAATCATGACCCTAGTGCTTGCTAGATACCTGCACATGTGACTGTCTGTTTAGTAGTAAAATGTAGCAATAATCTGTGTTTTGTGGTGTCCGTAGAGCTTTTGGCCCAGGTGCCACTGCACCTGCTGCACCATTTCAAGTCAAGTCCCTTTTAACTGCAAGGTAACTGCAATTGTGACTGCCTGTCTAGTAGTAAACCATAGCAATATTAGGTGTTTAGAGGAGTCCTGACAACTTTCGGGCCTGGTGCTACTGCACCTGCTGCACCATTCAAAACATGACCCTATTGCCTGCAAGATAACTGCACTTGTGACTGCCTGTTTAATAGTAAAATATAGCACTATTTGGTGTTTAAAGGGATTCCTAGAGCTTTGGTCCCTGGTGTAACTGCACCTGCTGCACCATTGAAATAATAATCCTAGTGCCTGCAAGGTAACTGCACTTGTGACTGCCTGTTTAGTAGTTAAATATAGCAATATTCGGTGTTTAGACGAGATATGACAACTTTTGGCCCTGGTGCCACTGCATCTGCTGCACCATTCAAAACATGACCCTATTGCCTGCAAGATAAATGTACTTGTGAGTGCTTGTTTAGTAGTAGAATATAGCAATGTTAGGTGTTTAGTGGTGTGCCGAGAGCTTTTGGTTCTGGTGTCACTACACCTTCTGCACCATTGTAATCATGACCCTAGTGCCAGCCAAACAATGGCACTTGTGACTGTTTAGCAGTAAAACTTGGCAATAATCTGTGTGTAGTGGGGTTCCTAGAACTTTTGGTCCAAGTGCCACTGCACCTGCTCCACCATTTAACCCCTTCGATGCTCATGACGGAACGGTTCCGTCATGAGCATCGGTTGAGCTGTGCTCATGACGGAACCGTTCCGTCATGACCACGCCCGCGCTAGAACCCTTCAGCACCGCGGGGGAATCCGCGCAGCGCTGAAGGGGTTAAATCAAGTCCCTTTTAATTGCATGGTAACTGCAGCTGTGAATGCTTGTTTAGTACTAAAATATAGCAATACTAGGTGTTTAGAGGGTAAGAGAACAAAATGAAAACAGTAAACCATAACCAGAAAAAAGTTCAAACCTCCAACACAGATGGGAATGAGTAGTTAGGCCACAGGAAACTGATAAGAGAGACACAGAAGAGAAAACAGGTTACAACCAAAAGAAACAGAGCAAAGTAAACTGGCAAGCACAGGGACCAATAAAAAGTGAAGGCAGGATGTAAGTCCATTTTAAGATATATTTTAAAAAATTGCAGGCGAAACCTAAAAATGAACCATGACTCCTTAACCCCTTCCATGCTCATGACGGAACGGTTCCGTCATGAGCATCGGTTGAGCTGTGCTCATGACGGAACCGTTCCGTCATGGCCCCGCCCGCGCTCGAACCCTTCAGCACCGCGGGGGAATCCGCGCAGCGCTGAAGGGGTTAATACATAGCATCAAGTTTTTGTGGGATTTCATTGCATATACATTTCCTAAATTATGAACATTAGGTTATCTAGTACTTGAGCTGTTTAGCAGTCAAACACTTATTCTTCTCATATATTCATGGTTTATCGCTATCATGCATATTTATAAAGCACATGGTCGCCAAAGCATCATGACACAGAAACAACTACAACTGCTTCTTATTTCCATGATCCTACTTTTTTTTTTTTTTTCTAAACCAATGGAAATTGGATTCAGCATGGAGACCTGTCAGCAGAGAGTTCCAAGTTCTTGCAGCCGCAATTGAAAAAGTCCTATCACCAAATTTCCAAGTCTAAGAGCTGGAAATCTTCAGAAGGAAGATGTTAGCCGAACGCAAAGCACTAAAAGGTGCAAATAAAGCGAATGTAGCAGCTAAGAATGTGCTATAGTTGATAAACTACCTTATGAATAATAGCCATGGCTTTGAAGGTTACTCTTTTTTTTCAAATGGTATCCACTTTAATTGATGTAGGCTAGTAGTAATGTAAGTCCTTTTGGAGGAACATGTAATAAACTGAGCTGTGGCTTTTTGAACCAACAGAACCAATGCACAAGCCTTTTCGGGGAAGCTAAATGGGAAGCATTGCTATTTTCTAATCTACTTTGGATTAGCTTGTTCACTACTGTCACCTGGTGTTCAGAGGCAATAAAAGGCAGCAGATATTATAACATTTTGAGTTGCCAAAAACAGTTCGGGAGACATTCTTAACCTGGATATTTAAAGATTGATTCTGCGTCCATATGATGTCAAGCCTATAAAGACTGGTGGAAATAACTATTCAACTCAAGTTTAGATCAACTGGTAACATATATCTGAGTGGGTTGCTTCAGAGTATAGTGGGTAACCTTCTGCGAGTCGCATGTCCAGTCCAAATAAAACGTTTCAGTACTTGTAGCTGGGTGAGTTAGGGGGTCAACTGCAGGGATCACAGTATAACTTGCTGCAAGTCACAGGTTCCAGTCACAGTAAGGTAAATCAGCGTGTTAAGATTCGGAAATCACTGAGTAACCTATGCCTCATGCACAACTCTTAAGAGATTCACTGTGTTGATTAGCCCGCTGCATAAATTTGTGCTCAATCTGCAAACTTAGGTTTATGGGGCACATGCGTCAAGCTTTTTCCGGTCAGTTGTGGATGGAAAAAGGCCTTTTCTGATGCATGTACCTATTTCCATTTGCAATTTAGGAAATTGCAATTTACGATTCCCTAAAGGCAATGCATGTAGCCTTTCCCAAATGCGAGTACTCTTCCTCCTCATCTATACCGAGCACTTGCAGTGGCGGCTGGCACGACATTGGCCCCCTGCATGCGTGGGTGGTTGAATGTCTGGGAGGCCCTAGAAACGCAGTGGATCGGCAGTGGCGACCTCTGAGGCTGGCTGCCTCATTTCAGCGTTGCACGGTGACCTGAATAGGATTGGAGAGAGTGACATGGCGGCCAGGTCAGGCCGCGCAAGCGAGGAGGGCAGAGGCGCATTCAGTGCAGCGGCCCGTAGTGGTCGATATTGGCGGACGTGAAGAGGCGACCTGCCGGGACTGTTTCCCCTATACACAGGGTAGTAACAGGAGATCGGAGGTGTAACTTGGCAGCTGGGGATTGGCGGTGCAGTCGGGCCGCGTGGGGGGGTGACTGGAGGCTCTGTTGTCCCGCCTGAAGGTCGCCAGCGGTAGTGGCTAACTGGACCCTAAAGCCCTGGAGGTTGGTGAGTGTGGCATTTCGTGGGAGGCGATTGGACTGGGACGTGCCTGGGGCCCTTTCTTCCCCCCCATCACCTAGCAAGCGTCCTACTAATATAGACAATTGACCGGGACTCCAGTTGCCCTGGGTGGACCTGCCTGAACGGAGATCCCTGCGTGTGTGCCAGGCCCGGCTCTCCCTGGGTCTGATCGGGACCCTAGAGGCACATATGACGAGAGATAAGAGTGGCAGCGGCTAGACCAAGCATGGGTCCATTGACAAATTCACCGGTCCGGGCGCAGCAGTGGGCACGACTGGGGGCCAGTCGGAGCCTGTTTCAGACAACGCGGCCCTCATGGCGGCCATCACCCAATCTAGGGACATGCTAGATGCTAAAATTGGAGCTGTGGGGTCAGACGTCACGCTGCTGCGGCAGGACTTGTGCAATGCAGTGTTCCGGATTACTGAAACTGAGACCCGCGTCTCGGGAGTGGAAGACGAGGTCGCAATTCTAAAGCAGAAAATGGTGACTATGGAGACGGTGCAGAAGGGTCTGGCGCTCCGTGTTGAGGATGCAGAGGGGCGCGCCCGACGCAATGACCTCATATTTGTGGGATTTCCGGAGGGCTGCGAAGAGGGCAACATGGAACGCTTTCCTCAAGCGGTGGTTGAAAAGCTGGCTTCCCCCAGAGGCTATGTCATGGTGCTTTGTCGTGGAGCGGGCCCACAGAGCACTCGTGCAGAAACCACCGCCGGGGGCTCACCCACAACCAGTCATAGCCATACTGAAACAGGCCCGGACTAATGAACCACTGCTATATGACAACGTGCACATCTTAATTTTCCCTGATTATACGCGGCTCGTGCAACAACAGCGCCAATCGTTTATGGCCGCGAAGGCTCGCCTAAGAGAACTCAAGCTCTCATATGCCCTCTTGTTTCCTGCTCGTCTGCGGGTGGTATACCGATCCCGCACCCATTTCTTCGACACCCCGGAGGAGGTCTTCCAATGGACAGTCGAAACAGTACAAGTGCAAGCGCGCACGCCACCTGGGAAGGAATTGGCTCCCCGAGACAGCAGCGGAGGGACACTAGACGGTCGCAATTCCGGAGGTGTTCCTTGTCTTGCGGGGCCTCCTCTCAGTGGGGCCCCACTCCTGGGCGCCAGGTGTCGAAACCCTGATATCCGAGGTGGATATGGTGTTGTGGAGATCCATCCGGATCAACATGTACTCTGGCATATACTGGTCAGGGGAATCTGAATGTGGGCTGGAACTCTGCCAGTCTGGGACTGGTCAGGGCCATGCCCAAGGACTATGGGCTGTAAGTTGGGGATCCATTGGTTGGGGCGATTTTTGCTCCCCCTTTGGGAATCGGGAGCTAGCCCCGCCGCAACAGATACTTCAATGTTTTTGAGGTATGGGGTGGGGGGTTTGTTGGGGGGGTGTTGTTTGAGGTTCCGAGTCACATTTCCGCTTGGAGTCCGCTATTCTGTACGCGCGCGTCGCCACGGTCTGCCCACGGTACTGCATGACACTTCTCTTCCCAATGGCTAGCGTTCTAACTAGAGATCAAGAGACCCCTGGTGTCCTTCGCATTATAAGCTGGAATGTACATGGGGCCTTAGAAAAAATTAAACGCGGGGCCATACTACATCAGGCGAAGAGGGCCAGGGCCGACATCCTCATGCTGCAGGTATGGATTTCAGCAAGTTTTTCATGCGGGGTTCACGAGGGGCTCCAGGGGGGTGGCGATCCTGGTTCATCGCAGGGTCCCCTATGTTCACGCGCAACAGTAGACTGACACACAGGGACGGTACCTGTTCATCCGGGGCAAGATTGGGGAAGACCCCTTGGTGCTAGGATGTGTATATGCTCCCTCCCTACAGTCGACCCTTGTGGAGCGGCTGCATGCCATATGGGCGGATATGCCGGATGTGCTCTCCGTGGGGGGTGGGGACTGGAACGATGTTATGGAACTAGCCAGGGACAGGAGTGGGGCTGGGGGTGGCTCAGGGAGTGGTCATCCCACAAATTTATACTCGCTAGTGACAGGTCTAGACTGGGTGGATGTGTGGAGGCGTGTCCATGGGGATAGACAAGAGTTCACATACCTCTCAGCGGTTCTTAAATCCTTCTCCAGGCTTGATTACCTCTTTATTCCCCGAGTGATGATTAGTAGGGTGGCGGCAGCTGAGATCATACCCCAAGTCCTCTCGGATCACTCCCCGGTATCTCTTGAGCTCTATATAGGTAGGGGGCGACAACCCTTCAGATGGCGCCTCTCGGTGTGGCATCTACAGAATGAAGAATATGATACGCATATGAGAGAGGCCATTGACCAATACCTAACCTTAAATGAGGGGTCAGGGCCTGGCGCTGCGACTTTATGGGAGGCCCTGAAGCCTACCCTGCGAGGCGTGGACATATCCTGGTGTGTGGCGACTCGTAGAAAGAGTAAAGGGGAACTGATTCGGGCGGAGGCCGAAATAGAGGCACTTGAGCGCCGGGCTCGGGAGGGGGGAGATGAACGACATGTGAGGCAACTACTTCTGGCCCAACAGTCCTACGCAGCCCTCATGATGGAGGAGGCCCGCCAAGTCTGGTTGGCAACACGTAGCAGGATATATCAATGGGGGGACAAGTCTGGCAAGATGCTCCATCGGCTGTGCCAGGGCACCTTCCATTCTCAGGCCCTTCCAGGCCTTCGGGATGAGGCGGGAATGCCGATTTGTGACCCCGCTGCTATAGCAGAGAGCTTCGCCGCATACTACGCTGATCTATATGCCCCCCGGAAGTGTTTGCCAGACTACACTGTAGATAAATTCCTAGCTGATCTACCTCCCCAAGCGGTGTCGGATGAGGTGCGTGACCAATTGGAGCTGCCCCTGACTGAAGAGGAGCTGGGCACGGCCTTGGGTGAACTCAATTCCGGGAAGGCTCCTGGACCCAACGGGTTCCTGAGCGAGTTCTTCAGGCGTTACAGTACGCAGTTGGCCCCTCACTATCGGGCGGTGGTTGAGGAGGCCCAGGAACAGGGCCTGCTTCCCCCAGATTGGCGGCATGCAGAGGTGGTATTGTTCCTTAAGCCCGGCCGGCCTCCGGAACAGCAGGCCTCATATCGCCCCATCTCCCTCCTGAACGTGGAGGCTAAAATCCTGGCCAAGGCATTGGCCAATCACCTTTTGCCTCATATCTCAACCCTTACACATCCGACCAGGCGGGGTTCATGCCTCAGAGGGCGACTAGGCACAACATAAGGCGTGCAAATATTGCAGTGGCGGCTGCTCAACAGACGGGGGAAGTAGCAGCACTCCTATTAGCTGACATGGACAGGGCCTTTGATTCCCTTAGTTGGGTATATCTCTTTGCATTAATATGCAGGCTTAACCTTGGCCCACGCTTCCTTTCCTATCTCATGATCCTCTATACAGATCTTACAGCTGTGGTACGGGTGGCTGGTGCGGTCTCTTCCACATTCTCGATCCAGAGGGGTACTCAGCAAGGATACCCCCTATCGCCATACTTATTCGCCCTGGCCATGGAGCCGTTGGCGGCATGGGTGCGTATTGATGCAGATTCGGGGATTCGAGTGGGCTCCGGGTCTGTCCGACAGGATTGCACTTTATGCGGACAATGTGATGTTTTTTCTCACAGACTTGGACAGGACGGGCCGCGCCTCTTGCGGATTATGCAGATCTTTGGTGAGACTTCGGGACTCTATATGAACCCCCGTAAATCTACATTATGGGTTCTGGGCGACCGACCGAGGGTGGGCGATTGGGCGAATACGATCCAGCTAGCAGTTGGGGGTCTGAAATACTTGGGGGTATTCCTCACAGACGTGCCAGCCATCTCCTGGGAACGGAACCTGGCCCCGGTATGGGAGCGAGTTTGTGCAGACCTTATGTCTTGGGCGCGTATGACCTTGACACTGTACGGCAGATCAGCAATTTTTAAGATGGTAGCACTTCCTCTGCTGCATTACCAGCTGCAGAATCACCCGTACCTGATCCCAGCTAGATGGTTCCGACTGGTGAACTCTGTGCTTGGACAGTTTCTATGGGAGGGGGGCAGCGTGCGTGTGGCTCTGCGAACATGCTTTTTATCCACCTATTGTGGAGGACTTGCGTCCTCCGATATCCTCTCATATTACCAGGCTTCGCATCTACTTGTCCTCAATGAATGGTGGTACGGGACAGGGGAGACAGCATATGCGCTAGAACGGTGACTCATGGGGTCCAACATGCTCCATACCATTTTGTACTCGGCGCAGCTGTGGAGTGGAATGCCGTCGGCCACACGGGTGGTATTCGCAGTATGGAAGCAGGCGTTGCGCCGCATGAGTTGGTGGAATACCCTGACTAGGGAGACTTCCTTCTGGAATAATGGGCGCCTGCCTGAGCTGGCGGCCCTACAGGGGTTCTGGGGATGGGACGATATAGGTATTTCGACTCTGGGTGATGTGGTGAGAGGCATGACGCACAAATCTTTCCGGGACCTACAGAGGGAATTTTGTATGCCCCAATCACAATTCTATAGGTACCTCCAGTTTCGTCATGCGCTGTACCATAGTTTGGAGGGGATGGAATCTCTCCCCGAATTCAGTCCGTTGGAGGCGAAGGTTTTTATGGGGGATCTAGAGACCAAAAAGATTTCCAGGATCTACCAATCCCTTGTCATGCATTGCTCTACCCCACTCCAGAAGCTGCGCGTGGACTGGGAGAAGGATGTGGGCACACTGGAAGAGGAAGACTGAAGGGAGGCCCTGGCGGCTCCACGGGGGGGCAGCTATAGCGATGCGCCTTCGCCTCATTCAATATAAATACCTACACAGGGTCTTTTTTACCCGGACTCAACTGTATCGAGCGGGATTGGTTGCCTCCCCGGAGTGTCTTGGATGCGGTCGAGAGGAAGGTATATTCATACACACTGTCTGGCAGTGCCTCTCCCTGGACCGATTTTGGAGAGGGGTGTTCTCCTGCCTCTCGGAGGTTCTGGGGTGGGAGCTCCTGCGGACGCCGCAGCTAGCTCTGCTCCATGTTATGGAATGAATAGGGGGTAACATCTATAAAAGGCACCACATGCAACTAGGCTTCACGTTGGCAAAACGTGATATCGCCAGGGCGTGGAAAGCGCCGCAGGCCCCATCGGTGGCCGCTTGGAAGAACGGCTTAGACTTTTGCATGAGGCTGGAACAGCCTGTATTTGTAGCTAGGGGACGTCCTCATAAACATTATAGAATATGGAAAAAGTGGGCGGATTACCGGGGTCTGTGGCTGGAGCCACCAGTGGCTGTAGCAGCTCATTAATGGGGATGACTTTTGATGTACATAGAGATGTGGCAGTGCAGGGTGGGGGGAGGGCAGGGGGGGCATGTGTTATCGTGCTACGACTCTATTGTTGTATATAACGGCAGTCGCTAGGGTTATGCGGACTTGGTGTGACTTGAGGGGAGAGGGTAAGGGAGGGAGGAGTTGTGGGGATTTGGTCGTATTATTTTGTGTATTTCCATTATTTATCTTGTTGCCACCTACAACAGTCAGTTGCTCCTGTGTTACTGTATGGTTTGATGTGGCAGTCGTCTCTGGTATACAGAGCCCTGCGATGATTATGCAATTGACCAATAAAATATGTTTAAAAAAAAAAACGAAAATATGCTTGCAACCAGGGACCCCACCCCAAGTCAGCGCCCGGTGCGGAGGCATCGATCGCACCGCCCTAGAGCCGGCCCTGTCAAAAGTCATTGGCTTGTGTTTTTAAACAAACACTTTCTTTATAGGACAGCTTTTCAATTAGGAGGTAAACTGCCTTGTTTCCACATAGGAGTACTATGCAAGTGGCGATTGGGTTTGAATGCAGTAAATGTTATGCTATGAGTGAATCTTAAATTAATAAACACTTGAAGGAAGAAAACATGGCAACCTTTCACACCAAAAGCTTTCACTGCATGACTTTCAACATTTTCATACACAACCAGTAGGGAAAATTGTTGGTTGCTAGATCTGTCAGCCTTAGAGTGGTCTTCCCAAAACGTTTTGCCTTACTCCTCCATTTTTGCTGGTCTAGTTTTTGTTGGCCTTAGGATGCTGTGCACTTTACCACTGCTGACCAGTGCTACAGAGCATGTGCTCACTCCCTAAAATATAATTGAATTGGCTTACACACAATTGCCACTTTTAATATACTTATAAGTTCATAGTAAAGTGGTTGTACCTGTACCCAGGGCCTGTAAATTAAATGCTACTAGAGGGCCCGCAGCACTCATTGTGCAATCCACTTAAGGAGCCTTTTAAACATATTTCAGGCCTACCATTGTAGCCTGTGTGTGTAATTTTAAACTGCCATTTTAGTCTGGCAAAATAAACCTTTTACTAGGCCTAAACCTTCTTTTTAATACATATAAGTCACTCCTTGTGTAGGCCTTAAACAGCTCTTAGGGCAGGCTGTAGTGTATTTAAAAAGTCGGGCTTGTTATTTTAGCTTTTAAATGTCCTGGTAGTGAAAAACTCTTAAATTCATTTTTCACTACTGCATGGCCTACCTCTCCCGTAGGATAACATTGGGTTACCTTATTACATTTAATACCTGAGAGCAGGTGGGAATATGGAGTTTGGTGTCTAAAGAATTGTAATTTAACACCCTCTTTAATGGTAAAGTCAGATTTTAAGTCGCAATTCTGAAAAAGCCACTTTTAGAAAGTTGCAAAAAGAACTGTTTATGGACAGAATGCGGAACAATGTCATACATTCACCCCAGTACAGAGATCTGGGCCTAAATCCATAGTTTTTTGCTCACCATGCCATTCCAGTTTGGACACAGCCATATGCAAATCAGTCTTGACCCTGTGCCCAATGGGAACAGTCCAACCCGAACTGCCAGGCCAGGTCCTCCCTGGACTGAAAACAAGCATCCTAGGACTGGTTTCGGGGTTTCATCCCTCTTCAGCCAGGATAGCTTGATTCCAGTGGCATGGAGAGCACGGGACTCACGTTTGAGCATACCCGTCCCACTCGGGGTGAGAAATGCAAAAAGAACTGTTGATGGACAGAATGCAGAACAATGTCATACATTCACCCCAGTACAGAGATCTGGGCCTAAATCCATCGTTTTTTTGCTCACCATGCCATTCCAGTTTGGACCCAGCCATATGCAAATCAGTCTTGACCCTATGCCCAATGGGAACAGTCCAGCCCGAACTGCTTGGCCAGGCCCTCCCTGTACTGGAAACAAGCATCCTAGGACCAGTTTCGGGGTTCCACCCCTCTTCAGCCAGGATAGCTTGATTCCAGTGGCATTTTATTGTCCCAACCATTTGGTGTCTGTAGCCTGTATCCTGCGTCACATGACTAGCGGTAGCTGGCAGTTGCCCTATGTGTATTACTCCCGGACAGTGAGACATAGGGGTAACAGGTGTTGGTAGGATGGGCCACTTCTGACTTGATACAGGGGAGGAGCTGCCACATACCACGCTCTGCCTCAGCACACTCATAAAGGAATTCACTGCAGTCTTTTGTACCCCCAGACAAGATGTGGCCACGACACGGAGAGAGGAGCCTCTAGAAACTTGTCCTACTTCAAAGCTGGCACCAACTATAAATATTGGACCCTCAGACCCAACGCTTCAGATCAAATCTGGCATGTGGACCCCGCCAGGAAAACGGCTGCCCAGCTGTGAAGCCTGCTCTGCTGAACAAGGACTGCTTTGCTGCCAAGGCCTGCTGTTGCTGCACCAGAACTCTTCTGCTGTTGTGGGCTGCCCTGCTGAATCCAGCTGTCCTATGTGGACCAAGAACTCCAGTAAATTTACAAGGGTCAGGTGGCTGGTCCCCTGTTGATAGCCACAATGACATTACAGGCTTCTGCGACGTGGAAGCATCTCCCCGCATCCCGACACAGTGAGACACCGCCCGCTGTCGACTCTGGCCCAGCGCAACGCAGCTTGTCTGTGACGCCGATGCATCCCAATGCAAGTCCTCACAAGTAATGGGTGGCTAATTCGGTGCCAATGCCAACCAACGCCAACACCTGCCCAGCACAATGCATCTTGTCCCCTGCAGTGTCGCATCCCAGCGCAAACCTCTGCAAGTCCCGCTAGCTTCCTCAATGGCGATGTGGCACCTCGCATCACAGCTCCTCATTGCTGACCTCGACTCTGCTGCTACATAGCACTTCTCGACATCAAACCTCACACTGCAGCTCCTTGTCGATGGATCCTCAATGCCAGGCATGCAGCTCGACCCAAGGACCGCATTTCGACGCCCACGCCCACAATATACTTGGTCAGCGCACTGAACTCAGTCCTGTATCCAGCCGACACTCCATCGCTATAGGTCTGAACTTGTGACTTGGACCTGGTCTACTGCAACCAGTTTACTGCGGTTGGTGCTCTTTGCTACTCAGCGATTGACTTTTACAAAACCTTAAAAATTGCATATCTCTAGTTCTACTAATTTTATTTACTCGTCACTTTGGTCTCAAATAATTAATTACATTTTAATCTATTTGTTTAATTTGTGAGGGATTGGTATAGTGTTGTGTTTTTACTTTATTACTGTTAGAAGAGCTGCATAAACGCTTAACACATTGCCTCTAAGTTAAGCCTGACAGATATCGTACCAAGATTCCAGAGGGTTAAGGACAGGCGTATTTGGGATTGTTTGTGACTTAACACTTTCAGGAATTGTAGTTGCTACTTTAGTAGGGTTTCACCCCCTCAACCAGTAACCCAATTTCCTACAGTTGTGTCCAAAGAACTGTTAACGAAGTCTTTAAAATAGACTCATTTTCTAGATGTTTCAAGTGGCTGCATAGATATGTGCTGATGCCTGTCTATATTTTATATTAGAACATTGGAATGTGGAGCACTCCATTGTAGACAATGGAGTGCTCCATGCTTCTACGGGCCGGTAAAGGCCCGCAGAGCAACATTCCAATGTTTTACAAAAGCCTCTCGAAGTTCGAGGGGATTTAAATGCCCTCGAGAAGCCTTTGTATAATTTGTTAGAACATTCTGCCCTCTAGTGGCAGAATGTTCTAATAGCCTTACAGCCCTTCGTAGCAGGGCTATACCGCTATTAAAGTCCCGCTGCTTTTGTTAAAGTGCCTCGCCTTCGGCTCGGGCCTTTAACGCTGCAGCGGGCCTTTAATAGCCGGTATTGCCCGCTACGGCGGGCTATAAGGCTATATTAGAACATTGGAATGTTGGGAGCTCCATTGAAAACAATGGAGCGCTGCGGGCTTATAATGGCTGATATAAGCCCGGAGCTCCAACATTCCAATGTGTCTTTGTTCACAGCTCTGGCTGTGAACAAAGACTTCAGGGAGCCTGAGGGGATTTGAATCCCCTCGCGCTCCCTGAAGGCTTTGTTTTGTTAGAACATTCTGCCCTCTAGTGGCAGAATGTTCTAATAGCCTTATAGCCCTTCGTAGCAGGGCTATACCGGCATTTAAAGTCCCTCTGCTTTGTTAAAGTCCCTCGCCTTCGGCTCGGGCCTTTAACGCTGCAGCGGGCCTTTAACAGCCAGTATAGCCCGCTACGGCGGGCTATAAGGCTATAATATGTCATGCTAATTAATGATACATGGTAAGTTGTATGATGGCATGTGATGTTAAACAATGATATAAGATATGTTGATATAATATTTGATGATGTGTGACTGGAATGCCATGAGATATATTTATCTGTTATATATGTTTGATCTTATGAAGTATGTTTTATTATGCCATGCGTATTTACAAAATGTCATCTGCATGCCTCACAGCATTATCAAACCCGGTAACGTACAACCCTGACTCAGTTGTTTGTGACATAGACCGGTTAGGATGATGTGGTGTCTTGCCATTAGCATGCATGTAGCTGACAACAGGGGTGTTTTAATAATTGTTCAATTGGTGAGTTTTGAAGTGTGATGGACATGCTAGGTAATTTATTAATGAACTTCTTACCCATTACAGGCGATACTCACCGTAGACGGGAATGCCTCCGGCCTCGGTGTGAACTGGCATAAATCACTCCAACCCGCTTTTAAGGGTACCGCACCACAATAGACTGTCAATCATCCATTCCCATACAGAGACTAAACTCCCTATACTTGGGGATTCACATTTCCAGGGATCCGGAGCTGGCCTTAACTCTCAATCTTTCCCCTCTTTTTAACAAAATGAAACGAGATTTCCATATATGGGAGCATCTTCCTCTAACTTACTGAGAAAGGTTGTCCTTTATACACTTCAAAGCGTCCTGTTTGCCATTCCTAACACTTTGTTTCAGAAAATCAATATGCTGGTCCGGACCTTCCTGTGGGCAGGCCAATCACAGCAGGTAGCGCTTGACAAGGGCCGGCAGCCGGTCTATGATGAAGAATTGTGGATGGCAGATGTTAAACTTTACTACTGGGAGACTCACATGCTGGTGATCAACGATTGGCCAATGGGAGGGTGGGACAACCCTGCCTATCGGATGGAGGTTTCCCGTCTGAGCCTAAATGCTGTACTGGCTCCTCAATCCCCAGCCGCCTCCCCTCTCTCATGGCTACTCATATTTGGGCTTGCCACACTTCTGTGCTTCATTGGGCGGGATAAGAAACTCACGCAAATGACTGCTATGGGAAGGGGAGTGGCTGCACCACACTGCCTACCTCACTAGCTTTAGGCACTGAGACGACATTTGGATCACTACACTGAGAGATGTCTGGGAAAGGGATCACCTGCACTCTTTTCAGGGATTGCAACATCAGTTTTCATTGTCACATACACAGTTTCAGAAATTTTCACAACTTCGCCATGCTCTATCCTATCACATTCAAGTCTAGACCACCTTCCTGCATTAAAGCCCATTTGAGGTAAAACTTTTTATGGTTTGCTCAGTAAAGAAGCTATATTGTCGATATACCACATGCTGGTTAATAATGCTTCAGACACGCTGTTGTCCCTCCTGCAGTGGTGGGAGGGGTAACAGAGTCCAGTAGAGGATGAAGACTAGCGCGAGATCCCCGATAGCCACCTGCAAATTAGCCATTTCCTCCAAAGTGGGATTAGTCCAACTTCATTATTTCCACGCCACATACTTTACACCCCAACGCTTATGGAAGGCAGGGGTGTTGCCTCAACCAACCTGTTCCAATGCCCCTAGCAGACGCAGACTTTTACCATTTGGTATGGATCTGTACCTGAATACTGAGCTTCTAGCATAGGACGGTGGTTTTAACTCCATAACTGGGGTTGGTTGGCATTTTGGAGGACCTGCATGGCCCCCGCGGTGAGTGGATAACGGTGGGAGTAGCCACAACGGTGACCAAGTGTGACATTGTCTGCAAGTGGAAATCCTTTCGCCCCTCTACCCTAACTAATTGGCGAATGGGAATCGATTGGTGTGCCCAGACGGAAAAAGCAATATACCGTGCCAGGGGCTGCCCGCAGAAGCATGACACGATTTGGGGCAAATGGTGGTCCTATTAAAGGCTGGATTCTGGTGAATGATGGGGGTGGGTCTGTGGGGGCGTGGGTCTGGTGCATGTATGTTATCGCAATGATATGTCATCAGTGGGATATGCTATTTGTTCTCGATTACCAAAAAATAAGAAAATTGGTTTATCAACATACCCATTACCTGGCATGTTGTTAAACGACTGTGTTAACAGGATGTAAAAGCAGTGAGTAGACAGCAACGTCCTTTAAAAAACATTTTGGGTCCTAACACTTTATGATTTTATTATTATTATTTTTATTTTTTTACATATTAAACAATGAGTTTGATACCATTATTACTTTAGTGAACCTGGTATCCATGCAGTATAGCACACCAACAAATACATCAAGTAATAGCCGAAAATGGGTCTGTGACTTAAGTGGATGGCATAGGCAGAAAACGATATAATTTGGAGGACAAAATCTTCCTTTGTGTTGACTCTTGTCATGTCTGTAACACGCCCTACACCTTGTTCTGTTCAGTGCAACCACTGAATGGCTCTCTAGATTGCACAAGCAGAGCAGAGAGGTTGTTTATTTAAATCACTCTGAAGCCAGATTAACACAGATGTTGGCAGAGGAGAAGGCACACATTTGGATTCCGTCAAACAAGCGTCATCTTTTGGAATCTTTGCCTGGTATTGGCAGTCGGTAAGTGGTCTGCTTTCCGTAAAGGCACATGGACTGCCACTGAACCCAGTGTTCTGTGGCAGGTGCAAACGTATTGTTCTCGACACCTGAAGTCACGCCACTATTTCCCGCGCACAAGTAGAATGTTTTTCCCTTTTCAGCAGTCATCGGCTTGGGTTGTTACGCAAACACCTTCTTTATAGGACAGTTTTTCAATTAAGGAGGTAAAGCGCCGAGGGTTACGGGCCCGTCTATTGTTTCCATCCAGCAAACAGACATTATTAAACATGACATTACTCGTTTTACGAGGTGATGTGGGCTTTAGAGTTTTGCAATGTCCAGACTCTGCTAAGGCGACTTTCATGAGATGAAAGCACAGCTGTTACTTCTCTCTCAAATAATCCAATGCCTCCATTAAATTTCAGCGAATTCATTTTATTTTTAGGAAAATCTTGCCAATTCCATGTCCAGCCATCAACAGTTATGAATTTGGTGAGCGTTTATATAATTTCGAATATATGTGACCCTGAAATTCCAGTGTAAAAACCTTTTGCTGATTTTCCTATTACTTTGTAGTTGTGACAACATTTGTCACCTATAATACGAGGGATAAAGTACCCCCTGACAAACAGTAGAAGGATATTGTAAGTCACAGAGGAGTTCCATAACCATATAGACTAAAGAGGCTGAAGGTCACACCATCACCTTTCCCACAAACCATTTAAACAGCAGCTTTTTCATATGAAAAAGGAAGCATGTTTGCAAACATGAAGATTATTAAAAATAAAATCTCTAGTGCAAAATTAAACACATCAAAAAACCTGTTAGTTATTTGTTGCAAACGGATATTACTAACAGTTTAATAGAAGTCAGTTTAAAAACAAAAAAGCTGCACTAGCTCAGAATGTGTAGAAAAATGCATAAAGATTCCAGCTTTTAGCTATCTAAGGAGTGCAAAACATGTTCTACCTGCATGTCTTTGTAAGCTAAAAAATAGAGCAGAAGAAAGAAAAAGCAACCTTCTGTTTTAGCTGCTTTAAACAGCTGCTTTAATCATGCACCTGACCTGGCCTGCCTTTCACCTGGGCAGCTGGCTCCACCAGTAGGCATTTTGACACCAGAACTCGACCGTAATAACTTAGAATAGACGAGTATGAGTTCTGATGTCTTTTCTTTCTTTGTAATCAGTGACGGGGTGTATCACAAGTCACCCAAAATTGGATTCTGGTGTTTAAAAAGGGATTAAAGAATTCCATATATTATAAAGAAATTGGAGGCAGTTGCATGTACAGGGATTACAGAATCCCATGTACTATTTGTAGGATAAAGTAGACCCGGACGTACATTAGAAGAGTATTGCAAGACACCGAAGAGTTTCATGATCATATAGATGAACAAGGCTGAAGACCAAGTTCCTTTGTAAGGTTATGGAACTCCGAGGTGACATGCATTGTGTGGCAGGGTGTTCTTTATTCCTCATAATACACAGTCACACTATCACCTTTCCCATAAACCATGTAAATCATTAAGGACACATTTGCATGAAAGGAAAAGGGCAGAAATGCTCCATGTTTACACATATGGAACATTTATGTTCTCTTCTTGAGCTGGCAAACTGTGTGCTGCCTACTGCCAACGCAGGCACCCTTGCACAATAACGCAATAAACTGCGTACGGGCAGAATGGTTTTTGAGCCAAAACAATCCACAAAGACATATTCCTCTTTCTATGTATGTTGTAGAATGCAGCACAAATGGGAAAAGGAAGTAAAAAGGAGAAATAAAGATATTTCTCCTAGTTATGCCTCTGTCAAGCAGTTGCGTCATTTTGGTGCAAACCCAGGTTTAAAAGTCTTTGTAAATCTGGGTTTGTGTCAAAATACATGGGTGGATGCATGGGAATACCCATGCTCCAATTCATGTAACGCCTACCCGATGCAAAGTAACACATGGCAGTGCTGTGCCCTGCCTTGTGTTAGTTTGCAGTTACTAAACCATGCAAAGTGGCTTTTGTATGGCTTAGTAAATGCCAAAAATGATTTTGCGTCAGAACCGTGCCACAAAAGTGATGTAAGCCCAATGCAAAATCATAGTAAATCTGGCCCCTAGTACACAGCTCTTTTATAACAAAAGAGAGCATGTTTCCATACATGAAGAATAAAAAAAGAATCTCTAGGGCAAAATTAAACACATCACCAAAGTTCTTAAATATATGTGTTGAAAACCAATATTAAAATTGGTTGAATACAAGCTGTTTTAAAAAAAAAAGATGCAGTTGCTTGAATTGTGTAGAAGCATGCAGAAAGATTCTAACTTTTCTTTAACTACCTTAAGAGTGCAAAAAATTAACAAGATGCCATAAATTTACAGCTATCAAAACAGAGAGAGCAGAAGAAAGAAAAGACACTTTCATTTATGCTCCATGACCTGACCTGCTGTTCTTTTTGGCTGCTGGCTCTGGCAGCAGGCATTGTGACGTCAGAACTCGACTGTACTAAGTTATTACTGTCAGGTTCTGGCGTCATTCTTTATAATCAGCAATTGGATGCGTCTCGAGTAGCTGATTATGAAAAAAATAGAGTCAAGCTTTCACTAGAGGATTGGCAGAATCCTATGTATTGAATGAAAATGGCGTACGCCAGTAATAACTTAGTTGAATAATAACAATGCCTGCTACCAGAGCCATCAGACCATGTAAAAGCAGGTCACTGAGTGACATTAAAACCACTGTTTAAAACAACAAAAGAGGGAACTCGCTTTTCAGCTCTTTGGAACTGTTTGCCTGAAACTATGAGCAGTCTTTATCAGAAATAAGCCATTTATGGCAGCTTGTTTATTTTTTCAAGGCTTTAATTTAAGAAGCAGGAATCTTTCTGCACTTTACCACAAGTTATGTGCTATGGTTATTTTCAGAGTGGCTTAAAGTTAACTGCATATAATGTTTTTCATAGAATAACTAGTTGTAAATTGATTTCAGCAGCGTAGTTTGAGGAGAGGGACGGTTTGGGGTGTGGCACCAAACCAAATAATTGCATTCTTGACTTGGCAGTTGGGTCTGGGAGCCGGAGTCAGGTATTACTGGTTTACCAAAGAAGTAGAAAAGCTGCACATATATAAGTTTTCCTTGAGTGGATGCAGAGTTACTACTTGTTGGAATTCACAAATATTTTTTTATTTGCAGTTTTATATAGCATGAACTCGTCCCAAAGGTTTTTGAGAGCTTTACATGAGCACCAATCACATTATACAAGGTCACATTCATATGTTTTTTTAAGCATGAGAGATCACGTCATTTGTCCAGCATCACAGGATGGTGAGCCGACGTTGAGACTCGCACCCAGTTCGCAGGTTCCAAAGTCGGTAGTTCTGGCCGTAATGCCACATCCTTTCTCAGTAGTAAGCTTGGAAAGCTGCACGAGTCTCAGGTTTCCAGTCATACTACTGGCAATCAAACACCCAAAAGTTGATGGGAAGAATGAGTGCAAATAGTCTACACACTGGTAATCGCTCAAAGTGGCGTTCCACATCATCATGTTTTTTGCCCAATGTACCATTCTAGATAGTAGGCCTTGTTTAGGCTTTGGTGGATGAAGTAAAGGCGTACACATTTTAGAGATGTCTGCCAGACCAGTGTAAAGCTCTATAAAGTGGCAGGAACTGCAGTCAAAGTGGTTACTATTAATGTAGGAAATGTTTAACAGATGACTCCTTTAAACATGACGCTGTCTGTCTAATTTTTACAGAGTTTTTGATTTTTTTCTAAAGCAACCTCCTGATGGGTTATGTATTTTTTCAACTTCTGACCCCTACACCATGGGAGTTAGCTCCTATGGTGTGGGAGTCATTTTTTGTTTTAGTGTCTCTCACCACCAGTGTATTCCTGGCAGTAATGGAAAAATTACGAAAGTCACCAGACCCCCCCACCCACTGTATATAGGCTGGACAGGCGGATGACTTACCTCTGACAGCCCCTACTCCATCATACCCTTAAGAAGAAGCTTTACACAGATGGTGTCAATTTTTCTCTATATCAACACAGGAAGATTGAGGGACGGGGAGCAGCGTTAGGAGGTAGGAGGTCCAGTACCCAAGCTCCCACAGAAATAAGTATTTAAACCTAGGGGGTAGCTGTTCCTCAGAATGAATAAATGAATAGAAGGGAAACCAGGTTGGTAACTGAAGCTCACACGCAATTCAAGTCAATGTGAGTGGTAGAGGAATTTCTCCTGTAGTTCTTAGTGCCCTCACACACCCTAGCGGGTGTCATGCTTAATCATAGGGCGATGCTCCTCGTGGGGGTGACTTGAATTCTGAGGAACAGCTACCCCCTAGGTTTAAATGTCAATTTTTCTCTGTCAGTGTAAAAGTGGCAGTCTGCCTGACTCAAATACAGGCAAGCAGACCTTGAATTTATTGGACATGTCAATCTTTTGATATTGAGACAAGACCTCATCCTCTTCCCTCTTGGAAGTCAAGAAACTTCACCGTGACTTACAATAGCCCTAAAATGTACAACAGTGGGTAATTTAGCCCATTAACAATATGCAGCTCTGATGCTGGTACATTTTGATCTGTAAGTCTGTTTTTATTTGTGCTGGTGGTTGCAGGTGATGGGCACCAGCATCATTTTTGGGGACCAGAAAATAATTTTCATGTTCATACTTTGACCCAGAGCAGAAGAAAGAAAGGCAGAAAAAGGAGTAAAAGAAAGGCAGAAAAAGGAGTAATAGAAAGAAAGAGAAACCATCGGAAAGGGAGGCAGCTGAGAAAAAAAAGAACCTTCAAGGGTGAGGTAATGAGACACTAAGGGTAGGGCCGTGGTAGAAAAAGGCATAATAAAGGCAAGACAGCCCTGGTATTTAACAACCGTGGTATGTGGCAGGACCAGTGGTGAGTGTCTAAGGAAAACATTGTGCATTTACACTCATTTTGTTTAAAAGCCAAGTCTTAACTCTGTTTATAAAGAGGGCGTGGCTGTACAGATCTCAGCTTTACCAGTGTTATAAAGACAACTTTATTGATCTGGTAAAACTAAAATGTCTCACACTGTACTTTCCACCTAGCAACGGCTCTCCCTATCTCACACCCAAAACGAATCTATGTATGTAACCACCTCTCCGTGAAAAGACAAAGGTCTGACTAAAACACATGATAATGTTATAAAATCTAATCCTTTTATTGCTTGACTTTATTGATAATTAGATGATTTTCTTCTGGAAGTGCTTAAGAAAACAGCATAGCAGCACCGAAGAACAGGTGCCTAACAAAGTATCAAAGAAGCACCTAGGAACAAGTCCTCATCGTCCACCAACGTCAGATGGCAACAGAGAGTGATGATGGGATGGAGGAGGAGTGTTGAGACAGTTGGAGAAGAGAGACGTTTGATTGTTGCTTTCATCTGGTCTGTTCTGTATCTGAATATGCACCAATATCTTCTAAACACTAAAAATTGATACATCTCCCTATGTGAATGTCACACTATAGACCTACAGACAACTTTAATAGTTTGGTGCTAAAGATCTTCTCATCTATTCATCAAAAAGAGAGAATGAGATTTGGGTCAGTATCCATAAACCAGTGGCTTTTTACGGATGGGCTGTCTGCCATGGCTGTGTCATTCTGGGGATGGATACTTGTGAGATCCAGTAATGTTACTGCTAAATCGCAGAGACACCGTGAAGAGTAGCTTTACCATACCTGTGTTCTTTTATGTATTTACTTTGCTGGCAAAGCTACAATTGAGTTTCTAATCTCTGACTTTCCTGCTTGCTGTTTCAGTGCCCAAGTTTATCATAAAATAAAGTCAGGGACTGTTAAAGCCTGTGACACCTGGATTTAGTGGTCAGATCTCAAACATCTGTAGCTACATCTTCATTACAATATGGATGTAAACAACATTTGATACATTCATTTTCATAGTGAATATGACAGACAAAAGTATATAGAAGGAAAAGATAATCAAGAAGTTCAAGAAAACAAGAATATTTAGAATAATTTGTTGAAATAATCACTTGCATTGGATAATCAGGCAAGGAAATGAAAATCTTACCCTTTTGTCAAAAATAGATACTATTCAATCTTTTGATGTGTATGTCTTTTAAGTTCACCCCTTACTGACGCAAACCTCATCTTATGTCTCTATTTCATAAAACTCTTTTTGAGGATATAACTCTGCTATATTTCTTTGAAAATTATTTTTGGTCCTTTACAATTATTATTATTATTAACATCATCATCATCATTAGTAGTAGTAGTAGTATATCTATTCTTATTACTAAGTAAAAACACTTTGATGCATATAAACACTCATCGATAATCAAAAAATGTGCTTTATTAAAAACAGTACATTTGTATTTCTGGTGTTAACAATGCAATGGTTTGTAATTAAAATGTGCGAGCAAGAAGTCTAGAAATGTATTTAGCAGAGCAAACTTCCAAATATCAGACACAAATGTTATACTCTACCTTACTTAACCTACCATACCTACATTAATGAATCTAAAACAGCTAACACTGCTAGCGTACCATACTGCCAATGCCTACCTGAGGTACCCACCCTTCCTAGCCTCTTATAGCTCATCTACCTTACATACCTAACCTAAACCACTTAAAATACCTATCAAACACACTTACCAAGCCTACCTAACATACCTAAATACCATAACTATCATACCTACCCACCTTCTACACCTGAAGTACCTTACCTACCATACCTAACTTACCATAGCTACAATGCCTACCATAATTAGTCTACCTACCATATTGAATCTATCTACTGTTGATGATCTATGTAAAAGGATTGAAAAGTTGATACACAGGAGTTGGGCTGTCTGAATCTTCTTAAGTCCTAGTGAGTCTCCGTAAGACTAAATCCTAGGACACTTAATAAATCCATCACAAGAGAAAAATTCAAAGTCAAAACATTATGGTTTATTCAAAATTAGAATCTTTGCAGAAAGAAAACGTTTTTTAGTCAAATCATGAATTAGCTAAAATCAAAATATTCAAAGTCGTGATCTGCTAGAGAACTATCATAAGGTCTAACTCTGGTACAAACTAATAGGCAGAACCAATATATAGTTCAGCAATTGGACTGAAATAGAGTCTGCCGCCAAAGAGTGTACAAAAGGCTCTAAGTGTAACTAAAATGAATGACTAGAGCAGAATCTGCACAGTTAAAATGGCGAGAAAAGTTCCCAGTACGAAGTGAGTAAATAGAGTAACATAGAGTTTGCTCAGATTAAAATGCAGAGAAAGTCTGGCACATTGTCATAATAAAGCAGCTTTTGTTGATAAGATGTGTTGGAGTGAAACACGAGTGGATATTTTGAAAAGTGTCTTGCTCGGAGCCAGATTAGCACATGTCACGACGCACAAATTACCACGGGTGAGCTGTCGCGGGTGAGCTGCTACTGACCAGATGGAGTTGTGGGTGCTCCTGTGCTCCTCCCGACACCCGCTGATCCTGGGGCACGCTTGTTGGCTCCTCCACCAAGACCAATCCACACTTTGGTGGGACTTTCAGTCCCAGAGTGCAACATGTGGACACAATCACTCTAAGCTGCGAAGGAGGCGCTGCCTGAAGCCTCTTAAGTGCCGCTTCCACCCCGCGGCGCAGGACGCGCACGGGCGAAGCCTGGGCCAAAGGCGGGCCCGTCCGCGGCCGTCAGTGACTGGAAGCGGCTGGGCTGGGCCACCCCCCTTGGCTGTTTCATCGGGACACAAGTTTCCTGGTTCTAGGCAACGGAACTGGCCCTGTAATTATCTGGAAGGCAAGGTGGTGAGACTCAATCTTTATCCCTCCATTTCTTGCTCCACTAGCCACTCCCCCTGGTGACTGTTATCCCACCAACATTGCCAATAATTTGCACAGACTGCTCAATTAGTGGGGGTAACCTTCCGCAGGGTGGTCCAAATGAAACTGTTAAATGAGGTTTTGTGTTTTTAACTATTTACCTAGAGTTAATGATCAAGCATTGGACTGCATATTTTATTCTTTTTAGCTACTCGGTATTTGTAAGGTCCCTAATTTTACCAGAACATGGGGTTTAAATTGGATCTGAATCAATCTGACCATAGCGTTGAATGCCCCTAGTGATCGGTTTGTAAGCAGACCTTTTTACCATAGGCACTCTTATTAGGTAGCCCTGCCAATCCTATGTAGATCCACACTGGGGCCCGCTTCCTCCTGTACTCCCGCACTTGCACTTTTGTTCTCTACACTTTTGTGCCCATTGCCTGACATATTTGCATCTGCACTCTGCACTTTACGTTTGAGCACTTACATACTTTGATTTTTGCGCTAGTTTTTCTCCAATTAGATCTCCCTCTACCCCGAGTTCCAAGTCAATCAGTAGTTCCCCAATTAAACCATCTTTCGCACATAAGGTAACCTAGAAAATCAAAGTAGAATAGGCAAACGTGTGTGTGCAGAAAAGAAACAACAGGCTTCTCCCAAGCCTAAAACTAAAGCCAAACCGACCTCTATAGATAGGATGCTGGAAAAGGGACTAGGAGCAGTGACCACTGAAATCGAGCTGACAGAGAGACAATTATCCCTAACCCCTAACCTGGAGATCCCTTTGGTAGATCCTGACACCTCGCAAACCTCAGGAGTCTTGTCAAACGATACTCCTAGGGCCCAAACTCCTATAGCTGATGTCATTAACTCTGAGCAAACCAGGGCAGAATCACCTATACAGCCCGCTATAAAAGGGAGACCTAAAATACATGCGAAAACAGCGGCAAGAAGGAAGAAAGCCATGGGAGAGAAGATAGATAACAGGAACACTGGGATGGGAGGATCAGTAAACAGTAATGAAATGGTCAGCGAACAGCCAGTGTGGGTCACAAAGTTAGTGGTGGATCTGCAAATCCAAGTAAGGGATATAGTTAAGGACAAGCTCAAATCACTCGTAGAAAGAGTTGAAAAGTTGGCCTCGCTCCTTAATGATTGGACAAGTAACAGGGGGGTAGTAGACAGGAATGTTGGACCTGTCACTGGACCCAGAGACCAGGCCACTGTGAACATCATTAGGGCCATCCCGGACCCTAAATATAATGATTGTCTAGCTACTCAAGTACCAAATCTAGAGAGACTGCAATCACCAGCTCCCACCAGAGCCAACATAGAGAGGCCCCCCACCACAACCGCTAATAGAGCAAATCCAACGCCTCTACTCTAACAACTCACTAGGCATTGGCAGCCGAATAAACAATTGGTAGGGGTAGACTCTACCACACGCACAGAAGCTGCTAAAGAAAACCCTCCCCCCCACAGTTATAAACTTACCACCGACTTCAAGTCCATTTGTTCTCATTCTTGCAGGCATCCCCGAGCTCGGAGGGGGCCAATACGAACCACATCAAGAACTAAAACACAAATGCATGCAATGGTTAGATAATCACAGACACTTTCGGTACGACGATGCAGGAGAGATTTTAACAACACGTAGAGTTGGATGGCTAGGATGGAGGCCTAAGGACAAGCAAGGAGACTGTATAGTGATAAACTTTAGAAACCCTTGCGTTGTCCAAGAAATTTTAAACCGAGATGATGGGAGACCAACGGGTACTATACGAGCCCTCCCAGTGGGCTATTTTTATCCCCCCGAGAGAGTCCATCAAGACAGAAGGCAATTTAGGTGGGGCCGGAGACCCGAAAACCAAAGCTACAATACAGTTCCTTTGGATCACTATTGGCCTAGACAACCAATCTTCAATATCCCCACAGCAAACAGATTTAGCAGCCTAGAAGGAGTGGATTGACTCGAGACTCAGGCCATTGGTCCCGAAGTGCAGCTGGGCAAGCTTCTGGTGGAAACCGAGACTCATAAAGATGATGTAGGGCACTGCTCGATGCTAGGGGAAGGAGAAATCTGTGGGAGCATGAGCGGCTCCCCAGGAAACATCCATGAGGGCCTCATTACAACCCGGTCCTGCAACCAATCCCCTTTATCGAATTGCGGGACTATCATGAAAGCTGATTCTGGGCTTTGCGGGTCTCTCTTTCAACCCACCCCTCCAGTTGTCGCTAAAACCAACTCTCCGGATAGGCCAAGGCTGCCAGTCTTATCCTGGAACGTAGCAGGTCTGAGCAACAAGATAGACGACCCCGAATATGGTCATTTTATTGACCAACATGAGACCTTTATGTTTCAGGAGACGTGGGCAAGAGGGGACGCCTCATAATTGGGTTTGCCATCTTCAATATTCCTGCAGTATCAGGTGGAACAGGGAGACCCTCGGGGGGACTAAGTACATGGGTGGGAGTTCACCTAGGCTGTTCAGCTAAACAGATAGAAACATCCTCAAACGATATTCTGTGTGTTCTCCTACACTTCCCGCCTAAGACCTCTATAACCCTACTAAACGTGTACTCAAGACCAGTTAGTCAGGGTCAGGAGTCAAAAACACTCGAGGAACTAATGCCATTTCTAGCCACCATCTCAGACAACCACATGGTAATTATAGGAGGGGATTTTAATTGCCAGTTTGATCCATTAGATTGTATGCCCAAGGACAGTCTCTGTGAAGAAGATAAGTATTGGGCCATCCCGGAAACTACCTGTCCACCAGAAAAAATCTGGTCCCCCCTGGTGATCCAGATGAATTACCTTGTTCTAAAATACTCTCTAAGGGCATGTAATAGAAGAACAAAATCTGATACACCCAGTAACTTTACTTTCATTAGAAATGGGCGAGGCTCTCTACTGGATTATATTTTAAACGACTCAAAATCTTGGCATAGGGTAATTGACTTCAAGGTCATGGTACGGCACGATAGTGACCATAATGCCCTTGTATTAGAATTAAACTAGTTAAATCCCAGGAGTGCCACAGGGGCATACGCTCCCACTGACGACAGGTTGTCCCTCACAAATTGTACGAAGAGAGTACGTTGGGCAGACATAAACCAGTCACAAAATAGGCTAAGCTCCCTGTATGAAGCCATCATCCCAGTCCTCTTAACTGCAATTAAATCTGTCCCTACTAACGGCACCAGAATTGATCTCCAGATGGTTACCCAGAACCATACTCGGTTAGCGGCAATCACGGCAGACTTCTTCTTTCCCATAAAAAAAAACCAGGCCAAATAGGAAACCCCCCCACCCCTGGTATAACGACCAATGCCGTAAGGCCAAAACAGCCCTGATTACATCTATCAAGGCTAATGGCCGTCCCTTAATTAAAACAGCTAGAGAGGCCTACAAGGCCAGTGTCATCAAGGCAAAAAAAGGGTGGGAAAGCGACAAGTGGGATACCTTGAGAAGCTCCCTGGGTGCCCGCGATATGAGGACCTTTTGGAAAGTGGTCAACACAGGTAGTTCTGAGGCTAAATCACCGAAAGAGCCAAACCTAGAGGCAGATGTTTGGAGGGACCATTTTGAGTCCCTCTACTCAAGGGTGGAGACACTGGACGACTCAGCCGCCAAAGGCTATTCTTTGGTGGCTGACCGCCCGATTGCATCCATGTTCACCAACAGAACTATGGATGATACCCCGATAATAACTCTCAAAGAGATTACTGGCACCCTTTCTAAAATAGCCCCGGGTAAGGCGCCTGGATTAGACAAGATCCCAGGGGGCTTATTCCGCAGCGAACCCACCATTTGGGCACCATATCTCTAGGTTTTATTCAATGCCATACTCAAAGGCATGAAGATCCCTGTCAGCTGGGCCGGAGCCGAAATAATCCCCATATATAACAAGCATTGGCATAGCCAATAGGTCTCGCTTTTGGGACCTTATAAGTATATTTACTTTTGCTATAATCGCGGCACGTAAAGCGCGGGTGCCGCGATTATAGAAAAGTAAAGAAATAGAAAAAAACATATATTTCTTTACTTTTGCTATAATCATGGCTCCCGCCTTTTACCTGCCGCGATTATAGCAAAAGTAAACATACTTATAAGGTCCCAAAAGAGAGACCTATTGGCTATGCCAATGCTTGTTTACTTTTGCTATAATCGCGCAGGAGAGGGGGCCTACGAGATTCCCTTGCGGGAGCGTGCGACCATATGGCGCCACCATATGGCGCCGCGCGCTCCCGCAGGGAAATCGCCAGACGTGCACACGTTGCCACTGCAAGCAATGCAACGCGTGCACGTTTTTGCCCCCAAAGCTGTGCCGATGGCATTAGGTCTCTCTCCTATGCAGCGCATGCGCGCTGCGTAGGCGAGACCTAAAAAGGGCTTACTGCTGCTACCCACAAACTATAGGCCTATAAGCCTTATAGATATCACCCAAAGAATCTTTGCGCGTGTGCTGCTGCTCTGGCTGCAGAGTTGGATGGAGGAGCATAAGATACTTAGTCCTCTCCAGGCAGGGTTCAGAGAAAAAATGTCCACATTGGATCAAATTCTTAGGCTACAAATTTTACACTGGAAGATCGTGTGTCTGGAGGGTGGCAGCCTCTACCTAATATTTGTAGACCTGAAATCTGCGTTCGACCTGGTCCCAAGAGAGAAGTTGTGGGCAGTTCTCCATGAGATGGGGGTTCCGCCATACCTGTGCCAAATCATGAAGCGGTTACATGAGGGAAATTATGCCCAAATTAGATTTGGCAAGGAAGGAAAACTTACTGCCCCCATTCCCGTAAATAGAGGTGTGCACCAGGGATGTGTCCTCGCCCCGACTCTTTTAAGCCTTTATATAAATGGGCTAGTTGATTTTTTACTCAGCGAGAAAGACTTGGACGTCCCTAAATTGGCATCACGCAAAATCCCAGCCATGATGTTTGCTGATGACACTCTATTATTATTTAAATCGCCTATGGGGATACAGAGGTAACTTAATAGATTTGATGCTTTTTTGCAGGGAAAGAGGGCTTGAAATTAACCTCCCAAAAAATTAATTCATGGCGTTTAGCCACAAGTACCCGACCAAATCCAAGCTTAAATGGTAACCCCTAGAAAGAGTATCCACTTTTGATTACCTCAGCATAACCATCACAGAATCAATGGACTGGGGGGCCCAAATCAAAAAATTAACCCTGAAACTGGCACAATTTTCAGGGGGCTTAACAAAGGTTTTTCGAAAATCTAACCACAAACCTGTGAGTCCAGCAATAGAAATATACAAGGACCAAGCCAGGGGAGGGGCGCTGTATGGAGCAGAAATATGGGGTCAGCGCAGTTCTGAGAGTCTCAAAAAGACTCTAAACACCTTACTCAGGCAACTGTTTGGCCTCCCACGGAGTGCCCCACTCATGCCGCTCCGACTGGACCTGGGGGTAAGGGCTATCGCCGAAGAATCTAATCTCAGAACCCTTTTATTCTGGCGGCGTCTGTGGGTTACCTCAGAACTTTCAGAATACAGGGACGAATTAAGAGAGGTGATGAGTCCACCGGGGGCGGGCAAATTACCTTGGCTCTCCTACATTCGACACACGTCAGAGAATCTGGGACTGGGCAACCTTTGGGGTGACCCAGAGGTTGCTTGTGCCGCAGTGTCTAGGAAAGTGCTAAGGGGCTGCTACTGGGAGTTTAAACTGGCCCAACTCCAGAGCAATCCTTTAGCAGGTAAACTGACTGCTGTTTTCCTAGAAACTAAGGACTGGTATTGTCTAGAGCTGGCACTGAACGACATCAAGCTGGCAACCACAAGAAAGCTTTATTTGCCGTTCAGACACGGGGCCTGCCACTCCGCTATTTTACAAATAAATGGGCGGGCTCGCAAACTCTGGGGTTCCCAGCCTGTGACTGCTCCACAGAATCAGACTTTCATGTGTTCTTTTGCTGCCCCGGCTACCACAAAGCGAGAAAACAGTGGCTGGTTCAGATCTGTAGAAACCTAGGTACCAGGCGCTATTGCGAGGCTTTTAGGATATTGAAACATGATTCTAGCCTCCCGATAGTATACTCGGCAGCAGGCTTTTTATTTTCTATGTGGTGCACTCGCAGAGCATTTTTAAAACCAATTCAATAAATAATGTCTATACTCTCGCACTAATGCAATGAGGAATTTTAAAGGGTCTACCTGTTTTATTGTCCAATTGAGATCACTTGCATTGATGCAGTTCATTTACATTTCGAATTGACTGTTATATTGGTTTGTTGCTCCTGAGAACTGACCGCTTCTAGTGGCTAAGATAAAGCTCTGACCTCTCATATTTGGCCCGGTGACCTGCTCATATATCTCACACATGCACTTTAAATCCCTAATACTGTTTCCATCTCTGATCAAACTACCGACTTATATGATCTGATTTTCCTACTTGTTGAGCCGCTTCCATAGATTGCATCACATTTCATATTGTTCTAGGCCATACCTGTGTATGTTTTATCCAATTGTTTTTATTGTATGTAGCCAATCTTGCTCTATCTCTTTTTATCTATTTCGATTTTAAAGCAAATTAATTGTATGCCATTTTAGATGTACCTTTAAGGTCAAACTGACCGAAATAAAGTTATTACTGAACTGAACTGAACATAATAAAGCATGTTTTATATGGTCCTAGGCAGAAACGCCACACTTTTGAAATGGGGTGAAATTATATAATAGGCCTAAATTAAAAAAGATACATGTAAAAAACACTAATCATTATTTGAATACATACGATACATGGAATTTAGAAACATCTACTTTGCTGCATATTGATAAACAAAAAATGAATAAACAAGAGGAGATGACTATACATTTCATAATGCAAATACAGCAAAACGTTTAAATAAATGAATGTCTCATTTCAAGGCCCTGGAGCAAAAGGCCTTGAAATTGTTACAGAGACAAGAACATCCCAAAAGCTTCCTCGTGATGACAAGGAAGGTACATTAGTGCATTTGTATTTTATCAGCAAGCAGGTGCCAGGTAGAGAACTTATTTTTCTCAAATAGAAAAGCACATAGAAACATGCACATAGAAAGGTGTAGTCATTAAAAAGTAAAACTGCACATTTCTTCTGAATGGATATCAATGCAAGCTGGCTGAGGCCTTGGCTTTGACTGAGTCCTAGTTATGCTAACTTAAACACATTTGATTTCAGCGTTTCATTTTTTACTATTAAAAAAACTCCTACACTACCATACCTAACCTACTTCTACCTCTGCAGTGTGTATACTGTACACCTGCCCGGACACAGTGGTTTTGCAAAAAAAGGTCATAGTATACCTATGGGATCTCTGGTAAGTGCTTAAGGTTCTGCAACCTGCTACTACAAGGGCATCTAGTAACGGTGTACAATGCTGCAGCCTGCATTGGGAACAGCACAATTGCAGCTTTTGAAGGGCAGGAAAATGTGAACCTCGTTGCTTCCTTAAAAAGCTGGACCTACTGGCTTTGACACTCCTTGTTCATTACTGATTCAAAGTGTGAGGTACAATAGAAAACGTAACCTCAAATCAGCAGAAAGAAAACAGATTGTGTGTGCACAGCAAAACATAAGGACAACTGTTTGACTGTCCAACAGAAACTGTGTGAAAAACATCTCAGGCTACAGGGGTGCATTTCACTCAGCAGGGAAATGAGTGCTGGACTTCTTATTTACAACAATCATGACTAGTTAATATCTAGACTCTTCAATACAGATTTACAGTGTTAAATTAAAGTCCCCATAAGTGTTTTATTTTTAGGAGCACTGAATGAAGCAAACATTTCACTTTCCGAGGAAAGTTTCTCGAGAACTTTCATTAGAATGTCATCCGTCTCATCAACTTTAATTTTAACCTCTACGAAATGGACCTTCTTACTTTATCTCCTCTACAATACTGAATTTACCGTTTTTATGGAAGAGAACTAACTAGGTGCCGATTCACACCCGGTAATATTAAATGTTGCGTTTTTGCACTTGACAATATTGGATGCTTCAACACTGGTCCTTTTGTGATCAGAAACAGGAGTAGGAAGGGTGTACCCCTCCGCAGTGCATGTAATGGGGCACCCAGGAGTGTTGATGCAGTGAATGTCAAAAGCGGGGCACCTGGATAGATGATTGAGAGGTGCTTGAGAGACAATCAAATATGTTATTGTGTTGATTCAGTAGAGGAGGGCAGATATTATGCAAACAATTAAATACATCAAGGCTGTGAATCCTGTGGATGAGATGGAATACAAGAAGAATTTGAATATCTCAAGGGTATACAGCAGAAGAGGAAAATGTGAGATTAGAGAGACATTTATATACAGTAGAGATAGGAGGAGGGAGATGAGATAATTTATTTAATATCACCATTGTACACCATGACAATTTATTGTTGCAAGAAATATTTTGGTTCAATATCATCTACACTATTATCATTTACCAAATAATGCTGCTTGCTGATCTATGCCTGCTTGCAATGCATGTGTCGATAAAGGCAGGGGCTTGTTGTACCTTATGGAGCCATGTTTCGTTTTAATTTGTGTTCTCGTTACTATAATTTTAAAATCAATAAAGTTATGTGCATTTAAGTACACAGGAAGTTTAAATACCTCAAGACTATTGTTATGGTAGACGAGAGGGAGGGAACTGGGTGAGAGTGTGAGACATAATGAGAGTCTACCCTTACTCCCCAGCCCCTCTGCCCCTTATTCCGCTTTCTCCGTTTGAAACAAAACTGTTATGGCCTGTGCTGTGAATGATGTTTGTTACAGAAGCCACCTTAGTAGGTCCATTTACAGGACGTTTTTTCAAGATATGTTATGGGGACAGTGAGCAAGGAACACATAATCGTACTAGAAAGGTCACACGTGCAAACATTTCTATTTTAAAACGTTTTACTTTATCAAAACAAAAAGTATTTCTTTTACTGATTCCTCATGGGAATAAGTATTTTTGTATTTCCTAAACCGTTTGATGTTACTCCCTTATTGCCCATTACATGTGTTCTTTTGTAAAATCGCCCTGCTCTCCAGGTCTAATACGTGTTCTTTTGTAAAAGTCGCTCTTCTTCCCGGTCAAATAAAAACAGGTGCTGTTAGAAATAATTCAACTAACCACAGAAGAGCTGTGCTTGAAGAATTGTAAACGAAATGCCCTTTTACTGACATTGTATGCTAACAGTGGGCATCAGAATGAAAAAGATGTGTTTGCTTACGAGATGTCACAGAAAGAATTGCTCATACAATGTTGCAAACAGCTGTGGCGCTTTGCCGCTGGAGCGGCCCCCGGTTCCTTGATCTGTTCTCAATGCCCGGTAATGCTGAAAGAACAGGGAAGCTAATCCGGGAGAGAACAAAAGGTGAAAGACAAAGAGATGCGTCGGATGCTGCCCTTGGTTCGCTCGACCGACCCCCGGTCTGCTCAAGGGACTGCTGTATGTCTTTAGGGTCTGCTGGGGCACTGCCCAAGATATCTGTTGATTGCTGACTGGCCGCAGGGAGGCTCAGCAGCGGGCCCGTGGGACACTTCTTTAGGAACTCATCTACCGACAGGATGCGCCTGGAAGCGTGATATAAACAATTGGTTTTTTACTAATGTAGCAGACACAAACGTGCAACGTTATTAGAAATGTAGCGTGACAGTAAAACATAACATTACAAACGCACAACATTAAAAAGACAAGGGAGAACAAAGTGAAAGAGTAACACAAGAACAAAGGATAAGATAAATGGCAGATGGCTGGATCTACATAAAAATGTAAACAAACAGCAAAAAATAAAAACCCAAATCAACAATAAAAAAGCATTGTAAATGCCCGCCCCAAAAGCACACTCCTAGGCTGTGTGGGGGCAGGGGGTGGGCTGAAGAGGCAGGAATTATAAATCTGAAAGCCACACAAAAATTAAAAAACAAGCAACAACAGTGCAGAAAGGATCATTCAAACGAAAGAGTTCTCTTCAACTACAGACTGTACTTGCCCGGTGATCCTGAGCCTTTAACGGAAGTGAGGTATCGGCTGCCTGAACGACTTAGGAGGCAGCAAGGAAGAGCGACGCAGCAGTGACCCAATGGTAAGTGGCAGGAGGGAATAAAGTAGCTTTATTTCTTGCTGCAGGTCTTGCATGCGTGCTGAGGCTCGACCCAAAAAACTACCAGGGAAACCAATTGTAAGTATGTAAGTAAGTAAGTAAGTAAGTAGATGTAGAGATCTGGGCCATATGCAAATCAGTCTTGACCCTGTGCTTCATGGGAACTGCCAAGCCATGTCTTCCCTTGACCGAAATCAAGCATCCTAGGACCAGTTTCGGGATTTCACCCCTCTTCAGGCAGGATAGCTTGACTCCAGTGACTAGTGAGGACGGGACCCACGTCTGGGCATACCCTTCCCACATAGGGCGAACAGCAAAACACACAAGATGATGGACGGAATGTTGCACATTGGTAAAACATTCACCCCAGTCACAGATCTGGGTTTAATCCATCGTTATTTTGCTCACCACGCCACCCCAGTTGAGACATGGCCATATGCAAATCAGTCTTGACCCTGTGCCTCATGGGAACAGTCCAGCCTGAACTGCATTCTGACCATCAATCGTTCTTTTTGCATTTGTCACCCCGAGTGGGACGGGTATGCTCAGACGTGAGTCCCTTGCTCTCCATGCCACTGGAATCAAGCTATCCTGGTTGAAGAGGGGTGAAACCCCGAAACCGGTCCTAGGATGCTTGTTTTCAGTCCAGGGAAGACCTGGCCTGGCAGTTCAGGCTGGACTGTTCCTATTAGGCACAGGGTCAAGACTGATTTGCATATGGCTGGGTCCAAACTGGAATGGCATGGTGAGCAAAAAAACGATGGATTTAGGTCCAGATCTCTGTACTGGGGTGAATGTATGACATTGTTCTGCATTCTGTCCATCAATAGTTCTTTTTGCATTTGTCACCCCGAGTGGGACGGGTATGCTCAGACGTGATTCCCGTGCTCTCCATGCCACTGGAATCAAGCTATCCTGGCTGAAGAGTGGGGAAACCCCAAAACCGGTCCTAGGATGCTTGTTTTCAGTCCACAGAGGACTTGCCCTGGCAGTTCGGGCTGGACTGTTCCCATTGGGCACAGGGTCGACACTGATTTGCATATGGCTGGGTCCAAACTGGAATGGCATGGTGAGCAAAAAAACGATGGATTTAGACCCAGATCTCTGTATTGGGGGGAATGTATGACATTGTTCTGCATTCTGTCCATCAATAGTTCTTTTGCATTTGTCACCCCGAGTGGGACCGGTATGCTCAGACGTGAGTCCCGTGCTCTCCATGCCACTGGAATCAAGATATCCTGGCTGAAGAGGGTGAAACCCCGAAACCGGTCCTAGGATGCTTGTTTTCAGTCCAGGGAGGACCTGACCTGGCAGTTTGGGCTGGACTGTTCCCATTTGGCACAGGGCCAAGACTGATTTGCATATGGCTGGGTCCAAACTGGAATGGCATGGTGAGCAAAAAAACGATGGATTTAGGCCCAGATCTCTGAACTGGGGTGAATGTATGACATTGTTCTGCATTCTGTCCATCAATAGTTCTTTTTGCACCTAACAAAAAAGGGGCACATGTAAGGCACACACATGCCCTGAGCATGTGTGCGCAACATGGCACTTTGAAAAATGCAGTTGTGTGCATTTTTCAAAGTTTGCACATGGTTACCATCTACTTTAAGTTGATGCTAATAGTGTCTCCTAAATGCCCAGTTCGCATTTAGGAAAGGCTTCTTACATGTGCATTAGGGAATTTGCTTGTGCAATTTAGGTAATCGGTAAACTTTGTGATTACCTAAATTGCGAATGCCAAAGCTTTTCATAGATAGGGTATGGCCATTTTGCATTCGCGAACAGCCAAATTTTGCGAATCGCACACTTTGCGAACGCAAAATAGCTTGATACATGTGCCCTATGTCAGTTCAATCTCAGCTAGATTTTCCAGGTGCGCCTGGAGCTCCTGACTGCCTGCAGCACCCTAAAGAAATAATATAAGATGGTGAGGCTCTGCAAATGCATGCTGCTTGTTTGTCCTCCCTCCTTTTAGCCCAGCATAGCGTGCACTTTTACCTTCTAGATGAGGGGACCCACAACTACTAGTGCCAGTTTGGCATAGGCTAGTGAGAGCCCCAGGGCAGAAACAGATTGCGGAGATATTTAAAATACAGTGCATTTCTACGTACATTTTAGCGGTTCCTCTCTGTGTAACAGCGAGACGAGGAGACCCACGACAGCTAGTGCTGGCCGGGCTCAGGTTAACGGGTGAGCCAGGACTGCACTAGGCTGCCTGGGTATTCAGAACATGGGACACGCCTTACTCCGTATATCAAAGTAATGCCATTTAGTAAGAATACGATATTTTATAAAACAGGCCTCTTGTAAATTGACAAAATATATCTCCCATAGCGGTCCGTTTTTTTCAGCACCACACTTACAACAGATAGCTGGCTCCAATAAGCCATGCAGACAGGTAATGTAGACTTCTAGTAGCAATAGAGCATACTCCAATATGGCAACCACAGTCCTTGGGCCACGCCTCCCCTTTGGGTTCAAAATCAGGTTGGTAATGGGCAATAGCTGTGGCTGGCAGATTTAAATATCCTTGAGCATGTGGGCTTATGTTGAAGTTCAAGTTTCCAAGAGTGTCTAAAGTTTGTGAGCGCTCACAGTATCCCAAAGAAATACCAAGCATGCGAGGCTCTTTACATGCATGCCGCTCCTTTTCTCACCTGTCAGCCTAGCAGATCGTGCTCTTGCTACTGGCCACAAAGTGCGCACCAGTCCTGCAGGCAGGGCCGGACTGGCCGTAGTGGGCACCGGGCATTTCCCTGGTGGGCCGCCAGGGTGGAGGCCGGTTTTAGGCCCCTGGTGGGCACTTTGTGTTACCGGGGCTGGGAATATCGGCCCCCTGTATCAAAATCAGCCAAAACCGTCCCTAGCAAATAGATCAGCCGCACCCCCCTGCACCCCCAGAGGGGGCAGGCCGAGCAGTTTGCCAGGGCCGGTTTTGGTTCCCAGTCCAGCCCTGCCTGCAGGTAGCATTTTCCATGAGCACACAGGTCAGACATGCCAGTTTAGAGCACAGCATTGCTGTCAGCCATTGTTCTCCAAGGCCTACTGTAGAAACTCCACCTACATTGGCTACATTACCATGTAAGTAGGTTCTGCGTGCTATCTCCGACACTAGATAGTTTCTCATATGAAATCTATTGTCATGTGCACAGGTCCATAGATATCACGGTATAACCTCGACAGAGATATCAGTGAGGCCTAGCGACCACTTTCCTAGGGTCACCCACTCTATCAGTTAAGACTAGTGTGGGCATTTAGGCTTTTGATTCATTGCTTCTTTCTTTGTGGCTTACAGGATGACCACATGTACATATAATCTATTTTAAGAATCGCTGGTGATGCCTTATGGCATCTGTGTGGCTGCTTGAATGGATCTGAACATGATTTACAAATAAAAAGAAGAGACAAAAAAGTAAGGTATTATGCATATATCAAAAACTACGGTGTATATCTCTATAAGTACTAATATATAGGGGCACTGACTTAGAATCTTCCTTCTCTCTTTTTCAGTAGGAGTGTGACTCTGCTAGCTAGAGTCCATTTGAAAGATAAGGTAAACTGCCATATGTGTTCTTCTGGAAACACACTGCAGGTGTTCTCTGAGCATACTATGAGTGACAGGGGGCAGATTTAGAAGCCCCTTGCGACACTTTTGCGCCACTGTTGCTTCTCTTTTGTGACACAGCAGCAGCGTAAGAAATTCAGCCAATTTAAAACGTGACGCATCTAGGGAGATGCGTCACGTTGTAAAGCCCCGCGTCACATTATAGCGGCTTCAGGTATAATGTATGCAGGGTGGGCGTTCCCACTCAAGATAGCCTCGTAAAAGTGATGCAGTGAAATCTACAAGATTTCACTGTGTCACTTCTAGGACGTCACTGTGTCAAAACCTTACGGCAGCTTGAAGCAGGCGTAAGAAGTGATGCAGTGTAGTGGGAATAGGCCTCATAATGCATTGCTGGAGTTGCATCGTGCTTGTGACACAACTCCAGCAATGCGTGATTTTTGCCCCAATAGATGCATCAGAATTTCTGACGCATCTGTCAATCCTTGCGCCATGGTGCGCCCTATTGTACATACGGCGCTTCCATGGTGGCGCACGGGTTACTCAGGGTGGCACAGGGAAAGTGACACATCTCTACAGATCCGTCACTTTCTTGTAAATCTGCCCCTTAGAGTGTCAGAATGGTGACTGTGGTAAGAGCACAACTCAAGTGTCCATATGCACGAGTGGGGGTTTGGTCTCCCTCTCACCTATCTTACACCATATCTCTCTGTGCACATTAAATGGAGAATTTGGGTTATAAGGTGATGAATATGTTTTTTGCTTTTCTTTGTTTACTCCTAATGCATATAGATTGTGCACTATCACCTTTCCACCTTTCCTCCAACATCTTCTAGTCTAAGGTTCTGAGTTATGAGGTTCTCATAATATAGGTTCTCAAACTGGAATAATAATTTGCGAAGTAATGCCTTTTGTCTGGTCTGACTATTTGTTTTGCACACTACTTTGCAGATTACAACTCCCCCTTTGGCCAACCACAGATGAAGCCCTTTATAATATGATCCTGAAGAAGGATTCTTATAATCTTTCACCCACCAAAACGTGCGTTGGCTGTCTTTGTGCGAGATCCTAGCCCGTAACACACCAAAGGCAGAAATTGATGATCTTTTCCCATTTTATACCGTGGTACATGTGGAGTGTGGCTGGGAATAGAATGAATGGTATATATGAGAGGATACGGTTCTTGTGAATGAATGAGAAAGTGGATTGATGGTGAAAATAATGTGTACTGCAATTGTTTTCATGAAAAATGTATTAAAGCTGTAAAAAATGTTTTGTGATATAGAAAAATGTATACATTTCTTGGGAGGATATTGGAAAAAGTAAAGATTTCAGTCAGTCAAAGTGGCTTTATTTATAAGAAAATATCTTTAAAAGCTTTACAGAAGTAAAAAACACAACAAAGTTAAAATCTATAAAAAACATAGACAATAAATAGCTAAAAAGGTCTAAACACAGAGACCATAATTAAACAATTAGTAGAAGCCATTTTGTCCTAATGAGCCATGCCCAGCTTAAGTATTTGGCTAAGCCGCAAATAAACAGCAGCCGAGTATCTGAACTCAAAATTCGCAAGGCCACGCTGCATTGTCGAGTACCCAGCTCCCTACACAGTGGCTTTAGCCACCTGGAGCGGGGTGCTTTGTAGGCAGGGCATACAAACAGAAAATGGGGGATCGATTCTATCTCCTGTGGACAAAAGGGACAGTAGGGTGTAGTTTGGGCCGGAGGTTTCCACCGGGCGGTCAATGATCTTACCGGCAACACACCCACTCTAAATTTAAAAAACAAAGCTCTATCCCTGGGAATTGTAATGAGGTCCAAGTAATGTTCCCGAAGTGCTACGTCTTTTACAAGCAAAAAATCCCTAGAGGCATGGCACAGACTAGAATCAGTATTTCTTTTATTTGTTACCCAAGACCAGTATAGGTTCTTCAAGACTGATTTGGGAGGAGCAGACCGAGAATGCCAAGCCCCCTCAAGACCAAGCTCAGTCAACAAGCTTTTCACGTCCCTCAACCACCTTATTTGTGCCCAAGCCTAGAATCTCCTTTAGGCCCTCGGCATAACTGGCCAGTTCCGGGACCCTCCACAGGCGAGCCCACAGTAAAAGAGGGCGCAGCCTAGCCTGATCCTGGATGGGACGACATCCCATATCCAACAGGAGGGGAAGAGTGGGAGTGCTCTTAGGAAGGGACATCAGGTCCCTCAAAAAGTTGTTCTCTGAGCACACCAACTGGCTCATATTCTGGGCGCCCCATAACTCTGCTCCATAAAGTGCCGCGCTAACGGCTCTGACAGCATAAATGTCGAGCACCGGGGCGATAGGTTTCATAGAGGATGTCTTCTGCTCCTTCAGAAGAGCCCCCACCACCCTTTTGTGGCTTAAGATCATTTTCAGGAGGTGGCTGTCCCACTTCATGGTATCAAGGAGGCGTATGCCCAAGTAATCAAATTCCTTGACCCTTTCCAAGGGAGCCATATTAAGCAATGGGGGCCGACCATGATTTTTAGGAGGGTTCAAGACAAGGAACTTGGTTTTATCAGTATTGATCTTTAAACCTGTTAACCTGCAGAATTGATCAAAACCATCCAAGAGACTCTGTAGGCCAACCGGGGTCTTAGAGATTAGCAGGGTGTCATCGGCAAATAATAGAGATGGGATCTTCCTCCCTGCCAAGGATGGTGAGTCAGCTGGAATTTTAAGGATGTGGTCCACAACTCCATTTATATAAAGTGAAAAGAGTGTGGGAGCGAGGACGCACCCCTGGCGCACACCGCTGCTAACTTTAATGCGAGCAGTCCTTTGTCCCTGGGTTCCCCACCTCACCTGCGCATAATTGTTCTCATGAAGTTTTATTATTAGGCACAGTAGGTATGCGGGCATACCTAACTTTACCAAGACCCGCCACAGGCGCTCCCGGGGTACTAGGTCAAAGGCAGTCCGCAGGTCGATAAATGCCAAATACAGGCTGCCTTTGCCTATAACTACCACCTTCCAGTAAATCATCAGCAGTCGAAATGACTGTTCGAGGGTCCCAGTACCAGCCCTGAAGCCTGCTTGGAAGTCAGATAATATTTTATTCTCTTCTGCCCATTGGAGAACCCGACTCAAAATGACTTTCCCTGCCACTTTTTGGGCAGAGTCTATCAAACTTATGGGGCGATAGTTAGATGGGTCATCCCGAGACCCTTTCTTAAAGATCGGGACGACCTCTGCACCCATCCACGACTCTGGGAGTGGAGCTCCTTGCCCAGATGTGTTAAGCAAGGAAGCAATAAGAACCCCCCACTCTCCTGGATTAAGGCGGAAAAGGTCCCCAGGCAAGCCGTCAGGCCCTGCAGCTTTCAGCGGGACAAGGGATTTAATAGAGTGTTCAACCTCCCTAGCTGTAAAAGGGACATCCACTCCTGAGTCATGACAACCAGAAGTGGGTGGGAAGTAGTCTAGTTCATCCTCCATATTCACGGTATAAAGGGAAGAAAAATGCTCAAACCAGGACTCCTCAGGAATGTTACAGGTAATGAGCGAGTCTATGGGCCTATGTTTAGCTCTAATTAAGTGCCAAAATCTCCTCGGATTTTTCTCTGCACTAGCTGATTTCAAGTCACTCCAAAACTTGTCCTCCCAGTCTCTCTTAGCGGCCTGTTGAGCTAACCTATACTTCTTCCGCGCAACCACCACTAACCCTCCATCCCCTAACTTCACTGCCATAATTAATTCTCGCTTTGCTTTCTGACAGGGAGCGGAGTACCAGCCAGGATTACCCTTTGGACGCGGCTCCCTTCGATCGCCATCAGCTCGAATAGGTATAGAAAAAAGGTCCCCTATTGATCTAGTGGTACTACTAAACAAGGAGGAAACCTCATTAGCATTTAATGTAGCGGCTGACAGCCTTGGGATAATATTTGACATAATTGCCCTTATGCCCATGACCTTCTCCTCATTGAGGACAAACTTGTCCCATTTTAACCGCCTCCCACAATTAGAAGGGCAGACTCCTCCGGTCAACCTTATGGCAGGAGGGATTACACGGCTAGTATTCTTGCCCCATAAAGAGGTTAGACTCAGAGAGAGCGGATTATGGTCGCTATCCGTAGATGCAACGACCTCCATATCTACCAAATGGGACCAAAGGCGAAAATCTAAGAGGATATAATCTATCCTAGATGTATGTCCAACCCTATTGTAGGTATGTGCCCCTTTCTGGTCAGAGATGGATCTCCCATTGGTCGCCCTTAGGCCGAACTCCAGAGTGAGTGCATTCAATTGAATTGCACGTTGGGACCATCTCTTAATTGGGCTCAAATTAAGAGGCGGAATACCTCTTCGGTTGTCCTCGCCTTGGATGTCTAGGGCATCGTCCCCTGCGAGTGGTTCATACGTGCAATTAAAATCACCCATGACTAGAGTGTATGAATTCGGGTTGCACTCCCTAAGCCCGTCCTCCAGGGCCCCTAGTGTCGGGGAAGGCAAACCTCCTTTTGGACCTCTAGTGTAGATGTTGAAAATCTCCAGAGGGCTATCACTGCGAGAGCCCCTCATAGACAGTCTCATTAGGTCAGGGGAATTAGTCTTAAGCTGCTTCACCTACAAGCCCGTGGAAAGTCTCACCCAGATAAGTAACCCACCTGACGGGCGCCCCCTTCCCGCAGTAGGAATACTTGCGGCAGCACAAAAGGTCATATAACCCACTTTGTACCGGGGTTCTACGGACCAAGTCTCCTGAAAAGCACAAATGTCAAAGGATTCAATAAAAGAATTCCAGTCAGCCAGCTCTAAATTACGGCTTATGCCCGCCACATTCCAGCTGATCACCCTAAGGTTCTCAATGCTGGGGGCTTGCACTTCATGGAGTAGAAGAGGGTCAGGAGTTAGGCTGGAGGAAGTGAGGTTACTTCCAGCATCAATTGTTGCCGACTCAATACCGTTTGCAACAATGCTGGATCCAATAGGGGCTATCCCGATCTTGCAGCTATGCAAAGGGGTCAAAAAGGGAGGCGAAGAAGGATCGCTGGCACAAGGAGGCTCAATATATACTGTTACACTCAGGTCACTGTGTGTAGCCCCAGCGGTCCCCAGAGAACCCAGATTGGCCACTCCAAGAGCATCACGTCAGCAGTCCTGCCACGATAGGTATGGGCGAGGGCCGGGATTCTGAGACATGAGGATGGGGTCAAGAGTATCATAACGGGGGTACCAACAACAACAAGATTTGATGATCAAGAGAACTGAAAATAATACTGTAGATATGTACATTGAATAGTGCTGCAGTATGCACTCATTCATGTTTAAAAAAAATATGCAAATGTTTGAACTATAAATGGATAGAACATTGTTTTCAGTCAGACTTGTGTGCACTTTGAGCAGTTACAGAAGCAATACACATTGTGTGGGATACTGTACTATAGGCAGTGAAAGTACATCAGTCGCAAGTATCCGACAAAAGTCTCATCATACCAAATTGTATTCGATCTATAAGAATAGACCACAAGAGTACATTAAAGAAAATAAAACTCAGGGCCGGCTTTAGCGCTGGTGGCTCCCAGTGCGACAATGGTTGTTGGCACCCCCCCAGTGACCACCTCTGCCATGTATTCCCTCACTACCACCCTTTAACAGTGCCCCTCAAGTCTCCATAACCACTCCATCGCTCAGATGCATTAAATTAGTTGTATAGCGCCACTAATAGCTCACTGTTCTATTCTAGGATGTTAACTTATAACTGCAAGTAATAACAAGGATCTCTCAGAAATAAGCAATGACCTACTGATCTATTAAAATTATATGCACGTTGTGATCTGCTGTTACAGGTTCTTTGCAGTAGGCACATTAACCATCTGCGTTACCCTACCATGACTCATAGCTTCCACTAGGCAAACATCCGATCTTTCTGTAGGAAGAAAATTAATCACGGAGTTATCTTGGCATTTTTATTGACGGCTGAAAACTGCTGGAGGCCAGAACGCAGGCAGAAGGTGCTTTTAAAACTAATATTAACTTGCAAACACAACGCCCCCACCTAAAGTCAGTGCCCGGTGCGGTTGCACCGTTCGCACCGCCCGAAAGCCGGCCCTGATAAAACTATACAGTACAATACAAATTGACAGGGTCTTTTCCAACACAATGTAAGAAGTAATTCATACAAGGTGATATCATATGTTATCAAACCATTGACCATGAGATCCCTGTGGGTAATGCATTTTGAATTAAGATCAGGAGGAAAATGGGAGAGGGCAAAAAACTCAACTAGGGGTCCGCTATGCAATCCCACCTATCTAGATGTCACATATAAATCAATATGCAATTAAAAGCTTTGTACCTATTTTTCAAAAAAGGAACATGAAAGTCAGGACAAGGAAAAATCATGTAAAGGACCTAAAACGATACAAATCATCGAATACACGCTCCAGAGTCACAAAAATAATGCGATAAACTATTGCATAAGCTAAAAAAAGTGCGGTATGAAGGTCACGTTAATCCAAGGGGGCCACGATTTTATCCTGATGGGTTAGTCACAACTGGACCTAAGCCTGACCGCAGACCCTAGGAAGCTGAGAACATATAACAATGAATTGCTAGAAAGCATTTGTAAAAAAAATAAAAGTGGGTCTAACCTGCCTAAAATTTGCCTTTTTTTAAATGGGAATAAGGTAGGACTTTCGTGGTACCTCATAAAAACTGCAAAGAATTAAAAAGTGCATCATATCCTGAGGAGACTTCCCGTCGCAGTTGCAGGGAGAGAGACTCTGGCCCTTGTGTGCCTCACAAGGGTGAGCTAGAAGAAGATAAAACGGTCTAGGCACAACCTGGTCAATAAGAAGCGATCATGGCTTCTTTTAAACCATAAAAGATAAGGCTTGGTCAATGGCACAGTTTTTAATAAAGAGTGCCTGCGAACACTGGGCTTCCTCAGCTCCACTTGATCACTGTCCAACCCCCGTTTCGTAATAAAAATTCTCATTCACCCAACATAGATCTCGCCTACAGATGTTCTCAGGGTTGGTAAATAGGTCAGTCCTCCCCATGCTCGTAAGGCAATCCTTGACATACTTGAGCCAGAGAATACTATAACAATGGTCCAACGAGAGGCAGGCCCTTAAAATGTCCTTGCTTAAAGCAATTCCCTTCCTGAACCACAATTTCATTAACAATGATAAGGGGCGGTAAGACAATAAATCCAAAAGAAATACCATCCCCAGTTCTTCGTGGGCTACGAAAGAGGAGATACTCTGGGGTAACATAATAACCGTTTTAAAAAGATGTTTTCAAAAATTTAGAGTCCCTAATGCTCCCTATAACTCAAGATCTCGCTGTCGAGGCCACCTTGGTGGTGCACTTGTTCTTGTAAATCTACAAGAGGGCCCTAATAGGTCTATTGCCCAGTCTGGAGGCAAAGTTGAAGACGACAGGATTGGCCTTAATAAGATCCCCTTTCTTTCTGCTAATAAGAAGAGGCCAGTTCAGGGCAGCATCGAACACGACCCCCAGGTATGAGAAGGGTTCAGTCTTAGGGGCTGGCGTGGGCCCCACCACAAATGTGAAAGATTTACTAGGACAGAAACCCACATTGTTAACCAGCAAATCCAAGTCCTCCATAAAGTGGACGAATTAATTCAACAGTGATTGCAATCCCCTGGCAGTCCTGACCATAAGAACACCGTAATCTGCATACAACAGAACAGGCCGACTGCGCTGGACCACCAATTATTGATTTACATATTATAAAGAAAATGGGCCAAAATACTCCCTTGTCGGACCCCCCTCTAAATTGAGAACTGGTGGGTAACCCTAAGATCTTTAGAGTAACGGACCGCCACCTTGGTGTCTCTGTGAATGTCCCTCAGAAAAAGGGCTAGGTCTGCACTGACTCCCATGAACAACATGGTCTGCCAAATGCTTAGATCTGTTGACCAGATCGAACGCTGAAGACAGGTCCATGAAAGCTAGATGTAAGGTACCGGGGCGGGTGATGGTTAATCTATTAAGTACCATGTAGAGATTCAAGCACTGGTCCATTGTGGAAGGTCCTGGGTGAAAGCCATATTGGGCTTCTGACAGAATATAATTTTTGTCTGCTCATCTAGAGAGCCTGTCAAATACCATGCGTCCCACCACCTTTACCACTAAATCGAGTAAGGAAATAGGCTTATAACAATGAGCACTGTCTCTGTCACTCTTTTTGAAGACCAGTACAATGGTGGATAACGCCCAGGTACCCAGGCGGCCTGGCACGACTGCGGCATTAAGAAAAGAGGTGAGGGCTGGTACCCAATTGTCCATATTGGAGCTGAACAAATCTGGGGGTATGCCATCCGGACATGGCGCCTTGTTTTTTGCCAACCTTGCTATACCCTCCCTAACTTCCTTCATTGTAAAAACCACATTGGGGATGCCCTCACGTGGGCAAGGATCCTCCCTCGGGATGGGGGAGGACAAAATATGTCCTCAAAATGCCTTACAGATTCATCTTCAGTTATGTGGGCTTCCAGATTGACACTATCACCTGCCAGGAAGGGGCCATTGATAATACTCCAGAACTTTGAACTGTTGCTAAGGGTACTGATAAAATCATATCAAATGATGTGTGCCTTTTGCAAAGTGACCATATAATGCAACCAGCCCTGAGCTCCTTTACTCCAGAGGATTTCACACTCCAAGATATCGAGGTTGTATCATCTTTACCATCTACCATTCTGTAAATTAAGAGAAGGGGACTATACATTTGTTAATCAGTACTCCGATCTATCTTTATCCCCTAATATTGGCCTGAAAAGTTGCTAACTTACAGGTAACTATGTCTAATACTCCAAAGCCTTACAAGCATTGCAGAGGGTGTTGCCATGTGTTAAGGGTAAAAATGTACCCTTAACTCAGATCTCATCTTAGACGCACTTTTTTAAATTCTTCAAAATTGGGTAAATAAAAAAATTCCATCAAAAGACAAGAACCCCCGCCACCCCCGTTTGATGAAGTCCCTCGCCCTAGGTATAGTAAATAGTATTAATAGCTTTGAGGTTACTCTGGTGGTGAATGCACTTACTGCAGAGGTCTTCACACAGTAGAATCCCACGTTTGACACATCATAAAATAGCATAGAGGGTTAATTTTCTGCTGTAAAATACACAGTGCAACATGCAGGTCCCAGATGTATAATATATGTAGACAGCTCAGTGGGTTACTGCTTTTGCTGCAGAGGTCTTTGTGTTACTTGCAGGACACATCACAATACTTACAGTACAATGTAGTGAGCTATGAATCCCATCAAGGTGCTGCGTGAAAACTGCATGGAGTAGGCCTAAAACCTTTTTTATTAACATTTCTGCTATTCTAACATTGCTAAAAAGGGTTCCTAAAGTTAGTTATATACTCTTATTACAATGTTTTATATAAATAATTATTAGTGTAATTACTCATACCCAAATAGCCCTAGCATTCACAGTACATGCATATCTCTCACACACAAAGTTTTGAAAAGTACAAAACAGCCTCCAAATCATAGTTTATCTCTGAAGCACATTTGAAGTGACAAACTGAGTGTCTTTATTCCATCAAGGGCATTGGCATCAGGGTTCTTCAACTAGCTTCCGGCCAGAAACTGTAACAAAAGGAGTGCTTATGGTCCCACAAGCAAGGAATTTGTGCTGGGACCAGCTAGAACTGGAAATAAGACACCCGTAAGAACTCCTGCTTGTTATTCCACTGACGTCAAAGGCACAATTTGCGAGAGCATCTGAATGTGCCCTGGTGTCAGAAAAATGCACTTGGGTACATCACATTGCACTGGGGCTTACCCGGATCCAATTTACTAATAACTGCAAAGTGTGGGATCCAGCTGAATCACTCTTTGTTAAGCACTGTTACTCCAAGAAGACTTACATTGACCAAAAAAGACACATTGTTTGCTGAATTAAAAGGAACTTTCTCAGAGGTAGCCTAGGTCGATTCTAGGGGGCTGCAGTTGTACGTACAGCTGGTGCTTCCTTGAGGAAAAGTAAGGCAGTAGGCTAGCACAACATCAGTGCATGCTGAACAATGACAACCAAAGGCCAGAAAATTGAATTTTGAACAGCATTGGGAGTTCTCCAGTAGCAAAAATCAATGTTTCTGGACCAAAGAAAATCTACGCATCATTTCTATGTGCACTGGACTCTTAAGTATTTACTATCCTTCATAAAGTTCATTACACGGCATCATCAACATGCAATTTCCTGTAACAGCTATGCAAAATGATGAAAACATATTCAATACCAATAACAAGAGAGAGAAGAGGCCATAAAATATACATGACACCATACACAATATCTCTTTTAATTATAACATATCAAATATCTGTGCAAATAATTATGCACAGCTTTATATTTTCAAACCTTGAAATCATTCCCAATTTGTGTAAAAGACTTTTATATCTCAACATTATTCACAATTCATGCTCAAACAATCCTATTCCATTATATTGTATGCAGACTTACAGTCATTGTTAGATCTGTCAGCCTTATGGTGGTCTTATGGTGGTCTTCCCCTAAAACCTTTGCCTTCACCCCTCCTATTTTTGTTGGTCCCTGTTTTGCTGGCCTTAGGACTCTGCACACTTTACCACTGCTATCCAGTACCAAAGTGCTTGCGCTCTCTGGCTAAAACATGGTGGAATTGGCTTAAACCCAATTGGCATATTTATTTTGCTTGTAAGTCCTATTAAAGTGACATTACCTGTGCCCAGGACCTGGGAATTAAAAGCTACTAATGGGCCTGCAGCACTGATTGTGCCAATCACTTAGGTAGCCATTTTAACATGTCTCAGGTCTGCCGTTACAGCCACTTTGTGCTGTTTTAAACTGTCATTTCAACCTGGCCAAATAAACCTTGTGCCAGGCACAAACCTTCCCTTTTAACATATATAAGTCACCCAAGGGTAGACCCTGGACAGCCCAGAGGACAGGGTTCAGTGCATTCAAAATGTTAGCTACGTACTTTTACATTTTGCAGGCCCTGTTACTGAAAAACTGTTACATTTATTTTTCACTACTGCCAGACCTACCTCTCCCATAGGATAACATTGGAGTTACCTTATTACATTTAATAAGCTGTAACTTCCAAATGGGAACAACTACTCAGTTCGTGTTTGGTGTCTTTGGGACTGTAATGAAAGATCCCCTCTTATGGTAAAGTCGGATTTTACATTCCAATTTTGAAAATGCCACTTTTAGCAAGTTGACATTTTCCATGTAGTGCCATTTAGTGCCTGTAGCCTGTCTCTGGGTCAAATGACTAGGTGTAGCTGACAGTTGGGCTTTGTGTACTCCTCCTAGCCACACATAATCAAGAGCGTAGGTATGCCTGGATGAGCAATCCCTGACAGGATGGGAGGGTGGAGCTGGGAACAACCCTATTTACAATTGAAAAGGCTGTGTCCTGTGTCTACACAAAGGGCTATATACCTACTGTACTTAGTTTGGAGCCAGGGCAGGGAATGCAGGAAGCCCGTTGACTTAAATGGGAAACCTCTAGAATCTTCACTCACTTCAAAGGAAGGCCCAGGTATAAATATTTGACCTCAAACACCAACTCTTCAGTACACTTCTAGACCTGTAGCTACTCTGTCAGGAAGGACTGCTGTGCGGCTGAAAGGACTTCTACTCTGCTGGACTGCTGCTCTGAAGGACCGCTGCCATGCTGTGCTGACCGGCTGCCTGCTGCCCTTTTGCCTGGGTGAGAAGGACTGTATCTGCATCTGTTGAGCCCAGGACCACTGAGTGACTCCAAGGGCCAGTTGGCTGGCCTCCTGACTATGGCCTCAGGGAACAGAAGGCTCAACCAGCTTAAATCCAACATCTGTACTCTTCCATCTGTGAGTCCTACCCTGCCAAGTGGTGCCACCCCAGTCCTAGAACCTCGGACGTGGGCCTGAAAGTGCTCTGCCAGCCCATCAGTAGATCCAGCAGAACCAACATATCTTCCCTGCAGCACGGCTCAATCTCGAGTAGAACCGATGCCTTGCCAGTGCTCCAATGATTCTCTCAGCGCAAGGACTCCGCATCAATCTTGCAGACCTTATCAGAGCCACCGATGTGCGAAGTTTCCCCGAAACAGACTTTCGCATCGGAAGTCTCTTGTCAACAGTAGCCCCGATGATCAAGCAGGTTCTCACATGGCAGCCTCGCAGCTCCTGTGAACCAAATCATCACCTAAACTGCACATCTCTTCAACGGGACCCTGATAGCGATGCAGGCCCTCGCATCACAGCTGTGCAACTCCTCTGAACTAACGCATTGCCTAGGCTGTGCAGCGCATCCTCGACACAGGATCTTGCAATGCTGTGCAACCAGGATTTAAGTTACATTTTTTTGAGCTAGTCTAACAGGGTGTGTATGGCCAGCACTGCATCGCGGTCCGCCTGAACTTGTGACTTTGTCTAAGTCCAGCGCAACCAAAAAAAACACAGTTGGCACTTTGTGCTTTCTGATACTATTTCCACCTAAATCTTTAAACCTGCATATCTCCATTGGAGTTTTGTCATTTTGAGCTTGTTTTATTTATCAAAGATTAGTCTATATGTCTAGTCCGGTGTAAGATCTGTTTTGTGGTGTATTATCATTTTACTACTGTTTGAATTGCGGCACAAATACTTTACACATTGCCTCTAAGTAAAGCCTGACTGCTCTGGGCCGAGTTACTACAGGATTGAGCAAAGGTTAATTTGGAGTTTGCTTGTGTCTTCCCCTTGACAAGTATGTGGTTTCTGCTTGAGTTGGATTTTACTCCCCTCAACTAGCAACCCGATTTCTTAGAGTAATCCACTCGCTCGCTCGTAGTGGACATATATCGGCTAATGACCCACTGGCAGTATAACCACCGGTGGCAAGGAGTAATTTTATGTTCACTTTGCTCCAACTGTGATTAAACTGGCTAATGACAGTTTATTGATATTTCTGGACCTGCAGAAGGAGAAACAATCATAGAGATAATCCCAGAGTACATTGTGTTCTGGCTAGCAATAACTTTACTTGAACAAGCTGCACAAAAAGCAGTTTCAGTGGAGCTTAGCACTCCATAAATCTATTTAAACCACAGGAAAACAGATCTTTGGAATCAAATCTATTGGTTCTGGCATTGCAGCATTTAATCAAACCTTTTTCGCATAAACGGTCAAAACAAAACAAACTTTCTTAGAACCATAAATGGATACTGTAAAATAAAAAGTCAACTAAAACCACAGCATTTTTTTGTTCATATACGAATTGTAATTTCGTACCACATTTATGTTGTTTGTGCATGCTTGATTTGCTGGCCTAGTTTCTATTTATTTTCAAGATTCCTGGAGGGTTTTTGTCCTGGGCCTACTGAGATCACTGTAATGTACAGATCTGAGTTACAGCTTGAAGTGCAAAGAGAATAGTCGCGTAACGCAATAGCCTCTCCCTTGATAAACAAAGCCCTTGTTACCAAAAAGGGACAAATTGCAAACATCCAAAAACCTTTCACTTCAACAATATTAATGGACACGAGTGTTTTTTTACCATAAGTGATTAATAAAATGATTTCAAGATGGCCGCCCACGTGTGTGCATTTGGAAAATATCAAGTGAAGGGAAATACACTAATCATAACATCCAGAGATACACCAAGGTAGATAGGTATGGTATTAGGAATAGTATCTCTATTCTCGCCATTACATACTAACATTGACAAAATAGTGGTGATCGGTACCCTTCAATCCTTAATGTTGCCGGTCATAATCTCGCACTTGCTATTGTGTTAGAACACCGAATTTCAAATAACTTCAAAAGGCTATTGGAAAATACAGTTAAAGTAAAGATGTCAAAGAAAGATAGCAATACTCAGGTACAATTACTCATACATATGTTCACAATGTACACCCATTGGACTAATTCACAGAACGTCTTGACTTTTGACCACATAATTTATTCATTTAATAATTAAATTACAACACACACTATTGGTGCATGTAAAGTGCAAGTCTATGTATGGCTTTAGGAGTTTCACGATTATTTTTCCAAGTTCAAAATTCATTTATTTTTGTTCATAAGCACACCCTGTGAAAACGTAGACTTTTGGTAAATTTTTCCACACATTCTGCTGCACAAACTGAATGTGTTTGGATGGCATCCTCCTTGTTTTGAGGGGGCTACTAGAGAGACTATACAGACAGTATCTAATTTTGATAATCTTGGGATATACTGCAATTAAACTGATCACTTTATAAAATTTACAAAAGTGGGAAAACTCAGTAACACCCTCCACATCTTGCCCTCGGGGAATAGATCAGTTTACTTTTGTTAATTATCACCTCCTTTCAGTAAATACGGGTGAAACAAAATACCTGGTCTGTAGTGCTTATATTTTTTTTCCTCAAAGTTTTATATAGCGCGAACTTGACCCGAAGGTATTGGGTATCCGAGTGCTTTACATAACACCAGTTGCTTACATAAGGACATATTAATTTTTTTTTAGGCACCGGGAGATTAAGTGATGTGCCCAGAATCACAGGATGTTCAGCGTCATTGCCGAGACTCGAATTCGGTTCCCCAGATTCGAGGTCGACCACCCTAGCCATTAGGCCAACTCCTCTCCCCAATTGACTCTAAAGCCTGCCTGACAATTCAACAAGACACCCTTTTCGCTAATCCAGTCTTGTAAGTGAGCTAAAACCTGCTCACAAAAAGGTTTTAGGAGGGAACCAATCAGGTTTATAGGCCTGTAATTCCCCGGGATTGGCCAGTCCCTTTATTATATATTGTTACAATTTATGCATTTTTCCATCAGGAAGGCCAGAAAGGATCGTGTTAGAGAGCAGGTTTATATGTGGCCCCCAAATTTCCAGATTTGCCCTATATAGATCATTTGGGATCCTATCCGGACCGGGTCCCGAGCAAGGATACAGGAATTCATTGCATTTATTGTTTCTTTTAGCGAAAACGAAAGGGTGCTGGAACTACATGAAACACTGTTTCCTTAGGGTGCACTGCCTACCTTATCTCTGTCACACATATTAGTGTACAATTTGCTAAAATGGGCCACCCACTCCTGAGGTTGTATACAGAAATCTGATGCTGTTTTGGGGCCACTCAAACAGACTGCATCTGTCCTCCAGAAATCCTGATTATTTTTGGTAATGAAAAGCTTCATGTAGAGACATCCACATCAAACTTTCCCAATCCCTTGTTGCTTGTGCCAATACCTGCCAATTTCGAGCCCTCCACCTTGTTATCTCTGGTTGATAGTTTGATTTAATTGCTACTTGGAGCTTGCTTTTGGCTAACCTGCATGCTCCATTATACCAAGCATCAGGTCTGGGCACTGACTCTCCCTTGCATCTTTCTTGACCTAGCAGCTCTCATATCTGAGTAATAGCATTTCATGACTACTTGTAAATCCTTCTGTCCTATGGTCAAGAGGTAGCTGAGCTAGAGATTCGGCCTCCAGATTGACTCTTTAGTTTACTACATCTAGGGCTGCAGGGTTTTCTACCAGCCATTCACACCTGGTAGATTTCCGGTTTTTCGTATGAGACGTCACCCAAGTCCCTGTTTCCCCTGCAAATTGGTAACAAAACTGTGTTGTCCAAAAGTGTCACAATAAGGGTGTTGTGGTCACTGTCTACTCGAGCCACTACTCCCATTTTCAGTATAGAAGGCCAGAGTTTTATATCAGCCAAGAAGTAATCTGGCATGAAATGGTTCTGGAGTCACTGGCCATGAGTCCCACTACCAGATCGCTATGTAGAAAAGAGACCCTCACCCTGTCATGCAGTTCATCGGGGGAGGACATTCTTTCTGCGCTTTTAATATAGCTCTTGATGACCGAGTAGCAGTGCCTGACCTCTCGAAACCAGTGGAGGACTGTATTTAATTATGAATTCTTGTCTTCCCTTGGTTTCCTGGGTCAGCTTGGCGATCTGCATGAGGTAAACCGTGGCCTGATTTCCCCCTTCCTTTCTAGGGAAATAGAAACCATTTTGAATCATCCTGCTGGTATATAACTAGGACTCCCGGTTTTATAGTATTTATTTTTTAACATTTCCGTCTGCATATATTCATATTTATTTTTTGGTCATTTTATCTGTATTTATCCACATTTATTTTTGTCGCAAACAAAAAAAGATGCGGTAGCCACATGCATACTTTGTCGGCTGAATCCATATTTGCAAAGAATGAGCAGCCTGGCAAACCGTGAGTTTTGTGAAGAAAAAGTTCGACCCCTAGAATGTAGCTGTCGATCACAGGTGTCTTCCCTTCCAAGTCAGAAACCGGGGTACAGAATAAGATACAGGAGACGCTGGTTTTGAATGGCAAATACCACAGCTCCGTACATTCATAGAACTATTGCTTGCTAATATTGACAAAGCAAGAATAATGTGCATGTGCCTTTAGGAAACGTTTCTTCAATAACAAATGGAAAGCATTTGCGGTTCACTCTCCACTCGATACACAACGTTGGTAATGAGCCCAAGTATTATTAGAACTCTGAGGAGCATCTAACTGAAGAAGAAAAGTAGTTACCCCATGCGAACTGGAGGGGGGTAAGGCTGGACGGCATTGAGCAGGTAGGTGGTGGTATTGAAGATGTCTCCAAGAACTCAATAGCAGCCAACACCAAGGATCATACAGAGTCCTATATGATAAGTAGGAGGAAAAGGGGCTGGGAACCAGAAAGGAGGAAAACAAGAAAGTGTAGGGAACGAAAGGCCAAGTGACAAATGAATAGAAATAGATTTGAATAGCAGTAGAAAGCCAAAACAACAAGCCACATTATCAGGAACCTACTGGGTGAATGCGAGATGTTTATATTCTAGTTCTGCCTTGCTTTCCCGGTATGTTCCGCCCCTAACCCGGAAGTGTACCATTGTCTACAAAATATGATAGTCTCCAGCTTCCCATTTTTCCATATATTTCATGCCTGACCTCTCTGGTTCCTAAACGAAGCCTTAAACCCCCCATGGCAGATGACAAAGCAGCCTGTGTCCTTGCGTCCTGATGCTGCTTGATTTTCCTGTAAAAGTCCACCTAAAGTAAAGTCCACTCTATTTAAAAACATGGCTCAAATATTACAGTTAATATCCTCAGTCTGTGTTACATTGATTGCCAGTGGTCAATTATTGAAATCATTTACTCAATGTTTGTTAAGTAAAATCAATCATTCTAACTGACTTGCACACCACTCACTCAGCCTCACTGCCCCACAACGGCGCATACTCACTGAGAGATGCACCCAGGCTTTATGTTGATAGCTGCTGGAGTCACATTTGCCCCAGTGTCTTGTTCCCATCAACCTCCTTCCCCCTCTCATACAACAAAAGTTTTTCATACCTCTTTTTTAAAACAAACATTATTGAGGACCTTGACATCATATCAGTGCATAAATTAGTACAGAAGGTCTTTTTTCTGGAGGCGACTACAAAAGATACAATGCATCAGTCCACTATAGAGTGATTCGTACAATGCAACTGAAGATGTACTGCAAATACTTCCAAATAATACCAACAATTTCCGAGAACATTGCAGCAGTGTCCTATGAGTGTCCATGACATAAAGCGTATATTTCTATTTAACTGAAATAAACAAACCCGACAACAACCCCTCCCACCCTAACCCACCCAACCATGCTCCTGGTCTGTTTATGTTAATGCCAATAGTATCCGAGGGGGAGCTAACCGGGTATTTCCTGGGGGTCTACATTACTCTTAGAGGGAGGAGCCTAGCGCGCAACCAAGATGGCCGCGTAGGCTTACGGCTCTCGAGGGCCCCCGCAACCTCCCACGTCTATCCTGACTTAATCCTGGTTTATTCGACGGGTGTTTGCAGATGAACTTGCGCTGAGGTGCCACCAGTTTTTCAAATCCGGATCGGACGCCGGGAACCGGAATGGTTGCACTCCGAAGTTTGCGGCCTGCTCTCGCCTTGGTCCCGATCTCGAGTTCGTGAAGTGCCCGGGTACGAAGTGAACAACAGCGGCTGGTTGGGCTCGACCTGTCACGGACCCCGCACTTTCACTTTCGTTTTCAAGCTCGTTTTCTGATATCGGTTGAGAGACTTTGGTGTTTCAGAGGGGCGCGGACGGCGGAGTGTCTGGCCTGACTCTCGGACTATACATGGGCTTACTGTCGGCGACGGCTGTGTTCAATTGAATTAGCTACCTGGCCTCTTTTTCCTGGTGCGGGCGGGTGCCAACCTTGGTGGCCTCCGGACGATGGCGGCGAGACTAGACGGAGACAAGTCGAAACCCAAGTCAACTCGGAGGGGTGCCTATACCCAGGTCAATAATATGGATCGATATGCGCAGGCAAAGGGATCCCCTGGTAGCTCGCATAAATCGCCTGAGAGGTCTAAAGAGGTCTCAGACCCATCGTCAGAATTGACTTTGCTGGACGTCATGGGCGCCATTGAGGAGATGAAGACCGCTGTGGGTCAGCAGTTTGATACCTTGGCTCATAAATTGGACGCGGTCCTGATCGATGTGAATTTGGTCAGGGCAGACCTGTCCAAAACTAACGAGCGGGTCGACTCCTTGAGTCAAGCGGCGTCGAGTCTAACTGTTGACGTGGCCGCCCTGCAGACGGAGGTCCGTAGGTTGCGGCTAGCCAGTGATCTGACGGACCGTCGACTTGAGGACTCCGAGAGCAGGGCTAGACGGAACAATGTTCGTATCATTGGAGTGCCGGAAAGGTCGGAGGAATCTGCTGCGGATCTTTTTGTGGAGGATCTGGTGATCAATCGTCTCGCGCCCAAGGGACTGAGCAAGTTCTTTGCGGTGGAGCGGGCCCACAGGATTCCGGGTGGTGCGCCCAAAGTGGGTGCTCCCCCGCGGCATATAATCGCCCGACTCTTTAACTTTCGGGATAGGGATGCTATCCTTCAGGCGTCGAGGGTGGCCGGGCCGCTGAAGTTTGAGAACTCTAATGTTAGCTTTTACCCGGACTTCACTCAAGCGGTCCAAAAACAACGGCTGGGATTTTTGGGCGTCAAACGGCGCCTGAGGGTCATGGAGCTGAAGTATGCGATGTCATTCCCGGCTAGGTTGCGGGTTGAGTTCCGGGGTCGCTCACACTTTTTCGACCGTCCGGAGGCGGTTGGAGACTGGTTGGATGCCCTGCCTCGGGGACAGGATCGAGACAGTCGGACGGCGGAGCGCGGACAGGATTTGGTGGAGCAGGCCTAGAACTTGGTTCCTGGTGATGGACTGGACTGGTGACATTTTGTACCTTGGCTCAACTGGACCCTAGTTTGGCACAATATGCCCTCCAAATGCCTGGGGGTTGTGGGGAGCTTATTGGGGTCCTTTCCTCCTTCTGGGGTTCTTTTTGTGGTATATGTTAGGGCGACAGGCACACTGCGAGTTGGGGGGGCTGTTTGGGCTCAAGCAGGGGTGCAGGGAGGGGGGAGTTGTGGTTTGGGGATTGTGGGGGAGGGGGGTTGTTGGGGATTGTTTGTTTGTTTCGCAAGGCAATGTGAAGTTCTCTGCTGACTTATCCGGGTTGTGCTTTCCGGGATGTGGGTATCATGCACAGGAGTGGGATGGGGGGTAGGGGATTGAGAATCCTTTCGTGGAATGTAAATGGACTGGGGGACAGGATCAAGCGTGGGGTGGTGTTGCAGTTTTTGAAACGGACTTCGCCCGACATTGTTTTCCTGCAGGAGACACATTTGATTGGGAACTCCTTCCATGCCCTAAATAGGAGGGGCTATCGCCTTGCCGCTCACTTTGGTTTCACTTCTGGCTCTAGGGGAGTGGGCATTTTGGTTAGGGCCTCTCTCCCATTGGAGGTGGACGAGGTGCTTCACGATGATAGGGGGCGCTATGTGGCACTGGTGGGGAGATGGGAGGGTAGGACTGTTTCGCTCGTTGCTGTGTATGTGCCTCTGGGGTTACAGACGGCTACATTTGCTGATCTGGGGCGTTTGGTCCTGAGACTCCCTGGGGGGGTTCTGGTGTTGGGGGTGACTTTAATGCTGTTGTCTCCGGGTTGGAGGACCGTCACCCCCCAGGGATCTCCCTAGGGCTCAGGCCTGGTTGGGTGGCTTTTTGGACACCTTGGGACTTGTAGATTGCTGGAGATTGATGCACCCGGGACAGGCGCAATATACCTTTCACTCGGGGGCCCATGGGAGTCTCTCGAGACTTGATTATATGCTTATGCCGGCAATCCAAGCTGGTATGATTGGGGAGGTGCGTCATTTTGCCCGTGGTATTTCTGACCATTCCCCTATATGGTTGCAACTGAAGGTTGTCCCTGGGGCAGAGGGGAGAGTAGCACCCGTTAGCCCTTGGTATATACGTAACCCTAAGATCCGCGTGGAACTGGTCAAGTCCACTGATCACTACTTCAATGATAATGTGGGGTCTGTGTCGTTGGCCGTCTCCCTATGGGAGGCTTATAAAGTGGTGATCAGGGGGCAGGCCTTGTCCCTTATCTCCCATGCTAAGAGGTGTGAGAGAGCAGAGGTGGTTCGCCTGGAAACTGAAATAGCTGAAATGGAGGAGGACTTGGAACGGGGAGTTACTGATGAGAAATTGCACGTTTACAGCCTCAAACAATCAGATTATAGAGCGCTAGTCACGGAAGCCGCTAAAGGGATGAGTGGAGAGCAGCAAGGACGACTGTATGATGTGGGGGATAAGGCCGGAAAGTTGATTGCTTGGTTGGATAAGAAGGAGAGAGCGAGCAGGGTGGTGCCCGTTGTGGAGAGAATGGATGGAGTGCGTGTGACTGACCCGGTGGAAATCGTTGACTGCTTCGCAGATTATTTCCGCGGGGTATACTCTCTGGTTTCTGTGCGTTCGGAGGAGGATTCTCATCTGTTGCTTAGAGATATTGCATTGCCAACCCTATCGGCGGCTGATGCAGTATTGATGGAGGCGAAGTTGTCGTCAGATGAGATCGCTCTGGCCACTCGCTCGATCGCATCGGGTAAGGCTATGGGTCCTAATGGTCTTCCCATCGAACTATATAAGTTGCGTCCCGATAAGATAGCGCCGTATCTTCGGGACATGTTTTTCGCGGCACGTGCGGCGGGCTTCCTCCCCCCTGACCAACGCCTCGCCAACATAGTTGTGATACACAAAGAGGGGAAGCCGCGAGATCGCTGCGCCTCCTATCGGCCCATTTCGCTGTTGAACGCAGAACCCAAAATTCTGGCTAAGGTATTGGCTAATCGACTGGTTCGGGTCGTGGGCGACTTGATTCATCAGGATCAGTCCGGTTTCATACCCCATCGAAATACCGCTCTGAATTTGAGGCGGTTGCACGGCGTGCTTGCTAGAGCGGAGTTTATAGGTGAGCCGGCCATCTTGGCATCTTTAGATGCCACTATGGCGTTTGACACTTTGGAGTGGCCGTATATTTGGGCCGTGTTGGCGAAATTTGGGTTCGGCCCTGAGTTTATTGGTTGGGTAAAATTATTATATGCTGACTCACTGGCTCAGGTGGTGGTGAATGGTAGGGTGTCGGCTCCCTTCGCACTGGGGAGAGGTACGCGGCAGGGATGTCCGTTGTCACCCCTTCTCTTTGCACTTTCTTTGGAGCCTCTCGCCGCCTGGTTGCGTTGGGAGCCGTCGCTGCGAGGCATTAGATGGACGACGGAGTTTGAAGACCGTGTCTCCCTTTACGCGGATGACATCCTTCTGTATCTCACCTCTCCCCGACAGTCGCTAATTGTATTGGTGGACGTACTGAATTCCTTTGGTCGCAACTCTGGCCTGGTCATCAACTGGGCCAAGTCATGTGTTTACGTCCTCTCGGGCGAGGCCCCCCTCCTACCATGGGATTGCCCCATCCAGATTGCTACACTGGGGTTCAAATATTTGGGAATCTTTATCTCTCTGGATCCCGCGGTCCGCTATGAGCGAAACCTTCTCCCTCCCCTCCAGCGATTAAAGGCCGACGTCGCGAGGTGGCGACGACTTCCGCTCTCGCCGCTCGGACGGGCGGCATTGTTTAAAATGATGTCGCTACCTCGCTTCTTGTATGCTTTACATTACTCTTAGATTACAGTATGTGGGTCTGGGGTTCAGGAGCCTCAAATCAGGTGGCCGTGGAGCGGTATAATAAATTATGGTGTTGGGGTACCTTGTAGGGGAAGTAGATCAAGTAGTTCAAAGTCGTGTAGCATGACATCCCATTCCATTGAAATGGGTTGTTTTCGTAGTCCTTTCTCTTCCTCCCTCTGAAGGGCTACGCTCTCAGCTTTCCCCCACTGTATCATATTGTCGTGCCAACTGGATAACGTTGGGCACCTGGGGGACTTCCACCTCATGGTAAGGGCTCTTATTGCCAAAATGAGGGCCAGATCTACAAATCTCAATTGTACCTTCAGTGTACTTGTACGTCTGCGAAGGCCCATGAGGCAGTCAAGGATGTCGTCCGAGACAGGAACTTGTGTGACCTCGCCCAGGGACCGGTGGGCACCACTCCAGAAGTCTTGAAGGTGGGGGCAGGACCACAGCATGTGAAAGAAGTCCGCCTCGTCTCTTTTACACAGAGGGCAGCAATGGTGTGCTTCATGGAACATACGGTGGATCCGCTGTGGGGTGAGATATGACCTGTGAAGGACTATTGTTTGTATGAATTTTAGTTTGGCGTTACGGGACACTCTTTTAGGGTGTTCAAGCATGCACTTCCAGGCTTTATCTGTGATTTATGTAGTAGAATCCTCAGATCATTTTATTCTAAGGGATATAAGTGTGGTTGCAGCGTGTGCTCGTATACCCGTATATAGCCATCTGACTAAGTTTCCCCCATTCCCCATATAATATAAGAGGTGGACCAAATTATGTTGTGAAGGTTCACTACGCTGTGGGGCCCATGTGAGCTTAATGTAATGAGAGACTGCAGCGTGTAGTAGATATAAATGTGTGGGTGCACCCATAGCCTGTAAAAAGGATTCATAATCAAGCAGAGCCCCACCACCGAAAAACACCCAACGTCCTCCACGCCAGTCTCTACCCAACCGCGGATCATGGCTCTTGTGAGTCTGCCCTGAGGTGTAGGAATACCCAACAAGGGAATATTCATCGAATATGGGGCCGCTGTAGAAGTATATGACAATGCCTTCTTCCAGCACATTAGTGCTGTCTTCAGTAGGGGTGGACTATCCACAAGGATCTTAGCCTTGGTCAGGAGCAGAGAGTGCAATGCGCCCCGGTACAAGTCCCTAGGTGAATAGCCAATTTCCTGCAGGGTTCTCCTGGCTGTCCAATAAGATAACCATTGGAGCTGGCTGGCGTAGTAATAGGCTCTCAAGTCAGGAACCCCCAGGCCTCCACAACGAGGTTCCAACTGTAGTTTCTGTAAACTCACTCTCCTACGGCCCGTCCCCCAGATGAGCTCTACTAATGGAGCATTCAGGGTGTTGAAAATAGACTGTGGGACAACGATGGGTAGGTTCACAAAATAATACAATAGACGAGGGAGCATTACCATCTTCGAGATAGCGATACGCCCCATGACCGATAGAGGCAGCGAGGTCCAAAAAACAACACTGGCTTGAAGGGCTGTTATGGACTTCACTAGGTTGCCATCAAGTTGATCTATCTGTGTACGATAGACTTGAATGCCTAAATATTTAAAAGTGGTAGGGGCTACTGGCAAGGCGTACTCGCCAAACCGTGGGTCGTCAGGGTAAGGTATAAGGTTTTCATACCTCTTAATGGACATTGGCTGCTTGCACTGCTCCAAACGTTAATCGTGCATGAGCACCACAGCGAGGGGTACAGGAGGGTCTCTGCAGATATGTTACTCCCAGTTGCACTTGTTCACCCCTCTCCAGAGAGTCAGTTTGAGGACAACAGTTTCAGATTTCTTACTCAGCCCTGTGCACCTCTGACATGGATTTTATAGAAGAGCACAGAGAAGGCAGGAGCATTTCTTTTGTCAGTATTTTCCTGTTTCTATATATAAACAGACAAAAAATAAAAAGTTTCCAGTCTGCATTTATATGTAAAAAGCTGTTTAAACGGAGCCTTATATGAAACATACTGGTAGGGGGCCATGGATTCCCATCCCCCACCGTGGGTCTGCACTTGCAACCTTCTCTATCAAACCAGCCCTATGGGAGCTGCCTAAAGAACTTGCCTACCCGGTATTAATGCATGAGCAATGACAAGGAACAGGCGGAGGGCATAGGTGTTGAGTAGGATTAATCAATGATGGCTGCTTTGGGTCAGCTGTGGGATACAGGGAAGTAATATCCCTATATATATAATGAGACACTGCCCTCTTGCCTCCACCGCCCTGGGTCGCCTCAACTCCTGCCCTCTAGTGTTGCTCCCATTAATGCTCTCTACTGCCTTGAGGAGTGCCTTGACCTGATCCCTCAGCTCCCTAATTAACCCCACTAGGATCTGCAGCATTAGAAATATCCCTGAATTGGATAGACTAGACCTTTCATCTTGTGGCATCTCTGTCGTGGCATTTTCTAAAGAAAGCCGAATAACGATCACAACACTTCAATCCATTCTGTCCATCACCTGGACAGGTGGGGACTTCTCAAGGCTAGCGGGGGGGAGGAGCTCAGCCGTTTCCCTCTCGGAGGGAGTACGGGCACGGGGTTGGGGGTTTTAAACATTCAAAGGATATGATTTGCAGGCTCAGCTGAAGTGGAATTAGTGCTTTTACTTCTAGGGAGAGGATTAGAATTAATAATATCTGCACATTCTGATCTAAGATTATCAATCCTATCTATGATGCAGTTATCTACTGCCAAAATTGAAGGTTTCTTAGCTTTTGAAGCCCTCGATGCGCCATCCACAGCATTCCTTTTAACCATTTATTTAACTGGTCTATATATAACAAGCAGAAAAAAAAGAGTTGCAACTTATAGAAGAGTATAGTCCTTGTGTTCCTACACACACTTCTGTAACGGTGGCAGGGAGAGTCCCAAAAGCTACTAAGCACTATTGCAAAGTTTGCACAAACCAATCACACGGCAGCACCTCCCTTGTAGACTCTCCTGACTTTAAAGCTTGGTATAGAAAGTAAAAGAAAGAGGAAAACAAATTTGATGAGATCGGGGCTGGCTTGACAATCAGACTAGGTCAAACCTGTACAGAGCTGTACGATCTGGTTGCAAGTCTTTTTGGCCTCCTCTCTCATCAAAGCTTAAAAGCACATACACAACTGCCAGGTGGAATAAGACCAAGAGGCAGCATACATGGTCAGGCTCAGTCACTCAAGAAGCACCTGGTTGTAGGTCAAACAATTTGAGGAGCCAATCAGTCCTGCACAGGAACTTCGTGATAAAAGCTCAGACTCCATATCAAAATTAACAATGGGCGAATTTTCAACTCATTCAGAATGCTTGATCTGGCCAGGGAAGAGAAAGCGGGCAGAATTTTTCAGCCCATGGCATCTTCCCCACCATTAGATGCGGGACCCTTTCAACAACTAAAAAAACAAGCATTGGCATAGCCAATAGGTCTCGCCTTTGGGACCTTATAAGTGTTTAGCCATGCAACAGTTAATGTTGTTGCAGGAAGGATATTGTGCTGCATAACTAAATACTTATAAGGTCCCAAAGGCGAGACCTATTGGCTATGCCAATGCTTGATTGAGTCTTCATCCCACGCTTTACGGGCCAACGGGGTCACTACCGGGGCCGAGCGCTGGGTCGTGCGGTAAATCCGCGTTATTAATTTCTTACCAGTATCATTTTTCAATATGTTTTCGAGTGCATGTACTGATTGCGGGGGTGGGATATGTGGGAAATGTATCTTTACAAAAGGTCTAATATTGATAATATAGCAGCATATCTAGTGCCGTCTGGGGAAGGGGGTCGCACATCTTGTCTATTGTCAGGAAGGTCTCTGCCTGAAATAGGTCTTCTGCCCTCGTCAGGCCATGTAAAAGGTGCACGGCTGAAGAAGTATAACTAGGGATCCTTTCCAACATGACAATGTACTTAGGGGCATGGCTAAAAAAATCCTAAAATCCTGTGCTTCACACAGCCAGTGACATGCCCAGTATTTGAGGGGTTCTCTGTGAGTTTTCTCTCATTGCATCCATACATATAAGACAACAATGGACTTACGACTGAAACAAGCCAGACCTATTGGCTTTGCAAATGCTTGTTAGCAGAATCAAAAAATGAGTAACTGCAACAGTTGTGAATAATTAGTATTGAAAATATTTCAATTCATAAAATATAACTGTGGATTAAGCATTATTAATGTCTGTGGAGAGGCCAGTGGTCTTCTGAGTGTCTTAATCATTCACATTCTCCACTTTCTTCTGCACTGTAATTACACATGCACAACTTTTTTCTCCCTACGTCTTTTTGAAATCCTTCCTTCGCATATCTCACATAGCATCTCTTTCCTCTTCAGCAACATCTTTTCACTCCATTCTCATTGTGTGTGCTTACTTATATCATCTTCACGTCGCTATCCCCCCATTTACACAATCCACCTGGCACTGCATTGTGTTTTCTTTTGGCACTGTCCATAATGCTACAGCTGCATATTTCCTTCAAACCTTCTAAAATGAACAATCCGCATGTATGTGACCATTGTTCTGCAGAGAGGCCAATAACTGGATGTGCAAGTAATCTGAACACCTTTATCACCTACTGACAGGCACCATTAGAACCTCACGCTGCATTCAGTCTCCACTCTACAGCTTCCACCAGACACCTGGATGAGATTTAGTCCAAAATATGCACTACACAAAAGCTGTATGTTGCATGAAACACTACAGAAAAACAGCAGCTGGAAAAAGAAAATATATCTAAGCAATGCTGATTCAGGTTGCAAATAGAGCCTTTTAGGGACTCGTTTCAAATTCGTCCCACTTAACGCTCTACCAAAAGGAAATAGGCATGTAAAAAAATGACGTTATGCGCTGCAACTTTTTCCTTCCTTTTACTACCATGTCTCCTGCACGGTGTGCAGCACAACCTCTGATTCTGAACGGAGGGAGACATTCATTTAGGACGAAAGGGCTGCTTTATGTGTGCGTGCTCAGACGTTCCTTTTAAGAGAAACATGCTTAACGAGCATGCCGACAGACAAAGTTATTTTATGTTCTTCTATTTCCTTCCTACCACTTAGTGTCGAACTCTAATACTATGGAGCTGGCCTGGGCGTCAGTTACTTGCCCCTGCTCTGAACTGCTCCTATCATGCTCAATTGCGCATTCTGCACATTTCTCCTGTAAACTTCGTCAAATGTCATAATGTCTCAACTTCAAAGCTGTAGTGAGTGCGCTCCAATCGTGAATGCTAATCCAACCTGAATTTACAAGAAACATTTGGACAGGATAAATGTTTAAATGGCAAGACGGCAATAACACACATTGTTTTAATTAAAGAGGAAAGTAATCTAGGTCGGGGTCATTCTATATCTATTTGAGCGAAGCATATTGCAGCATGAGGCGCTAGCGGTGTAAAGACGTGTTCAGGCTTGTAAACACTAAATAAACAGCTTTGTTTATAGGTTTGAGCTAGCCCCTTTTGGGCATTTCTAACAGCAGGAAATTGAAACGTTAGGAATGCAATTCAACTTTACACGAAAGCAGAGACTTCGTACAACAAGCGCGGCCGCGAATGCAGCTGCAGCGTCCCGCTGCTCTGGGCTAACAAGTGGGAGGGGTAGGGGGAGTGCGAGAGAACACACGGAGATTCCCTTGCGGGAGCGAGAAAACATATGTTGCCAAAGCTCGCTCCCGCAAGGGGATCGCCAGACGTGCACGCGTTGCCATTTAAAGCAATGCAACGCGTGCACGTTTTTGGCTGAAAAGCCGAAGCGATTTCTATAGGTCTTTTTCCTATGCAACGCATGCGCGCTGCATAGGCGAGACCTAATGAAGGATTTCCTGTTTCCTCCACTCACAATTCTTTGTACCTCTTATTTAAGTTCAGGTTGTATATCCCTGAATTGAAAAGATTGCCATGGTTAGCCCACTATTGTAAAAGACACCCCTTGATTAAAGGGTATTCTCAAACAACTGACCAATCTATTTGGTTCCCATGTGCACCAAATTAATGGAAACTCTAGTACATAGGCAACATACAGCCTTTATGGCCTCCAATCAACCATTACATAAAGTGCAATCAGGGTTCTGCAGAGGTTTCAGTAAGGAAATATTTCTGGCTAACGCAACGGACGGGTTCAAACAGCTCAGAGACCAAGGTGGAGTGTGTTCTCTGAGCTTTGTTTGATCTAGCAGCAGTGTTTGAAACCATCTCACACATCATCTTGCTTGGACAAATGAAAGAGATTGCATTGAAGGAAAGATTCTGGCATGGCTCACCTCCTTACCCCAGGACAGATGCTAAACAGTGAAGTTAAATGCTATAGGTCCGCGCCTAAATACAAATGGGGTTCCATAAGTGGCAACAGCGATATGGGAGCAAAATCATTTTTGGACACCCCAAAATTTACCTTATTCAGTTCTCCCACAGTTTACTGAATCGGACATGCTATTAAACCTCAATTTCATGAGTCAATGTATCCCAGTGTTAAGGTACCCCTCCAAACATCAATTAGCAGAGTAACAAAAGATCACCAAATAATAGGGTACACTCAATAATAGAGTAACCGATCAATGAAAAGTTAAATGATTTTATTACAAGAATTAAAATTAAGCTATACAGTTTCACTGCTATGAAGGTTCTCAGATGTAAAGTTATTAACAGTTTGTAAAAAATCTGAAAAATATTCAAAGTTTCAATGAGCAAAATAAAAAGAATACTGGGCAGCATCTTTAGTAGAATAGGAAAGTCTTCTGGCTGACCCCGAAATCAAGGGATTCTTATACACAACTCATGCATAACAAATTAGAGAAACTGCAAAACCATCATGTAGTGAGCAAAAGTATAATTTCTTTAGAAAATCAGAAAATAAGAATAATGCACATCATTACCATAACTCTCAAGCACCATCCCATTTCTAAAAAACTGATTCCACACGCTCAATGCTAGTGTCATCCGGAGATGTTAGAACAAATATGAAACATTGAACAGTAGAAACTTTCAGCGAATGAATCAACTAGTGATCACAGTGGAAGGGACCTTGACAAACATTACAAATCGTAGAAAACAGGGCAAAGTTCATCAAAAGCTATGTAACCATAGAAGTGGAAGTAAAATACAACACGTGAACTTGACTGTGCTCTGCAGAATCCGTATGGAGAAGATGTGTACAGGGGAGGGAACAGGAGTGAGCGACAGGGATGGTGCTGGGGAGGAAACAGGAGTGAGTGACAGAGATGGCATCCATCTTATTCAAAATGGAGAATCATACAGACGTGGCCTAACTGAAACACATTAATAACTTCAATTCTATAGACCATATGATTTTTTTTCAATAGCAACTATATTAATTTAGCCTATATGTACGATCATATGTAAAATTGCATATTATACACTATTATTGAACTTTGAAACAATCCCACACAGAGAACCAGCTTTTTCAACCCCTATGTGGCCCCTTTGCCAAACCGGATCAAGACTTGAACATCTCCTTTTACACTTATGCTGACAACACACAGTTACATGTCAGATTAGATGGAAACGGCCGGAACAACGTGGCCTCTGCCGCCCGTGCTTGAACAACACAACTGCAACCACACTAGCCTTAACCACGCATATGCCTTAACCACACGTGGTTAAGACTTATGCATGATCCAGCTGCTGGAATGAGCAGACCCAGGAAGAGTAAGGATCGGTAGAGGATGCGGTGGGGTAAGTGGGGCTGGGGCAGGGTTTTGGGGTTGTGGGTGGTTTTAAGGGTTAGAGCTAGTTTTCAGGGCTGGGGGGTTGAGGGTTTTTTCAGGCCTGGGGGGGTCATTGAAGTTTTTAGGACTCGGGAGGGGTCGATAAAGATTTTAGGGCTCTTGGGGATCAGGGACGTTTTTTTAGGCCTTTGGGGGAGGGCAGATTTTATGGCTTGGGAAACTTTTTAGGGCTTGGGGGAGGGGTTTTTTTTCAGGAGGGAAGCGGGTAGTTTTAGGTCTCAGGGTGGAGAAGAAGAGGTACTTAATTGGGCTTTGGGGGCCATTTTTGGGCTCAAGGCAGGAGGGTGTTTTAGGGCTCAGGGCGGGGGGGCAGGGGTCGGGTATATATATATATATATATATATATATATATATATATATATATATATATATATATATATATATATATATATATATATATATATATATATATATATATATATATTATCTACTGGCAGTCGCCAGTAGATAGTTATAGTTAGGACCGTGTTTCCATAGGAAATCTGAAAATTCTATTTTGAATAACTTTGGCGCCGGTTGACGGATCCTCGCAAAATTTTCAAAACTAATGGGGCGCTCCGCTCAGCTCGTACACTGGAAGTCTCGGGGTGATTCGTCAAGTGGGGGCTGAGAAAAAAGGGGGGTCCCAAAACGCGTTTTCCCCATGCATTTTCCCGTAGGACCTTTAGTCGAAGGTACAGCCCAAACGGCTGAACAAAATTACTTGAAATTTGGCAAAGAGGTAGTCCTCAGGTCAGGGTTGTGCCTTTTGCATATATGGTGTCAATCTGTTCAGTAGTTTCTGAGAAAATTGCAGTTAAAAGTACATAAATATCTATAAGCGCGCACCGTGCACGCACCGTGCGCGCACCTTAACATGTGCTGCTGTATCTTGCTCTCTATTAGGGGAATGCTGGTGTCACCATAAGAGAGAAGAGCATTGCACGCATTGCACCGTATATGCACCCTCTTGAACAGAGGGTGTATATCCAGAGGAACAGAAGCAGGTGAAGCTGCCGCCGCAGATGAAGTGCTCGGCTGAGCTGCCGATGATGTGCTCGGCTGAGCTGCTGCGGATGTGCTCGGCTGAGCTGCTGGAGGGTTGTCTCTAGCAGCTCGAGCAAAAGCCACAGGATGTACTCCTTTAACGTGCCTGATCATAGTGAAAATACTAAAAGAGTATTTATTTTTAGGATCTCCTCTTGATAAGACAACACCACAAATAGTGCAGGTGACTTTTGGAGCATTCACCTTCTTCTGCCCCTCTGGAAATGTAAAAAATAGCCATATAAAAGAGTCTTTCTGTTTCCTCTGTTTCTGTAGCACAAGGGTCTCCTGCTCACTCCCAGAAGATGACTGCTGCGCTGCCATTCTCAAGTACTGGAGTACTGGAAAAGCTGCTCAGCTCCTTCTCCCAGGGAATCAGAAGAAATAATGAGGGGAGTGGGTGTGGTGTCGGAAGTTTCTGGATCTGAAACTACTATAAACCAATGAAAAGTGTTGTTTCTTAATCACATGACTTGCGGTGCGCGCACGGTGCACGTACGGAGCACGCACGACGTACGCATGCGCACGTGGAGCACGTACGCATGCGCACACGGAGCACGTACGCATGCGCGCACCGTGCGCGCACGGTGAGCGCACGGTCAGAAACCCTTAAAAAAAAAATGTTTATAAGTTTATAGAAGATATTAACTATGCTGTACAACTTTATCCAAATATTAAAAAAAAAGAGCTGAGCCATTCCATATTACAGGATAAAGTCAATCTATAACTATATACATAGGTAGCTTATTGCAAAATAAATATTTAAAAAATATAATAATACATTCATAAATTAGCATTTAGAAAACCTTGAAAATTCACTTAAAAAACCATAGGTTTCACACACGTTATAGTGATGTCATGAGTGATGTCACTGACCATGTCATGAGTGATGTAATATGTGACGTCATCAGCAGTGGATTACGGGCGCGCGAGTTATAGTTAGCTGAACTAACTATAACGGGGGAATTTCAATGGTTTTGTACGAGTGAATCGCATGCGGGGTTTCGTCACACAACCGAATCACAGTGGTGTGTTTGAAGTTTTGCGACTGAATTATGGTTGCAAAACTTAAATTTTTTACTGACACCTCAAAGGAGGTGGTAACCATTCGTAAATTCGAAGGGGTCACCTAGGAGCCCCTTCATCTTTGTGAAAGTTGAAACAAATATTTTTCAAGAGTAAAAAGAGTTTCATTTTCTTTTTCCCGTCTTTCTTTTTTTTCAACAAAAAAATATGTCTTTATTAAAAAGCAATCACAGACATAGTGATCTGCTGACCACAGCAGGCCACTATCCTTGTGATGGCCACGATTCCTAATGGGGGGGCAAATATTGATGAAGTAGGTCTATTTGCGAACCCATTAGGAATCACTCTTTAGGAAATCTTTATGTTGTGTACTAGGAATTATGATTTCCTAATTGCAATTCAGTAAGAATTGGGTAATCGCAATCTCTAAGGGCCAGATGAATGAAGAAACAGTTTTGCGATTTCCTAATTGCAAATCCTTATGATTCGCAATCAGAAAATCGCAAAACAGCATGCAGGAAAGTGTGTTGAACACTTTTTGCGATTCTTAGGGGATCAAAATGACCTACCTCATGAATATTAATGAGGTAGGTCGCAACTTGCTACGCCCTAGGAATTGCAAAAATCACAGGGATGGTTCCCTGCTGGGGTCAGCAGACATCCATGTCTGTGATTGCTTTTAAATAAAGCAATATTTTTTTAAATACAGCCCATTTTCCTTAAAGAAAAACGGGATGCGTTTCTGAAACAAAAATGAAAAGTTTTTTTTCCATTTTTTAAGAGTAGGCAGTTGTCCGTGGAACCACTGCCTGCTCTTTGTAAATGGGTTACTGAAAGTAGGTGGTAAAATGCGAATGTTTTGCGACCACATTTCGGTCACAAAACATTCCTACATACCGATGCAATTTGGTATTAGGAAGGGACGCCCTAAGCACGCCCCTTCTCAATAGCGAATCGCAAACCCATTTTGCGATTCGGTAACAGGTTACTGAATCGCAAAACGGGGTTTGTTGCATTTGAAAAAGCATTTTTTGTGAATCGGCCCGTTTGCGAAGACAAAAATGCTTGATGCATGTGCCCCTGAATTCGGTGCTTATTGCCCTAAATACTTAGTATACAAACTACAGTAGTTGCAAAACACAGCAGCTAGGATTATCCTAGGTTTTAGGAGACACTATCCTGATCTTAAAAAAATGCCTCTTCAAAGCCTTGTGTGTATGCCAAAAAACCCTTTACAGCACTAGACACAACATGTACATGACATCTCTTTTCTCCTGGTATGTTCCCAATTGAGAACTGAGATCTACTCACAGATTTCTTTTTGAGCTTAGAAGGAAGATCAAAATCTTCCTTTTTTCCCATAATGGTTATTGCGGATTGCTACGTAGATTTTATTGTTTTCCATCTAGTGAACCATCCTAAGGAAAACCAGCTTCATTTTTTGGGGGAAAAGCAGCAATTCAGGAGTGAGCAAACAGAAATGCCTGCGGCCAAAGCATTAAGAGGGGGAGGAGGGGGGTGGGCCCTGTTCAGCAGAATGAGGAAGTGCGCCTGCAACAACATTTCAAAAACATCTAATCTGAAAAGAATGTGATTTTTTGTTCTCCTAGTGTGTAGACTAAATTATGTTTGCTGAACTTTTAAACCCTTTCGTCTGGAAGGCAAAACTAATCATAGCTTAGTTTTGTTGCACTGTCTGATATTCTCAAAATAGATTTGGACTGGTCTGTCCTATAATAACAAACATGGCGTGTGGAGCCACCCTCGGTGAACCTGCCAGAATGCGCAGCGCTGGTTAGCCCTGAAAGCAGGGGTATCACATGTAATCACAGAGCCAGCCTGCTCTTCCAGACCCCCTTAGGTGGTATGTTCTGTGATTAATATAGGTTACACTCTCCAAAGTCAAATACAATCATTGGGCTTCTGCTATGACTATTTTAAGAAGCTTGTCTGAAACCCTTTGTAAAGCAAGGTATTATGGGTACAGAGAAACGCCAGTTTCCAAGCCAAGCAGAACTGGGAATGTTCCTGCGTATCCAGGGCCTGCCATTGGCTTTCATTCTGCACTTGTCATATTCTTTTGAGCACCAGCTGCCAGAAACCATCCGTGCATGCCGGTGATATAGGGTGCCAAAGACTTTTGTGAGAGTGGTGGGGCATAAAAGTTGGGGTTGGGGTTGAGTGTTTGGTCACAACTAAAGTGAGCGAGCTTAATGGACAAAAGGAGGGGTTGAGGAAGTTCTCCCCCGTAAGAAAATTTTGAAAAGAGTGGCAAATGGTACATTTTAAAGCAAATTTGACGAAGTTTATTAAGCAAATATGTAGTCCTGAAAGATTTAAAACACATTAAAAACAACCCCTTTTGTTCTTGCATTAAATATGCTTCATGTCTCAGTCTGTCAATGGGTGGTAAATAATTCAGTTAGACCCAGGCCATTTTACCATGCAGGGAACTGATCTATTTGCAAGACATTTGAAGATGTTGGCTTGGGGGAGAACATGGTTTCCTCCTTTGGGACACCACTGCCAATACCACCATCAAGGATCCCTTGGAATTACACGTAGTCAAGTAGGATGTGAATTTCTTTTTTAATTACATAATTTGGATTCCCCTCTGGCTGGGCTCTGCAGCACAGTTCTGACCCAAGTGAAAGGGTATTTTCAGGGGGACAAGCTTCAAAAGCACCACCTTGAAAACACACCCCTTATTCTACCCACTGTGATAATCTACCAACAAGGAAGCTGGATGAATTAGTAGAAAATTGTTTTCATTTACAACTCCTGTCCCTCTCTGAAGCACTTGTCACCACATGAGACAGGCAAATAAAGGCAGATCTGGCTAGCAAGTCTGCAGTTGGAAAATTAAAACTGCATGCTCTCTTGAACAGTGCCAAATTGCAAAACGCATTAGCACAGCCCCAAAATGGAGATAAGGCGCTGCCATTCATCAGCTGTTTGTTTCAAAAGGTTTACATCACTGCAGCAAGTTGTTAAGGACCTCTAAGGCAAACACAAATGATTCAGGGACAGATGCACTACTATTCCAAATTGCGATTTGCGTTCAATTGCGAGTCGCAAATTGCGAGTCGCAATTTGGAATGTACAACAGTGTCAGACACACTGATTGCGATTCCGAATGGGGTCGCAAAATGTGCAGCTCATGAATATAAATGAGCCACTCGCAATTTGCGACCCCATTGGAAATGGCTGGCCCTCCCAGGGATGGTGGCCTGTTGGGCTCTGCAGACCTCCATGTCTGGGACTGCTTGTCAATAATACAGTTTTGTTTTTTAAATGCAGCCCGTTTTCCTTACAGGAAAATGGGATAGGTTTAAACAAAAACAAATGAAAATGAGGGGTAGGTAGTGCTCCCTTGGACCCTTGCCTGACGCTAAAAATATTTCAGAGCCAGTCACAAAGGGGAAGGGGTCCCTACGGCACCCCTTCCCATTTGTGACTGCATTACCCCCTTTTGAAGAGGGTGGTAATTTGCGAGTGTTTTGCATCCGTAATTGCAGTCGCAAAACATTGGTACATGGCTTGTGATTCGCTATTAGGAAGGGAACGCCCCTTCCTAATAGCGAGTCACAAAACACTATTTTGCAAGTCATAAATTATTTAAATAGTGTTTGTACATAGCCCTATCAGAATAAGCATGCGCAAACTTCCAAAGTACAACTCTTTCCCTACTGTTGCTTAGACTGGAGTTGGAAAAGTAAATCTAAACCATTTGCAATCCAACACTTTCTCTACTATTGCTTAGACAGGAGTGGGATAATAAATCTAACTCCTACAATATCCAACACTTTCCCTTCTGTTGTTTAGATTGGAGTGGGAATAGTAAATGTAATCCCTCCAAAGTACATTACTTTCCCTACTGCTGCTTAAATGGAGTGGGAACATTGCATCTAATCATTCAAGAGTCCAACACTTTTCCTAATGTTAGCGAAATAGGATTTATGTTAATTATTTGTTTATTTTTTATATTTAATATTGTTTGTATTTATTATTTTTACGTTGTTTTTGGGAGTTTTATTATTTTACTACTTGATATATTGTTGAAGCTAATTAAAAAAAAAATTGTATATCTATTTTGTATTATAAATATGTGTGTGTGTGCGTGTGTGTGTGCGTGTGTGTATTATATATCTTTTAAAGTATTAAGTTTAAAATATTAAAAACATGGAAATTAATATAATGTAAAATACTTTTTCATTAATTATGTCATACTATATATGTATATAAACACACACACATATATATACATGTGTGTATGTGAGACAACTATGTGTGTGTTTATATTAATATATATGGATTTATGGTATTAAAGAATTAGTGGAATTTATTTACTTTGCAGTGTGATGATTTATATATTATAATACTTAACATTTACAACTTTAAACTTTTTATATTAGAAAAACATGTATTTCCTGTTTTTGGACGTTTTTGACTGTCTTTGGACACTATTACTGTTCATGATATTTTTTTAAATAGATTTCTGTAATTTGCATTATTAGTAGAGGAACACAACATTGTTTTAAACAATATTTAAGATGCAAACTTTTTTTCAACTATGTTGTTTTACCACCATCCTGTGTCATTGAACCCACATAAATAGGGAATATTTTATTAGGCAATCAATAATGAATACATTCTATTAGGCATTCAATGTATCTTTGTATAATAGAACATCAAATATGACACTAGTGCTCTTTTCTATGTCACATAAAGTAGCAAGACATCTATTGACATGCACAAATCAAAATTTATCTCAAGTTAGAATTTCCAAATATATATTTTTTCCGTATTTTTTAGCTCGAGTATTTGTGACCTCCTGTGTATACTTTAGTATATACTTATATGTATATGTACTTTGTAGGCTCTGGAGATTAGCCCTAGGACTTGTCTGCTTCCGCTTAAGGACTTATTTTTCTGTTCAACTGCCTCTATTTAACTGTCTTGCTATAGTACGCCCAGCAGAGGTCAGTAAAATCCTAGAATCACTTTAGCATTCTCTAGATTCCAGTCCATAGAAATTGTCTTCCACGAGCACCTGTAGACAATAAAAAAAAAAAAAAAATCTTGTATTTTCAGTGATATTACCACCGAAGGCCCTGATTTTATATTAAAAACAGAGCTTTGGACTATACAATTTCCCGCTGAAAGGCAATATTTGTCTCCATGTGTTCCCATTTCTGACGTGTCACGCATTTTGGTGCTTACTTTCCCTCCATGTTAAAGAACAGTAAATGTTTCAGCACCCAGGCTAATGCGCTGCATTGCTAAATACATATAAGGTCCCAAAGGCGAGACCGATTGCATTGCAAATGCTTGTTTATTATACTTGCCTTCAGCGGCTCAGTGCTGTAAAACGTGTTGGCTGCATTCAGCATACCATTTTATGCAGCACAGAATCGAGCACTGGTTTTATATGTGATGAAATATATGTGATCCAAATAAAAATGTTAATTGGATGTCTCACAGATTCTATAGAATAATGAAATATTCCTTATATATGTTTTTGTATACCATAAATTACATAAGGGAGCTACATATCTAAAATGGGTCATTCTGCTATACACGACACTCACTGCCATAATTAAAATACAACTAATAATCTCAGAAAAATTCACAATAAGTACAGGCACCAGGCAGGGCTGACAGTTGTCTCTGCTCTTGTTTGGGTTGGGAGGGAAGCTAATGGCGTGTAGGCTGCGGCAGGCTTTGGACAACTAGGGTGTACACATAGGTGCCACAAATCAGAGGCTCTCAGGATGCTGATGACAAGTTGATATACATAAAACACATTGGGGCATATCAGCAACAACCGGCGATAATTATCGCTAAGCGCACTTAGCACTAGGATAATTATCGCCAGCTAGCGTGGATTTTTATCGCTGAGATAGCGTGCTATTAGCAACGCTTATCTCAAAAGCGATAAAAATCCTAGCGCTAACTGCCTAACGTGAGATTATCGCTGGAAAACCAGCGATAATCCCACGAAGTTTGGCGATAGCTTGCTAATAGGGCCTCACATACTTAGCCATGATATCCACCTTCCATAGGATATCATGGCTAAGTCAGTTTCAAAGCAGGCGTAAGGAAAGTAGCGATAACAGAGGTTATTGCTACTTTTCTTGTCGCTATGCTGCTTTGCGTGAGGTTTGATAATAGGAGAAATGTCGCTTAGCGACATTTCTCCCATTATCCTGGGGAGGAACGCCCACTTTGCATCTCATTAGAGATGCAAAGATGGGCGTTCGGAATTCAGGTGTTAAGGCAAGGTTTCACGTGATAGCGTGACCTTGCTGATATAGCGATAAAATTATTGCCTCTTTTCGCCCGAAAACGGCTGCTAAAGCGGCGATAATTTTTTATCACCTCCTTGTAGATAAACCTCATTGTTTGCTCAATCTCCATACTTCAAAATAAACTAAAGGCATATGAGAAACTATCTGGGTTCGAAATAAACTGATCCAAATGTAATTTATACCCAGGGTCTGATCACAAGTATCGGTGGTGCACCTGGTAAATAAAGATGCCACGTAATTAGCTATTTATTAATTAATTAATAACTTTATTAATCAATTAATACTAGTTAGTTTTCTAAGCAGCTGCGGACCCCCTGAGTAGGTTTTGCAGACCCCCGGGGGCCCACAGGTTAAGAACCACTGACATAAAGTATCTGAATCCGAGGCAAGATTGGGAGACATCAAGTTTTAGTTATCTTGATATCTAAATGCCTTCACTGCAGAACACGGACACAGATTAAATGTGGGAAAATTATAACAAGCTTAAAAATATCGATTACTTTTGAGAATTGCTGTTATAGGTGATGGCATGGTGGAAACTTCAGGGCTCTCTCTCTCTGATCCCACATAGCATCCTTAAAACCCTAGATCAAATGTACCCTTTGATATGGGCCAGAAAACATGGTAGAATCAAACTAGAGACCATGGAGCTGGAGGACACCCAGGGGACCTGAAACTCCCAGATATGGAGGTCTTTTATGTGGCCACCCAGTTGCAGCATGCAGTGCACTGGTTATATGATGATGATTAAAAGTGTGAGAAGTCATTGTTGAGTGACAGACGATAATTCACCACTGAAGAACTTCCTCACGATGGGGGTCTGCACCTTCTCCCATAAGTGATTAAGCCACTCTGTCAAGTCTGTGGGAGGACGATAACAATGATAATGAACCCCACAACCTGTAAACAGCAGGGACTGCATTACAAATAGAGTGCACTTACCTTATTTGCTCCACGATGCACCTTTGAACAGGTGTGCCAGGCGCAAACAGGGACAGTGCGACCTATTATGATGAATGTGCTGCCTCCAGGGCAACCAAACTCGTCTGCCCATGATGCAGCGCACTCCGTGAAATACATAGCAGCAGCCTCACAGCCACTCTGTTTCTTTGTGCAGGCAGCAACGTGCCTGTACTTTGAAGAGGGGACAGAGATCCCTCTGCAGGAGGGCTGCCCTCAGGGGTGCACTGACAATGCGCCACCTTTTTGTGCACCTCCTGAGGGCCTGTTTGTCTCTGCTCCCACAGTGGTAATTAGGCATGGACACAGAGGCAAGGTAATTCCAGCCCATGCAAAAGAGAGAGCGCCCTTTGATGCGAACGCTGGTGCTACATGTATCAGTATTACAGAAGGGGTGCACAGGCCCATTGCCGCCCAATTGCACTTTCCATAATACTGCCCCAGAAATGCCATTGTACAGTATCATGCTCTTTGAAGGAATGGTGAGGGACATGTTGGTGTAGAGAAGAGGGAAAGGGGATGTATGTCCACAGCACAGGAACACTTTGGGAAAGGGAGAGACCAATTTTTACAATATGCGGACATAGCACAAATAGTTAGAGAAGCTTGGCTCACTTTACCAGAAGCACCAAAAAATACGCGAACTATGGTAACTTGAAATGGCTACGCACAAAATATTGGTGGATACTGTTTGCAGATCACTTACACAGGATAGGTCTGCATATGATAGATGGACAGCAAGGATAGACAAGCCACACACAGAAAGAGAATGGGATAAAGGGTGACAATGAGTCAAAAAGGTATCCAGCAATTCCTGCTTCAAATGAGTACAGCATAATTACTTACACAACACATGACATTTATGATGCCACTGAAACTAAACGAGAATCATCCAGGGAGTACACCTGATTGTGTACATTGTCAGGAACACTCAGCAGACTTCCTGGTACTGCCTAGCCAACCCAGTCTAGTTGTCAAATGTAGCACACACACTTCAACAGTCTATGAGTGGATACCCAAGACTAATGATGGAACAATGCGTGCTAACACTACTTTCGGGTGGGGGGAGTAGCAAAATGACGATAACATTTTGGAACGGCACTGACCAAGAGACGTATTGTCATTCACTGACTGCGACCACATCTACTCGGGCATTATAGCTGAGTTAGAGACATGGTGAAATGGTCTGTGGCAGAAAAACGTCAGATGTGCCGAAAAGTTTACAGATAACCTAATGGACTGGGCAGAAATGATTCCACATCTTAGCGACCAGTCAGATACCAGACCACCATGAACACGAAATGGAAGCAGAGACAAACCTTGGTTCACAAGTATTAAACAACAGTTGGCAAAGCCAATAGGTCTGGCGCTGGCCGGCAACCTTTGACAATTCTTGTTTGTTTTGTTGTGATTTCTGTAAATGTCTTTTGTTCAAGAAGATGCCGGGCCCTCATTAAATAAAATAAAAAACATTGGCTAAATGCATAAAGGTTTTCAAGTCTCAAAAAAGCATAAAATGGGGAGGAGCCTAGCGCGCAACCAAGATGGCCGCGTAGGCTTACGGCTCCCGAGGGCCTCCGCAACCTCCCACGTCTATCCTGACTTAATCCTGGTTTATTTGACGGGCTTTTGCAGATGAACTTGCGCTGAGGTGTCACCCGTTTTCCGAATTCAGATCGGACGCCGGGACCCGGAATGGTTGCACTCCGAAGTTTGCGGCCTGCTCTTGCCTTGGTCCCGATCTCGAGCTGGTGAAGTGCCCGGGTACGAAGTGAACAACAGCGGCTGACTGGGCTTGCCCTGCCACGGACCCTGCACTTTCACTTTCGTTTTCAAGCTTGCTCTCTGATATCGGCCGAGAGACTCTGGTGTTTCAGAGGGGCGCGGACGACGAAGTGTCTGGCCTGACTCTCGGATTCTACATGGGCTGACTGTCGGCGACGGCTGTGCTCAATTGAATTAGCTACCTGGTCCCCCTTTTTTCCTGGTGCGGGCGGGTGCCGGCCTTGGTGGCCTCCGGACGATGGCGGCGAGACTAGACGGAGACAAGTCGAAACCCAAGTCAACCCGGAGGGGTGCCTATACCCAGGTCAATAACATGGATCGATATGCGCAGGCAAAGGGATCCCCTGGTGGCTCGCATAAATCGCCTTAGAGGTCTAAGGAGGTCTCCGGCCCATCGTCGGAGTTGACCCTGCTTGACGTCATGGGCGCCATTGAGGAGATGAAGACCGCTGTGGGTCAGCAGTTTGATACCCTGGCTCATAAACTGGGCACGGTCCTGATCGATGTGAATTTGGTCAGGGCAGACCTGTCCAAAACTAACGAGCGGGTCGACTCCTTGAGTCAAGCGGCGTCGAGTCTAACTGTGGACGTGGCCGCCCTGCAGACGGAGGTCCGTAGGTTGCGGCTAGCCAGTGATCTGACGGACCGTCGACTTGAGGACTCTGAAAGCAGGGCTAGACGGAACAATGTTCGTATCATTGGAGTGCCGGAAAGATCGGAGGAATCTGTTGCGGATCTCTTTGTTGAGGACCTGGTGACCAATCGTCTCGCGCCTAAGGGACTGAGCAAGTTCTTTGCGGTGGAGCGGGCCCACAGGATTCCGGGTGGTGCGCCCAAGGTGGGTGCTCCCCCGCGGCCTATAATCGCCCGACTCTTTAACTTTCGGGATAGGGATGCTATCCTTCAGGCGTCGAGGGTTGCCGGGCCGCTGAAGTTTGAGAACTCCAATGTCAGCTTTTACCCGGACTTCACGCAAGCGGTCCAGAAACAACGGCTGGGTTTTTTGGGTGTCAAACGGCGCTTGAGGGACATGGAGCTGAAATATGCGATGTTATTCCCGGCAAAGCTGCGGGTTGAGTTCAAGGGTCGTTCCCACTTTTTCGACCGGCCGGAGGCGGTTGGAGACTGGTTGGATGCCCTGCCTCGGGGACAGGATCGAGACAGTCGGATGGCGGAGAGCGGACGGGATTTGGTGGAGCAGGATTAGAACTTGGTTCCTGGTGATGGACTGAACTGGTGACGTTTTGTACCTTGGCTCAACTGGACCCTAAATTGGCACAATATGCCCTCCAAATGCCCGGGGGTTGTGGGGAGCTTATTGGGGTCCTTTCCTCCTTCTGGGGTTCTTTTTGTGGTATGTGTTAGGGCGACAGGCACACTGCGAGTTGGGGGGGCTGTTTGGGCTCAAGCAGGGGTGCAGGGAGGGGGGAGTTGTGGTTTGGGGATTGTGGGGGAGGGGGGTTGTTGGGGATTGTTTGTTTGTTTCGCAAGGCAATGTGAAGTTCTCTGCTGACTTATCCGGGTTGTGCTTTCCGGGATGTGGGTATCATGCACGGGAGTGGGATGGGGGGTAGGGGATTGAGAATCCTTTCGTGGAATGTGAATGGACTTGGGGACAGGATCAAGCGCGGGGTGGTGTTGCAGTTCTTGAAGCGGATTTCGCCCGACATTGTTTTCCTGCAGGAGACACATTTGATTGGGAACTCCTTCCATGCCCTAAATAGGAGGGGCTACCGCCTTGCCGCTCACTCTGGTTTCACTTCTGGCTCTAGGGGAGTGGGCATTTTGGTTAGGGCCTCTCTCCCATTGGAAGTTGATGAGGTGCTTCACGATGATAGGGGGCGCTATGTGGCACTGGTGGGGAGATGGGAGGGTAGGACTATCTCGCTCGTCGCTGTGTATGTGCCTCCGGGGTTGCAGACGGCTACATTTGCTGATTTGGGGCGTTTGGTCCTGGGACTCCCTGGGGGGGTTTTGGTGTTGGGGGGTGACTTTAATGCCGTTGTCTCCGGGTTGGAGGACCGTCACCCCCCCAGGGATCTCCCTAGGGCTCCGGCCTGGTTGGGTGGCTTTTTGGACACTTTGGGACTTGTAGATTGCTGGAGATTGATGCACCCGGGTCAGGCGCAGTATACCTTTCACTCGGGGGCCCATGGGAGTCTCTCGAGACTTGATCACATGCTTATGCCAGCAATCCAGGCTGGGATGATTAGGGAGGTGCGTCATTTAGCCCGAGGTATTTCTGATCATTCCCCTATATGGTTGCAACTGAAGGTTGTCCTTGGGGCAGAGGGGAGAGTGGCACCCATTAGCCCCTGGTATCTACGTAACCCTAAGATCCGCGCGGAGCTGGTCAAGTCCACTGATCACTACTTCAATGATAATGTGGGGTCGGTGCCGTCGGCCGTCTCCCTATGGGAGGCTTATAAAGTGGTGATTGTAGGAAGGTGGATATCTGACTATGGTTACCCCCAACTTTTTGCCTAGTGTCTAGCTGGTGTTTCGACTTAGTTGGCCTGAGATCCTGCCATTCAGGGTGTCAGGCTGTCTGCTCTCTCTTTAAAATGGACTCCATGTACCCTAGGTACATTCCCAATTGGTAAGGATCACCTTATTGGACCCTGTACAGTGTACCCTAGGTACCCAGGGCATAGGTGTACCCTAGGCCTCCCAGGGGCTGCAGCATGTATTATGCCACCCCTGGTCTGGCCTTCCAATCAGACACAACTGGCTGATCACTCAGCTGGGGCAAGGTCGTGTAATCACCCCTTGCTTAGATATAGTATGCCGATATCTACCCTATTATATAGACACGTGTGTACCTATCAGTCACTCCTATGGCAGGCCTTAACAATCCTGGAGGCAGAGTGCTTGGTAACATGTGAGATGGTGCTCTAGCATGAGCTGAGCCTGTCTGCAGCTTTCGGAACCATGTCCTTATAGCTGTTCCATGATATAGCCTACCATATACTCTTAAAGTGCCTTATAATCTTAAACGGTTATGGTAACTATGGTTTGGCTTTATCGAAACATGTCGTGTAAGGTGTCTAACACTGTGGAATAATACCCCCATACCATTTCTGGACATGAGGATATTATTCCCCCCTTCTAGAGGGAAAGACATGTTAAAATCATACTTCACTGTTAGCCTCTGACCAAAGCCTCAGCATCACAAAATGGATGCTGCTGCCACGACACAAGTCTGACCTCCTGCAGCTGGGAGTGATCCCAGCCAGGGAGGCCTGGACAATAGGTTTCCTGCTTGGGGAGGTGCTAGCACCTCCCCAGACAGCCTTTAGTGTATTGGGGCAGGGTGGGCTGAAAGGAATGAGACATGCCTGGGGCACACAAGGTGTTCCTTGCATAGTCCAGTTCAAACCGGCGCTGGGGCACTCCAGCCCCAGTTCTGGCGTGAAACTGGACAAAGGGAAGTGGGTGTAACCACCCCCTCCCAGGTCCCACCCATAAGGCGTGACCTAGCAGGTATCCCAGCCCCCCAGATTAGTATAAGAGTGGGAGTTGGGCCTCAAGACTTTAGATTATCCTGAACCTGCAATCTTGAACAGAAACTCTGGACCTTCGACATTCGACGAAAGAAGAAGACTGAAGAATCTCCCTTGTGGCCAAGGAGTGGCTACCCTGTGCAAACAGGCACCATCAAGAGACTACCCTTTGCTTTGCCCAAGTTCTACGAGGAACCGACTGCAGAGCCCAACCAGAGCCTTGACTTCCAGACTTCTCCGACCCTGATCCACATCCACAGCAGAGCTGAGATCCGTGGAGGCGACGAGCGACGTGGGACCGGCTACCTGGGAAAAGTGGCTAGTATCTTCAAGCGCAGCTTCTGAGGCACCCTCGAAGTTGTGCACTGGGGATTGAGAAGCCCCAACCCCAAGCACCATCTGCACCGAAGATCAGCCCCCCACACTCCACGAGTCCTGCGTGGGGCCCTTCAGCATTTTCCTGCTTGCCGCGTCTGTCCGGTTGCTTGCCCGCTGGCTAGTGGCCTTTGTGACGACGCATCCTGTAATCTTCACCGCTGGTTTGGCTCCTCCAGACTGGCTCCTGCTTCTTTGAAAAAGAGAAGCACCCCAGACCTTCCTGGTCTGCACCAGAAGCAAGTCCTTCGTTCTGCGTGGGTTCCGCTTGCCAAGGCTTGGTGAGTCCTAGTCCAACTTCGACGCCGCCGACAGCAAGAGCCTTTGTGGGACAGCTCGCCTCCTGGTTCTGGTCATCCTCGACGCTTCGTGGTCCTCGTGGCTGCAGCGACAAGCTTCACCTTCACCTGCAATCTTCACGACATCACCTGGTTCCTTCCTGGTTCCACGTGGTCACTGGCTAGTGACCTTGACTCTGTCCCTTCTGCTTGCAGGTCTCCTCTCTTCTTGATCCCAGCCTTGGGATCCACCGGACACTCTTCACTGACTGCCTGTCAGCATCTTTCTTCAGGCATCCATAGGAGTCGACGACGAAACCCGACGCAACTTCACCCCTATGCACCCGCAGCCTGTGGGCTAGGTAACTTGGGTACTCCGGTGCTCATCAGGATAGTGACTATCCTAGTGTCTAGTTTACAAGTCTCGACTTCCTAGCTACTCCGGAAGTGTCCTAAATCTGTTTAATTCTAAACTGTACTATTGCTATTGACTTTTACGCATTACGCGTGAGTGTTTCCACTCTGCCCACGAATCCCGTGGGCCTCCCACTTCCTAACCTTTGGTAGTATAGGGTAGCCCCAGCGATTCCCTAGGCCTAGGCCTATTCTATTTCCGTGACAGTGGTCCTTATACCACTTACTTAGTATATGGTTTGCGTGGCCCCTAGGGCCTAACTGTATTACTTACCTGTGTGACTTAATGTATGCTTAAATAAGACTGTGTTGTACTTACCTCTAATCTCCTAAAGAGTGCTGAGGGTTTGACTAGAATAAATACACTTTATTTTATATATATATCTGTTGTGGTGTCCTTTCATTTGGTATTCAAGGGATTATATATGGTATCACAGCTGGCTTCACATGCCATTCAGAGTTTAGCCTAAGACTGCTCTTGTCCATGCTACCACTAGGATAGCTGGTCTATAAGGTTGACTTTACAACCAATCACCATAAGGGTATTTGGACTGATATAAGGTGTACACTAGAACTAGTGACATCATACATCAGGCCAACTTCTCACAGTGATCAGGGGGCAGGCCCTGTCCCTTATCTCCCATGCTAAGAGGTGTAAGAGAGCGGAGGTGGTTCGCCTGGAAACTGAAATAGCTGAAATGGAGGAGGACTTGGAGCGGGGAGTTACTGATGAGAAAGTGCATGTTCTCAGCCTCAAACAATCAGATTATAGAGCGCTAGTCACGGAAGCCGCCAAAGGGATGAGTAGAGAGCAGCTAGGACGACTGTATGATGTGGGGGACAAGGCCGGAAAGTTGATTGCTTGGTTGGATAAGAAGGAGAGAGCGAGCAGGGTGGTGCCCGTTGTGGAGAGAATGGACGGAGTGCGTGTGACTGACCCGGTGGAAACCGTTGACTGCTTCGCGGCTCATTTCCGCGGGGTATACTCTCCGGTATCTGTGCGTTCGGAGGAGGATTCTCATCTGTTGCTTAGAGACATTGCATTGCCAACCCTATCGGAGGCTGATGCAGTATTGATGGAGGCGAAGTTGTCGTCAGATGAGATCGCTCTGGCCACTCGCTCGATCGCATCGGGTAAAGCGGTGGGTCCTAATGGTCTTCCCATCGAACTATATAAGTTGCGTCCCGATAAGATAGCGCCGCATCTTCGGGACATGTTTTTCGCGGCACGTGCGGCGGGCTTCCTCCCCCCTGACCAACGCCTCGCCAACATAGTTGTGATACACAAAGAGGGGAAGCCGCGAGATCGCTGCGCCTCTTATAGGCCCATTTCGCTACTGAACGCAGAACCCAAAATTCTGGCTAAGGTATTGGCTAATCGACTGGCTCGGGTCGTGGGCGACTTGATTCATCAGGATCAGTCCGGTTTCATACCTCATCGGAACACCACTCTAAATTTGAGGCGGTTGCACGGCATGCTGGCTAGAGCGGAATTTATACGGGAGCCGGCCATCTTGGCATCTTTAGATGCTACTATGGCGTTCGACACTTTGGAGTGGCCATATATTTGGGCCGTGTTGGCGAAATTTGGGTTCGGCCCTGAATTTATTGGTTGGGTAAAATTACTATATGCTGACCCTCTGGCTCAGGTGGTGGTGAATGGTAGGGTGTCGGCTCCCTTCGCACTGGGGAGAGGTACGCGGCAGGGATGTCCATTATCACCCCTTCTCTTTGCACTTTCTTTGGAGCCTCTCGCCGCCTGGTTGCGTTGGGAGCCGTCGTTGCGAGGCATTAGATGGACGCCGGAGTTTGAAGACCGTGTCTCCCTTTACGCGGATGACATCCTTCTGTATCTCACCTCTCCCCGACAGTCGCTGATTGTATTGGTGGACGTACTGAATTCCTTTGGTCGCAACTCCGGCCTGGTCATCAACTGGGCCAAGTCGTGTGTTTACGTCCTCTCGGGTGAGGCCCCCCTCCTGCCACGGGATTGCCCTATCCAGATTGCTACCCTGGGGTTCAAATATTTGGGAATCTTTATCTCACTGGATCCCGCGGTCCGCTATGAGCGAAACCTTCTCCCTCCCCTCCAGCGATTGAAGGCCGACGTCGCGAGGTGGCGACGGCTTCCGCTCTCGCCACTTGGACGGGCGGCATTGTTTAAAATGATGTCACTACCTCGCTTCTTGTACGCTTTGCAAAATACTCTAGATGTCGTGCCAGCCCGTTATTTCCGGGAGGTGGAGGGTCTTCAGCGCCAACTGTTTTGGGACGGGCGGCCGCGGATTGCTCTCGCCAAGTTGACGCTCCCTTGGTACGATGGGGGGGTTGCCCTCCCCGATATTAAACGATACTATTGGGCGTCTCAGTTGGCGGCGGTGAACCACGGGATATACGGTCCTGCCTTGAATCCGGCCTTCGAGATGGATAAATTTCTGCTCCCGGGTGGGGACTATAATAGGGCGCTGTACTCGGTGACTCCGGGCACGCGGTTGACAGGACCCACGCAGGTTGCGGTACGTGTGTGGCACGCGGCGAATGCTGCGATGGGGTGGAGGGATCGCTTGACTCGGGCGACGCCGTTGTATGCCTCTGAGCGGTTGGGCTGTTTGTGGAGATCGAAAGGCTTTGAGAAATGGGATATGATTGGTATATGTAAGGTGGGTGATCTTTGGGCGAAGGGGTCTTTCAAAACGTTTGAAATGCTTAAAACTGAATATAAATTAAACGATAGAGAGTACTTCCGGTATGCTCAAGTCTACCATGCGCTGTGTTCGGTTTTTCCAGACGTTGCTGCTATCCCCGAGTACTCCCCACTGGAGGATAGAGTGTTGGATGGCTACGTGCCCGACAGCACTATTTCTCTGATTTATAAGAAACTCATTAATGATCGCGCGGACTTGCTGCTCCGTCTGCGGGACGCTTGGACAGGCGATGGCTTGGAATTGGACGACGAGGACTGGGTATCGGCGGTGGCCTCCCCGAAAGAGGTGGCGATCCCGGCCCGCTTACGATTCGTACAGCTGAAGATCCTTCATAGAGTGTATGTCACGGGGCCCGGTTTGCTGCGTATGGGTTACTCGATGGATGGACAGTGTAAGCGTGGATGTGGCCTGTCGGGTACCTTTCTCCATATCTTATGGGAATGTTCGGAGGTTGTGCGATTTTGGAACGGTATCCACACCGTAATGGAGGAGGTCACGCACGTTGCTCTGTCGCCAGAGGCTAGGAGGTGCTTGTTGAATGTCTGGGAACCGAATGATTGTAATGCGGCACAGACGCAGTGGGTGACCTTGGGGTACATGGTGGCTAAGCGTAACATTGCACAGCTGTGGGGCTTCCCGAGGCCGCCCACGATCGAGGTATGGAAGGAGAATATGGACTGGTGTATGTTTAGGGAAAAGACGGTGTATGTGGCGAGAGGCAAGCCCGGGAAGTGGGCTAAGGTATGGGGTCCATGGAATTTATATCGAGGACGTATCTGCACCCCGCCTCTGCCATTAGAGATCGATATTGCTTTGTCCCCCTAGACACGCATTCCGCGGGATGATGTGAGATGTGTTCCATGCTTTGTTCTCCCGTTGCCCCCCTCTACCGCTTCCAGACAAGACCTGCTTTGGACACTGTACGTTATTCCCCCTCCTGGGAAGAGCACGCTGCTATTTCAGACTCTCATTGCCTTGAGTGTGTTTTAGATTTAATAAAAAATGAAACTGTTTATTCTGAATGCTCCTGGCCTATGGCCACGGCCTGTTACATGTGCTCACGAACTGCCGGGAGCTTTGCCTCTGGATCATTTGAATGTGTGGCGTTGCACTGCGGGCCCTCGGGCTCTATAGCGGACGGCCCTGGTGGTTGTAGGCCCTTGTCTGTATTTTATTGTGTATCAACGGTTTCTAATAAAAAGTTTAACAAAAAAAACAAAACAAAAAAAGCATACAATGCAATAGAATGCCCTGGAACGAAAGGGAAATACTTTGTGAGTGGTTGTGCTCATTGTGAGAGGGCAGCATGCCAAAAGTCATAGTTAAGTCATCCAGTGGCTGAGGTGGGCTGATACATTACCCTTTGATGCTTGCTGGAGTGGGTGGAAGAAAAATGTGGGTGTTGCAACCACATACTGATGAATGACATCTGGCTGAAAACCCATATAAGATAGTATGTAATACACATAATTTTTGTAAATCAAAAGGTCTTGGCCAACACAGACCTACTAAAGGACAATTGGTCTGTCATTGCTGCCAGTCTCTTGTCCTTGAGAAAGTAGGCAAGTAAAATAAATCAATAAAGAAAGAAAGAAGGAAGGAAGGAAGGAAGGAAGGAGAAAGAAAGAAAGATTTATGTGCGGCTACTGTTTACAGGGAGTACCCCTGATTGTGTACGTGTCAGGAACACACAGCAGATTTCCTGGTACTGCCCAGCCATTCCAGTCTAGTTGTCAAAAGTATCACACACAATCCATCAGTCTATTGGTGGTTACCCAAGAATAATGATGAATCAATGCCTACTAACCCTACTTCTGAGTGGGGGGAATAGCAAAATGAGGAGAAAATTTAGGAACGGCATTGCCCAAGAGGCATACTGCCATTCACTGGCTGCAGCCACATCTACCTCGGCATTAAAGCTGGGTTAGAGATATGGTTGGTGACAGAAACAAGTCAGACGTGATGGAGAGTTCACAGATGACATAATGGACTTGGCAGAAATGATTCAACAACTTACTGACCCTCCAGATACCAGACCACCATGAACACAAAATAGAAGCAGGCACAAACCCTGGTTCACAAGTATTAAACAACAATGGGCAAAGCCAATAGCGTAGCATTGGCTGCCAGCATTCTTGTTTTGTTTTGTCTAGGGCTGGTTGCAGATCGGGGAGTTTAACACCGTGGAATTCCACAGCGTTACAGAAAAACTCCATGGAATTCTGTGGAGTTCCGCATGCGGGTGGAGTAGACCTCCATGTACTTTTTGCCATTCAAAAACTATGGTAACGGTTCTGCAGAAAAGATCACATTTAAAAATAAAGTGAAGAGAGCTGGTAAACGGATTGCACAGCAGGGAGCAGAGGCAGGATGGGGCAGACTTGAAGGCCTGGATTACATAAACTATGAGGTTAAGGTACAGAAAGTCAGGATGGGGGGGAGTTGGGGTGCCAGTTAAACCCTGGTATGCGGTCCAGATAAAGCACAAGCAAGCATGGAGACTGGGCAGGCTATGGCCCGCTTACCTTGATGTGGAAGAGCAGCAGCGCCAGGTGGATGCAGTGCGCTATGCAGACTGGGGGCAGCAACCAGACCTTGGGCGGTGGTGTGCCCTTGTTGTTCTGCAGGTGGCTGAAGATCTGCTGCGCCACCTGGCGCTGGTTTCCCTGCCGCTTGGCCCACTCAAGCAGGCGGCCCTTCTCCATGGCACTATTGAAGAGCACGCAGAGCTCAATGTTGCCCTGGAAGCAGGCATGGGCCAGCACTGCCATGTAGCCCAGCATGTGGTTCCACTGGCCACCGATCACCCAGTCGGTGTAGAACAGCAGCCGCAGCTTTCACTCTAACTGCCAGCAGTGAATGAGCGACAAGCGACACAATCAATAGGAGGCCGTGCCGCCCCACAACCTGTGATTGGCTGGTAACTGCAGACTGACAGATGAAGTTGCAGGCCAAACTGCTCCACCACCTATGAGTATACATTCCTTTCCCAAAAGGACACTGCAGTTCCACCAATCAGAGTCATATTGCTGCTCGGTGCAGGCGTTCTCAACAGCATCTTCCTGGCAGTAAAACATTTCAAGCAAGCGTTTTTTTGTGGTAAACCTATTACGATCTGAGTATAGCACAATTTCAACTCGCATTTAAACAACATCATTCCTCCGGATTACTCACAACCCACATGCCCTCTTATAAATCCACTTTAAAAAAGCTGCCTAGTTCTGCCACTGAGGCTCCAATAAGGGCAGAATTTAGGGGGGGAGTGGCAGGTGCCAGCAAACTCCGGGTGGCATAGTTTTTTTGACAAACTCCACGCAAGTACAAAAACTCTGTGAACTCTGCCGGCGGAGCGGAGTTTACCGCACACCCCTAGTTTTGTCATGATTTTTGGAAAACTATAGTGTTCAAGAAGCTGCCAAGCCCTCATTGGATAAAGGCAAACACGTTATTGGTCTCAAAAAAGCTGACATTACCATGCAATTGCCTTGGGCTTATGGGAACTACTTTGTGTGTGGATGTGCTCCTTGTGAAAGGGCAGCATACCATAAATAATAGTTGTAGGAAGGTAGGATCCTTCCCCATGGTTACTCCCACTTGCTATGCTGGTTTTTGACTAGTCTGACTGGGATCCTGCTAATCAGGACCCCACTCTTTCTGCTTTCTCCCTAAATTGTTGTGTTCATTACTTAGGTACATCCCAGATTGGATACTGGGGTACCTTTATCAGTCTCTCTTATTTGGTACTAATGTGCCCAGGGCATAGGTACCCCAGAGGTCTCCCATGGGCTGAAGCATGCATTATGCCACCCATATGAGACCATGTAAAATGGAACTACATGCCTCCAATTGCATCCTGTGTAAGTTGGTGCTTGTACCACATACTTAATAATAGGTGTCCTATATCTAAGGGTCACTGCACTTAAAACCTATAAGTCACCCCCACAGCAGGCCTTTGAAATCCTGAAGGCATGGTGCTTGGTTCTAAGTGTGATAGTGCCCCTGCATGAGCAAGACACCCCCGCAGCCTACAGAGTCCATTCTCCCGGGTTGTCAGGGAAGCAGCCATATACTATATATAGGGGCACCGCATAATTACGCAATGACCATCTTGAAAATGGCTGCAACGAATCCTATCATGTTGGTATCAAACATGCTGGAATCATATCCCCACACCGTAAATGGTGTGGGAGGTATGATACCAAGCACTGGTGTGCCATGGTGCAAGGGTGCCTACGCTGCAGGCAGAATTGTTTTTGTGCAGGAAGGGACACCATAATGCAGCACACTTAGAAAAAGTAAACAACTAGGAGAAGTACAGATATTTCACCTTGTTGCACCTTACCTGGGAAGGTGTAGCATTTTGTCACATTCCCATGTTTAACAGCCTTGGTAAACTGGAAATGTGCCGAAATCAATGGGTGGATGCATGTGAACAACCATGCTTCATCCATGGAATCCCTTCCTAGGGCAGAATAAAGCAAGGCAGCGACTTACACTGCCTTTCGTTGCTCCAAATTTACCAAGCAACGTCGGGACACACAAGGTGGCCTTACATTGCTTGGTAAATCTGACTTTAGTATTGTGTTGGCCTTGTGTGATGCACGGGCAATGCAATACTATGATAAATCTAGACCCCAGGTTCTATTCCGCCTCCAGCAACTCACAGTAGGCTATAAAAAGCATACTTCAACATGATTTAAGCAAATATTTGAACTTTCTGATTAGTAATTATAAGTGGAAAGATTTGTGCAAAACAACAACTCTGTAAATGTTATTATTCTATTACAAATTATATATATTGTGTTAAAAATAAAGAGTAAACAAAAAAAGATATGTTAAAAGGTTACAACTTGGAGGGTAACTAGGGTTTTGAGTGAACACCAAGCACCGGACAATATTTCCATTTATACTCTAGTTTTTTGGTTTATCCCATTCATCAGACATAGATGTTAAAATTCAGTTTTGTAAAATGGTATCAAAGTAAATGATAAATCACTATCAAAGGGTGCTCCAAAAATGATGCAGCTTATAAATAGGGATAAAGGGAGAGCCTATTTCTTCAGGCCAGTGTAAAGCTAAGAAGGGGGTTGATAGAGTCAAGGAGGATTTCGGTTTAAGTGTTGAGCCAGAACTCTAGCTCGTTATTCTCCACCCAATGGTGAACCTGTGTAAGGAAATGAGACAATTTGTGGATGTTGTCCTTTCATGCATTACTTTAACAACTAGGTTGCATCTAGTATTCCCTTACGTGACAATATGTTATGCAGCACACTTGGAACAATTAGATTGATTTGGCACATCCCCATTCTGAACACCCGACATTCATTTTTAGTTGCGTTTTTCAGCAAACTGCAGTTTGTTTCAATTGTATTGGTCTGGCCCATAATGTGAATGAGTAGTGGGACGCGCACACACTCACACTCTCTTCCATCCATTTTCTCACAAAAGCTCAATCATACTCACGTCCATCCACATGCACACTCACCCACACCAATCCATTCGCAAACATGCATATATAGACCCACCATTCACAAGCATACACATAGGCACACACCCATTCACAGCATGCACATGCAGTAACACATACATTAATTAATACATACACACATGCATCCAACATGCAACAAACACTTACAGGGCCTCAGCAGTGACATCGGGAGGGAGAAGAAAAAAGGCCTAGGAGGCTTCAGGGAAGGTAGGGATAAGTGGAAGATCCAACCATTTCTTCTAATTGGCTAACCTTGTCATGGGTCAGCCAATGGGAGGAGGCCTTCCCTAACTTCACACATAGTGGAGTGGGGTCAGTGAGACTTACTAATCACACCTGACTCTGTGACAAGGCATCATTGATAGACAGTCAGGCCTGGCCACTTCAAGACTTAAACTTGAAGTTCCCAGGTCTGATTCTATCAGTGATTCTCTCCCTCAGCATGAGGGGGAGGACCTCACAGGGCTTTGCCAGGATGCTGAGGTCTTGCCCTCAGGACTGTGAAATCTTCAGCCCGGAAAGGTTGGCTCAGGCTGCCAGGCACATGGGCATTAGCACATACAAAAAGCCTAGCTGCTTGACCCTGATATGGTGAGTGTCAGTCAGGGTGACCTTTGCTCAGCCTTGCATATACTCATCATGCTTTGGGAGAAGGAGGCCTCAATGACGGGACACTCATGCAATAGCATCAGGCTAGAACACCTTTGCAAGGGTTAACACAGGAGATTGAGGGATCTGCACCGGGTTTTGCTGCGGGTTGCCGAGTTGAGGTCATTCATTTTCAGCCCTAGGTTAAGTTCTATTTCATAGCATAACATGGTCCAGACTCCACTTATGTAAACCAAACTCCCCTTACTGCAAACACAATAAACGTGGGCTTATAAATTGTTGGGATTTTGTTCTCCTGTTTTCCTACATATTCCTGATAGCATCATTATGCTTAAATATTGTGACACTCATTCTGTTTCATTTATCAAAGTAAATGTGTGCATGTACTGCACTCACAATGGCCTCACTATGTATGTAAAGGAACCTTCTTCGCTTTGCTAAAACCTTCCCTTCTTTTCATTCCCAGACCTATTGTAGTTGAAATGTACACAACTTCCTTCATGCAGAACATTTAACTATTTGTTATGTCTTTCTCAATCACATCAAAAGGTACTGACCTGCCACAACCAACATCAGAGGAAAGCAACTCCCTTAACAACCACTTTCTGATATTTGAACACACCATAGATTGTGTTCATTTGTAGATTCCATTTATCTTTCGGTTCCATTGTTTGTAACTCTTCTGTCGTTCCCTTTCCTTTATTGGATTCTTTTCCAAGTCTCATTCCCTCCTGACTGCAATCGCTCCTTCATGATCCATTTTCTTGCTTGGGAATCACTTCACGGAACATTCTAAATCGAAATTTCCCTCTGCTCCTCTAGCAGTGAACTCCTGTTCTTTGCTCCTGTTAATATTAGAGGGATGAATTAATCAATTTTTCTTTGTTTTTATTATACCCCCTTCATCTCCAAGGACATCTTAAGGATTTTGGGAGCCCCTGTTCGGAACAGCTTTGAATTTATGATCCACTTTCAGCTCTTTCAAGCCTTCTGTGGCCAGGTCACTGAGAGTGCACAGGCAGCACCCTGGTCCAGATTCTACAAGTGTTTACATCTAAACTTGGAGGGTAGTGACTTGGGTTTTCACAGCAGCAGCTCACTAATGCTACTACAAATAATCTCTGTGATCCCCTCCCACTGCTCATACGTGAGGTTCAGTTTTGATCTAAAAGAAACTTTTTTATGGATGTTGCAGGAAAAATGAGCACACCATTTCTCTGCAAAATGTCTGTAATAGACTCTCACATATCACCCACATTAAAAATAAATTAAATGAAAACAGCTTTTAAACAAATTCTCTGCAGAACAGAGCTGGCTATCAGCAGGCCCCCTGAAAGGTTGGGGCCCTGGGCCATATCCCACTTTGCCCAAGCCTTAAAATGTCTCTGTTCATCTGAAGTGTGGCTTATGCTCCTCAAGCAACATCTGCCATACCCAGGTTTCATCTCTCTTCTACCTTTTCTCACTGTGAGAGAGCAATCGCTATCAGGTTCCATTACCCTCAATCTTGTTTCTGATTGTAACTTCTGCAACACATCAAAACATGATTGTGGTTGAGATCATTGGAAATTCCGAAAAGGGACTAGTACAGAATGTTATTAAGTCCATTCTTCAGGAGATTGTTGATTTAACCTTATGAAGCATATGATAACAAAATACACCAGCACTGAGGCCTAATAAAGTCAAGCCTAACTTGAGTTTGTTTGTCACAAATGGGCTTTATAATACCACTTAGGCGTATAGTCCAAGAGACAAAAGGCTGGCTTTTTAGTATTTTTTATTCTATTAAGACTTATGCTGGTATCTTCACACAGGGTCGCAATAGATATACAACAGTCGTACTGGACACTAATCTCTTTTCCTCTTCTTTTCATAGTGAGTAGGGCCCCAAGTGGTTCCATTTAGAGACTTAAGATAATGAGGGACAATATGGGGGATTCCACATGTGAATGGCACATGTTAACTGGTGTTGGTTGGAAAGTTAGGAGGAAAACCACACAGGGACATTGCCAGTGAATGTGGATGAGGTTGGGATACCTGATTATGTCTAAGGCAGCTGAGAGGTGCAGCAATATCATGATGCAGGGGTCATCTTCGTCTGTGATTAGGAAGATATTGTCTACAATATGTAATGTAGCAGTCTGTTCTGATCTGATGCCAGATGGGCTCTCATCCAGGCATTAGCATTGTGTTCTTGGAGTTGAGCGAAGACTACTTTTTCAATGACCTGGCCAAAGAAGGTTTACGAGTGATGAGCTAGTCGATACAGAGGTTATCAGGGTCCAGTGTGCATTTCTTTATGAGTGATAAGGTTTTGCCTATCTTGAGAGCTTCTGGGAAGATACGTACAGTGAGGGAAGCTTTGACAATGGTGAGTAGAGGGTGAGAGAGTTTCTCTACAGAGAGCTTTGACAAAAGATGAGTGTATAACCTCATATTTATAGCAGGTTGTTTTGAGGTAGCTTATTATGTCACAAGACCTGCAAGAGATAGGATTTTGAAGAATGATCAATACAGGCTAATACAAGAAAGGGTAGGTTTAAGAGGAGAAGACAGCTTGATACTGTAAGATCTTTTATATTTTTTCACTGAAGAAAATGGGATCTTATCACAGCCCTCTCCCCAAATATATGCTTCTTCACTGAGAGTTGGCTAAATGCAGCAGCTCTTCCTTGCATCCCATTGGCCTACCAGAAACCTACTGCCTGGTCAAGCTAGATCGAGAGACCAGACCAGGAGGTGGTGTGGTCATTGCATTCTAAGACTCACTGAATGTAGAAATTGTTGACATCCTACTTACAGAATGGGTGGGATTGTGTTATATCAGTGTCAACCAACGACCACTCAAAGGCGGCGCTTTTTTATCACTCACTCACTAATGGGCTATATTGTGCCGCACATACTGGTATCCAACAATTTTCTGCTCTGAGGGAATTTTAACTTCTACGGTAAAAACTTTACAGGCACTGGAGTGGCCCGCCTTCAGAGGAACATGGAATTGATTAGCCTCCAACACATAGTCACATGTCCCACGCATAAGGCAGGCCATACCTTAGACCTTATTTTCACCAACTCACTGAAGGTTAGGATTGAACACCTACTAACCTTCATGTGGTCCGATCACTACCTGATCAAGCTACAGATCCCAAAAGACAACAAACCAACCAAACCTAGTAGAGAAGCCAGCAGTCAGGAGACAATAGAAGGCAGTTGCAACCGGTTCTTTTTCCAAAATGTTTGAGCCCATTGTGGACACTCAGTATAATGATATAAACACAGCCTTAGCTGGTTAACACCGTTCCAGTACACAGGCATTTGACAAGATTGCCCCTTTTAAACAAGCACTATCCAGCTTAACTAGAGGCCAAGCTTGGTAGTACTCAGATGAATTAGGATCTGAAAAATCTAAGTACAAATGACTGGAACACTGCCAAAGGCAAGCCTGTCTGCACCGGTCTGCCGCCGGACGCCGGACACGCTGTTAGTCCGGCTGGAATGAGGTATGCTTACTCTCAGCCTGAGCTGCTTGCAATTGGGAGGCGGGTAACAAAGTGCTCACAACTCCGGCTGGATGCTCTGGAGGACCCATTTGGGTGTCTATGTTGTGGTTTTTCATCTTTAGTCCCGATTGGAGTCAATGACCCTCCTCCCCGCTTCTCGGTGACTGTCTTTTTGCTTAACTGTCGCTCCTTAGTTAAGCATTTTTCTGATGTCCGTTACCTCCTGGAAGACAGGTCTCCTTATGTTCTATTTCTTACGGAGACTTGGCTCTCAGAGGACACGGAAACAGAGCAGGTACTTGCTCTCCCGGAGGGCTATATGATTCATACTCTTAATAGACCTACGAGAGGAGGGGGTATCGCGGTCACTCTTAAAGCTGGGTTTTCATGTACTTTTACCCAACAGATTGTTACTGATTGCGAATGCGCCTCTTTTAAAATCACTTTTAATTTTAATCACACTATGTCAAGATTATTGATTTACCGTACCCCGGGTCCATCTACAGAGTTTCGAGCTGCTTTGTCCGAAACAGTCAGCACCCTAGCAGTTAATGCTCATAACTTTTCTGTGATAGGTGATCTTAACCTACACTTAGAAAGTGTTTCTGATCCTAATGTGCTATCCTTTCTAGCTGACCTGGCGGCCTGTCAGCTCGAGCAACGAGTCTCAGGCCCCACACATTTGGCTGGACATCTACTCGATCCTGTTTTTACTAATATATACTCCCTTGTGGTGCAAGCTCCAGTTCCTATGGATTGGTCCGATCACTACTTAGTCTCGATGACATCTCGCCAGTGCGCAAGGTAGTCAGCACCTCGTTTTTTAAGCGCCCCTGGCACAAATTGAGTTGGGAACATCTTCAAAGCCATCTTGTAGCTACCTATTTCAGCTGACCCTAACCAGGCTTATTCCACTTTTTCCAATTGGATCACTCGGCCTCTGGATGCGCTTATTCCAGTTAGGTTGTCCAGGAACCGGCGCAACAAACCCAATCCTTGGTATAATGCGAAACTAGTTGCCTTACGTAAGATCTGTAAGAAGCTGGAGAGAACCTGGCGGCGAGATTTCGATCCCTCTTCCAAGGCGCTCTATTGCGCTGCTATTAAGCACTACCATAGGGCTCTTCACGTTGAGCGTGCCACATTTTATGCTGAGCAGATCCGAGGGAGCTCAAATCCAGCTAAGACTATATTTTCTATAGTGACAGAGCTTAAAATTCAGAAGGATGTCGTAAGTTCAGTAATTACCTCTGATTCACAATGTGAAGATCTGGCTAACCTTTTTGTCAAGAAGGTTGAGGATATCTATAAAAGCTTCCCTATGGTTTCGATAGGTCCTCTTGAGACCTCTTGTAACCTCATTGATGGTGTCCTTGAAGCCTTTCCCCCTATAACGCAAGAGGTTCTATTGACACTCTGCTCCAAGGTAAAGTCGGGCTCTCCTGCCGATCCTCTGAAGCCGGACCAATTAAAAAAATTGTTACCTACTATCATTTACCCTTTGGAAATGGTGATCAATGGGTCCTTGAGCGCAGCGGTTGTGCCCACGGCCTGGAAGCAGGCCAGGGTTCTGCCACTGCTCAAGAAACCATCTTTAGACCCTCATAAACCTGAAAGCTTTCGTCCCATTTCCCTGCTACCTTGGATCACGAAGATCACAGAGGCTTATATCAATTTTCTTCTGACTGACTTTTTTACTGTTAATCAGAGGTTTGATCCTTCTCAAAATGGTTTTCGACCCGGCCACAGCATTGAATCAGCGCTTTTGGCCGTGACTGAACATCTGTGGACAGCCTTAGACGCAGGGCAAACGTCTGCGCTGATCCTTTTAGATCTCAGCGCCGCATTCGACACCGTGTATCATGCCATTCTGCTGAGTTGTTTATCTAAGGCTGGAGTTACTGGCCTGGCTCTTGGGTGGCTGTTCTCCTTTCTCGCTGATAGGACGTTTCAGGTGGTTGCTCCCCCTTTTGCTTCTGGTGTCTTTCCTATTGGCCAGGGGGTTCCACAGGGCTCGTCCTTGAGCCCCCTGCTCTTTAACCTTTATGTTCAGCCTCTAGCGGATGTAGCCAGGAGCAGAGAGCTATCCATGGTTTCCTATGCCGACGACACTCAGTTGGTGGTGGCTCTCTCGAGTGACCCCGAGCAGGACGCCAGGAAATTTCAGGGAGACCTCTCGGCGATCGCCGAGTGGATGTCCGCCAACTGCCTTCAACTAAATACCAACAAGTCGGAGGTGCTGTTGGTGGGATGGAACCATGACTGCTGGAGTGAACTGTGGTGGCCCAAGAGTCTGGGGGTGGCTCTTACCCCTAAGCCTGTAGTAAAGAACCTGGGAGTCTGGATGGACAGCTCTCTTACCTTCCAGATTCAGACAAAAAGGGTGGCAGGAACTTGTTTCGGTCTGCTGCGCGGGCTCAAATCTATTCTGGCCTTCTTTTATGCCTCGACCAGACAGACTATTATTCAGGCCCTGATTTTGTCCAGGCTGGACTATGCCTGCTCGCTGTATCTGGGAGCTAATAAATCCGAAGTTCAGAGGCTACAGAGAGTCCAGAATGGGGCCGTAAGATCGCTTTTGGGCCTGCGCTGAACTTGTTCAGTGACCAGTGCAATTCGCCGCCTTCACTGGTTGCCTGTGGCCAGGCGAATTGAGTTTATGTGTATCGCCTTTAAAATTCTGAAATTGGCATCTCCACAAATTCTGTCTGACCTTCTTCTACCTTACGCGATCACTTTGATCTATGGGACAATGTTTGGTGGTGGTTCCCCGGGTGAGAAGAGTCAGAGCTGGTGGGCGCTCTTTTCGCAATAGAGCTGCTATTCTGTGGAACTCTTTGCCGGTTTGTATTCGTGGGCTCACCAATTACTTTAATTTTAGAAAAGCCATTAAGACATTTTTGTTCCCCTCCTTGTAGGCCTTCAGTGTTATTTGTGTTTGGCTCTTTTGTTGCTTAGCACAGGGACGCCTCTTAGCTGAGGCAGCTGTCGCGCTCTATAAAACCCATTAACATAACATAACAAACATGGCATCGGACCAAATACCTATCTGATAGAGAAGCCTACAGGATAATACTCTACAGCCACCATAAAAAGAATAAAGTAGCCCGCAAACACTATAAAACAGATAAAACAATCTAGCAGGCAATTCAGTGAATGAACATTTTGAAATGCTCAATTAATTCACGAAACCTGGAGCTTGTAATCGCGCCATGCCATCTTCACAAATCTTTCCAAAGAAAATATCAACATTATCTATGGGAACTTTCCTCCTGACCATGGACACATTCAGGATGAGGTGGACTTCAATCTGCCCCCCAGCCCAAATATCATCTCCGTGTTAGAGAAGTTCAAGCTTTGCTCCCGGGTGGAGGTCCAGGGGATGTTGGCCCATGCCAAATCAGGCTCTCTACTGGACTTATGCCCACCTAGTATCACTGCCTGCTTATCCAAACCCATTTAACCATCAGTTATGACTCTCTGCAACCTTTCTTTAAACTCAGCAACATTTTCGGTGTCTCCAATCCTAAAGACTCCAAACGCCGTCCCATAAATGCTCTCCAATTACCGACAGATCTCACTGTTCACATAAACAAACAGCTAGCTGCTTTCCTTGATGAGCATACGATCTGCAACCCCTCACAAGCAGATTTCAGACCAATGCATAGCACAGGGACGTGCTAGTGGCAGTCACTGATACCATCAGTCTGACATTAGATGCTGGTGTGCCTGTCATGGTGGTATTTTTGGACTAATCAGCAGCTTTCGATACTGTCTCCCCTTAAAATCCTAATTTGTAGGTTGCACAACGCAGGTATATATGGTAGAGCACTCCCAGGGGTTGGTGGCACTGTTATTGGTTATGACAAGAGTAGGTGTAGTGAGTGGACAACATGAACATAACATAAACGGGTGATAACACCCACTACTTAGCTAAGTGGGACATTCAATGGATTAGCTTGTGTGTTAGTATGCAAACACTGCTCTGGATATTTAGGTTACAATATACAAAACGAACAAGAGGTGACAGTTAGTTGTAATATATGGAGACTTTACAGGCTTTGCCATCTGTTTGATCTGAGAGATCATTGCTTATGGCAACCAAGCAGACCAACAGTACTAATGGTGGTGACAGATGGCTGACAAGACAGAGCGTGCAATGGTGTCAACCACAGAGTCAATAAATATGCATGTGAAGGTATGTGTATGCTTTTCCATGGTAGACATGTATGGTGGTGAGATCTTATAGTGACAATGGACATTTCTTGTTGCATGCATACCCATTGTGTGGCTATCACTGACATGGGTGTGTTTCCTACCTGGCTGAGGGAAGGGCACATAAGGATGTAACTGTTTTGCGCCTGCAACATGGAAGGGGGTTGGGCACTGCTGTTATTGGCCATGCACTTGGTGCCTAAATCTAACTCAATCCCTAATGCAAGTCCAAGGTTTAACCATGACGCTAATCCTAACCTAAACCTATCACCTACCTTAATCTTCACATTAATACTTACACACGCTATCCTTTACTATAGGGTAACTCTTTTCTCCACCCTAAACGTTACTCTAACTCTTTCTATAACCAAAACTATTTTTTATTAAAATGTAACATTATCAAACATTTTTCAGGATTTTCTGTGTTTTTTCAAACCTTTTACATTCAAACTATAGTGTTTCAATCTTTAACTTGTTCTAAATATATGCCTCGGATTTTTTACCTAATCTCGTAAACGGGCTCACTCTAGGAATATTTAAAACCTCCTTAGTAAATTTAACAATTATGAAATTATTGGAAGTATTTTTTGGATCTGCTTTAAACTTGCTAAAACATTTAATAGAGAAAAGAAGTAAAATGTGGAATTGGATGCGAGCTTGCGAATGAAAATGCAGCGGCTTGCTTGATCAAGCACAGAATAAATTAAGATTCAAATAATGAATAAAGGCTTTATAGGACCAGATTACAAAGTGCAGTTCAATGTTGCATAAACATTTGCAATAATGTGGGCAAAAATAATATTTGCACTTACCCAATTACATATACAAGAATATATTGTTTTTCACATGTCGAGCAGTACAAACGTCAGTGCACAACTGCACTGCTATAGGAACGTGCATAAACTGTTGCATAAAACGTGCTGCGCATGCATACGCCCTCCTTCCCCGAGTCTTGTAAATTAATCTGAAATTCCGTGCTCGTTTTTTCAATATTTTCTTTCCAGTCCATTTTAATAATATTGCGGTCGTTAGAACCATATCAGTCTGCTACTTTTACTGAAACATAATTCTCTGCATTTTCTGCGGTTCTTGGGATGTCGGCTCCAAAAGTTACACCTTCCCTGGCCGGCTGTGCGGAGGTCAAGTGCTTTGTTGTGTGTGTTCGGGCGTGAAAGCCAATGCAAACAGCCGTCTTCCTTCCTCACTCAGGTAGTCGTTAGCGACCACAGTTCGCTGGAGACAAGTTTTTTGTCTCTAGATTTCTGTTTTTCAATGATAAGCAAACACATAATAAAATGCCCATCGAGAACTGAGTGTACCATAACACTCCAGACACATTCCTGCCCTGAGAAAACATCCTGGATACACAAGACAAGATTCCGGCCTAATTTGATATTTAATCCCTAGAAATTATGTCTGGTTTATATTTTAGGATACAAGGCCACATTAATCAAACTGGGATAAAGTTAGGCAGCCGCAAAGAAAACCAGATGTATTTACTTGAAATGTGGCACAGTGATGATGAAGGAGGTAGCAATAATCTGAGCTCCGTCCCAGTGGTGGCTCCTCCGCTACGGCGGAGGAACATCGCCCCACTGCTTCAACTGCAAGCTGAATACAAAAAAATAAAATGATAACGTTTGTTTTTATAATTTTCCATTTTGTATTCAGCTTGTAGCTGAATCCAGGTGGGAGTGGCTGGGCTCCCAGCATGTCACAGGGGGAAGAATGGCGGTAGCACCTAAAGTGCGCATGACGATTTGACCGCCGTTTCGGGCCAGCCAAAACCTCATGGGCTCTCTGCATGTCCTCCACCCAGGCTGTATCACAGCCTGGGTGGAGAACATGCACAGCCTACCAGTTCTTGTCTGAGCGCCGAACCACGGCGCTCAACCAATCGAAATAGTGCTAAGGCAGCATTGTGATTGGCCAAGATATTGTAATTGTAAATGTCTATGCCCTCAATATATAGAGCAGGGTTTTTTGTTTTTTTTAAATCTGTTTTATTCGTTTCCAAATATCTGCGCACATAGTTATGTCACATACAATGCTAATGAAAATCTTACAAACAAATGATATCAAATCAACAATGACATTTTGGCTTTACTCAAAAGTCCACAAGGCTCTGACCTGACTCAGCTTTCATATACTATTGAATTAGTTCGAGGTCGAATATTCATGTCATGGGAAAGAGGCCCAGGTGAGTAAAGTGGTTTTGCTACCGTAGCATTTTTGGCCAGTGTTCAACAATAAAAAGTAACTTGAGGAATTGATGGAGCAGGCAAAGCAAAATTTTGTATACCTCCTCTATTTTGCATGAAAATACTAATTATATAACCTACTTATATTATAATTTGACTAACAGTTTGCTGTGTTATACTAAATCAACCATTTGCATACACCAATTACAGGTGGGACTTATTACTATTTGCATGGCAGAATTACTCTAATAACTAAATTATGTACGCATATTAATAGTAGTACATGTGGTAATAGGATATTGCATGATTTATGTTGCTTTTGTAATGTTTGCGTTCCCGTTTTGGACCGTAAGGGTGAGTTTTATTGCTTTAAATGTCGCTAAAAGCTAGGAAAATACTAAAACATAAAGGGATTAGTGAGGGTTTAACATTAGAATCTTAATTTCTTTGTATTGATTACTCTTTTGTGTTTGTTTCGCTTAAGTTGGCATTTGGGCCTACCAAATCATGGCGTCCAAAATAGAGTTCAGAAGTGGCCACCGTCTTGTGAACGCGATGCCTACTGCGCAGACTCGGATGGCTCCGTAGACCTCCAGGCGACCCCAAGGCACAGTGTTCGTGGTCAAGGATAGGAACATGGAGGACTGCCAAACTTCCGTCAGTAAAATCTGGTCTAAATGAACAATTGGGACATACAAGCAAAACTTTTACTTTGTTGCATAAGGGCAACATGGACGGAGGAAGTGAACCAGCAAAATCCATGAGAACCTCAACTAATGTAAAAATCGGACGTTTCCAATCAGCCAATCATCTTCCTTCTTTGCCTAAGAATGTTTCATGTTATCCCGAATTTCATTATAAAAAGGGTTTAAGAATAGGGAGGGGTACGGATGCTGCCTTCTTACTCGATGACCGCAAACCCATTTCGACCCCACAGGCGATGACAGATGCTTGCACGATTTCTGGTCCTTTGGAGATCTTTGGGACTGTAACGTGCTGAGCAAAGAACTTTCGGACTTAGAGCTTTGGCCTGCTTTATTTGGACAATTTAACGGCTAAATTTGGTTATGCAGAGCCAAATGAAGCGATTTGTGCTAATTGAACAAAATTTCTAAACTTCGATTGACTAAAATACAATTATTAATTGTAAACAATATTTAGATAAACAAATATTTGATTAACAGAAATTACGAGTTTGTGGTTTTTCAATGAAGAGAGTAGAGATTTCTGAGTCTTAAATGTGTTTTAGCTGGTTCTAAATAACCATCAACCAGTCCAACTAATTGGTCCATCGACCATGTTGTGGAGTGCCTTGATGTTTAAGGTTAGGATTCTATAGGTGGTGATGCTAATGTATGTTCTGTAAAATAACTTTTCTTCCCTATAGGTAATAGGGTACTCCCCCACATGTCCAGCGCTTGATTCTATCATTCCCTCCTGTGTGCAGACTCGTGAGTGGAGACGTGCGAGTGTTGGTGTTATGGGCCCCACCAATGAATGCGTGTGTGAATGAGCTAGTGTGACGTCGGGTCTGCGACGCAGGGAGAATAGTTGTAAATTTGCTCTCTTTTTTCCCCGACTCTCTCTCACGCTGGATCAGTTTTTCTGGTAGCAGAATGATGGTTTTATTGCATTGGTTTGGTAATTATTGCTTATTGATTTCTGATTTTTGAATATTGATTATTGATTATTGATTGCGGATGTTTGGATGAGTATTGATTTATGTACTAACATTCTATGTTGAGTCGCGTTGCGTTCTATGTTGTTTTGAAGACTTCTGGGATGTAGGAATTCGGATGCCTTGTGGCAAGTGAAGTCACATGGTGAATTGTTTGTTGCCCTGTAGGTACACAGGGAAAACGTGTGACGATTGAAGTTGCATGACACATTGTCTGGGTTCGATTTGGTAACATCGTCATGTGTTATCGTTAGGGACATTTCTGTATGGAAGTGGTGTATGGGTAGCGAAGGCCACCTGTAAAATTTTGGTCTTAAGTAACAGGAGTCAACGTGAACTCTGATTACGCTTATCACTGGAAAGGTAATAGGTGTTCCCTAAGCTTGAAAGAAGGGTAAAGTAGATGCTACTTTATTAACTAATGTAATAATTCTGTAGTAGGGCAGAGGTAAGCGCTGCTCTCGGGAAAGACAGGATTCTGTGTGAATGAACTACATTTTCCGTATGAATATGTGTAAATTGAATAGCATTCGACTTCATTGTGAAACGCTGGTCTTATTTCTCAGGAGCAGTGCGTCTCCAACAGGTGTCTTATTTCCAGAGAAACGGATAGTTAATGCTTGCTAGAAGGGTAAGGTAGAGGGAAGTGCTACTTTATCGGCGAGTGTAATGATTCCATAGTAGGGCAGAGGCAAGCGCTGCTCTCGGGAAAGAGGGAATTCTTGTGAAAAAGGTCAAGACTATCTCTTTTGTTAGCAAAACAGATAATGGTGGTGTTTTTATGTCGTTACTAACAGATTTTCAGTATAGGAGAACGTAAGAAAAGTTTGCCGATAAATTTTGTAAAGGAGGGGTCAGCAGAAGCAGGAGAAGCGATAAAAGCTGATGTCAGAAAAGACCGCGCTGGGATTGGCCAATCAGTAAGAGACGTAGACGCTCCTGATTGGTGCGTTAGTGTATGCCGCGCTAGGAGTGGAGAATTACAGGCTGACGTACACGCTCCGGAATGGTGCATTGGTGTGAGTCGCGCTGGGATTGGAGAACTGCAAAAGTGACAGAGACACTCCGGATTGGTGCGTTAGTGTAAGTCGCGCTACGATTGGATAAGACAACAGAATAGTCGTAGGAGAAATCTAGAGATACTAAGAAAAGAAAATGATGTATTACGATCCACCAGTGAAAGAGAAAAAGTCCTGGTTCGGAAAGATCAATAACTTATTTAAAAAGGACAAACCGATTGTGACTTGAGAGGGACAGTTGCTTCCTCCACCGAAATCACCCGCATCCTTTATGGTTGCGAAATATGGATATCATACATATATTTAGTTAGACAATTGGGCAAAGTATACAAAAGATGATGGAGTTTTAGCATTTCCAGAACACGGTTCATTCAATTTAGCGGTATTGAGGAATTTAAGAGAAAAAATGATGAGATTAGAACCGAGACCTAGACCTACTCAGTTTGAAGCATTGACAGAATGGGAAGATGAGATGTATGACAGAGAACGACAGCGGAATGGTGGAAGGTACAAATATATGTTTGGTAGACCATGTGGACAAGAGAATCATGATGATAGGATGAGGAGATGGCGAAGTGCAAATATGGCTGATGGTATGTTCCCTATGAGAAGTGCTGAAGAGACTAGTAGTAGAAAATGTACAGAGAAGAGAAATAATACAGGATCAGAAGGTTATAAGTATGGTGTGCATGCGTCGGAGGATGATGTTCTTGAGGACATGTTTTATAAAAATCCACCCCCGTACCAACCAAATTCCACATTGTTGACACCAAGTGCCCCAGTAAAAGAATCACCACAAAATATAAAGTTTGAGTCAATACCACCTGAGGTAGGAAGAAATAATCCCTTTTCAGAAATAGAAAATACACAACCTGGTAAAATGACAAATGAAAATTCAGCTGAATTAGACAGAACTACTTTAGAGTTAACTGAAAAGATTAGGGAATTGACTAAAAACATGGAAGCTGTAACTGTTCCTGTAACAATAGGACCCGTAATGCCTATTTTTGATAAGCAAAAGGATAGTAAGCATTGTCTGACCATTCCTTATAACAGTAATAAACAAACCAAAATGGAAAGAAGAGGTTCAAGAGAGAACCCATGGGGATAGGTGATAGAAACTCCTGAACTAAGTACTCCTAAAAATTTGACTGTAAATCAGAGTCTAGCGAATAGAGCAGCAATGACGACAGAATCAGTACCAGGGTCACCAAAAAGTTTGGAACAAACATGAAATGAAACAATTCCTGTAGGTCCTACTTCTGATGAATTAAGTGAATGGTTAAGGAGTTTACAGCAAAAAGATGCTGAACCTCAACCTTTAGAAGTGTTTAAATTAAAAATAGTTTTAGAAGAATTAATAGTAGGAACTATTCCCACGGAAAAGTTAAAAGCCTATCAGGATGAAGAACTGATGTTTCTATGCAAAAGTATAACATGGAGAGCAAGAAATTTACATGAAAGATTGGAAGAAGTAGCAAGTGAAATGGGTATCGACTTTGAAAAAATAAAATCATTACAGAAACCATACAGAGTAGACTTTGCTGAAAAAGACATTGAAAATTTAAATACTGCAGGAAGAATAACTCAGATTAAAGATCTAATTGTTTTACTGAGAAAAGGCGGCGATGTAGACAAATGGAAAAGTAGGTGGTTTCGAAAACGAGATAATGCAACAGACAAAACTTTGGCAGCCTTCCCAGTAAGAGAAAAAGAAAAGGTGGTAACTGAATGTCCCATGAGGGAGATTCCAGGCGGAGGCTATGTACATGTCTCCTGGACCAGACAGGACATTTTATCATTCACCAATGACTTTCCTCGTTTGCGCGAGAAACCGGTTGAATGGTACAGGCAGGAAGACAGGTTTGTAAAATTATCACAAGTACTGTGGATTGATTTGAATAGTTTATTTTACATAATTGTGCAAGCAGACCTATGGGCAGAATGAAAAAAATTACAATAGGTTGGCCTACTCAGGAATACCCTAGAGATCCAAAAACAGGTGCTCCTGATCCAGAAGTAATGAGAAAATATGAACAAGTAGTTACCTTTCTGAAAAATAAAGTGCCTCCTAAAGAAACTGATTGGGTAAAAATTGATAGAACTCATCAAGAAGTAAAAGAATCTGTACATGCCTACTAGGAGAGATTGTTGTTAGCTTTTAAACAATACAGTGGTGATGAAAATTTGAGTGAGAAGGATTTGAGTCATTTTGTATATCGATTTGTGTATGGGTTGCGTCCTGAGGTAAGCGAAATGATTCAACAGCACACATTGGATTGGCAAAATAAAAAGATAGATGAAGTACTGAGACATGCAAAATATTTTAGTGATGAGATTGAAGCAAAGCAGCGTAAATTAAAAGAAAAGGCCATGAGGGCTCAAGTAAAAATGGCAGAGAGACAGGAAGCTCAATTGATTGAACAAGCAAATGGTACGAGTATGAGACAAAAACACAACATTGGGAAGGGGAAAGGACATATTAGTATAGAAGAAGTCAAAAAGAAGTGGCCATGTCATAATTGCAGAAGAATAGGGCATTGGAGAACCAAGTGTAAATTTCCCCCAAGTGCTAATGGCGATAATGCATCGTTGAATCCACAGGTGCAGAATGAGGTGAGTTGTCAACCGCAGCGACAGCAGCAGGTTGTTGCCCAACAGTCAGGTGCCAAAACCACCTTTTCCACAGAGCGTAAATCCTCAGAAATACAGTAATGAGACAGGATTCTACAACGAAGAACAGGTAACTAAGCTGCCGCGCACTAGTGCTGTTTCGCAGTATTGGCTACAACGCGATGAGAGTGAATTAGAAGAAAGTTATTGACGGTGCCGTGGGGAGGAAGAAGAGTGCATACTTGGCGCAACTCTAGAAGTAGACCAGACAGGCCCTTTTGTGGATGGAAAGGTAAATGACTAAAACATTACTTTCCTAGTAGATACTGGTGGAACTCGTTCAACTGTTAAGTCAGCTGATGTTAAAAATCTTCCTCTCTCGGATGAAATAATCCAAGTAGTTGGAGTATCCAACAGACAGATAAAAACGTATCTCACTGAACCAGTTAAAGTTAAAATAGGGGAATTTTCTGAAATGCACCATTTTGTCGTGTGCGATTCAAGCCCTGTAAATTTGTTAGGGAGAGACTTTCTGTGCAAAATGAACTTCACAATATTCTGTACTCCTGATGGAATAGCTTTTGAAACTCCTGATGAGGATGTATTATACAAAATTACTATAGCTAACATGGAACCTGAGATCACTGAGGCATTTGCTATATTTGACCCCAAGGAATTGCCTCAAGAATTAAAGAAAACAGTCAAAACGGAGGTATGGGATTTCACAGGAGAAGATGTTGGGTTAATGAAAAATGTAGATCCCGTCAAAATTTCTGTAAAGGAAGGAGTAAGTTACCCAAATATTCCACAGTACAAATTGACACCCGAAATAATTGCAGGAGTTACTCCTATAATAGATTGAGCAAGGTATTTTGAGAAAAATAATGAGCAGTCCATGTAATTCACCAATTATGGTTCTGAAAAAGCATAATGGAACTTATAGAATAGTGCAAGACCTGAGAAAAATCAATAAATCGTTGTATCATGTTGTCCCATTGTACCAAATCAATCTGTGATTTTATATCAGATTCCTTATGATGCAGAATGGTATACAGTGATTGATTTGTGTCATGCTTTCTTTTCCATTCCGTTGCACCCTGAGAGCCAACAGATTTTTGCATTCCGCTTTGGCGAACGTACTTTGGCATGGCGCCTAATCCCACAGGGGTATACAGAGAGTCCCTCGATATTCAATCAGATTCTGAAAAAGTCCCTGGAAAATTTAAAAATGCCCGAAGGTTTGGTATTGGTCCAATATATCGATGACCTACTTGTGGCATCAAGAACTCGAGAAGCTTGTGTAGTGGATACCATTGCATTGTTGAATCATTTGGCAGATGGAGGACTTAAAGTATCCCCATCGAAATTGCAATTCTGTCAGAAAGAAGTACAATACTTGGGCCTGGAAATCGAAAAAGGACTAAGAAAAGTAACTGCAGATAGAATCAGAATAATATAAGGAATGAGAGCCCCAATGACTCAGAGAGAAGTGAGATTGTTTCTTGGAATGGTTGGATATTGCCGTCAGTGGATTAGTAATTTTTCCTTGATTGCAAAACCTCTGGTACGCTTGACAAGGAGTGATGTAAAAGATCCCATTGAGTTAAATAAAGAAGAGTTGAAGGCTTCTAAACAATTGAGAGATGGTTTGTGTGAAGCACCAGCTCTTGGTATGCCTGACTATGAGAAAGAATTTGAACTCTATTGTAGCGAAAGAAATGGATGTGCACTTTCTGTGTTAATACAGAAACATGGAAAATTGAGGAGACCAATTGCATATTTTTCAACTATGTTAGACCCTGTAGCTGTAGCTGTAGCATTGCCTGGTTGTTTGACAGCTGTGGCAGCTACTTGTAAGAGTCTGGAACAGAGTGAAGGAATTGTGATGGGATATCCTGTGAGAGTGTTTGTACCTCATGATGTGGCAATCCTTTTAACAAGGAGCCGCACTCAGTTCATGACGCATAGTCGTCTGACTAAATATGAGAAAGTCATCTTAGGTGCAACGAATGTGAGCCTTGTGAGATGTCTGAATGTGAACCCTTCAATATTGTTACCTGATGCTGAGAATGTGGAAGTCAGAGATAATGTGGATCATGACTGTTTGGAAGTGCTTGATTTTTGTACTAAACCACGTCCTGGTATAAAAGATGTATCTTTGATAGAAAGTGACTACGTGATGTTCGTGGATGGATCATGCCTGAGAACGGATGAGGGAATTTTGAGTGCAGCGTATGCAGTATGTACGGCAGCAGCTGTACTGGAAGCATCTTGTCTGAAAGGAGTAAAATCAGTCCAGGTTGCTGATCTTTTTGCGTTAACAAGAGCATGCAAGTTGGGGAAGAATGTGAGAGTGACTGTGATAACCGATAGTCAGTACGGCTTTGGTGTGGTGCATGATTTTGGGCAAATTTGGTCCCAAAGAGGGTTTTTGACATTGAGTGGATCTCCTATAAGGAATGCTGAAGTGGTTGCAAAATTGCATGAGGCGATACAGCTGCCTAAGCAGTTAGCAGTGGTGAAGTGTGCTGCAGATGAAATGAGACAGTGAGTAAAAGCAGGATGTGTACCACGGGAAACAGATCATGTGTGGGTTTATCAGGATGGAAGACCAGTAATGCCTGATAGCATGGTTTCTACCATGGCACGGAAGTATCATGGACAAGCACATGTAAGAAGAGATGCTATGATCAGACTTTTCAAACAGACATGGTATAATGCAAAGTTCAGACTTGCACCTGAAAGCCTTTGTCAAAGATGCGTTATATGTCAGCAATACAATCCAGGAAGAAAAACAGTGGTAAGTCTGGGAACGATAGGACGAGAAGGAGGGCCTTTCACAAGAATGCAGATTGACTTCATTGAAATGCCCCCCTGCAACAGGTTGAGGTATGTTCTAGTGATGGTTTGTTTGGTCTCTCGATGGGTGGCAGCATACCCAACTAGAAGGAGTGATGGAATCACCGTAGCCAAGCTACTATTGAGAGAGTTAATTCCTAGACTTGGTTTTCCAGTCACGATCGAGTCAGATAGGGGAAAACATTTCCATAATGAAATCATGAAGTTAATTTGGGAAGCACTGAATGTACAACAGAAAGTACCTTGTGCCTATCGCCCAGAGGCTTCTGGTGTGGTGGAACAAGTAAACGGCACCATTAAAAATAGATTGGAAAAAATGTGTTTAGCCACAGGTTTGAAATGGCCTGATGTCTTGCCTCTGGTACTCATGACTATTAGATCTATTCCGGATAGGAATACAGGCTTGAGTCCTCATGAAATCGTGATGGGGAGAGTAATGAGACATGTTTTCATACCTGTCAACAAGCTATTACCTATATCTGATGACTTGGTGTTGGATTATTGCAAGGGGTTGGCTGATTCCGTTCATTCTGTGTTTCATCAGGTTGGATCGGATGCAACCACTCTTGAAAAGAAGCCAGCTCATGATCTGAGCCCAGGTGACGGGGTGAGAATAAAAGTGCATAGAAGAAGAAATTGATTGGTCCCAAGGTGGGGTAAACCACGTCAGGTGATCCTGACCACGACGACCGCTGTAAAATGTACAGGAGTGAAGAACTGGATTCATGCTAGTCATACCTTGCGAATTTCAAATCCAGTGGATAACAGAGAAGAAGAATACTTTGAAGAATCTGATACAAGTTCTGAATCAGATACAGAAGAAATAAGAGCAAGACCAACTCCTGAAAGGGAGGAGTCAGAACCAAGTACAGCTATAGCACCAGAGAATCTACCATTAAGAACAAATTGCTAATTTCTGACACCAGCTCAGAATCAGACACTGAATCAGTACAAGCACATACGAGTGTAAACAAAAACAGTGAAGAGACTCTCAAAGAAATTCTTGATAAAAAAGTTCCGTATGAAAAGCCAAGAGAAATTCCACCTGAAATAACAGAAGTAGATGGAAAGGTACCGGATACAGAGAGAGAGAGAGGGAAAGATTGTTGCGGAAGACCCCCGAGGAGATGTAGGGAAACCATACATCCAGGTAGAAGAAGGGACAGTTAGTAAGCAGGAAGATTGTGTGGAAGAACCATGAGGAGGGACAGAAGTAGATAAGAAAAAGGAAGTGGTGGAAAGAAGGACTACTGAAAGTAAGAGTCAAGTTGGAACTGAATCTGAGGACAGTGACGAAGAAGTACCAGAAGGTCGAGTCCTGAGGAAGAGAGCATGGAGAATTGAAAGAAATGAAAAAGGAAATAAGTTAAAAAGGCCAGCAAAGGATGAAATTTGGCCAAACAAGATAAAGAGATTGAGATACAGATTGACACGAGTAAAATCATCCAGAGCTGAACAAGTGAATGAGGTGTCTAGCCAAGAGAAATCAAAAGACGTTGAACAGACACTATCAGAGGAAAGCAAAAGGACTAGAAAACCCAACCAGAAGTATAAATCACCAGAATGGTTGTATGTGGCACTTACTGAAGTACAAGAAGAAGCAGACAGCCAAGGAGATCTAGAGGTGACTATACCAGAAGTGGTTGAGGACGACAAAGAATCGGAAATCCTGAGAGTTATCTTGTCCGACATCAGGGAAGAGACGGATGTTCAGGAAATTCTGAATCAAGATTGTGAAAGAAAAGTGAAAGACAATCAAATGCCAAACTGAAGAGACAAAAAGTGCTCTAAAAGGAGAATCTTGTAAATTACTAAATAAAAGACATAACAGAAAAGAACTAAGTAGGTGTTTAGAGCCTTGGGTTTAGACAAAACTAGTTGTGAAGTAGACGAGGCTAAGTCAAAAGGCACTGATCATTTTCCGAAATGGCAAACACAGAAAGTAGAAAAACTGCATTGTGTGTTCCTTCGAAGATGGCGCAAAATGTGTTGTTGTTGTACAGGGTTACTAATGCTTTTGTGGAGTGTGTTGGCTTTAATGGTCTCATTTAAGGTTACATTAGAGACAATAGAAGGTCATAGTGAGAATGAGACTGATGTAGAAAAGATTCCGAAGATTTATCCGACTAAGATAGATAGAAATTATTTACATAAAGATAGGTCCATAACTGATTTTTCTAACAATGTTTTCTCAAAATTATTATATGAATACGTAAAAACAATAGATGTGAGAGACTGCTATGTATGCATGCAGTTGCCTGCATCAGTGTCTGAGGGAGTGACGTACCATCACCTTCCAGTGACATATGGAATAACATGTAGCATATTAACAAGTATGTTTTATAAAATAGGGAAACTAGAATATTATTTTTCAGATGTAGATAACATATTTTCACAAGTACCCGTAGTCCATAAAATGAATAGAGTTAAACCTGGTAAAGTGTTAGGTGAATTTTTCTTAGAAACTAAAGAATTAACAATAGAGTCAGTATTAAAAAATAATCTAACTTGTAGTCTGAAAAGAGAGGAGAAGACTTTCTTAGATGTGGTAGAAGAAAGGAGAATAAAAATGCAAAAGAAGGTATCTGAGGGAAAAGAAGAAAAGACAGTTTGGGATGATGAAAGAGAAAAACATTTGAAAGGAGAAGCTAGTCCAGCAATAGCTCTAGATTGGCCTCAGAAAGGGAAATTGTGTATTAGAAGAAATCAAACTGCATATGATAACTATTTCATAGGTGCAAGTGATTGCCATGATACTTATAGAATCATGGGCAGATGGGGATTTAAAGGAGGAAATGATCCGGTTTTTCCTGGATCATATCTTATCTGCGGGAACAAAGCTTATTATCGATTACCTGACCATTGGTATGGCACATGTTATCTAGGCCTGGTTTTCCCAAAGATATTTCATGTGGGAAGAGGAAAAGATGGTGCACACGAGATAGGTAGACAACTAACACGTAGAAAAAGAGAATCTTGGTCAGAAATTGTAGGAGACATTTTTGGAGCGTTGATACCAGCAGTTGGAATATCTCGGAATGCACATGAAATTAGAAAATTATCAACAGTAGTGGATCGCTTGTCAACAAGCACTGCTGGAGGATTTTTATTGGTAAATACCAAAATGGTTGCCATGAGAGCCATGGTGATGGTCTTATCACGGCCAAACGCATGCTTACCAAGCACTGGAAGGCAACCGATCCCCCACACGTACGCCACTGGAGAGCCTCTTTTGTTAATTGGGCGCAAGCGGAGAGCGCGGTGCTCCTTCGCGAGGAAACGGCAGGGCTCCGGAAGTTCCCCATCGCACACCTTTGGGATAATCTCCTTGGGACATTCCAGAGGGCTTGCCAAGATAGGGGGATAACCTGAATCCCTGGGGCCTGTCGCACCTCTGCTGGCGGGGCGGCGACGGCCCTGGGGCTGCTGGGAGAACGACTCTTATCCCCCCCCCCTACTTGCCCCTGATTGCCCCCGATGCCCTGGGGGTGCTGGCGGGTGGGTGCGGACACGGACACTGGGGAATTCCAGCCTACTTGAAAGCCCTCTTTTCCTTTTGTTCCCCTCCCCTAATCTGCGACTCCCCGCGCACACTACGCGGTCCTGTTGTGCCCAGTCTGGCAGATGATGACCCTCCTGCTCTGCCGCAGAATGATCTCCCCCCCACTTCTTTCCCCCCCTCCCCCTCCACCCTACTTGAGTTCACGACCTTAACCTTAGCACATACTATTGCCATGCATACACGGGATAGATAAGGACTATGATGCTGCATACCAGGCTCGCCAGATCTATGCGCTGCCATATGGGTAGCTGTGAGCTATACTGCGTTATCCTTGCCGCGCTTCGGCCCACACTCTGAGCGCGCTGCTGGCGCTCGGCCACCCGGAGGCCTTCACATTCTGGGGCAACGGAGACATCCGATGGGTCTCTGGCTCGGGGCCTGAGTGGCAGCCGGCGTAGCCGTGGAGTGGGCTAGATCACAGCGCCATCCTCTACCATTGACAACATGCACCTGGGACACCACTTAAATTCAAAAGCACATACGCAGCATTACGCACCTACTCCCTTCACAACGCACGCACCTCCCTTCTGTGCGCATGTTACCCTGTATGATGCCGCCGGACCCCCGGGTTGTCGGCTAAATGGCTGTGTTCTAATATCTGGAAACGTACACTTTGCTTAACTGCTTTACCACCTGGACGGTGACTGTGCGTTGTAAGATGACGTAAATGTGCACAATAAAGGTTTTTCAAAAAAAAAAAAAAAATGAGAGCCATGGTGATGCAAAATCGACTTGCCCTTCATATAATTTTGAAAAAAGAGGGTGGAGTCTGTCGAATGCTGAAAGTTCAACATTGTTGTACTTATATTCCTGACGAAAGTCAAGATTTAAAGACGTACATAAAGAATATAACTGATTTGCATGAGAAGATCGTTCCACTGGAGGTTGAAGGTATTTGGGAAAAGATTGGAAAAAGATTTTCTACTATTAAAGACTTTTTACTAAAATTAGGTAGTACCTTTATTGGTAAAATTTTATTTCCAGTAACATGTGTGATTATTCTAGTATTAATTCTGAGATTAGGATGTTTATGTAGCAAAAGAAGGAAAATACGAAATAACATAAAAAGAGAAACTATAAAGAAAAGAGAGAAAGAAAGAAAAGAAAGAGAATTTGAAGAGGTAGAATTAGAAGAATGGAAAGAGAATATGTATAAAAAGACAAGAGAGGAAGAAACAGGGGAAACAATCATGTGATCTAACAAAATGTTAAGAGAACTGAATTAATTTCTATTTACAAATTTTATAAAAATGTAAGGGATTGTGGTGATATTAAAAATCACCAAAGGGGGGATTGATGGAGCAGGTAAAGCAACATTTTGTATACCTCCTCTATTTTGCATGAAAATACTAATTATATAACCTACTTATATTATAATTTGACTAACGGTTTGCTGTGTTATACTAAGTCAACAATTTGCATACACCAATTACACGTGGGACTTGTTGCTATTTGCATAGCAGAATAACTCTAATAACTAAATTATGTACGCATATTAATAGTAGTACATGTGGTAATAGGATATTGCATGATTTATGTTGCTTTTGTGATGTTTGCGTTCCCGTTTTGGACCGTAAGGGTGAGTTCTATTGCTTTAAATATCGCTAAAAGCTAGGAAAATACTAAAGCATAAAGGGATTAGTGAGGGTTTAACATTAGAATCTTAATTTCTTTGTATTGATTACTCTTTTGTGTTTGTTTCGCTTAAGTTGGCATTAGGCCCTACCAAATCATGGCGTCCAAAATGGAGTTCAGAAGTGGCCACCGTCTTGTGAGCGCGATGCCTACTGCGCAGACTCGGATGGCTCCGTAGACCTCCAGGGGACCCCAAGGCACAGTGTTCCTGGTCAAGGATAGGAACATGGAGGACTGCCAAACTTCAGTCAGTAAAATCTGGTCTAAATGAACAAGGGCAACATGGACTGAGGAAGTGAACCAGCAAAATCCATGAGAACCTCAACTAATGTAAAAATCGGACGTTTCCAATCAGCCAATCATCTTCCTTCTTTGCCTAAGAAGGTTTCATGTTATCCCGAAATTCATTATAAAAAGGGTAGTAGAATAGGGAGGGGTACGGATGCTGCCTTCTTACTCGATGATCGCAAACCCCTTTCGACCCCACAGGCGATGACAGATGCTTGCACGATTTCTGGTTCTTTGGAGATCTTTGGGACTGTAACGTGCTGAGCAAAGAACTTTCGAACTTAGAGCTTTGGCCTGCTTTCTTTGGACAATTTAACAGCTAAATTCGGTTATGCAGAGCCAAATGAATTAGGAAAAATCCATATAGCAAGAATAGGTAAATATAAATGTCATGCGATTTGTGCTGATTGAACAAAATTTCGATTGACTAAAATGCTAATATTAATTGCAAACAATATTAAGATAAACAAATTTTTGATTAACATAAATTATGAGTTTTTGGTTTTTCAATTAAGGGAGTAGAGAATTCTGAGTCTTAAATGTGTTTTAGCTGGTTCTAAATCACCATTAACCAGTCCAACCAATTGGTCCATCGACCAAGTGGTGGAGTGCCTTGATGTTTAAGGTTAGGATTCTATAGGTGGTGATGCTAATGTATATTCTGTAAAATAACTTTTCTTCCCTGTAGGTAATAAGGTACTCCCCCACATGTCCAGCGCTTTATTCTATCATTCCCTCCTGTGTGCAGACTCGTGATTGGAGACGTGCGAGTGTTGGTGTTATGGGCCCCACCAATGAATGCGTGCGTGCATGAGCTAGTGTGATGACGGGTCTGCGACGCAGGGAGAATAGTTGTAAATTTGCTCTCTTTTTCCCCGACTCTCTCTCTCGTGCTGGATCAGAAGCAAGGGGAGGAGGGGGGAATGGGGGCAGGGGGAAGGGAGAAAACCGAGGGGTCTCCGCTTGAGGCTAGATTCCAGCCCTGGTGTATCCTGGAGATGTCTTGTGGCACCAGCTGGGGCAAGGGTATTTTACTGAAAGAGTGAGGTGTCTAAGTGGAAGGGTAATGCTTGCATTTATATGAACTATTTCATTCCGGAAGCTCAGCCCCTCGCGACAATAAAGTGACTTTGAATAGTTGCAGGGCCTGCAAGTGAGGAGGAAGAGAGCGGCAGTGCTCCAGTTTAGACAGATGCGGTACTAGGGGCTGCCATACTTGCTTAAAGTGAGTAACAGAGTGTGTGACGTGGCTGGTCAAGAGCACCATTGCCATGATGTACCAGAAGCGGGTGAGCCACACCAAGATCGGCGGGGTCAGGGCTTTCTTCCAATACAAAGCAATAACCTGCTTGACTGCCCCAGCATATGTAGGATCACACGCCAATCAGCTTTAAGATTTTGGGGGCGGATCCCAAGGATCATTATCTGCAGCTTGCTTGGGATAGGGAACCCCACTACGTCCTTGATGTGGCTCAGCACCTCCTTCCAGAAGAGAGTTAATAATGGGCAAGACCACCAAATGTGCTCTTCAGGGTCCAACACTCACCGCGAGCATCCAGCTGCTGAATGGGGTGGGACTCGGTCCACCACTTCCGGCGCGGGAGGCGGAGCCAGACCTCCTGGCTCCAAAAAGGCACTACTTCTCTCCCGCAGCGCAGGACGCGCTGCAGGGCTGCTTTCCAGGGCTCAACACTCACCTAGAGATTCAGGCTGCTGACTGGGGTGGGACTCGGCCCCCTGTGTCTACTACTTCCGGCGCTGGAGGCAGAACAAGACCTCCTGGAGCCATTAAGGCACTACTTCTCTGCACTGCAGGGCTGCTTTCCAGGGCCCAACTTTCCCCGCAAGCATCAGGCTGCTGACTGGGTGGGACTCAATCCCCCAGTGTCCACCACTTCCGGCGCGGGAGGCGGAACAAGACCTCCTGGCGCCATTAAGGCACTACTTCTCTCCCGCAGCACGGGACTCGCCCGGGCCAAGGGCGAGCCCGTCAGAGACAGGAAGAGGCAGGGCAGAGCCACCCCTTCTGGTTCCTTACACCGCATGTTTAAGGCTTCCAGTGTCCAAGTAGGTGATAACCTCGGGTTGAGAGTCTATCTAGGCTTAATACCTCTTGCTTATTGATTTGGTGAGGGGAGCCAGGGCTAAGTTTAAAAAACCATGTTGGTTGCTGTGTCACATTACCTAAAAGTTGGTACTCACACTATATGGTTGTTGATATCGGTGTAGTGAACATACTATAACTCCTAGTGAAAAATGGCTAAAAGGAAGGCTACAGACTCTGCTGCAGGGAAGAACAAAATTCCAAAGATTGTAAAACAGAAGAAAACAGCTGGCGATAACTGCACCTTAGCAGCGATCGACGGCTTAAGTGAAGTGGTGGAAACAATTTTTTCTAAGGGGAAGAAGCTTACTAGTGAAGGCACAAAAAAGATATCCACCTATCACAATAAACAGGATAAGAATAATGGTGGGAAATCTCCGGGTCGTAACATTATTGTCCACCATGTTCCTGATGAGATATAACCGCTGGCCCCAACCCCAGCTATGCCATCTTCGTATCATGGCGGGGTTAGCCCAACTCAAACTGACCAAAGAAGCCCAGAACAAGGGAACTCGACCCAAAAGCATACATGCAGTAGCGCAGACAAGGAGACACAAACCCAGAGTCTAGAAAGGCCCAATTTTACTATAGAACTACACCAAAAACTCAACTCTTTGATAGAAGAGGTATCTGCCTTAAAAAATCTAATTGGAGCCTTAATCTCACATAACAGTGGAACCAACAGTGTCAATGAGGGAAGGCAAATGGAATACCCCCTGAGAATATAAACATCACCCAGGCATGTAATCTACACACGGGTGGACATTTAGGGCCCGATTCACAGAACTAACTTAAGACAAAATCCTAAACTTACTACCATTTTCGTATTCACAGAAGGCACTTACTCATTTTGGTATTCACAGAAGACACTTACTCACTTCGGTATTCACAGAAGTTAGGAGTCCTAACTTTAGGACTCCTAAATGCCTTCTGTGAATACCGAAAGTATTACAATTAGGATTTTTCTCAGTTTAGGAGTCCTAAAGTTAGGACTCCTAACTTTACTACTACTAAACTGAGAAAAATCCTAATTTTAAGGCTTTCGGTATTCACAGAAGGCATTTAGGAGTCCTAAAGTTAGGAGTCCTAACTTTACTACTACTAAATAGAGAAAAATCCTTATTTTAAGGCTTTCGGTATTCACAGAAGGCATTTAGGAGTCCTAAAGTTAGGAGTCCTAACTATACTACTACTAAACTGAGAAAAATCCTAATTTTAAGGCTTTCGGTATTCACAGAAGGCATTTAGGAGTCCTAAAGTTAGGAGTCCTAACTTTTCTACTGCTAAAATGAGAAAAATCCCAATTTTAAGACTTTCAGTATTCACAGAAGGCATTTAGGAGTCCTAAAGTTAGGAGTCCTAACTATACTACTACTAAACTGAGAAAAATCCTAATTTTAAGACTTTCGGTATTCACAGAAGGCATTTAGGAGTCCTAAAGTTAGGACTCCTAACTTCTGTGAATAACGAAATGAGTAAGTGCCTTCTGTGAATACCAAAATGAGTAAGTGCCTTCTGTGAATACCAAAATGGTAGTACGTTTTGGATTTTGTTTTAAGTTAGTTCTGTGAATCGGGCCCTTAGACCTCCTCACTTAGACCATCCTAAAATAGGCACTGGGAGTACAACCAATTTCAACCCTCCATTAGCAGGACCAGGACCTGGTAATACTATCCATGAAGTAAGACCAGATATACGTTGTAGACAACCAAGAAAGGAAACCCTAACATAACTAGGAAGGAAGGAATACATACAGAACATCAAATTACCAATATCATAAATGCCCCTAACCGCATTTTAATAGGTGACAGATGGCCAAACCACACTATAGCTCGAAAGAGCCAGTTAAAACCACAGACAGGTCAGCACAACAACCCTCCCTTTGCACAACAACAAGTTACGCATCACAACAAACATACTAATGGAGGTTATAATATATTCATGACAAATGTTCCTTAATTAAAAAAGAATAATAGAGAAGATGAGGATTATCTAAAAAAAAAAATTAGTCCATTGGATTAGATATAGGCGCCACCGCTTATCTGGCATAAGATCAGACATAATTTTAGCTGAACGGTGGCAGTCAGAAACTGGGCACCTGGACCATATAAAACTAACCATGCAGTCCAAATTTATTGTAGATAGTCTGATAGCCCTGGACTTGCGAACTGAAGGCCTGAATCAAGAATTAGATTCCATCTGCATATAACCACAGCCAAGAAGAATGAGAACCCTGCACTTGCCCATTCGCAATCTGATAATCTAGAATTAATCGACTGACTATCAAGGAAGGACAACATCGAAAGAATCTAAACCCCTTGGGTGCCTGCTCTTGCAGCGTGCAGCTCCGTAGCTCAGGCAGTGCTCTACCTCTGCTATCTGCCCAACACAGACCACGGTTCTCACCCCTGGACTGGGCTGGTCTGCTCCTGCCTTAGTCCTTGCCAGCTGCCTGCTTTAATTTGTCTTTATTTTTATTTTTATATTTTGAGTCAGTACTAACATACTCTCCCTTCTGCCACTTCCCGCCGCTGCTGCCCCCGTGGCCCCTCCCGTGTTTTTCCCCGTTCCCGCCTCCCAGCTGTCCCGCCCTCCTCCGACCTCTACTTAATGGAGGCCGCAGCCGGTGTGCCGTTGGCACGCCAAAGGCAAGCCCATCCACACCCGTCCGTGACCCGCCCACGACCAGCACCAGTAACCCTGGTTCTCCGAACTACCAATGCTACAGTTCAGCAGCTCTCCACACACTCAACGACGGCAAGAATAACAACTGCAAGCTCTCATCACCTCTCGACACCCAAGGTCCTTTCACCTGCCAAAATTGCTGCCACTCCTTCAACATCGCCAAAACCCAGGACCCACCTCTGCCGACCACCAACATCCCCACCACAGCCCAAACCCTGCAAGCATCCTTCTCAACATCCGCTCCCTCCACAGACATGCCACGGAAATATGGGAGCTCCTCGATAGCACCTCTCCCAGCATCGTTTTTCTCACCAAAACCTGGACAAGCGCCACCTCAAGACCTGACATTACGATCGCCATCCCCGAAGGGTACAAAATCACCCGGAAGGACTGCCCAAACCACCCCAGAGGCAGCATCACCGTCGCTCACAAGGCCAAACTCCACCTGAGCACCTACACCGACGGGCCTGCGGATTACATGGAACACCTCCACTTCAAGATACAGGTCAACTCGACCACCACCCTACGTGGCACCCTCATCTACCGGCCTCCCGGACCAAGCGCACCTTTCTCCGACTCCATCACCGACATAATCACCCCGCATGCCATCACCTCCACCAACTAAATTTTGTTGGGTGACCTCAACTTCCACCTCAACAGCTGCCAAGACCCCAACTCCATCTCCCTCTTGGAAAACCTCCACATCTTTGGACTCAAACAGATCGTACCAGGACCAATGCACTCAGCAGGATACACCCTCGACCCTATCATCACAGCAGGAAACTCCATCTCCTTCAGCCACACCTCCGAACTCCCATGGATGGCCCACCGCTGCGTCCACTTCACCTACAGAGCAAATACCCCCCGCAGATGCCCAACCCAGCTCCAACGCAGAAACTGGAACGAGATCTCCAACGAGCAGCTCACCGCAACCCTCAGTAGCTCCGGCCCCAACGACCCCACCGCCGCCGCCCCTACCCTACATAAATGGATCACCGACTGCACCAACACCGTCGCCCCCCTCATGAAATCTTCCAACCCTCGCGCCAAGAAGGCAAGCTGGTTCTCCACTGAATTCGGGGAATCCAGACGAACCTGCAGACGTCTTCAGACACTATGGAGGAACTCCAAAACCCCAGCGAACCTCGACAACTACAAAACAGCCACCACTGCCCACCACATACTCATCAGACACTCGAGGAAGAAAGCACTCCAGGACAGAATCTCCACCTATGCACACAACAGCAAGGAACTCTTCAGGATCATCAAACATTTCACCTAACCCAACAGCGAGTCCACCGACATCCCACCCTCCCAAGACCTCTGTGACAAACTCAGCTCCTTCATCCATCACAAAATCATGACCATCTATGACAACTTCGACAACAACATCCTCCACGAGGAACCCACACCCTCCGCTTCCTGCACGACACAGCCGACACTGGACAGCTGGACCATCCTCAGCATTGAAGACACCCTAACGACCATAAGGACCACCCACTCCGGGGCCCCCACAGAGCCCTGTCCCCACCACATCTACCACAAAGCCACAGACATCATCGCCCCCGAGCTACAAAGAATCATCAACTGATCCTTCTAGACCGCCTCCTTCCCCAATGACTAAAAACACGCCGAGATCAACCCTCTCCCAAAGAAAGCCTTGGCGGACACCACCGACCTCAAGAACTTCAGACCATTCTCCCTACTTCCCAACTCAGCAAAAGTCATTGGAAAAGCTACCAACAGCCAACTCGCCTCCTTCATTGATGAGAACAACATCCTCGACCTCTCCCAATCAGGCTTCAGAAAGAACCACAGCACAGAGACTGCCCTCATCGCTGCGACAGACAACATCCGCTCCCTCCTCAACAGAGGAGAAACTGTGGCCCTCATCCTTCTGGACCGCTCCGCGGCCTTCGACACAGTATCACACCGCACCCTATCCAGCAGACCCCACAATGCAGGAATCCGGAACAAAGCCCTCGACTGGATCTGCTCATTCCTCTCCAGCAGAACACAGTGGGTCACACTCCCTCCCTTCATCTCGGAGCCCACGCCGACAACCTGAGGAGTCCCCCAAGGATCCTTCATCCGCCCCACCCTGTTTAATGTCTACATGGCCCCTCTCGCTTCCATCGTTGGAAAACACGGACTCAACATCGTATCATACGCAGACGACACAAAACTCATCCTCTCACTATCCAATGAACCCAACATCTCCAAACACAACTTTCAAGAAGGAATGGAAGCAGTCGCGAGGTGGATGAAGAACAGCTGCCTACAACTGTACACAGGCAAAACCGTACTCATCATAGGCCACATACCGATGCCTGGAATGATACCCCGTCGCCCCCTGCCCTCGGGAACCCACCCATGGACCACGCACGCAACCTCAGAATCATCCTGGACTCCGAACTCAAAATGGACCGTCAGATCAACACTGTCACCTCTTCCTGTTTTCACACCCTCCGTCTCCTACATAAAACTTTCAACAGGATCCCCCTCGAACACAGGGAAACCGTCACCCATGCCCTCATCAGCAGCAGACTGGACTACAGCCATGCACTTTATGCCAGGATCAACAAGAACCTCACCCACAAACTCAGGAACATCCAAAATGCTGCCGCCAGACTAGTCCTTAATCTACCGCACCACTGGCACATCACCCAATAGCTGCGGGCACTACACTGGCTCCCTGTCGAGAAGAGAATCACCTTCAAGCTTCTCACCCATGCCCACAAAGCCCTCCACAACACCGTCCCACCTACATGAATCACCGCCTCTCGTTCCACGCACTCCAGAGATCCCTCTACTCAGCCCAGCTCTCCCTCGCCACGATACCATGCATCAAGAAGACCAGAACAGGAGGTCGCTCCTTTGCCACGGTCAAAGCATGGAACACCCTCCCTCTTCATCTCTGCCAGACACCAACTCTCTCCAAGTTCCTGAAGAAACTCAAGACCTGGCTCGTCGACAAATAACCATGAGCGTCCGGCACCGCACGCACCCTGATGGGCTATGGTTGCCCTCTTATGATTCTCCGCGAGGGCATAGGAGCCGCGGCATAGGAGCCGCGCCCCCCCCATCCCTCAGCACCTTGAGACCCTCCCGGGTAAGTAGCTGCGCTTCACATACCCTGATTGATTGATTGATTGAAGGATTGGTTTGAATGCAACCCCTCAATGACTGGTAAACTAACGACACATGACACACAGAGTCACGACAAGACACTCATGGATACTGTGCCCTATGAAAATATGTTTTTTGGGAATGTTCTTGATACATCCCCAGGGAGCATAGGGATTCTTTCTTGGAATGTGGCCAGGTTAAAACAGGAACTTTTAGACCCTGGCTGGCATGATTGTATATCAAATGTTGACCTCTGCCTATTTCAAGAAACCTGGCTAACAGAATCTCCCTACAAATTACGGTTTAGGACCTTCTGCATAGACGCTCTACCCCCTAAAATGGGGAGACCCTCAGGTAGCATGGTCATATGGGTAAAAATCAATTTGAACCTAACTATAGAAGTGCTTAGCACCAAATCCTCAGATATACTTGGATTAAGGTTGAGGTCCACAAATAAGAACAACTTCTATTTCTAAAATCTCGACATAAGAACAAGATTGCTCTCGAAAGATTTGCCAATAATACATGAGCTGGACGAGATCTTTGAATCCATAGATCCCCAGAGAGTTGTCCTCGTGGGGGTAGATTTCAATTGTTGTTATGAACCCATATTAGGAATGGAAAAAATCTTCAAGGAAGAAGACCTTGCCAGAGGAATCCCCACACCACATATAAAATCTTCTGTGCCCTGTTCTATAGCAGCCATGCAATTAGTCCACTTTACTACAGAGCGAGGGCTGAGGGCCTGTAACAGCCGGCTGCCCTCTGATAGCCAACACTGTAATATTTTTACTAAAGGGTGCAAGTAAATCATGAATAGACTACATCCTGATGAGCACAACATACTGGGGATACATTAATGTCTTTACGGTGGATAATAGAGAAGGCAGTAATCACTGGCCATTATGTTTAAATTTGACTGGGAAATTTATTGCCCCCCACACCGTCACAGAGGGGAATATATCGCCACAACTGTTGGTGAGTAACAATCACAGGCCAATTAAATGGTCTACTATTGTTGACCAAATTGAGCCTCTTACTCGCATCTATAATGCATTTTGTGATGCCGTTACCCCTTATGACAAGCTTCGCCCAGATCAGATACCTATAGCACAATTGTTTGGCTGAGACGATTAAGCCCTCCTTAACCCCTTCGCTGCTAGGCCTTTTCCCCTCCTGTGCTAAGCCCTTTTTGGGCTATTTGAGGTAGTGCGCGCTTAGGCCCCTGTAACTTTTTGACCACATTAGGTATCCACGCCAAATTTGCGTCCTTTTCTTCCAACATCTTGGGGATTCTAAAGGTACCCAGGGTTTGTGGATTCTCCTAGAGGGTTCCCAGAAATTAGTCAAAATACAGCAATTTTTTTTTTTTTGTGAAAAATGTGAAAAACGGGCTGCAAATGAAAGCTTCTGGGTTTTTCTCTGCAAATGGTATCAAAAAAGGGTTTGTGGGGCTGAAATCACAATTTCTCCAGCTTTTAGGGAATGACAGACTTTTGTTAGAAAACCAACATTTTTTACACAGTTTTGGCATTTTTCTGGGACATACCCTATTTTTGCTATTTTTTGTGCTTTCAACCTCCTTCCAGTTAACGGTAGAAAAGGGTAACAAAACAATAATGGATCCTGGAAAGCTATACATTTTTGAAAAGTAGACAAAATTCTGAATTCAGCAAGGGGTCATTTGCGTAGATCCATCAAGGTTTCTTTATAGAAATTTACAGGCAAATATAGGAAAAATTAAAAATTTGTTGAAAAAAGCAGCCTCTTGAGTCAACGTTTTTACCTGTAACTTCTTCGAATTATGACATCTCTTTGAAAGCAATGTACCGTTACATCCGGTAGACCTTCCTGGTTGTGGGGACATATAGGACTTGTAGGTTCACCAAGAGCCCAACGAACCCAGAGTAGAAAAATGAGCAGCATTTTGTAATGCTTTTTTTTTTTGGTCCGGGTATATAGCAATTATTGTGGGAAAATGTATACTTGGAAAAATCGGTATGAAAGTCACCTATGTATTTCTGAAATGGGAACAAATTACAGAGTTCAGAAACAGTGCATATTTGCACATTTTCGAAATTGGGAATACTCATATTTGCATGACAATTATTGGTCATTTTTCAAAATGACTTTTTTTTTACACAATGTCTTTCGTTTGGAAGGGAGAAATGCATCAAAAATCAATAGGTAATAACAGTTGCTTTACAAATTTGAACTACCCTAAGTCTCCCGAGAAAAATGGTACCTCACTTGTGTGGGTAGGCATAGTGCCCACGACAGGAAGTGGCTCAAAACCTAAGGTGAACACACCACATTTTCACACTGAAAATTTACACTTTTTTTGCAAAGAGTCTAGCTGTAGTTTTTGAACCCTAGCCCTGCCGGCACCTAGGGAAACCTAGCAAACCTATACATTTTTGAAAACTAGACACCCAGGGGAATCCAGGATGGGGTGACTTGACTGCCTCCCACCATGGTCTGTTACCCAGAATCCCTTGCAAACGTAAAAAATTGACAAAAAAAACACATTTTCCCCACATTTCTGTGATGGAAAGTTCTGGAATCTGCGTGGATCCACAAATTTCCACCCACCCCGCGTTCCCCAAAGTCCTACGAGAAAAATGGTACCTCACTTGTGCGGGTCGGCCTAGTGCCCGCGGCAGGAAACGGCGCAAAACGCAACGTGGTTTTGCAGTGAAAAATGACCCTTTTTTTGGCAAAGTGACTAGCTGTAGATTTTGTACCCTAGCCCTGCCGGCACCTAGGGAAACCTAGCAAACCTATACATTTCTGAAAACTAGACACCCAGGGGAATCCAGGATGGGGTGACTTGACTGCCTCCCACCATGGTCTGTTACCCAGAATCCCTTGCAAACGTAAAAAATTGACAAACAAAACACATTTTCCCCACATTTCTGTGATGGAAAGTTCTGGAATCTGCGTGGATCCACAAATTTCCACCCACCCCGCGTTCCCCAAAGTCCTACGAGAAAAATGGTACCTCACTTGTGCGGGTCGGCATAGTGCCCGCGACAGGAAACGGCGCAAAACGCAACGTGGTTTTGGAGTGAAAAATGACCCTTTTTTTGGCAAAGTGACTAGCTGTAGATTTTGTACCCTAGCCCTGCCGGCACCTAGGGAAACCTAGCAAACCTATACATTTTTGAAAACTAGACACCCAGGGGAATCCAGGATGGGGTGACTTGACTGCCTCCCACCATGGTCTGTTACCCAGAATCCCTTGCAAACGTAAAAAATTGACAAAAAAAACACATTTTCCCCACATTTCTGTGATGGAAAGTTCTGGAATCTGCGTGGATCCACAAATTTCCACCCACCCCGCGTTCCCCAAAGTCCTACGAGAAAAATGGTACCTCACTTGTGCGGGTCGGCCTAGTGCCCGCGGCAGGAAACGGCGCAAAACGCAACGTGGTTTTGCAGTGAAAAATGACCCTTTTTTTGGCAAAGTGACTAGCTGTAGATTTTGTACCCTAGCCCTGCCGGCACCTAGGGAAACCTAGCAAACCTATACATTTCTGAAAACTAGACACCCAGGGGAATCCAGGATGGGGTGACTTGACTGCCTCCCACCATGGTCTGTTACCCAGAATCCCTTGCAAACGTAGAAAATTGACAAACAAAACACATTTTCCCCACATTTCTGTGATGGAAAGTTCTGGAATCTGCGTGGATCCACAAATTTCCACCCACCCCGCGTTCCCCAAAGTCCTACGAGAAAAATGGTACCTCACTTGTGCGGGTCGGCATAGTGCCCGCGACAGGAAACGGCGCAAAACGCAACGTGGTTTTGGAGTGAAAAATGACCCTTTTTTTGGCAAAGTGACTAGCTGTAGATTTTGTACCCTAGCCCTGCCGGCACCTAGGGAAACCTAGCAAACCTATACATTTCTGAAAACTAGACACCCAGGGGAATCCAGGATGGGGTGACTTGACTGCCTCCCACCATGGTCTGTTACCCAGAATCCCTTGCAAACGTAAAAAATTGACAAAAAAAACACATTTTCCCCACATTTCTGTGATGGAAAGTTCTGGAATCTGCGTGGATCCACAAATTTCCACCCACCCCGCGTTCCCCAAAGTCCTACGAGAAAAATGGTACCTCACTTGTGCGGGTCGGCCTAGTGCCCGCGACAGGAAACGGTGCAAAACGCAACGTGGTTTTGGAGTGAAAAATGACCCTTTTTTTGGCAAAGTGACTAGCTGTAGATTTTGTACCCTAGCCCTGCCGGCACCTAGGGAAACCTAGCAAACCTATACATTTTTGAAAACTAGACACCCAGGAGAATCCAGGATGGGGTGACTTGACTGCCTCCCACCATGGTCTGTTACCCAGAATCCCTTGCAAACGTAAAAAATTGACAAAAAAAACACATTTACCCCACATTTCTGTGATGGAAAGTTCTGGAATCTGCGTGGATCCACAAATTTCCACCCACCCCGCGTTCCCCAAAGTCCTACGAGAAAAATGGTACCTCACTTGTGCGGGTCGGCATAGTGCCCGCGACAGGAAACGGCGCAAAACGCAACGTGGTTTTGGAGTGAAAAATGACCCTTTTTTTGGCAAAGTGACTAGCTGTAGATTTTGTACCCTAGCCCTGCCGGCACCTAGGAAAACCTAGCAAACCTATACATTTTTGAAAACTAGACACCCAGGGGAATCCAGGATGGGGTGACTTGACTGCCTCCCACCATGGTCTGTTACCCAGAATCCCTTGCAAACGTAAAAAATTGACAAAAAAAACACATTTTCCCCACATTTCTGTGATGGAAAGTTCTGGAATCTGCGTGGATCCACAAATTTCCACCCACCCCGCGTTCCCCAAAGTCCTACGAGAAAAATGGTACCTCACTTGTGCGGGTCGGCCTAGTGCCCGCGACAGGAAACGGCGCAAAACGCAACGTGGTTTTGGAGTGAAAAATGACCCTTTTTTTGGCAAAGTGACTAGCTGTAGATTTTGTACCCTAGCCCTGCCGGCACCTAGGGAAACCTAGCAAACCTATACATTTCTGAAAACTAGACACCCAGGGGAATCCAGGATGGGGTGACTTGACTGCCTCCCACCATGGTCTGTTACCCAGAATCCCTAGCAAACGTAAAAAATTGACAAAAAAAACACATTTTCCCCACATTTCTGTGATGGAAAGTTCTGGAATCTGCGTGGATCCACAAATTTCCACCCACCCCGCGTTCCCCAAAGTCCTACGAGAAAAATGGTACCTCACTTGTGCGGGTCGGCCTAGTGCCCGCGACAGGAAACGGCGCAAAACGCAACGTGGTTTTGGAGTGAAAAATGACCCTTTTTTTGGCAAAGTGACTAGCTGTAGATTTTGTACCCTAGCCCTGCCGGCACCTAGGGAAACCTAGCAAACCTATACATTTTTGAAAACTAGACACCCAGGGGAATCCAGGATGGGGTGACTTGACTGCCTCCCACCATGGTCTGTTACCCAGAATCCCTTGCAAACGTAAAAAATTGACAAAAAAAACACATTTTCCCCACATTTCTGTGATGGAAAGTTCTGGAATCTGCGTGGATCCACAAATTTCCACCCACCCCGCGTTCCCCAAAGTCCTACGAGAAAAATGGTACCTCACTTGTGCGGGTCGGCCTAGTGCCCGCGACAGGAAACGGCGCAAAACGCAACGTGGTTTTGGAGTGAAAAATGACCCTTTTTTTGGCAAAGTGACTAGCTGTAGATTTTGTACCCTAGCCCTGCCGGCACCTAGGGAAACCTAGCAAACCTATACATTTCTGAAAACTAGACACCCAGGGGAATCCAGGATGGGGTGACTTGACTGCCTCCCACCATGGTCTGTTACCCAGAATCCCTTGCAAACGTAAAAAATTGACAAAAAAAACACATTTTCCCCACATTTCTGTGATGGAAAGTTCTGGAATCTGCGTGGATCCACAAATTTCCACCCACCCCGCGTTCCCCAAAGTCCTACGAGAAAAATGGTACCTCACTTGTGCGGGTCGGCCTAGTGCCCGCGACAGGAAACGGCGCAAAACGCAACGTGGTTTTGGAGTGAAAAATGACCCTTTTTTTGGCAAAGTGACTAGCTGTAGATTTTGTACCCTAGCCCTGCCGGCACCTAGGGAAACCTAGCAAACCTATACATTTTTGAAAACTAGACACCCAGGGGAATCCAGGATGGGGTGACTTGACTGCCTCCCACCATGGTCTGTTACCCAGAATCCCTTGCAAACGTAAAAAATTGACAAAAAAAACACATTTTCCCCACATTTCTGTGATGGAAAGTTCTGGAATCTGCGTGGATCCACAAATTTCCACCCACCCCGCGTTCCCCAAAGTCCTACGAGAAAAATGGTACCTCACTTGTGCGGGTCGGCCTAGTGCCCGCGACAGGAAACGGCGCAAAACGCAACGTGGTTTTGGAGTGAAAAATGACCCTTTTTTTGGCAAAGTGACTAGCTGTAGATTTTGTACCCTAGCCCTGCCGGCACCTAGGGAAACCTAGCAAACCTATACATTTTTGAAAACTAGACACCCAGGGGAATCCAGGATGGGGTGACTTGACTGCCTCCCACCATGGTCTGTTACCCAGAATCCCTTGCAAACGTAAAACATTGACCAAAAAAACACATTTTCCCCACATTTCTGTGATGGAAAGTTCTGGAATCTGCGTGGATCCACAAATTTCCACCCACCCCGCGTTCCCCAAAGTCCTACGAGAAAAATGGTACCTCACTTGTGCGGGTCGGCCTGGTGCCCGCGACAGGAAACGGCGCAAAACGCAACGTGGTTTTGGAGTGAAAAATGACCCTTTTTTTGGCAAAGTGACTAGCTGTAGATTTTGTACCCTAGCCCTGCCGGCACCTAGGGAAACCTAGCAAACCTATACATTTTTGAAAACTAGACACCCAGGGGAATCCAGGATGGGGTGACTTGACTGCCTCCCACCATGGTCTGTTACCCAGAATCCCTTGCAAACGTAAAAAATTGACAAAAAAAAACACATTTTCCCCACATTTCTGTGATGGAAAGTTCTGGAACCTGCGTGGATCCACAAATTTCCACCCACTCCGCGTTCCCCAAAGTCCTACGAGAAAAATGGTACCTCACTTGTGCGGGTCGGCCTGGTGCCCGCAACAGGAAACGGCGCAAAACGCAACGTGGTTTTGGAGTGAAAAATGACCCTTTTTTTGGCAAAGTGACTAGCTGTAGATTTTGTACCCTAGCCCTGCCGGCACCTAGGGAAACCTAGCAAACCTATACATTTCTGAAAACTAGACACCCAGGGGAATCCAGGATGGGGTGACTTGACTGCCTCCCACCAGGGTCTGTTACCCAGAATCCCTTGCAAACGTAAAAAATTGACAAAAAAAACACATTTTCCCCACATTTCTGTGATGGAAAGTTCTGGAATCTGCGTGGATCCACAAATTTCCACCCACCCCGCGTTCCCCAAAGTCCTACGAGAAAAATGGTACCTCACTTGTGCGGGTCGGCCTAGTGCCTGCGACAGGAAACGGCGCAAAACGCAACGTGGTTTTGGAGTGAAAAATGACCCTTTTTTTGGCAAAGTGACTAGCTGTAGATTTTGTACCCTAGCCCTGCCGGCAACTAGGGAAACCTAGCAAACCTATACATTTTTGAAAACTAGACACCCAGGGGAATCCAGGATGGGGTGACTTGACTGCCTCCCACCATGGTCTGTTACCCAGAATCCCTTGCAAACGTAAAAAATTGACAAAAAAAACACATTTTCCCCACATTTCTGTGATGGAAAGTTCTGGAACCTGCGTGGATCCACAAATTTCCACCCACCCCGCGTTCCCCAAAGTCCTACGAGAAAAATGGTACCTCACTTGTGCGGGTCGGCCTAGTGCCCGCAACAGGAAATGGCGCAAAACGCAAAGTGGTTTTGGAGTGAAAAATGACCCTTTTTTTGGCAAAGTGACTAGCTGTAGATTTTGTACCCTAGCCCTGCCGGCACCTAGGGAAACCTAGCAAACCTATACATTTCTGAAAACTAGACACCCGGCGGCTTCCAGGGAGGTATGGCTTGCGTGGATCCCCCAATGTTTCCTTACCCAGAATCCCCTGCAAACCTCAATTTTTGCCCAAAAAATCACTTTTTTCACACATTTTGGGGTGGGAAAGTAGTGGCATCACCGGGCTCACACAAATTTACCACCACCCAGCGTTCCCCCAGGTCTCCCGGTAAAAATGGTGCCTCACTTGTGTGGGAGGCCCAAGTACCCGCGGCAGGCAAGGGCCCCAAACGTAGTGAGGCGACATCAAGATGGCCTATCGCCAAACCACCTGGTTTTGCAAGGGGGGTCACTTTGGTTTTTGGCCCGGTGCGCGGCGGCCATCTAGGGAAACCTACCAAACCCAGGCATTTTTGAAAACTAGACACCCGGCGGCTTCCAGGGAGGTATGGCTTGCGTGGATCCCCCAACGTTTCCTTACCCAGAATCCCCTGCAAACCTCAATTTTTGCTCCAAAAATCACTTTTTTCACACATTTTGGGGTGGGAAAGTAGTGGCATCACCGGGCTCACACAAATTTACCACCACCCAGCGTTCCCCCAGGTCTCCCGGTAAAAATGGTGCCTCACTTGTGTGGGAGGCCCAAGTACCCGCGGCAGGCAAGGGCCCCAAACGTAGTGAGGCGACATCAAGATGGCCTATCGCCAAACCACCTGGTTTTGCAAGGGGGGTCACTTTGGTTTTTGGCCCGGTGCGCGGCGGCCATCTAGGGAAACCTACCAAACCCAGGCATTTTTGAAAACTAGACACCCGGCGGCTTCCAGGGAGGTATGGCTTGCGTGGATCCCCCAACGTTTCCTTACCCAGAATCCCCTGCAAACCTCCAATTTTGCTCAAAAAATCACTTTTTTCACACATTTTGGGGTGGGAAAGTAGTGGCATCACCGGGCTCACACAAATTTACCACCACCCAGCGTTCCCCCAGGTCTCCCGGTAAAAATGGTGCCTCACTTGTGTGGGAGGCCCAAGTACCCGCGGCAGGCAAGGGCCCCAAACGTAGTGAGGCGACATCAAGATGGCCTATCGCAAAACCACCTGGTTTTGCAAGGGGGGTCACTTTGGTTTTTGGCCCGGTGCGCGGCGGCCATCTAGGGAAACCTACCAAACCCAGGCATTTTTGAAAACTAGACACCCGGCGGCTTCCAGGGAGGTATGGCTTGCGTGGATCCCCCAACGTTTCCTTACCCAGAATCCCCTGCAAACCTCAAATTTTGCTCAAAAAATCACTTTTTTCACACATTTTGGGGTGGGAAAGTAGTGGCATCACCGGGCTCACACAAATTTACCACCACCCAGCGTTCCCCCAGGTCTCCCGGTAAAAATGGTGGCTCACTTGTGTGGGAGGCCCAAGTACCCGCGGCAGGCAAGGGCCCCAAACGTATTGAGGCGACATCAAGATGGCCTATCGCCAAACCACCTGGTTTTGCAAGGGGGGTCACTTTGGTTTTTGGCCCGGTGCGCGGCGGCCATCTAGGGAAACCTACCAAACCCAGGCATTTTTGAAAACTAGACACCCGGCGGCTTCCAGGGAGGTATGGCTTGCGTGGATCCCCCAACGTTTCCTTACCCAGAATCCCCTGCAAACCTCAATTTTTGCTCAAAAAATCACTTTTTTCACACATTTTGGGGTGGGAAAGTAGTGGCATCACCGGGCTCACACAAATTTACCACCACCCAGCGTTCCCCCAGGTCTCCCGGTAAAAATGGTGCCTCACTTGTGTGGGAGGCCCAAGTACCCGCGGCAGGCAAGGGCCCCAAACGTAGTGAGGCGACATTTGGGAAAGGCAACTACGTTTGTTGTCCTTGCCTGCCGCGGGTACTTGGGCCTCCCACACAAGTGAGGCACCATTTTTACCGGGAGACCTGGGGGAACGCTGGGTGGTGGTAAATTTGTGTGAGCCCGGTGAAGCCACTACTTTCCCACCCCAAAATGTGTGAAAAAAGTGATTTTTTGAGCAAAAATTGAGGTTTGCAGGGGATTCTGGGTAAGTAAACGTTGGGGGATCCACGCAAGCCATACCTCCCTGGAAGCCGCCGGGTGTCTAGTTTTCAAAAATGCCTGGGTTTGGTAGGTTTCCCTAGATGGCCGCCGCGCACCGGGCCAAAAACCAAAGTGACCCCCCTTGCAAAACCAGGTGGTTTGGCGACAGGCCATCTTGATGTCGCCTCACTACGTTTGGGGCCCTTGCCTGCCGCGGGTACTTGGGCCTCCCACACAAGTGAGGCACCATTTTTACCGGGAGACCTGGGGGAACGCTGGGTGGTGGTAAATTTGTGTGAGCCCGGTGATGCCACTACTTTCCCACCCCAAAATGTGTGAAAAAAGTGATTTTTTGAGCAAAATTTGAGGTTTGCAGGGGATTCTGGGTAAGGAAACGTTGGGGGATCCACGCAAGCCATACCTCCCTGGAAGCCGCCGGGTGTCTAGTTTTCAAAAATGCCTGGGTTTGGTAGGTTTCCCTAGATGGCCGCCGCGCACCGGGCCAAAAACCAAAGTGACCCCCCTTGCAAAACCAGGTGGTTTGGCGATAGGCCATCTTGATGTCGCCTCAGTACGTTTGGGGCCCTTGCCTGCCGCGGGTACTTGGGCCTCCCACACAAGTGAGGCATCATTTTTACCGGGAGACCTGGGGGAACGCTGGGTGGTGGTAAATTTGTGTGAGCCCAGTGATGCCACTACTTTCCCACCCCAAAATGTGTGAAAAAAGTGATTTTTTGAGCAAAATTTGAGGTTTGCAGGGGATTCTGGGTAAGGAAACGTTGGGGGATCCACGCAAGCCATACCTCCCTGGAAGCCGCCGGGTGTCTAGTTTTCAAAAATGCCTGGGTTTGGTAGGTTTCCCTAGATGGCCGCCGCGCACCGGGCCAAAAACCAAAGTGACCCCCCTTGCAAAACCAGGTGGTTTGGCGATAGGCCATCTTGATGTCGCCTCACTACGTTTGGGGCCCTTGCCTGCCGCGGGTACTTGGGCCTCCCACACAAGTGAGGCACCATTTTTACCGGGAGACCTGGGGGAACGCTGGGTGGTGGTAAATTTGTGTGAGCCCAGTGATGCCACTACTTTCCCACCCCAAAATGTGTGAAAAAGGTGATTTTTTGAGCAAAATTTGAGGTTTGCAGGGGATTCTGGGTAAGGAAACGTTGGGGGATCCACGCAAGCCATACCTCCCTGGAAGCCGCCGGGTGTCTAGTTTTCAAAAATGCCTGGGTTTGGTAGGTTTCCCTAGATGGCCGCCGCGCACCGGGCCAAAAACCAAAGTGACCCCCCTTGCAAAACCAGGTGGTTTGGCGATAGGCCATCTTGATGTCGCCTCACTACGTTTGGGGCCCTTGCCTGCCGCGGGTACTTGGGCCTCCCACACAAGTGAGGCACCATTTTTACCGGGAGACCTGGGGGAACGGTGGGTGGTGGTAAATTTGTGTGAGCCCGGTGATGCCACTACTTTCCCACCCCAAAATGTGTGAAAAAAGTGATTTTTTGAGCAAAATTTGAGGTTTGCAGGGGATTCTGGGTAAGGAAACGTTGGGGGATCCACGCAAGCCATACCTCCCTGGAAGCCGCCGGGTGTCTAGTTTTCAAAAATGCCTGGGTTTGGTAGGTTTCCCTAGATGGCCGCCGCGCACCGGGCCAAAAACCAAAGTGACCCCCCTTGCAAAACCAGGTGGTTTGGCGATAGGCCATCTTGATGTCGCCTCACTACGTTTGGGGCCCTTGCCTGCCGCGGGTACTTGGGCCTCCCACACAAGTGAGGCACCATTTTTACCGGGAGACCTGGGGGAACGCTGGGTGGTGGTTAATTTGTGTGAGCCCGGTGATGCCACTACTTTCCCACCCCAAAATGTGTGAAAAAAGTGATTTTTTGAGCAAAATTTGAGGTTTGCAGGGGATTCTGGGTAAGGAAACGTTGGGGGATCCACGCAAGCCATACCTCCCTGGAAGCCGCCGGGTGTCTAGTTTTCAAAAATGCCTGGGTTTGGTAGGTTTCCCTAGATGGCCGCCGCGCACCGGGCCAAAAACCAAAGTGACCCCCCTTGCAAAACCAGGTGGTTTGGCGATAGGCCATCTTGATGTCGCCTCACTACGTTTGGGGCCCTTGCCTGCCGCGGGTACTTGGGCCTCCCACACAAGTGAGGCACCATTTTTACCGGGAGACCTGGGGGAACGCTGGGTGGTGGTAAATTTGTGTGAGCCCGGTGATGCCACTACTTTCCCACCCCAAAATGTGTGAAAAAAGTGATTTTTTGAGCAAAATTTGAGGTTTGCAGGGGATTCTGGGTAAGGAAACGTTGGGGGATCCACGCAAGCCTTACCTCCCTGGAAGCCGCCGGGTGTCTAGTTTTCAAAAATGCCTGGGTTTGGTAGGTTTCCCTAGATGGCCGCCGCGCACCGGGCCAAAAACCAAAGTGACCCCCCTTGCAAAACCAGGTGGTTTGGCGATAGGCCATCTTGATGTCGCCTCACTACGTTTGGGGCCCTTGCCTGCCGCGGGTACTTGGGTCTCCCACACAAGTGAGGCACCATTTTTACCGGGAGACCTGGGGGAACGCTGGGTGGTGGTAAATTTGTGTGAGCCCGGTGATGCCACTACTTTCCCACCCCAAAATGTGTGAAAAAAGTGATTTTTTGAGCAAAATTTGAGGTTTGCAGGGGATTCTGGGTAAGGAAACGTTGGGGGATCCACGCAAGCCATACCTCCCTGGAAGCCGCCGGGTGTCTAGTTTTCAAAAATGCCTGGGTTTGGTAGGTTTCCCTAGATGGCCGCCGCGCACCGGGCCAAAAACCAAAGTGACCCCCCTTGCAAAACCAGGTGGTTTGGCGATAGGCCATCTTGATGTCGCCTCACTACGTTTGGGGCCCTTGCCTGCCGCGGGTACTTGGGCCTCCCACACAAGTGAGGCACCATTTTTACCGGGAGACCTGGGGGAACGGTGGGTGGTGGTAAATTTGTGTGAGCCCGGTGATGCCACTACTTTCCCACCCCAAAATGTGTGAAAAAAGTGATTTTTTGAGCAAAATTTGAGGTTTGCAGGGGATTCTGGGTAAGGAAACGTTGGGGGATCCACGCAAGCCATACCTCCCTGGAAGCCGCCGGGTGTCTAGTTTTCAAAAATGCCTGGGTTTGGTAGGTTTCCCTAGATGGCCGCCGCGCACCGGGCCAAAAACCAAAGTGACCCCCCTTGCAAAACCAGGTGGTTTGGCGATAGGCCATCTTGATGTCGCCTCACTACGTTTGGGGCCCTTGCCTGCCGCGGGTACTTGGGCCTCCCACACAAGTGATGCACCATTTTTACCGGGAGACCTGGGGGAACGCTGGGTGGTGGTAAATTTGTGTGAGCCCGGTGATGCCACTACTTTCCCACCCCAAAATGTGTGAAAAAAGTGATTTTTTGAGCAAAATTTGAGGTTTGCAGGGGATTCTGGGTAAGGAAACGTTGGGGGATCCACGCAAGCCATACCTCCCTGGAAGCCGCCGGGTGTCTAGTTTTCAAAAATGCCTGGGTTTGGTAGGTTTCCCTAGATGGCCGCCGCGCACCGGGCCAAAAACCAAAGTGACCCCCCTTGCAAAACCAGGTGGTTTGGCGATAGGCCATCTTGATGTCGCCTCACTACGTTTGGGGCCCTTGCCTGCCGCGGGTACTTGGGCCTCCCACACAAGTGAGGCACCATTTTTACCGGGAGACCTGGGGGAACGCTGGGTGGTGGTAAATTTGTGTGAGCCCGGTGATGCCACTACTTTCCCACCCCAAAATGTGTGAAAAAAGTGATTTTTTGGGCAAAAATTTAGGTTTGCAGGGGATTCTGGGTAAGGAAACGTTGGGGGATCCACGCAAGCCATACCTCCCTGGAAGCCGCCGGGTGTCTAGTTTTCAGAAATGCATGGGTTGGAAAGGTTTCCCTAGATGGCCGCCGAGCCCTGGGCAAAAAACCAAAGTAACCCCCCTTGCAAAACCAGATTACCTATTGTTACTACAGCGTGAGAATTTAGGAATAATACTGCAAAGAAAATGTGGCAGACAATTTGAGGTTTACAGGACAATGGGGATAAAAAATATTTTTCAAATCACTAGAGAGACATCACCATGAACTCCCAAGGGTTTTCGACAATATCTACAGTTGGTGGGTTAATCTTACATGGAAAGTGTACCTTGGCAGAGAAACAAAAAACAAAGATTCCTGCACAACCATCTATTCCTCAAACACACACACATACTGGTTGGATTTGGCACGAGGGCAAGTCATGGTTCAGTGTATTAAATTTTATTAACAAGAGATTTCACAAAAATGAAATGCACTGTCAATAATTAAATTCACAAAAAACCAAACCAATGACTTGCAGCTCGTGAGCTGTAAAGCCACGTCAAGGCACCAACCGCTTTACAGGCCATTCACACACCTTTCATACGCGATACAAACAAGACCATTCGCACCACCAGGTACAAAAGCAACACAGTACAAAAATCACCAAAAAGGGACAAGGTACACCCTGCTTCAGAAAGACAAATATTACTGCACAGTCATCTAACCCGCAAGCACACACACATACTGGTTGGATTTGGCACGAGGGTGAGTGATGGTTCAGTAGATAAAATTGTATTACCAAGTGATTTCACAAAACATGAAATGCACTGGTAATAATTGAAAGGGCAAGAAACTGAACCATTGACTCACAGCTCGTGAGCTGTAAAGCCACGACAAGGCACCAACCTCTTTACAGGCCATTCATACACCTTTCATACGTGTGAGACATACAAAACCATTCACACCGCCAGCCGCGGGCCCATCACATAACAAAACTCACACCAGCACACAGCGCCATTCAAGGGCCCATCACTTTCACACGCCCACAATCCAGACACAGCAACTACACAGGCTGAAGGATTGCGTGGAGTGGCACTCAGCTAGCAGTGTGTGTAGTGACCAGCAGAAAGTCACTACTCACACACAGCCAGCCAAGCACCAGTCGACACACACCGCTAGCCAAACGCCAGTCCACGCACACCGCTAGCCAAGCGCCAGTCCAGGCACACCGCCATCCAATCGCCAGTCCAGGCACACCGGCAGCCAATCGCCAATCCACCTACACCGCCAGCCAAGCTCCAGTCCACGGACACCACCAGACAAGCACCATTCCACGCACACCGCCAGCCAAGCTCCAGTCCACACACACCACCAGACAAGCTCCAGTCCACGGACACCACCAGCCAAGCTCCAGTCCACGGACACCACCAGCCAAACACCAGTCCGCACACACCACCAGTCCACACACACTGCCAGCCAAGTACCAGTCCACGCACACCGCCAGCCAAGCACCATTCCACGCACACCACCAGCCAAGCACCATTCCACGCACACCGCCAGCCAAGCACCATTCCACGCACACCACCAGCCACGCACCAGTCCACGCACACCGCCAGCCAAGCACCATTCCACGCACACCACCAGCCACGCACCAGTCCACGCACACCGCCAGTCCATGCACACCGCCAGTCCACGCACACCGTCAGCCAAGCACCATTCCACGCACACCACCAACCAAGTGCCAGTCCACACACACCAACAGCCAAGCGCAAGCCTACACACACCGCCATCACATTTTGGATTTTTTTAGAAAAAAATAAAAACACAAACAAATTGCAAATAGATACAAATCTTCTAACAGAAAATCAGCAACTAAATACATTGCACTAACACCAACCTTGAAACAGAATCATATTTTCCAAAGAATACAGACCAGGCAGTTCACTTTACCACTCATGAATCTTCCCAGAAGTTTTTACGCGTGTGGTACGCTCGGAAACAAGCAGAGAGACACAGTGCAGGATGAGAGGGACAATCGGGGCAGTACATACGACTCTCCTTCCGCAAACCTCTTCGCCAACAGACTCTACATCTCCTACTGGGAAAATCTTTTGCGGGTGTGGGAGGAATGTGATCTGGAAAGTGGCGTTCTTTCAATCTAGCAACATCCTCCACCAGTCCAACTCTAGGAACACTTGCCTGTTCCACTACAACAAGGCTGCCTATTACAGACTCCTGAAACTTAGCAAAAGTCATCTTTGACTCAGGGCAAGAATCCTGGAACACAACAAAAGCATTAAACATTGCCAAGTGGAAAAGATGGATAGCCAACTTCTTGTACCAAATGTAAGCCTTACGAAGAGCAGTGTAAGGTTCCAACCTCTGATCTACTCTGTCAACACCACCCATGTACCTATTATAGTCTAAAACACATACAGGTTTGCGCGCTTCAGCGACCTGACCCCAAACAGTCACAGGTGCAGTGCTTTCATCATGGATGGAAGTCAGCATGTAGACATCTCTCCTGTCTGTAAACTTCACAGCAAGAAGCTCCTGGCAACGCAACGCACTGCACTGTCCCCGCACAAGCTTTTGACAAACAAGTTCTTTCGGAAAACCTTTACGGTTACAGCGGACTGTGCCACAAGCAAAAGTGTCCACTTTGGCCAATTCCCTGAACAACCGTACACCAGTGTAGAAGTTATCTACATATAAATGGTGGCCTTTGTTAAAAAATCCTCTTCCAAGTTCCCAAACAATTTTCTCAGTCACTCCAAAAGTGGACGGACAACCAGGGAGGTTAAACCTAGATTCCTTACCGGTGTACACCCTGAAATTAGAGACATATCCAGTCCTACTGTCACACAGCATATACAGCTTTATTCCATAGCGTGCCCTCTTACTAGGAATGTATTGCCTAAAAACCAAGCGGCCCTTGAACAACACCAAAGACTCATCCACTGCAATTTCTCTACCAGGGGCATAAATCTCAGAAAATCGATCAACAAAGTGATCAAGGACAGGCCTAATCTTAAAAAGACGGTCACAATCAGGGTGATCTCGTGGCAACGCTAAACCATTATCTACAAAGTGCATCATCCGAAGCAGAAGCAAATACCTGTCACGACTCATGACTGCCGGAAAAATAGACGTTGCCATCAAGGGACTGCTAGACCAATATGAAGCCAATGATGGCTTCCTTAGCAAGCCCATCAAAAAAGTTAAACCCAAGAACTTCTTCATCTCTTCAACATTTGTGGGAGTCCACCGGGTAGCTCTAGAGTGTGGCTTAAGACTGGCACTGTTGTCCCTCAAAAACTGTTCGGCATACAAATTAGTCTGCTCAAAAATCTCTGCCAAAAACACATCGTCCATAAACAACTGAAAAAAATTTACAGGCAAAAAGTTCTCGGTATTCACTCTAGACCCTGGAACACCAGTAAACTCAGGAAATTCCGGCTGCACCATGCCAGGGGCAACCCAGAGGTCATCACTTTCAACGGGAAGACTTGCAGCCCCAGCCTGCAGCCCAGATGTCTCTTGCCGCACTACACCAACGGAAAGGCTTGCAGCCCCAGCCTGCAGCCCAGATGCCTCTTGCCGCACTACACCAACGGGAAGCCTTGCAGTCCCAGCCTGCAGCCCAGATGTCTCTTGCCGCACTACACCAACGGGAAGCCTTGCAGCCGCAGGCTGCAGCCCAGATGCCTCTTGCCGCACTATCGGCACATCAGTCTCCTCCTCTAACACAGGCACTTCATCCGCACTAAGAGTATCTTCATCATCCGATGACCCCATACGGAGAGAAAACTCACTGCCAGAATCGTCCCCTGCCCCCTCTCCCTCAGAAGCAGAGTCAGTCTCTGACCCAATATCAGAGGAAGACTCAAACAGCAAACCAACAACCTGCTGAGCAGTCATCCTGCGGCTAGCCATTATACCTACTAAGATGGAAGACTGCACAAACAAGTCAACAACAACCAACAATGTGCAAACCAAGTAAGTAAAGAAATGTGTACCTTATATCAATAAGATCAATGTACTCAAAAACTATACAATCCAAAATCAAAATAGACAGCTGCACTCACCAGAAACAAACTCTGCAGTGACACAGCAAAGACCAACGATATCAAACTAGAAAGAAGAAAAAAAAACAAATTACTCACAAGACAACAAAATACACATCGTGCACCAATGCAAAAAGTTTTTGAAACTCAAAAACCAAACATACTGCTATTATTACACCATTTGCAAAAAAAAACAGGCAGAGAAATCAAACACATTTGCATTGTACAAAAAAACAGTCTCTTACCAAACTACACAAACAGCAAAACCACCAGAACCAAAACGTCACCGTGAACAGAAGAAAAGCCTTCACCTAGAACAAAAAAGTAAACAAAAAAAACATTACAATTGGAAATCACAAAAAATATAACAATAAACATTATAACATGCCATGTCACTACCCAAATGGTCAATCGGTTTGTGTGCCAGGTCAGGCAGAAAACAGCAGGAAAAAAAAGGCTATTCAGTCCCGGGGCAGGTGAGCCAAATACATATAACAAATTGCACCCTGGAAGCGAGGGGTCACTTCTATTTCTAATTGAACTAATTCCCTGGTGTCTAGTGGGCTTTTCTGCCCCCAATGGGAGCAGAAACGGCAAAAAAATAAAACCGATCTGCCCACAGAGGGGGCAGAAAAGTCTTCAAAACATTTAGGGGCCCAAGGACCCTTGCCCAAGGGGTCGCTTCCTACAATAATATTTATATCCCTGGTGTCTAGTGGGCTTTTCTGCCCCCCCCCCAAGGAGCAGAAATGGACAGAAAGACGACCAATCTGCCCCCAGGGGGGGCAGAAAAGTATTCTAAATAAATAGGCCGCAAAGGAAGCGACCCTTGCCCAAGGGGTCGCTTCCTACATAAAGAAAAAGACATCCCTGGTGTCTAGTGGGCTTTTCTGCCCCCCCTGGGGGCAGAAACGGGCAGAAAGACGACCGATCTGCCCCCAGGGGGGGCAGAAAAGTCTTCTATTCACTTTACCACCCTAGGAAGCGACCCTTGCCCAAGGGGTCGCTTCCTACATAACGAAATAGACATCCCTGGTGTCTAGTGGGCTTTTCTGCCCCCCCTAGGGGCAGAAACGGGCAGAAAGAAGACCGATCTGCCCCCAGGGGGGGCAGAAAAGTCTTCAAATTATTGGGCCCCCCAAGGAAGCGACCCTTGCCTAAGGGGTCGCTTCCTACATAGCATAAACGACATCCCTGGTGTCTAGTGGGCTTTTCTGCCCCCCCTGGGGGCAGAAACGCGCAGAAAGCGGACCGATCTGCCCCCAGGGGGGGCAGAAAAGACTTCCAAAAATGTTGCCCCCAAGGAAGCGACCCTTGCCTAAGGGGTCGCTTCCTACATAGTAAAAACGACATCCCTGGTGTCTAGTGGGCTTTTCTGCCCCCCCTGGGGGCAGAAACGCGCAGAAAGCGGGCCGATCTGCCCCCAGGGGGGGCAGAAAAGACTTCGCCAAATTTTCATCCCCAAGGAAGCGACCCTTGCCTAAGGGGTCGCTTCCCAAATTCGAAATACTAAATCCCTGGTGTCTAGTGGGGCATCCCTACTCCACGATCGCGACGCTGTGCGCGATCGTGGAGCAGGAATGCCCTGTATTGAGACATCGGGGGATAGGAAATACTCTTTCCTCTCCCCCGATGCCTCAATACTACAGATTTCACCGCCGCGGCCCCCACCGGACGACAAACACCTACCTCTGCTCCCCTTGGACGCGCTGGAAGAAATGGATTCCAGCGCGTCCAACGCTTCCTGATGACGCCGGCGCGCGCTGTGCGCGCTGACGTCATCAAAAAGCGTGGGGGGGCTCGGGGGGGGTCGGGGTGGCAGCGGAAGCTCTTCCGCTGCCACCCCCGTAAAGGGGGGCAAGATCGAGGCACAAGGGTGGGAGCGCCAGCGCTTCCCCCGGGGGCTGTCCTCATGACGGAACGGTTCCGTCATGAGCACAGCCCAACCGATGCTCATGACGGAACCGTTCCGTCATGAGCATCGAAGGGGTTAACCAAATCGCAGATATTTGATCCCAAACAAGGACGTAGGAATCACCCTGACACCCTCTGGTACTATAAAGACTGCTCCTTAGCCAAACGTAGATTATTAGTAACCCTGAAAGCTAAAAATATGACACATTAAGCAACTAAGGCTAGAATATATGAAGGCACAAAAGTTAGCATTAAAGAGTTGGGAAGATGCTAACTGGGATGACCTTATAAGTGTGGCTAAAACAAAAGACCAATCTTAATTTTGGAGGATAATTGTACATTGCCATAAATAGGGCAGGACCGACACCAATCATTTTCTGGATACAAACACATGGATCAGACATTTTTTGGACCTATACCCAAGGATTCCTGAACCTGGCCCAAACTCTGGTGTACGCCGAGAGGGCTTAGCAAATAAATCACCAAGTTCAAGTATTCAGTTTAGCATCGAGGATACTAGACTGGCTATAGAAGCTATTAAATTTGGGAAGGCCCAAAGGTCCAGACAAAATACCAGGGTAGCTTTTGAAACAGGCCCCAGAGATTTGGATACCATACGTAAACCTTTTAAGTAATGCAGTGGCATCAGGGGCACCTATCCTGAGTCATGGAAGGGAGCAGAAATTGTCCCTATCTATAAGAAGGGTAACAAAGATGAGCCAGCCAATTATCGTCCCATAAGTTTAATAGACATTCTCCAAAAGGTTTACGCGAGGCAAATCCTGAACAAACTAAATGATTGGATACAAGATAATTATATAATTTCACCATGCCAGGCTGGTTTTAGACCCAAGATAAGCATGATTGACCAAGTATTTAAACTTGCTTGCCTAGCTTGGAAGTACGCAAAAGTTAAGGCTGAGCATTTCTACGTTGCATTCATAGATTTGAAAGCAGCGTTTAATTCAATACCGAGGGCCGGCCTATAGGAAACATTACGGCACCATGGAGTTCCAGAGGAGTTTTGCTACAGATAGTTAGGCTCCACCAGGGAAATTTTGCTAAAGTGCGTTGGGGCCTTGGAGGGGAACTCACAGAATCCATCCTTGTCAGTAATGGGGTGAGACAGGGTTGTGTCTTGGCCCCTACCCTTTTCTTATTATATGTGAACAATCTTGTCCAACATCTACAAAAGTGTATTCATGACTCACCGAAATTGGGAGGGGCCCACACTTGTGCTCTAATGTTTGCAGATGACACAATCTTGCTATCCGAGACTCCAGGGGAACTACAAACACTATTAGATAGTTTGAGCAACTATTCTAGGTTAAAGGGCCTAGAAATGAATCCCTCCAAGACAAAGTACATGGCCATTAGACCACATAAACATTTTAAAAACAACTTGGTCTTACATGACACACCATTGGAGCGAGTAGATAATTTTAGTTATCTTGGGGTGACACTTGATTCAAAATTGTCTTGGAAACCGCACATAAACAAGGCCAAGACAATTTTACTGCAAAACACCATGTCAATTGTCAAGAGACAACAAGCTACTGAGTCTAAGGTAATCCCCCCCAGCTCTGGAGGTCTACAGATACAGAGCCCATACCTAAGCACTTTATGGGTCTGAACAATGGGGGGAGGGAATCTTAATTTATTAACAGCTGTAGAAAACAAAGTTATGCGTATGTTTACATCACTTCCCCAAAATACTCCATTGATTCCCTTATTTTATGATAATGGCATACAAACATTGGAGCACCTAGCAATATTGAGACCGTTTGGGTTAGACTTTGGACAACTGAGGAACTACAAGTATATAGGGAAGACCTGATAGAGTTGTTGGACTTTGATGGTCAATTAACATTGCCCTTGTTCGTTCATGTACGGCACTTGCTCACTAAATTGGATTTGAGTAGGTTCTGGACAAATCCTAGTGCTCTGACGACTGAAGCAAAGAAAGAAATTAAACATACCTACTGGAACTTTATTCTAAACAGTACCATATTGAACTGTACAGCGGGAAGACTTACAACACAGTTTTTATCGTTCAAGCCGACTCCAAGTTTTAAACCATTTTTGGATGGAATTCAACCCCAGCTAGCCAAAACTCTCTAATCACAGCTAAGTGGTTATCTCAAAAAGTAGAGGGGGGAGGAAGTAAATGCTCTCTATGCTTGTTAGACTCAGAGGAAGACATCGCACATATATTATTTTTCTGTCTATTAAATGCTACTCTTAGAAGGAAATGGATAAAGCCGCTGTATGTGAGATTGATGACTAGGAAACATTTGGAGGCTCTTAGAATACTAAAAACGGATAGCTCGCAAATAATTGTTTTCAGAGTCAGTAGATTTTTGCTTGGTGTGGATTATATACAGAAAAAGAGAAGGCTGTAGATTTAATACGTATATGTTACACATTTTTTTTTTTTTAACAAACAAGATCTTTATTGGTATCATCAGTCGTACAGCTCAACCCCTGCCTAAAACCCTTCGGGCCGGCAGGGCCAAAGTAACAGTGCTAGGTGGCACGTAGGGGGGGCGGGGCAAAATACACAGCAAGCCGCCTACAACCCCATGTGGGGCCGGCCGCGTCAGGGTGGGGCAGCGGTAACGACACAGGGTGACTTAGATCTCGTTTTTTTTAGGTTTTTCTTCTAATATAATCATTTAACAGAGACAGAACTAGGGAGGGGGAAACCACAAACCGTGAAGTGTGTGCCAGGGTACGTATATGTTACACATGTTCAGCTATCCAGAGAGATTCATGTATATTCTTATTCTAAACTGATCGTAATAGTGATGATGATTAATTCTATATTTTATGATTCAGATTTAACGTGATTTTATTTGATTAAACCGCTTTGGGTGTTTTTTAGCGCTTTTATGCACATGCACTTTTCGCAACTCATTTAGGAAAGCAGACAGTAAAGATAGATTTTTAATTATGGAATAATTTCATGATAGATTTACATACATTATTCAATATCATACATATAATGTGACTACTGGAAGCAAAAGTCCGCGTAATAGCTGTGTTTTATTGTAAATATTATTTTATGATCTTTTATAGTCTTTATTTTTAAACCGAAATAAAGATTGAAATTGAACCAAATGTGTAGATATGAGCCCGTGTCAGTGTTGCAATGCCAACACAGAGAAGTGAATGTGGGGAACATTTTCTGGAGACGGAGTAAAGTTTAGTACCAGCGGGTCATAACCTTATAAGCAGACTCCTGTTGAGAAATGCTCCTCTATCAGGCTTCTCCAATGAGTAGCTTGTGAGCTACTGGTAGCTCTTCACCTACCTTTAAGTAGCTCTCCCATGTGCAGCCCACTCTACTAAATTAGAAGGTTGGCTGATTTAATACCGCGGAATACCGACAGGACGTATGTGGACACAGACATGAACTGACTTGGCCACACAAGTCGCGATAGGCTAAATGCCGCACCTCCACCACCAATGGATGTAGAAAGTGAGCGCATTACAAATAACGCTCCTGACGCTTGGGACCCAAAATAAAGTTTATTCTAGCTGAGTTTTCGCTATACAGGAGGTTCCCTGGAAGCGACTGACATATCGCAAGTTTTCTCGTTTCTAAAAATAGAAACAGATACATTGGAAATATATTGGCCCTGAAGAAGTCCTTAGTGACAAAACACTTTGGCTACTGTTGTTTCTTTTTTAAAGAAGATTTAGAATAAAGAAAAGTTACACAAGACCTGCTGATTGGATCTGAAATTTTGTTACTTATAATATGTTCTATTATTGAGTGGAGTGCCAGATCCCTTTGTTTGTTTTGGCTGATTTAATATATTTATACTAGAAAAGTGCTTATTCGAGATAAAAATGTATGTATTTTCAGAGCTCATACCATGATGTTTGGAAAAAATGGTTACATTTCCAAAATACTTTTAAATCGAAGCAAAAAATTGTGTGGCGTTGGAGAGACTTATTACTAATACTGTTACCTTGGTTTCTTTAGCATTTCAGTTACAGTTGTTATGTACTACCTACGTGAAAGATTCCAAATTGACAGAGTTTTTAAGGTGCTGCTGGCAATCCTGCCTGATGCACTGAGGTGATCACTGCAGGTAATTTTGAGTACTGTGGCAACTAATATTATCTTGTCTGATGTGGTTGCTATTAGAAGGCCAACACCATTAGGAGCTCTGGAAAATTTTAATTGAACATGAGTAGCTCTGGTTATAGAAAATGTTGGAGACTCCTGCACTATATGCTCTGGGGATATCTCGCCACAGCTGCTCCCATTGCTCCAGAGAAGTATTGTCAGCTATGTCAGAGTGCTATTTCTGCTGACAAGAGTGAGGGGGAAGAGGGTTGGGGTGTTCCAGAACCTGATATGTACGCGAGCCTTGTGTTTTGGTAGGTGTATGTAGCAAGTGTCGAATTTGATAGTATTGCAAGCGTCCCGGGAGGTGAAAGTCTTGTTTGCAGTGGTTGAAGGTCTTGAAGGTCTCTCCCTCAAAGAGGTCACCAATCCTGCGACATTTCCCGTCTACCCAGGCCGGGAAAGAATTGGCCTATAGAGCTGGGGGGATGCCAGGGTTGCGGGCGAGTGGTGTGTTGGGGGAGGGGAAGGAAGTAAGACCCCGATTGACCGCAAGTCTATCCTATATATCCTGAAAAGTTCTCGTGGGGGTAGCGCTGTAAGCACTACGTGGTCTCGCCCCCCTCGGCAGCCAGGCCAGGTCCCACAGTGAGCAGCATGTTAGCGCCCTATGCATGTGGAATCAATGCTTCTCACTCTCGTGGACCACCCAGTCTGAGATATATCCCAAGTGCTCCGCCCAGTAGGAAACAAGGAAGTTGGAGCAGGCAATACCCCTCCGATCTCTTGGCAGCATTAGAGTTCTGTTGGAGAATCGCGGTCTGCCCTTACCCCAAATGAAGGTATTCACTTCCTTCTGGAGGCCCACAATATCTGCTTAGGGAATAGCTGTCTGGAGTGTTCAGAAAAGGTGGATTACCTTAGGCAGAATGGACATTTTCATCTCGTTGAGGTGACCTAGCCATTAAAGGGGTAGTGGCTTCCAGCACCTCAAGTCTTCCCTGACAGAGCACTTGCAATCTGGCCAGTTGGCCAGAGACCATGATTCCAGTGTGGCAGTGACGTTAAGGCCTAGGTACCGACTCAAGCGAGGAGCCCAGTGGAATGGGACGAGGGCCCTCAGTTTGAAGACCTCATGAGGGGGAAGTGTTAGGTTCAACGCTTGCGATTTAGTTACATTCATTTTAAGTCCTGAGATGTGTTCATATTTAGAGAGCCGTGTGAGAATCTCTGGCAGGGAACACTTAGGGCTGGTCAGGGGGTGCAGAAAATGATCTGCGAATAGCGCTACCTTGTGTTTATCACCACCGAATGGTATGCCCTTGATTGTAACAGACTGGAGGATGGTGATCACTAGTGGCTCCATTGCCAAAGCATAGAGCAGAGAGAACAGCGGACATACCTGGTGGGTGCCCCTATAAATACAAACTGAAGGGGCCAGTGGCTCATTGATTCTAATATGTGCCAACGGGGCAACATAGGATGCCATGATACGAGATACCATGACCCGGCCCAGTACAATCCTTCGTAGCACCCCCCTGAGAAAGGTCCAGTCCACCCTATCAAGCACTTTCTCAGCGTCGAGGGAAAGGAGGCACACTGGTATATTATGCTGCTGGACCTTTTCCACCAGGTGAGCCACTCGCCGAATATTATCTGCCCCCTGTTGTTGGCGTATGAATCCTACCTGGTCTGGGTCTATCAGGCTGGGGAGGGTTCCAAGCGGAGTGCCAGAAGTTTAGCATAAAGTTTGGCATTAGTATTAAGGAGAGAGATGAGACAATAGGAGGCACAGGACGTCAGGCCTTTCCCAGGCTTGGGAATGAGAACTATCTCTGCCTCGGCCATTGTAGGGGTTAGGCTAGTATTTTCAGAGAGGGAATTTAATAACCGGAGCAAGGTGTCCTGGAGTTGAGGTAGAAACAGGCGGTAGAAAGGAAACGTGAGTCCCTCAGGTACCCGTGTCGTGCCTAGCGGCAAGCTTTTTAGTGCCCTTTGGAGCTCTTTTAAGATAAACGGGGTTTCCAGTTGCTGTGCATGGGAGGAGTCAAGAGGCGGCCTAGCACCAGAGGCAAGGAATGGGCCTATCATTTCCTGACTTACTTCAGCTTGGCTATATTCGGCAGAGAAGAAAGTGTGTAAGGCCGACTGTTTGTCAAATTCTGATGTGGCCCATGTGCCCTCTTTGGTCTTAATTTTAGCAATATGGGCGCAGAAGATACGCACACGAAGTCGGCGGACCAGTAGGGAGCCAACCTTGTCTCCCCCTTCATAATATTTTTGTTTCAAGGTGAGGAGGGAATGTTCAGCCTTGTTTAATCGGAGTGCTTTCAATTTGCCGGGGAGAGAGGCCAGCCGTTTTTGACATTGCTGCGACAGTGTCACGTGGTCCTGTCGTTCCAGAGCCTTAAAACTTCTGCTTAGTCCATCCTCCACCAGGCAAGATTCTCATGTTCGGGCAATTGCGATGGAGGTGATTGTGCCTCAGGATGGTTGCCTTAAAGGCATCGCATTGGGTGTGGATGTTAATATCTGGAAGGTTGTTTGTTTCAAAGTAGGCTTGAATAGGCTGTCGTATTTCTGCCATATTGATCTGGTCGCGTGAGATGTGTGGGGGGAGCCTCCAACGTGGCAGAAATCAGGAATTTACACCTATGCCTCCCAGGGAGATCAAAAGATGAGCATGATCCGAGATAGAAATGTCCGATATACTCGCCGATCCTAGGAACCAGATGAGAGTCTGGGAAAGGACAAAATAGTCTATGCGTGAATATGAACATTGGACTTGGGAAAAGAAGGTACAGTCTCTTGTATCTGGTGCCGTGTATCGCCAAGCATCCACTAGGCCCAAAGTAGTAATATCTTGCTTTAGCACCACAGACATTGCCCCCGTGCCCTGGAATGAGGTCACTCTTCGATCTAGGTGAGGGTCCCAGACCAGGTTAAAATCTTCCCCAATAAGGATCAGGCCCGTCTCCGGGGAGGCAAGTTCCTTGAGTAGGCTCCTAAGATATGTGTCTTGAGAGTGGTTGGGGGTGTATATGTTGATTAGTGTAAGGGGTCTGCCATTAAATAAGAGCTTGAATTTTAAGTATCGCCCTTCTTTGTCCCGCATTATTTGTGTCCCCTGTAAATGTAAGCCTGCTTCGAGGAGAATAGCTACCCCTGCCATTTTGGGTGCAGAGGACGCCCAGACTTGAGTCAGGTAATTAGGATGCGCCATGCAACATGTATCTGTGAGCAGGAGATGAGTCTCCTGACGGAAGACAATGTCTGGGTCCTGAATCATTAATAGTGCCATACATTTTTTTATTTTTTTAAAATCTTTATTTATAATTTCCAAGTGAAAAAAACCCATTTCGGTCAGGGAATATACAGATCAACACGTACAGAGATCATGTGGGTACATATACAACAAATCATGTCTGTGAGTTCGAGCCTCCTTCTCCAAATGTTCGCTAGCAACTATAGGTTCTTCCTGGGGTTCATAATGTCCTTCTCATCTAAATGCATATCAAGTACATCACATATCAGTATGAATTCCACAGCCATGTAGGGGTCACAGTGGCGTACATATGTCATCTTGAGATGCACTTTGCCGTTCAGATTGTTAAGCCCAGCCCCCCGCTACCGTTCCCTCCCCACCGTATCACAAGATATGTCCTTTGGTCTCGAGGACCAGGGCAAGTTGGTCCTGACAATACATCATGTCTTTCAGCCATTCCTTGAATTTGGGGGCCCGCCCTCTTCCCCATTTGCATGCCACTCTGCGCTTAGCTAATAACAAGGAAAGTGTGACATATCTGCTGCGCGCTTTAGGGATTTGCTTAGTGTAGCCTAGATGTGCAACTAAAGGGTCACCCTCCATTGGTAGGTCTGTCATCTCAGAGAGCACTGCAAAGACCCGGTTCCAATACTCCATCACTGTCGGGCACTCCCAGGCCAGATGGTGGAATCCTGCCCCCGATCTACCGCATCGATCACAGCAATCTGTGTCTCGTAACCCATAGCGGCAGAGCCGAGCCGGGGTATAATATATACGTTGCAGATATTTGTAATGAATTATACGTAGCCGGGCACTGGCCGAAATCTCCGCAGTTTGTAAGCAGCAATATTGCCATTGTTCATCCGTAATATCACTGCCCAGGTCAGTCGCCCAATGTGTCCGTGCAGCACTGTAGGGGTTCTCACACTCTGCTCTTATCGTTCGATACATATTGGACACCAGGTGTCCAGGGTTTACGCTCTGCAGCATTTGGTGCAATGGCTTGAGGGTCACCGGTTCTCGTGGGAAGCCCGGGAAAATGTCTCATACTCCCTGCCGCAGGCGCACGTATAGAAATAACTCTAAGGGGGTAGGTTGTATGGCACCAAAGAATTGAGCTGACGTGCAAAAGGTCCCATTACAGAACAAAGCTCCCCAGGTTTGTTTGTGTACACGAGCACGTAATTGCCTAAAACCCCCTTCCTGCAACAGCGAGAGTCTTGGGTGGTACGTCAGGGGTAAGGTCGCGGAGTAGAGATGCAATACTCCCAAGACCTTCATAATATGTTGCCATGCATTCACCGTACTCGTGATTGTGGATAGCTCAGCGCTGCAAGGGCGGGGTTGCTCATATATCATTCCATCCAGAGGAATCGAGTCTGCCAGCCAGTGCTCCGCCGCAACTTGCGGCATGCATGCTGGTGGGTGCACCCAATAGTATACGTAATGGGCTTGGGCACATGCGTGGTAAAGTTCAAAGTCCGGGATGTCGAAGCCACCCTGCGCTGCAGGTCTCTTGAGTATCGCCCATTGTACCCGCGGCCGTTTACCGCCCCAAAATAGGCACGTAAGTTCAGATTGCAATGTTTTCTTAAAAAAAGGCCCTAGATGGTAAGGAAGGTTCAGGAAAAGGTATAAAAGCTGAGGTAATATCACCATCTTAATCAACGAGGCTCTGCCCGCCATTGATAGCGGTAGGGCGATCCATTGTGTAATATTAGCAGTAAGACGGCTTATGGCAGTGCCATAATTGAGGCGAATCATTTCCTCTCTATCTCCGGAAATCCGGATCCCTAAGTACCTCAGATCCGTATCGCACCATGCCAGCGGGTAATCCAGGGGGAATTTGGTCACCGCCGGTGTCAGGGGGAAAAATTGCGATTTTTTCCAATTAATATAAACCCCAGAGAGTTTCCCGAAGACTATGAATTCGCGCAGCAGAGGGTTCAAGTTACTTTGAGGATCTCGAACATATAGCATCAGTTCGTCCGCATATAGCGAGATTAATATTTGTCGCAATGGACAGCGGAGCGCTCTGTCATTATGATGTTGCCGCAACCTGCATGCAAAGGGTTCGATCACTAGGGCAAATAAGAGGGGGGACAGCGGGCATCCCTGTCTAGTCCCTCTTGTGATGGGGACAGCAGCTGAAGTATGACCATTGATAAGCACTCTAGCCGTGGGTTGATGATATAGTAGCCGTATCCAGGAGACAAACCCCGGAGGAAAGCCCATGCGGTACAGAATGCCAAAGAGGTAGTCCCACTCCACCGAGTCAAACGCCTTCGTGGCGTCCAGATATATCGCAGCTAATGGTAGGTCAGGCGACACGTTCTGTACTAATGAGAAAAGTGTATGAAGGTTATGGGAGGTCGCCCTTCCAGGGATAATGCCTGCCTGGTCTGGCTGTACTAATTTGTCAATCAGGAGGAGTACTCGGTTCGCAATGAGCTTCGCCAATATGGATAGTGCCATACATGCCGTCGCTTTTTCGGGGCATTAAATCCTTTTTACGTTCAGCTCCATTAGGTTGAGCCTCAGCGTGGGGATCGCTATTAAGTATGACTCAGAGTGCACTGGGGGAGCCAGTGAGGGCTCACTGAGCTTCATCCAGAGTTTCACAATTTAGTCCGCCAAACATAAAAAAATATATATAAAGGGTCTAATTGGCGTTGCGGGTGAAAGCGTGTCAGTGTTTTGGAGATGAGTGCTTAGATCATCTGAGGAGCTAGGCTTCCTTCATTAAGATGTACTAGGCGAAGGTGCAGTGGAGGCTGATGGGGAGTTAACCAGAAACCGGAGAGTGTTGTCTAGAGAACTAAGATGTTGTATTATGTCCTGCTTGGCCTGTTGTGACAGGACACATGCTTTCTGGGCCTTATCTTTAAGGCGGCACAGTTGTCCATTCCAGATGTAAAAAAACCCTAGAGCGGGCAGGACCAGAAGCTGGACTGGAAGGACGGGACTCCGATGTGGATCTAAGTGACTTGCGTTTGCCCTCCAATATGAAGATCAAGGCAAAGGGATGGCCCAATTGATATTTAATTTTCAATTCTCTCAGCTTGTCTGTGATAGGCTGAAATTCCCTACGTTGATGCAGCGTAACAGAAGCGAGGTCTTGAAAAATGTGGATGTGGGCCCCCCCATAGCTCAGGTCGGTCCTCTCCCTTCAGCAAGTAGGATAGCCTCCTTCTTAGTGAAGAAATCCACCCGGGTAAGAATGTTTGGGACTAAGCCTGAATTCCCACGCGGGCCATCACCCGGTGAGCCCTGTACAGAGCCGAAGGGGAAGCATCGTCATTGCCCCTAACCGCCTGAAGATCTGCAGTGTAAGACATAATGTCCTACCCTTCTGCCCCCCTGGGGATCCATCTGATACAGAGGCTGTTCCTTCGACTCCTATTTTCAGGTACTCCTATTTGATTTGTCGCTCTATATGCTGCTCTTCGAGGGCCGTCATTCTGCATGTTTTGAAGTCAGCTTTTAGTGAGCCAATTTCTGCTATGATTTCTTGTAGAAAGTTAGTCATAAAGGCCTGCATGAGGGGATTGCCCCATCGCCTCAGGGGCTGCCCCCATAAGGAGTTCCAACTGGGTCACAGCTGCATTAGGCGGCTTCAGCCACATTGATGGTACTGTAGCTTCCTTAGTAGAACCCGGGGCAGTGTCCTTCCCTGCTTTGGTGTGGGGCATAATCTCCCTGGAGCTCCCCCTCTGGGTATGGCCCACACCGGGGGCCAAGTCTCAGATTGCTGGCCCTGGGGGGTAGTAGGGGCACCCCAAGATTACTTCTGTCAGCCCACAATGCTCCCCAACACAGGAAAACCGGTGAGAGTGACCCCGGGCCGCCCGGCGGTCGTGTGGTTCTGGTAGGGCCCTGTTACTGTGGCACAGCAGGTGGCGAGGGGGTAGGTAGTCTAGCCCCAAGTCACCACCTCCGCCCAGCCGCGCCCTGTATCTCAGATATCAACCTATCATCAGGAGGGTGGTGGGCAGCATCCCCCCACTGCCCGGTAGTGCAGCCGAACAAGCCCCCACACGCAGAGACCCCACAGTGGCCTGTCACCATCAGCAGGAGAGATAAGGGGAAGGGAGCGGGGCCATGCAGCCAATCGCTCCCCCAACCCCTCCAGTCCAACTGTTCGCTCCCACACTGCCTAGAGGCACGCTCCAGCTCCTACCTCCTCCTCCAGACAATTATAGCTTTGGCACAGTGGGCAGTGAGGGGGCCAGGAGGATCATCCCTGGGTTGCCACCACCACTTAATCGAGCCCTGGGCTGCGGCGATCAACTATCCATCTGAGGGGGGCGACATCCCCCACTGCCCGGTAGTGAGGCTGAACAAGCCCCCCCACACACAGGGGCCCCACCACCCTCAGCAGGGAAGATAAGGAGGAGGGAGCAGGTCAAGCCCACTGCCTGGTCGTGCAGCCGACCGCTCCCCCTAGCCCCACCAGCTCAACTGGCCATCCTCTCGCTGCATGGACGCCAGATCCAGCTCTCCCCTCAGCCACCTGTCCTATCACGCAGGGCCCCGAGGTCAGTGGGCGGGTCCTCAGATCTGCCTGGGTCGCTCCTTCCCCCTCAGGTCCAACAATGAGCTTTTCCCGGAATGGGGGTCTGCCACTCCTCGGCGGCTGTATCGGAATCTAGAGGGGGCCCCAGGCCCATTGTTATGCACCTGTCAAGGGGGGCGGGGAGAGTCCTATGCCCGTTGGGGGCCGCCGCGAAGAGAGATCAGGAGCTTCAGGCTGTTGCCAACTTACTTCTGCCAGCTGCACCCCGGGTGGCAGGTGCCGATGAAGGCCAGGCACAGTCCTGCTGGGCCCACAGGGTGACACAGTAGACCCCAACCAGCGGGTCCCTCACGAAGCCCAGGTCAGATGTAGCTTGGGGGCTCTGCCCCACCACGAGGGCCACGATCCACCCCTCAGGCCTCAGAGGGTTCAGCTGGGGTCCTTTGGCGAGGGCCGAGGTGGCCGGACAGGGGATGAGGCCCGCCCCAGCCCCGGTATCGGCAGACCTACTCCGCCAGCTCCGGCTTGGTGCATTACTCGCAGCAATCTGCCCAGGGTGGTCGGGAGAGCATTCACGGCCCCCGAGATCGAGGTACACGTGTCGGCCCCCACAGGCTCCTGCCAAAGCCCCCAAGTAGAGACCCAGGCACTCGATGTACGGGTCGTCTCATTCACGCCAAGATGGCAGGCCCAGCTGCTCCCCCGAATCGGCTGCTACGTGCCAGCCCTCATCTCCAGTCTCGGAGGCTTCTCGTGCCATAGAGATGGGCCAAAGAACAAGCTGGACGCTGGGTGAGAGTCAGCATCCGTTTTCCAGGTTCTGTTGGTAGTGGATTCTTAGGGCTGGCCGCGAGAGGACGGAGACACTGCGAGGTGCATCCTACTCCATCTGCGTCCTGGCCATGCCCCAGGTTTTTTTTTTCTAAGCCCCTATCGGGCACTTTGGCTCCCCAACTTATCGGTTCAACCCTTATGGGGGGGGATTTCAATTTTGCGACTGACCCCAGTACTGACAGATTGTACTCTCCCTTCTCAGATTCCTACACATAGAGGGGTGCCCGCTCATTCACAGATTGGCAGGCAGGATTGGGATTGATTGACACTTGGAGTGCAACCGAACCACAGGCTCAGGACTATTCCTTTTTCTCAGGGTTGCATGAACTACATATACATTTAGACACATTTCTTTGTACCCCTGACATGCATAGCCTAGTTCATGACACAAAGCACTTAGCCCCCACAATTTCAGTTCATAACCCTATGCTATTGCAATTTAACTGAACACGCCCCTGACCCCGCCTTCTACATGGAGGCTGAAGCCCAAATCTCTACAAGACCAGGTGTTTAGAGAGACGATTAGGGATCAGATTGGACCATTTTTCATAAAAACAACAGCACTGGTTCCACTGCTAGTTGGAATGAGGTGCCTTTAAGGCGGTAATTCAAGGTCATTGTATGGCGACGTCCATAGGTATCAGGGGCTCTGTGCTAAGAGACGTGCTGGATGTGGATGTGGAACAAGAGTTCTACGAAATGGAAACCCAAAGGCCTGATCACCTAGAATTGCAGCAAGCCCTGCTGCACGCCAAAGAGAAGGTGGTCGCCCAGGTTGAGAGACTCCAGTGTTCTGACTTTTGGAGATATAGGGAGCAGACCTATGGAGAGTGGGACCTTACTGGTACCCTATTAGCCTGGCTGGCTAACCCAGAGAAACAAGGTTCGCCCATATTGGAACTTGAAACAGAGGGGGAACACCGCATAAATAGTCAGAGGTAAATAAATCCACTATTCACTGGACAAACCATTGGATCTGGGTAATATGCTTCAAACTTGGGGACTGCTAGTACCCCAGCCGATGTCAAGCACCTCATTGTCGAAAGTGCAACCCTCCTTCAACCTGGTCCCATATGAATGCAGTGACCAGGAAATCCAACTCACGGAACGTTGCCATGGAATAGGTACACCAGACTCAGCCCGTGTTGGCATTAGTAGACAGTCTCAAAGACCCAGAACCTGACATGCCTGAGATGTCATAAGGAGGGTCAGTGACGCTGGACACAATCTAGACCCTAATGCCCAGCCCGGAAAAACAAACACGGGCCCGAGATCTTGGTCCCCAGCCATCCACTCACATGAAATGTCACCTCTGAACACTGAGACACCACTAGAAGACGAGGGCAGAGAAGTAAGTAAAAAAATAGACATATCCTTGAAGTGACTCATGGGGGGATGTTGGGAGGAGGAGGGTAGTCATTTGGGTTGTAATCCTGGGCTCTCATGCATATGCCTCTCTGTTCATTTTAACTGGAATGTAATTGAACTGAGAACATACTCACCCCTCCAGCCCCTGGCTGCATGCCTTGTCCCGTTGCCAATTACCAATCCCACTGCCGCATCGCAGCGTTGTGATTGGCTCAGGGGAGGGAGCCTGGCTGCCTACTTCCTGTTCCTGGAAGCAGACGCAGGAGAGCAGGAGCAACAAAGACACAGGACCAGGCTTCGAGGTAAGATTTCCCTTATTAAAATTTTTACAACAGCTGCTCACACACATCCCCGCGCCCACGCCCCATCCAGTGTGCTTTCCAGCGTTTACCACCTCACAGCTGTCCAGTCCCCCCCAGCACTTCTCAATTGCGGCCGATGTGCGCCCATGCACAGCGGGCGTACCACCCGTGTGCCAAAGGCACATACGTGGTTGCGATGCATGCCATAACATCGCATTGCATTCCCATGCACACTAGGCACATTGCAACAGTAGAGTAGGTGTTGCATAGCGGAGACATCAATATCACTATTCCCACATCAGTCAGTGCAACCCAAAACTAACCTTTGCACCCCAAACCCAACCATGAACCCTGGAATTCCTTTTTGAGCCCCCATAACACACCCAAAAATCAAATTTGACCCAAATGCACACCCCAATTTCCATATTATACCCCAAAACTCGAGCTACATGGAGAGCGACGTTTGGGACGAGACCGTCAGACTCACGATCTCAAGATTTGGGGACAAAATAGAATCCATCAGATGCATGGACTACCTTATTGACGTCGCACAAAATACTGAATCCCTTTGTGGGTTGGAAATATCACCACAAAAGAAGGTCTTTATCAAAAAGGACATAGCTTTGAGAAAGTCGCGGGACGATAAAATAACTTGTGTATAATTTGTGCTTACATCGTGCACTTAACGAATTGTTGATACACCTATGACGTGTGCTGAGGGTTTCTTTGCATATTATGTTTGCTTTGGCCGCTGTTTTGGGGAGGTTGGTGGTTCTCCTCACCTTACAGCACCGTCTTCCAAATTTGTGGTTTTATGTACAAATACATGTGTTATTCTCCTAAGTGGCACCAATATACATAAGTATTATACCACTGTTCATTAGTAGTTCCATTGTAGACCTCATTGCACCCCAGGGTCTCCCATCCACCGACGACATCCTACTTGGTGAACTCAAGTTCCACCTGGACAACCCTAGTGACCAGGACACCATCCCCTCCTGGGGAAGGGCCCCTACATCAGACGCAAGCAGCAAGTCACCTCAACAAGCCACATAGCAGGGCACACGGTCGAGCACGTCACCTTCACCAGTGGAAACTTCAACTACAGACACAACACTGGACTCTCTTGGTCGGACCATCATTGGTAACATTACATCTTCACCTTGCCCACTGGATGCCACCTCCATCATCGCACCCCCTCGCAGCTGGATCAAGGCCACCGAAGAACGTCTCATCCACTCTCTCCGCAACAACACTCCACCAATGCTTCCAAACGATAACACCGCAGCGCGCAACCACCACCGATGGCTCTCCAACAGCACCAACATTCGGGCACCCCTGATGAAAGGCACTGCGGAAGTACCTTCTGCCTGCCTGATGGCAGGTGTGAGGGTGACGCAGTGCCACAGGGATAGGCTGGCCCCCTGCATTGCTGGAGTTACGTCATGGTTGTGACACGACTGCAGCAATGTGTGACTTTCGCGCAGACAGATACGTCAGGATTCCTGACGTATCTGTCATTACTTGCGTCATGGAGCGCTGTCTGGTGAATACAGCACATCCATGCTTTTGCAAGAAGGGCGTAGTGAGAAGTGTTGCAACGCTGTCCTGTTACAGAGCTGTAACACTTTTCATGACTGGGGCCCAGGAATGCTCACTATCTTATTGATGGTGTGCATTCCTGCACTGTAGTTTTGTCGCAGGGCAGCTCTGCAACATTGCTTGCAGTGCTGTCCAGTACCAAAACATGCTGAGATGTGGCCCCAAGCATTATCCCCATTTTTAAGACCAGCTATTTTCTGGTCTTAAGTAACTGGCTCTAGCTGCAGTAAATCCTTGTGAATATGCCCTTTAGAAAGAATGAATTACCCATGGAATCTTTAATTCCAGTCCTGATTTTCCTGGATGTTTCTCATTATCCCAATGATATCCGCCAAAATGTCCACCTGGTTTTACCAGATGGATCTGCGGAGTTACAGGAGGGCTTGTAATTTAGATGGGGTCTCTTTAATGGGTCTCTTTAATGGTCCATCAGAAATAAAACAGAACTTGTTATGAGGCCCTAAATGTGTTATATAAGTGTTGCAACTTGCAACAACTTCATGGATGCCCTTTTCTCCATGACGGGTTACAACATAAAGGGAGTTATAACGTGCAGTTTTAAATTTGTTTTTAAATATTGTTGCAAAAAAGCGCAATTTACTGAATGTACGAACATTTCAATCAATTTATTGTATCCTAATTTTCAGTAAGGGAATGCTAAATTAAGCCTTTTCTAAGAGTTTCTTTAGTAAGAGAGCTCAAACCATATCTTCCTTCCAACTTTTCTTCAAACCATATCTATTCGAAATGTGCACAGAATAAATGCACTTAACTCTAGTTTACCACATTTTAAGGTCACTCACTCAAAACAAGGAGTACTTGCACTTGTTTATTTACCTTTGAATTTCTGACTTGCACTTGATAACACTTTCAACCTTCCAAAACTAACGAGCAGCATTTTTATAGGGCTGGGCAAACCATAAGCAAAACAAGAATTGATATAATATGTTGCAGTATTTACATTTATTAATTTGCAACCGTGAACATGGGCTTAGCCACATAGGAGAAAACACTAACATCACTTTAAGATTCTGTACTCGTTGCATCTGCAAGATTTTACCCTATCTTCCCTCCACGTTTTCAGATGCTAATAGTATTTGCAACACCCTTAACGATCCGAGGCAGGTCACCTCCCTGCAGTCATTAGAAAAGTAGCTGAGCAGTGGTGTCGAGACTCCTGTAGAGGGGTGATCTGTAACTCTGATTGAACATGTGAGTGTTTCCATGGCCCAAATCACAGAGGCCGTGGTCCCATTCTTGTACATGCAGTGTGGAGGTCGTCACCGATGTCACAAAAATATCCTGTTTGGTGGTGAGGAGAAATACATGTACCAGGGCAGCTGCTCTCTTTCGTGAACCCCATTTCACCTCTGGGAGCCACCCTAGTAGTAATACAGCAGGGTCCTCTAGTACTTCTGTGCCTGTTATTACCTTACATTTATTGCTTACAGGACTACCTTCCATTAATCTCCTAATCAAATCAAATCAAATAATACTTGTAAAGCGCATAGCTATTCTGTAGAGAGTCCCGGCACTATATGTACCATAACCACTGAACACTACAAGAAAAGAAAGTTAAAAGGCACCACTAAATAACCATGTCCTTAAGTTGCACTGGAAAGAGCCCATATCCCTGGTAGCACACAGTAACGGCTTCCACTCAAAAGGGGTGAGGGGGGGAGGCAGTCGGACGGAGGGAGGGGGGGGGAATAAAAAACACTTACCTTAATACTGCCGGCTGCCGCATCTCCACTCTTCTCTCTGAAGCAGGAACCAGGAAGCAAAGCACACAGCCTCCCAGAATGCCCTGACTAATCACAACGCTGCCTTACAGCAGCTTTGTGATTGTTCTGAGCACCGTGGTTCAGCTCTCAGACAGTGACACCCAGCTCATCCTCTAACTTACAAATAGGCCCGAAGATACCAGACTCTGTTTCCAGAAAGGAATGAAGAACGTGACAGCCTGGATGAAAGAGAGCTGTCTCAAGCTCAACTCAGAGAAGACCGAGGTCCTCATCCTCGGACCCTGCACCTCCGCCTGGGACAAAACCTGGTGGCCTTCCGCCCTCGGCAACCCACCCACACCTACAGACCATGCACGAAACCTCGGCATCATCCTCGACTCCACCCTCTCCATGAACCGCCAAATAAACGCCGTCGCCTCCAACAGTTTGAACTGCCTACGCATCCTCCGCAAGACCTTCAAATGGATCCCCCCTGACTGCAGAAGGACCGACACCCATGCACTCAGAACCAGCAGACTAGACTACGGCAACGCACTATATGCCGGAATCAACTGAACCCTCCTATGCAGACTCCAAACCATCCAGAACGCCGCAGCCAGAGTGATCCTCGGGACTCCGCACCACGAGCACATGACCCAACACCTCCGAGACCGCCACTGGCTCCCCGTGGAGAAGCGGGTCACCTTTAAACTCCTCAACCACGCCTATAAATCCCTCAACAACATCGGGCCCAAATACCTCAATGAGAGAGTATCCTTCCACCTACCTAAGAGGAACCTCCGCTCCGTCGAACTCGCCCTGGCAGAGGTCCCCCGCATCCGCAGAAACAGAACTGGTGGAAGAGCCTTCTCCTACATCGCAGCCAAGACTTGGAACAATCTCCCTGTGAACATCAAATGCTCCCCGACCCTGCACACGTTCAAGAAGAACCTCAAGACCTGACTCTTCGACTGATCCGGAGCGGCTCCCCCCCCCAGCGCCTTGAGACCCTCACGGGTAAGTAGCGCGCTTTATAAACCCCTGATTGATTGATTGATTGATTGGCAGACAGGCAGTGCATGTTCCCCACCCAGGCTGTAATGCAGCCTGGATGGAGAACATGCAAAGTGCGCATGATGGTTTGGCGGGCCCAAGACGGACGGCCAAACCATCATGCGCACTTAAGATGCTGCCACCACTCCTCTCCCTGTGACGGTGGGAGCCCAGCCCCACCCCGCCCCTTCAGCTGCAAGCTGAATACAAAAAACAAAATGATAATAACGTAACGTGTTTGGATTTAGCTTGCAGTTGAAGCAGTGGGGCAATCTTCCTATGCCTTAGCGGAGGAGCCGCCACTGGTAACACGAAGGTACAAGGGAAGAGAATTCCAAACAGCAGCAGCCAGCGCAGAGAAGCGTCCCCCCATCTCTTCCGGTTGGTTTTGGGCACCACCGCAAGCAACGCATCAGCAGAATGCAAAGGACAAGCAAGAAGATACTGAGAGAGATGCTTGGTCAGGTAGCTGGGACCTAGCAGGAACAAAAAATTCCTCAGGTACTGGAGAAGGCTGAAGCAGGTCCCGACAACACTCTCTGTCAATTGATGGATGAGACGGACATTCTAAATGGAGGAAAATCAGATATTCTGTTTTCATTCAATCCCTCACTAATTATGGATCTTACAATTTTGATTTAGAATGTTTTCATATCTGCAAGACTGGACTTTTGGAATGTGCTATATCTCAACTAGTCCAGAACTCAGCAGCTAGGCTTGCTCTTAATCTCAAAAACACTGATTCCATATCTCCTGCACTTGTCTCTCTTTACTGGATTATTATTAAGGCAATGATTCTTTTCATATTCAGCCAACTGGTCTGACTCGCAGCTTCCAACTTTAACAACCCACATGCCTATTATGGTCTTTTCATTCCTTTCATGTTGTGGTCCCCATTCCAGTCCTCCAGTGGAAAGTGACGGAGGGCGAACAAGCCGTGCAGACCTGAGACCTGTCAGCGGTGAAGAAAACCAAGGAGAACTGTGACCCCACCGCCCTCAAGCACTATCGGCCCATCTCGCTCCTCCCCTTCGCATCCAAAGTTGCAGAGAAAACAGTCAACAGGAAACTGACACGATTCATTGAAGAAAATGCAGTCTTCGACCCATCCCAATCCGGATCCCGAAGCAACCACAGCACAGAGACTGCCCTACTCGCCACCACAGATGACATACCCACCCTCCTGGACCAAGGCCACTCCGCAGCCCTCATCCTACTTGACCTATTAGCGGTCTTCGACACTGTCTCCCACCGCACACTAGTTGCGAGACAACACGACGCAGGCATACAAGGAACAGCCCTGGACTGGATCCGATCATTCCTCACCAGAAGAAGCCAAAAGATCAGACTCCCACCCTTCCTCTCCGACCCCACGAAAATAACCTGCGGAGTCCCACAGGGTTCATCCCTGAGCCCCACCCTCTTCAACATCTACATGGCCCCCCTCGCAGCCATCGTCCAACAACACGGCCTCAACATCGTATCCTACGCCGACGACACCCAGCTCATCCTCTCCCTCACCAAAGACCCCACCACTGCCAAACTCAACTTCCAGAAAGGAATGCAAGACGTCACAGTCTGGATGACCAACAGCTGCCTGAAGCTCAACGCCAAGAAGACAGAAGTCCTTGTCCTTGGTACCACCCCTTCTGCATGGGACAGCACCTGGTGGCCGACTGCCCTCGGAAGCCCACCCACCCCTCACACCATGCCAAGAACCTCGGCATCGTACTCCGCTCATCACTCACCATGAACCGACAGGTCAACTCCGTCACCTCCAGCTGCTTCAACACCCTCCGCATCCTCCGCAAGACCATCAAGTGGATCCCCCCTGAGTCAAGGAAGACAGTCACCCACGCACTCATCACCAGCAGACTGGACTATGGAAACGCACTCTACGCCAGCATCAACAAGTCCCTACTCCGCAAACTCCAGAAAATACAGAACACTGCCACCAGACTCGTCCTCAGCATCCCCCGACACAAACACATCAGTCAACACCTATGAAGTCTCCAATGGCTCCCCTAGGAGAAAAGAATCACTTTCAAAATCCTCACTCACGCCTACAAATGTCTACACAACAACGGACACAAATACCACAACATCAGAATCAACTTCCACGTACCCAAAAGAAACCTCCGATCTTCCAACCACGCACTGGCTGAAACCCCGCGCATCCTCAGAGCAGGCGGAAGATCCTTCTCTCACATTGCAGCCAAGACCTGGACGAGCTACCGGCAGACATCAGATTCACCCCCTCCCTGAACACCTTCAGGAAGACCCTCAAGACCTAGCTCTTCGGCTAAACAGATCTGCGCCCCCCCCCCCCTCAGTGCCTTGAGACCCTCACGGGTGAGTAGTGCACTTACAATTCCCTGATTGATTGATTGATTGATTGATTGATTGATTGATTGATTGATTGTCAGCCTTGAGGCCTGCGCAAAAGATGTTGGGCCGAGGAGCCCACTAGCGGCCTGTTACAGTGACCTAGAGCAAAACAAAGAAAGGCAGAACATGGAGGGAGAAGGAGGAGAAAGATAGGAAAACAAAGAGAGAAATGATGCATATAAAAGAGCCCACAAGAATAAGTTAAAGAGACAGGAAGTGTAGGGTAGGAAGAAGAAATAGTTGTGAGGTGGAATCAAGACTAGGCAGCCTTGGAATTTGGCAATCGTGGCATTTGGCAGCATTTGGCAATCCTGACATTTGACAATAGGCTCCTAAGAAAAACTTTGGGAAAAAAACTTTTTTTGTCCATTACAAATTAAGCACTCGGGAAAATCTTCTAATTCATGATGGACATGCTAAATCTGGGGGCAAATCCACCTGTGTAATTCCTATACTATTCAAAAGAAGAAAATAATCCCCACCAGTAGATTCTTCTCCAGAGCAAGTTGCAAATCTTAAATTGTGTAATGCTGAACGAAAGGCGTCTGCGCGAAATGACATTATCCTACAGGTGCAGGGATCCAGCTGCTCGATCAGCGGGGATCTATTTGGATGCTCTCGCTGGACCAAAATACAGACCATACGAATATAGCAAAGTGGACGGGATCAGCGCCCCTGGCTGAAACAAAGGGAAGATCAAAAGGAAGCACTGGATAATGAATAGCGAAAAAAACACATAGGGCCAAAAATACAGAAGGTCAGGAAACAGGTGGACTCTTTCAGTGTTAGAAGAAAGGCCAATGGCTGTGATATACCACAGAGGGAGACAGAATACCCAGTGGAGAGAATAAATAATAACATTAATATTAGCAGCAGGCAGACAAACATTCCCCAAAACAGAACATGCAGAGAAGTCTTTCATCTAGCACTGAAATGGCAGCATTGCAGAAGGCGCTATCTGGGTTATAGAACTCTCATAACAAGAAAAAAATAAAAGGTTTCATGAAAGGAATAAATGCATCCTGCTTCCCAAGCGCTACATTCTTCTTTCTATAATACAAGAAAATATCAGCAGCTGCAGCCACTCATTAGAAAACCGTAAAGAAGTGCACAAGAGAAGCATCTATTTTCCAAGAACGTACCCAGGCCAAATATGCATCATTTTTTCGTACATGTTGGGAATTCTAGAAAATTCCAGGGATTGTGGATTCCCACGGAACGATAAAAAAAGCAAAGTATAGCAACATTTTGGGGTTCTGTTGAAAAAATTGAAAAAGTGCTGGGCAAGAAAGTCTGTGTGTTTTCCTAAACATGGCTTCCAGAACAAGCAGGGTTGTTAAATAAACAATGTGTTTACTGCAGTTGTTCCATTATTATTAGTGGCTTCAATTTTTCCTGTTTTGTGGTTTCTAGCTACTTGCAGTTTGTGGAGGATACAGATGTGTAACTAATGGATGATCCGGGAAGCTCTACATTTCTAAAAAAACTAGACATAATTCTGAAATATGCAAGAGGTCATTTATGTAGCTCACTCATAGTTTTCCTAAAGAAAATAATAATTGAAATTTAAACAAAAATTAATGAGAACTGGCAGGAAAATTAGAGACAACATTTTCATCTGTATTTTTCTTTGTCTGGTGGCCATCTTACAAAATTACTACACTGTCATGTTCGTCAGTTCTAATAGTGGTTATTTGTACAACTCTGAATTTGGGGTTACCTATGCTATTACGTGATTCAGAAGGCATTTTGCAAATTATGTTCTTTTTTGCATACTGGCTTACATTTTGAAACCAAAAATGCATATAAATTAAATTGAAATGTTTTACTATTATGTACTCAATTCTCTAGATATAACGGTGCTCCATTTGTGTGGCTGGGCTTATTGCCCAGGACCGAAAAGGTCAGTTCAAAACACACTGTGAATACATCAACATTTTTACCTTGCAAATTTTTCCCATAGCTCTGGTATTTAGTCCAAGGCCAGCGCCAGCCCAGAAAGTATCTACGACCAGTCGATCACAGGCTACCTGTAGCTTGCCAACACCCTCAGAGTTAATTGCAGCCTTTCAAATTCACTTACAAGGCTACATCATGCCAATAATTAAATAACACTGCATTTTAGATTTTAAAAACTCACTGATGCTATTTCTATATAATTTAGTGCTTGCCGCCCTCACCCATACCAGCTGACACAAGCTTACCTGAGGGAATGTGGGTTACGGATTTCTCTATCTTGTCATTATGAGGTCCCGCGCCACCTACCTTATGCCGCACGGAACTACACTCAGAGACACTGTGTGACCATATCTATAGCAACCTTTAAGCTCTGGGCGGGCTCTGGGGTGCTCATATGTCCAATAGCACCTAGCAGCATCACAACATCGAGTCTTGGAAGAGGCCCAGGACTGTGGCTGTTGGATGCGCGGAGCATAGAGCAGTACCACTGGACTTAAGCAGTACCCGGCAGAGAGCAGATCAGAGAGTCTCTGAAGAAGCACAAGACAGTGCCTCTGCAAGGAGCCTTTACTCTAATTTGTGTGGGACTCTAAAATATCTGAAAGATCACCTGCACTGAGGTACTCTAAAAAATAAATTACAAGAATATGAGCGTGTTAAATTGGGAGCATATTTAACATATCAATAGGAGTGTGTCTACCAGGAGCAAGATGCTATTTTTAAATGCAAGACTTTTAAATGGGAACAATTTAAAATGAAGAGTTAACTTTAGGTTTATAAAAAATATTGTAATACCTCACTTAAAATTTCTCCCATTTAAAAACGTCTGTATTTTTCATTCATAAATGTAATAGTGGCACATAAGGGAAAAGACGTCTTCTATGTCTTAGCATAAGTAGACTACTATGCACTATAGCGATTTCATTACAAAACCACAGGCTACCATTATGCATAACCTTTTATTGCCACTCCTGTACAGCAGCCCCTTTAAATAATTTTTAACAAAAAACAAACCAGAACTGAAACATCAATAAACAATAAACATCTACTGAATAGAACTCTCCTCCTCTTTTAAATGCTGCTCCTGTTCAGATAAGTACAATCTTAGATTATATTTATGGGTGTGTCTGTTGTTTGGAGAGAAAGAATATATATAAATTAAATTAAAAGCTTCTAATTTTCAGAAACAGTGTGTGTGTGTTTTAAATGTGTAAGTTTTTAGTGTATTTTTAAAAAAGGGGTTTGTTTGATGTAAGTTTTAAGGAATGATATATTATCTTGGTATTAAGACTTGAGCGATTGGCGCATTATTGGGTCAATTGGTGAAGATAATTAGGTTTAAAACAAAGTGGAGGAGCACGTTCCTTTGCACACGTGCTTACCGAAAATTTAAAGTTGGCACGATTGCTTAGGGACGAGCCGCCTGGGTCATGTGCTTGCAAACCGCTTTGTATTGAAAGTACGCGGTAGCCTGCACGAGACTTCTGTGAGAGACAGCGGGCAGGAGTCATGTGAGGCTGAGTAAACAGGCTCACGTAGGGCTGCTCGGGTGAGCTCGTGCGAAGGAGGTGAAGCCTATAGCGTGACAGTTGACTGCGTGCGGTCACGCTATCGGAAAAGGAAACAGAAAAGCATTGATGTGGAAATAAAATGAGAGTAGATGGTTTCTGAGAGGAAACCAGTCACGATCGAACAGCGGAGCGAGGAGGTGCGTTTTTTGGGAAGTTGACAATTGAAAGTCTATACTGTTAAGGATTAGAGGCAGAACAGTTAAAGTTTTTATTTATTTATGAGAGATGACTTCGGAATGTAGTAGTGTAAATCAACAAGTGGTTGAAGGGAGAGTAAGTGAGGAAAGTTTGTGGAAGTTGATAGAAAGTGAAATGAAAACTTCTGTAAGGGAAGTAGTAGAAATTGTAATGGATAGGAAAAGAAAGGAAATTAGGTCTGACGAAGATTTTTGGTCCTTTTCAGAAGATGATGAAGGCAGAAAAGAGAGTAGATAAGCTAAAAAGTCTAGGAAAACAAAATATTTAAATAAGAATAGCAAGGATAGATTTAACTCCACGACAAGGGTTTATGTCTGTGGCGGCACGCAGAGCATAGGTGTCCATAGCGGCCCACAAGATTTATCCGAAGAGGAATATGCAAAGGATATTGACGATAAAGTCGTGCCGAGTGGTGATAGAATGTATGATGAATATATATTTGATGTAAATCAGGACGATGATTTAAATGATGATCTAAAGAATGATAATGCTTCCTTATCCAAGACAGTGATTAAGGATCCATTAGGGAAGAAATGTTTAGTCCATATGAGTTAAGGCACCCAAGAAGTGCAGATTAGTGGCCTCTAGATGATGATGGTCAATTTATAAAACAATGGATACAAAAATCTCTTATTAAGAGCTGAGTGCTCAAGGCCGCAGTTTGATAACAAGGTGTGTTTCACATCAAATCTTGATCCAGATATGATTTCCTACTTATTTTTCAGGGCTGTTGACAGAACAGAGGAAATCTGTTTCAATGAAAATAAATCATGGCAAGCAAAGAACTAAGGGGTCCATTAGGATGGCGGGCGGAAAATTACCCCGACTGCCATGGTCGCGGGAAAAGACTGCCCGCCAGGACCGAGGAATAGAGTTCAATTAGTATGCTACGCAGTCGAAATCCGACCTCAGCGGTACGATCGCAGCCATTAACATTGGGGTGGTTGCTGCTGCCAGCAGCACCGCCGCGATGTCAAAAGGAGCATGTCCTGCATTTCCCTGCACTGCGTGGCAGGCACTGCACAGTGCCTGCCACCTGGTACAGGGACATGTAGGGGGGTACCATGGGTACCCCCAGTGCACCCACACCCCCCCAACACATTGGGGGCCCGCAATGGGCCCCTGGAACCTGTCTCTGCCAGCCTTACAATGGCGGTTCCACCGCAGCGGAAAGGCTGGCTACCACCGGCATCATAATCATGCCAGCGGAGCCTGGCCGTGCACCGGCCCCAATTTAGCTGTCCAGCTTCGCCCGCCGGCAAGCGTGCGGACTGCTACCGCCAGCCTGGTGGTGACCATCCGTCCGTCATCCTAATAGACCCCCAAGTGAGGAGGCAAAAGGTTTGCTGTTTGGTGAAGGCTTGGTAAAGAGTTTGAGCAAGCATGTGTCTACAATTACTGCTCTAGAGAAAGCACAAACAAATATGAGGAAGGTTTCTGGAGGTGTTTTTGGTAGGGCCAGCAGACGGGACTGTATACTGGCCGGGGGTTTCAGGGGTCCCAATATAACTATGTATACAGAGGAGCAGGAAGTTTCTTCCCTCGATTTACCAGAGGAAGTCGAGGCAGAAGTCAGACGACTTCTGGATCATAGGGTGAGTATGCAGATAACTTTTGGTTCTACCCTAAAAAAGACGGAAGACGTTTGCAACTATTTCAAAAGAAATGGGAAAAGATAATAAAAGATCCATGGGTTTTTAAATGTGATACAGGGATTCGACATAGAATTTGTACAACAGCCATTTCAGGTAAAGGAACCAAAAAGGTTAATTTTATCCCAGGAACAGGTGAGAAATGCAGATTTAGAAATAAAGGAAATGTTACAAAAAGGGGTGATTTCTATGGTAGAGGATCACATGAAAGGTTTTGTAAGCACTTTGTTTTTAGTGGAGAAAAAGGAAAAAGGATGGAGACCATTTAAAAACGAAGTTTAAATTTGTTTTTAGTTTACAGGAATTTAAAGTTGGAAGGGATCCATCTTTTAAAGGACATGTTACAGTCAAAGGACTCGTTGGTGAAGTTGGATTTGAAAGATGCTTGCTTCACTATCCCAAAGAAGGAAGAGAGTCGGAAATGTCTAGAGTTCAGATGGAAGAACCAGTTATATCAATTACTGTGTCTCCCTTTTGGTCTGTCTTCGGCGCCATGGTGCACAAAGGTGATGCCTGTAGTTGTACCTTATTTGAGAGAAAGGGGATTCCATTTGATTGTGTATTTGGACAACATTTTACTGATGTCTCAGGATGCAGTGGAATTGGTTTCACAACTCAAAACAACAATAATTATGTTGGACAGTTTACGAATCTTGATAAACAGGAGAAATCGATTCTAATACAGTCTCAGAATTTGGAGTTTTTAGGATTCAGGATTTGGAGACGTTGTAAGGTTACCAGCAATAAAAGTGAAGATGATAAAGAAAGAGGTTCAAAGAGCTTTGAAGAAGATGTCTCTGACTTTAAGAGATTTAGCAAGGATTTTAGGGTTGTGTTCTTCCTCGATCCAAGCTATTTTTCCAGGGCCTTTGCATTATCGTGCCTTACAAAGAGTGAAGGTAGATGCCTTCCAAAGGGTTTTATGGTATGGAGACAAAGTGAGGATGAGTTAGGGGGAGAAAGAAGACTTGGATTGGTGGTTGCACAATCTGGAAGCATGGAAAGGAAGAGCGATTTTTGGATGTATTCCAGATTTTGTTCTGGAGACAGATGCCAGTCAATTATGATGGGGAGCACGATTAAGGATTCAGGAGACAGGTGGTGCTTGGTCAGGACTAGGAAGGATCTTCATATAAATTGCCTGGAATTGATGGCAGGGTTGTTTGCCTAGAGGAGATTCAGGGACAGACGGTTTTGATGAAAATCGACAACATTTCAGCAGTAGCTTATATAAACTGGTTAGGAGGTTGCAGTTCGAAGGGACTTTCGGATGTTGGGAAAGAGTTTTGGATGTTTTGTTTGGAACACAAGATTTCATTAAGAGTGGAGTATCTTCCAGGAGTCCGGAATGTTGTAGCAGATTGGAATTCGAAACGTGTGAAGGATTACAGCGATTGGATGCTGGAGAGAGAGTATTTCAGGAAGATAGAACAGATTTTGCGCCAATTGGAAGTTGACCTGTTTGCTAACAGATTGACTTGTCAGATGATGAGGTATTGCAGTTGGTTACCAGATCCAGGGGCTACGGCGAGAGATGCATTTCAGCAAAATTGGTCAGAGATGAAAGGATATGCTTTCCCTCCATTTGCAATGATCCAGAGGGTACTTCTGAAGGTAAGGAGGGAAGGATAAGGATGTCAGTTGGTATTGGTAACACCTTTTTGGGTGTCTCAGTCATGGTTTCCAGTGGTGTTGGAATTGGCAAGCGAGATTCCTTTGTTCATTCTAGTAGAGGAAGGCTTGTTAACAAATGAGGAAGGAGAAGAACATCCTTTGGTTCAGAATGGAATGTTGAACCTTCTTGTTTGGAAGGTGTCAGGAGATCCTAAACATTCAAGGGCTTTTCACAAGGGGCTGAAGAGTTACTCGAGGAATATTGGGCATCAGGGACTAGGAAAAGATATAAAGGAGGTTCAAACTTGTGGGTTCGTTGGTGCTTGGAAAGGAATATGGATCCGATTAAGGCACCTGTAATGGAGGTTGTTAATTTTTTAGTGGAGCACTTTGAGAAGGGATTAAGCTATAGAACTATAAATTGTCATAGATCAGCAATTTCAGCAGGACATGTTTTTCTCAGGGGTAAATCAGTAGGTAGCAATGTTTTGGTTTGCAGAATGTTAAAGAGTATGAGACTGAAGAGACCACCTAGAGCACAGTATGATGTATTGTGGGATGTAAATTTGGTTTTAAAGTTGTTTCTTGATTGACCAATGAATACATATTTGAATAATAAGAATCTTTTTGTTAAGCTGGCAACACTTTTGTGTCTGATATCATGTAGAAGAGTATCAGATGTGAAATGTCTAGAGGTAAACAATAGGAATTTCAGTCCGGATGGTATGTTTTTGAATTACGTAAAAGAACTAAGACTATGTCAACTTCAATATTTTATCCGAAATATGAGGAATGTAAAGAATTATGTGTGGTTGATTGTTTGAAAGAATATGAATGTAGAGTATTGGGGAATAGAAGAGATGGTGAGTATCAGCTATTGCTATCTTTTGTTAAACCATTTAAAGCATTAACTATGGTGACAATTTCAACTTGGGTGAGATTTCACAATGGAGTGAATATGGAAACCTCATTTCGTATGGGGGCAATGGCAAGTAAGTCTTGTTGGTATGGTGGAAGTCTGGAGAATATTTTAAAAGCAGCAGATTAGTCAAATGTGGGCACTTTTGCAAAACATTACTTTAGACCGATTGAGCATATGTCCGAAGTGGTGTTGAAGGGCTTTCAACATGCATACTGGTAGCCTCCGGTCTTGTAATGAAATGACAATTCTCAGATTAACATGACAAGAGAATGACGATTCTCCAATTTCTATGCAGAGAGAATCTTGATTTCATTAAAGACATACGGAGGCTAACATTATGCAAATACTTTTATTTGCTGCCCAACATGCAGCTCTTAAAAGAATGCAAACACATCACAATAGATAGAACATTGACAACATAACAAGGAGCCAGTGTACACTCCAATCTTCCTCTTGGGCTGCGATGACACAGACGCAAAATGAGGTAAACCAGTTATTCGTAAACGTTTTTATCTGAGAAAAGAAATCAAAAATACACTGTATAGTGAAAGAAGTATGAGCAGATGAAACACAATATGACAATTGCAAAACATAGAATTCATATTGCTATATTAGAAATTCATATAATTATATTAATGATGTACAAATCGATCAAACCCAAACCTCTCAGGGAGAGGAGGGTGGGATAATGTTAGCCTTTGTATGTCTTTAATTAAATCAAGATTCTCTCTGAATAGAAATTTGAGAATCGTCATTTCATTACAAGACCGTAGACTACCATTATGCATGTTTAAAGCCATGTAGAGCTAGACCGCTAACATGCTCTATTGGTCTCAAATAGAATTTTGAGAAGGTATCTGCATTGGACCAATCTGCAGCTTTAAGTATTTCTGGCAGGGAACCTCCTGCCCAAAACACTTTGCTAGCCATAGCACCCCTTGAAGAGTGAGCTCCAAATCTAGAGAGATCTACACCAGCTTCATGCATAATCAGACGTACCCATCTGGCTAAAGTGGCTGAAGAAACAGGTCTAAAAGGTCTAACATATGACAAAAGAAGCTGTTCGGTGTCAACAGGTCTAAAAACAGAAATCTTATTGTCATAACATTTCATACAATGCACCACACACAATTTGTCACACTCGTGAAAGAAGGGATAAAAGACAGATTCTGACATGGTTTTAGTTCTCCTCCAGATATCAAAGTGAACACCTTCAGAGGAATAAAATGTATTAGAAAGTTCCAAAGCTTTAATGTCTAAGACCCTTCTAAAGGAAATCAGGCACAAAAGAGTCGCCAGTTTCTCTTTTAAGAGAGAGTAAATTGTTGACAGGCCAGGAAATGAAGAGGTTAAAGATAAGGTTAACATCCCAAAGGGATTCATAATGGGTCTTAGGAGGTCTCCTCAATCTAATACCTTTCATAACTCTCTTAATTAAAGGGTTGCTACCAATGGAAAGGTTATTGACCAATGCATGCCCGGAAGAAATTGTTGATCTGTAGCAATTGATTGTTCTATAAGAGAGGCCAGATTCAAAAAGACAGGCAAGATAGTTAGCTATTTGCTGTAAAGAGGCTTGTATGGGATCCAGATCCCTTTCCAAGCACAAGCAAGACCACTTTCTCCATACACCTGTATATCTTTTCCTTGTTCCAGGTGCCCATGAGGCTTCCAAAAGGCTCTTAGCCTCTCCTGAAAGTTCACAATATATTCCAGAACTGCTGAAATCCTCCAGACAAGAAGGTTCAACTTCCCCTCTAGAACTAAAGGATGTTCTTCTCCGTCCGGACCCTGGAGGAGGCCTAGCGATGATGGGATTAAGCGTGGAAAGTCCACCGCTAACTCCATTACACCGGGGAACCAAACTTGTGATTTCCAAAAGGCTGTTATGAGGATGATTGAACAAGACTCGAGTCTCACTTTCCACAACAGTCTCTGAATCATTGAGAAGGGGGCAAAAGCATAACCCCTGATTCCCGTCCACGATTGGAGAAAGGCATCTACCCCTGATGCATTGGGGTCCGGTCTCCAGCTGAAATACGTCTGAACTTGATGGGTTAATCTGCTTGCGAAAAGATCTATCTGAATTGGACCCCATAACTCTTGAATCAGTGAGAAGATCTCGGAATTCAATTTCCAATCGCTGGAATCGTGGAGATAACGAGAATTCCAGTTCGCTCTCAGACTCTGAATTCCCGGAATGAATTCTGCCCTGAGAATAATCTTGTAATCCCAACAAAAATACCAGATCCGCTTGGCGATATCTGAGAGATTCTTGGATGTCGCGCCACCCAGACGATATATGTGTGAGACAGAAGAAAAATTGTCCAAATGGATTAAGGTATTGGAGTTCTTTAGAAGCTCTTTGAAGCTCATAAGCGCATTCAGAGCTGCTAACATCTCCAGGGAGTTTATGTGGAGGGATTGTTCCTCTAGGGACCACCTCCCCCGGTTTCTAAATTGTTTAGACGAGCGCCCCATCCCCGGTTGCTCGCATCCGATTCCAGAGTAAAGTCTGGAATATTCCCGAAAATAGCTTTCCCATTCCAGGCTTGAAGGTTTTTCAACCACCAAAAAAGATCTTCTTGGCGCGTCCCCTGAGAGAGGAACTGAGTCTTCGTACAAAACACCGTTCCTCAAGGCTAAGGCGTTCAGTCTTTGTTAAACCCCTGTAATGGAGTGGACCTGGTGAAATAGCTTGGATGGAGGAAGAAAGGAGACCTAGAATCCTGGCTAGGTCTTTGAGGCAGACTAAATCTTTCAAAAGGATGAGGGAGTCTAGTTTCTTTATCTTGGTAACCTTTTTGTGTGGAAGTATTAAACTGGAAAGAATAGTATTTACTTGGAAACCACGGAATTCTAACTCCTGTGTAGGAACCATGATGGATTTCTTTATATTTACGCTGAAGCCCAGATTCTGATGACGGTCTATTGTCATTTTTAAATGCTCCTGAATAATCAAAATGTCTTGAGACATAATGAGGATATCGTCTAAGTAAATTATCAGACAAACTCCCCTCTTCCTGAGAAAAGAGAACACTGGTCGTAGAACCTTGGTGAAACACCAAGGTGCTGAGGAAAGTCCGAAAGGGAGACACTGGAACTGATAGAGAGTCCCTTTCCATGTCAAACGGAGGTACTTGCGAAAGTCCTCGTCCATGGGTATCGTAAAAAAGGCATCTTTGAGGTCTAGTTTTACTAGCCAATCCTTTGCTTGCAAAATGTCTCTCAAGAGATGGATACCCTCCATCTTGAAGTGTCTGCAAGTTAGAAAGTTGTTGAAATATTTTAAATTTATGATGGGACACCAACCTTTGTCCTTCTTTTTGACTAGAAAAATGGTGCTTAGAAAACCTTTCTGAATCTCTGATAAAGAGATCTTTATAATGGCTCCTTTTTGGTAAATTTCCAATTCTATCAGTTTTGAATTCTCCATGTCTAAAGACATCTCTCTTGGGATTTTTTCCTGAAATGGTTCTTTCCAGAAATCTATCTTGAACCCAACTATTGTTTCCAATACCCAAGGGTCTTGAGTAACTTTCGTCCAATTGTGAGCAAAGTGTCTCAGTCACCTTTAGGGGGAAAGAAGGCTCTGGCTTACCTTGGTAAGTGGGTCTGCCACCGCGGGATCTTGAGCCCCTTCCTCTTGTGGGATAGAAATTTGAGTACGAGCGGTAGCCTCTATTGGAGCGGAAAGAGCCTCTTTCATCTTGGGGATAGAAATGGGACCTGTAGAAGCCTCGGCTGACAGGCTGTCTCCTCCTGTCAGCCCTTCCAAAAACTGTGCGACCTCCAAAAACTCTGCGCATGCTTGATTGGGCTCTACTGAAGGCGTTAAAGGTGGATACATATTTTCCGAGGGATTGGACAAAATTGTCCCCAAACAATAATCCTTTTGCATCACACATGTCCTCTCTTGCAGAAAGATCTGTGAGCTTGGGATTCATTCTTAAGAGAACCGCCTTTCTACGTTCAGTAATGAGGCTAGAGTTGGCGTTACCGACAAAGTAAATTGCTCGTTGAGACCAACGTCTTAAGAGTTCAATGTCGACCGGAGTATTATTGGTCCTTGCCTCTTCGGTCATATCAAGAATTTTGGATAGTGGGCCGAGAACGTTAAGTAATTTGTCCTGGCACTGCTTCAGGCATTTTTCAATTCCTTTTCGAGGATCCCTTCCAGATTTAAATAGGAAGGTGATGATCTCTGGATCCAGGTTAGGGGTATTACAAATCTTGTCCTCCGAGGAGAGGCAAGGGCACTCATTTCGCATAAGATTGCATGTATCCCTATCTAAGGGTTTCCTTACTCTCTGAGAGAGATATTTTCCGACGTGGTCCATTGGCCACCATTCCGAACTGCGAGGGTGGCGAATAGCAGTTGGATTAAACATTTGCCCACCAATAGAGGATGAGGTGGAAGGATTATTAATATTCTCATCCAGATCCTCCAAGGTGTCCTGGGGATTGAAAATGAATTCATCCATATTTTGATCCACATAAATTGGAGATTTGGGATCTTCATAAAATTCATTTGTACCGTAAAGGTTACCTTGATTTATCTCTGTCCCAAGATATTGGGATCTCTCCTTTGTGCTGCCATGAGCACCAAAATCTATTGTAGCGCGAAGGCTACCAACATCAAACGCACGGCTAGGTGCCTCGTTCATATGTTACCTTTTTTAAGGAACTTTTCCTCTCTTTTTAGGGCCTGATGTAGAGGGGGAGTGTAAGATCCAAAATACGATGAAAAGAGTTTGGTTGAAAGTAAGTTTAATCCAGGATAAAAGACCCCATCCACAAACAGCTTGTACACCATTCAGGCTCTGGTCTCAACTGCTTCTACCAAGAGCCAAGGATTCTAATCACCTAGCAACATCTCATGGTTCCATGAGATGCTGCTAGATGCTACACATCTCCCTTCTTTACAGACAATAAACAAAGCTTACAACACCAGCAATATTTACCCCACATTTACAGCAGTATTTTACCCCACATTTAGAACCAAATAGGAACACATAAAAACATTAGCATACATAGTCTTTAAGATGCTTCGGTGTAGAGATAGGCCTAGAAGATCTCCGTGCATGTGACAAGGACTCATCTTGTAGGATCTTCCCTTGCGATGGAAAAACTGAATTACTTGGAACTTCTTTAAGTCTCGTAACCAAGTCCTTCCTCGCCACAACCACCCTATTCAAGTTCCACACCCGGTGATCCGCTGTTTTAACCGCATTGTTAAACAACTTAATGACCTGAATAGGTTTCAAGAAGGCCCCTTTACCTTTTCCCTTACGAGGATTCTTGATTAGTACCCAATCCCCCACTTTCACCATCGTTTTTTTTACAGACTTCTTTACATCATGCAAAATCTTTCTTTCTTCAATTTTTTTTTTCTCTACCAACCTCCAGTCATCTTTCTCGTTTTCCCTAAAACGATTAGGCTGAAGATCATTTACCCAGGAAGGTGTAACTAACGAGTTGGCACACCTTCCCCTAAACAACTCAAACGGTGTCCTTTTAGTGACTGCATGAGGTGAAAGCCTATGTACCTTAACTTTTATAAACACTTCTGCTCACCAATCTAGACCCGCTGATCTTGCCATCTCAATCGTTTCCTTGAGAACCCGATTGAACCGTTCAACAAGCCCATTTGTCTCTGGGTGATATAGAGAAGACTTCTTGTGTTTGACACCATAAGAACACAAAAATTCTTCCATCTCCCTAGAGACTAATTGTACTCCATTATCTGTGAGTATTGCATTAGGAATGCCCTCTCTATCAAACATTTTTCTTAAAAAATCCTTAACATGTTTAGATTCAATCCCACTCGTTATAGCTATTTCTGGCCAACGAGAAAAGAAATCAACTAAAACCAGAACGTACCACTCAACACCAGAAACAGAGATCGGGCCTAAAATATCAAGTCCAACCTCCTTCCAAGGAGCATCAGGTCGGTCCCTTATTATCATGGGTTGTGTTCTTGGTTTGTTCACTCTGTCACTAAGTGCACATTGCATGCAGTCTCTTATTTTCCGTTCAATTAACAAATCCATACCTGGCCACCAGTAAGATCATAAGTATTCTTTAGTTTTAGACATACCGAGATGCCCCTCATGAGCCAAAGAAATTAACTCATCTCTAAGAGAGGTAGGGGGGACCAATCTTGCCCCTCTGACAAGAAAACCATCCTGATCCGCAAGTTGATCTTTAACGTGCCAAAACTTATCCACCTCCTCATTCTTACTTTTCTCATTCCAACCTTCTTTTAAACAAACTTTGACTTTTGCTAAAACATCGTCTTCAATAACCGCACTCAACCACCTTTCTTTCTCTATAACTCCCCCTTCAATGAAGCAAACCATTTCTCCATCCTCTTCATCCTCTTCTTCTAGACCTGAATTGTCACACACAACCAACCTTGACAATGCATCAGCTACCTTGTTCTGTATGCCTGGAATGTACCTGACGTCAAAATCATATTCTTGTAAAGCGACTACCCACTTTGTAATCCTACTGGAGATCGCATCTATACCCTTATTTTTAAATACCTCACATAAGGGTTTGTGATCTGTCCTGACCTCAAATGTACCACCCCAAAGCAAATTTCGTAGTTTCTTTATAGACCAGTGGACTGCCAGAGCTTCCTTCTCTATGACAGAATACCGTACCTCAGCACCTCTTAAACTCCTAGACAAGAATAAAATCACATTATCATCTCCATTATTCCTTTGCATCAACACCGCACCCAAACCTTTTACACTTGCATCCGTCACTAACACCAATTTTTTGTCCGGGTCAAAACTGCTGAGTTTGGGCGCTAGCTCTAATTTCTTTTTGATTAAACAAAATTCTTTTTCACACTCATCATTCCAAACAAACTCACATCCTTTATGTAGTAACGTCCTCATTGAGACACAGAGGGAAGCAAGAGCCAAGGATTCTAATCACCTAGCAACATCTCATGGTTCCATGAGATGCTGCTAGATGCTACAGGGAGTCTCCGTCCGAAAGTGAAAAACAAATTTCCTCGACGGGGGAAGTCCTCTTTCTTTTAGTTAAAGTGGCATCAACTGCTTCCCTGATGGAAGACTTAAGTTCTTCCCCAATCAATCGTTTTAAATTATCACCCAGTAGTTCCTTAGGGGACTGTGGTGGGTTAACAGTGTCAGGGTTCATTATAAGGCTAGGCTTAGTTAGATTTATTAAAATAATAATGGCCCTTGTAAGGACTACTTACATAAAGTCCTGGTTAAACTCAGCTCTGATCCGTTTAAAAAACGAAAGTCAGGATGCAGTAAAATGGTTTTCAAACCGAATGTCAAGAGAGAACAAGCATTTGCAATGCAATAGGTCTCGCATTTATTCGAGTTTGAGCTATTGGCATTGTAAATGACAGTGCCTTTTATTTATGTTTTAAAAAAACCAAACTTAAATAAAAAGCATTGTCATGTACAATGCCAATAGCTCAAACTCGTATAAATGCGAGACCTATTGCATTGCAAATGCTTGTTTTTTTATCGCAAAGAGTAAATATCTGGGCTCTAGAACTTCTAACGCGACACCAGATGCAGCTCATGCCTGCAAAAAGTTTGCTAGGCAAAGGGATAGAGGGGTCATAAACCCACCGCCCCCCACTACACTTCAAAAGCAAAGACAAGGAATTCGAGCAAAGGGACCCCATAAAACTTGTGCTTATCTCAAGGAAGCACATTCTTCAAGACAAGCAGAACAGAGCAGGGAGTCCTCAGCAACAACACAGATCGTTCGTTTACTATTACCAGCGCGAGTTTGCTGCTGCCTTGGGGGCAGCACATTACTTGTAATAGGCTGCACTGACCTTGCGTGAGTCCAGGACACCTGTTGAAAGCTGTGCCCTGGGACAGAGGGGAACAGTGCATCCATTATGTAATACGGGCCCTGGTAACTGTGTGAGTGCGTCTGTGTGTGTACCTCCGTGCGTGTCTGTATGTGTGTTTGTATGTGTCTGTACGTGTGTCTGTGTGTCTAGGTGCGAGTGTGTAATTGTGTTTGGGTGTATGCGTGGTGCGTGTGTCTGCCTCTCTGAGTGTCTGTAAATGTGTCTGCTTGTGTGTCTGCGTGTCTAGATGCAAGTCTGTATCTGTGTATGAGTGTGTGTCTGGCTCTCTGAGTGTCTGTCATTGTGTCTGCCTGTGGGTCTGCTTATTGTGGATAGTCGTAAATGCACCAACTGTGTAATCTAATGTCTTGAGTTTAGGTGCGAATGTTCCTTCTCAATTATTGTTCAAAATGCCTGCGCCTCTTTTCTTTTGGTGTTGGGGCGGAGGCAATGTGGGTGAAGTGAGGCCCCCTGTGGTACTACTTTTGTTAATCACACGTGGGTTATTCACTCAGCGTGAAGACAATGAGAAAGGGGCCTGACTGGTGGTAGCATGTGATCAAATACAGAAAGCGCCCCCGTCTTTGAAGTGACTGGCTTAAGCACACAGGGGCATGGTGACGTCACAAACACTGGGGTGGAACTCCGTTTCAAGCAAGCATTGCCGAAGCCAATACGTCGGCCTGGCATTTTGAATCCTAACTAAAACGTCTTAGAACAAGGGGCGTTTTAGGAAAATGTGATCGATGTATGCAAGTCTAGTTTGCATAGACCACAGTGAACTTCAAAGTAAAAACATTTAAACAATATTACATCGAAGCTGCTTTCCATGCTAACTTGGCGCTTTGTTCTCTGAGGTAAGAAAACACTCAGTTTTACTGTCAGGGAACCGGGCGTGCAGGTTGCTGTTTGAAGATGTCGCGTGTCTGCTTCGTCTACACCTCGCTGAAAAGTCTGCTCACGCTTAATACCCAGTTAAAGGAGGCTTTGTTGCTGGCTCGGGGGCTTTGATATTTTAACAAATTGCCTCCTTTTGCCGTAGTTAAGCATGAGGAAGTTTGATATTATGTTCTGTGCGAGCGTCAGGAGATTGGAAACCGGAAGGCATTGTCATGCAGGCCCGGCTGGTGAAAAGCTTTATTTACATCGCGATCACATCAAAGCGGCCGCGAAAGTGAAAGCAAACGAGTGCTTTCAGGCTGCCAAATGGTGCGCGCGCCCGGCGCACATGCACTGTATTTGGAGGCCTGAAAGCACTCGTTTGCACTTCCAAAACTCGCTTACTATAAGTCTCGCCAGTGCAGCGCTAAAGCGCTGTCTCAGGCGAGACCTAAAAATCCAACTCTAAAAAGAGTATTAAATAAGGCCACTAGATGGCGCTTGTGCTCAGTTACAATATTTTGTAAATAAATCAAAGGGGAGAGGCTCCGTTGCTCCGGCTCGCAGAGGCACCGTTACGCGCTCGTTAAAGGGTCGTAACCATGGTAACCTCAAGCTGAGCCAGAGGGAAATGATGCATGTGATGGCGCGCTCCCGCGTCTCTCAGCAAGTTGCTAAGAGACTCGGGAGTCAAAAACCACGATTGGCGCATGCGCCGATATTCATTTCCTTTTCTCCCCGTTATTCATCCACATTGAGATCGTAGTCAAATAATACAATCGGCACGCATCCTGTAAATTCAATTTATATTCATGAAGACAACAAGATGAGCGTCACGAAGTAAGCGCTCCAAAGCCTTAAAAAACATCGGTTTTGTTTTGTTAGAAATTATAAAAGAGGGGTACTTACCTGCTTTCTCCAGCCACCGCTTAGCGATCGGAGGGAAGGTGAGACTAAAACCTATTCCTGGCCATAAATTGGACCGTGAAAAAGGTCGCTCCAATAAAAAACAGTTAGCAAAGGCTAAACAAGCACTTATTCATGAAAATATACAAGACAGCAGATAGTATAACTCAAACCATACAATTTGACTAAAATAAAGAATAGTTCATAGCAGTAAACCTTAACTCATAAAAAACAGTACTTATCTGTGTCAGAGCAGCGAATAAAGAGGAAGATTGGAGTGTACACTGGCTCCTTGTTATGTTGTCAATGTTCTATCTATTGTGATGTGTTTGCATTCTTTAAAGGGCTGCATGTCGGGCAGCAAATAAAAGTATTTGCATAATGGTAGCTTCCGGTCTTGTAATGAAATCAGGATGTCATTAAAGACACGGAGGCTGACATTATCCCTCCATTCTTGCCCTTATAAAAAAAAACATTTATGTATATAAATGGCATATTGTGATCAGTAATTGTTTGGTTTAAAAAAAATATTAATAATAATAATAAAAGTTTGGGCATGGTATTATAATACTGTGTATTTTAAATAAGAAGATTTGTTTTTGTTTTCAATAGAGTTTTCTGATTGCAGAATCTCAGTCGTAAAAGAGTAAGAAATACATTGAATATAAAAGTTGAAGAAGATGGAGAAGTGGCTTTACATTTTTAATTTAAAAGAGGAGGAGAGTTCTATGCAGGAGACATTTATTGTTTATTGATGTTCCAGTTCTGGATTGTTCTTTGTTAAAAATTATTTGAAGGGGCTGCTGTACAGGAAGGGCAATAAATGTTTATGCATAATGTTAGCCTCCGTGTCTTTACTGAAATCCTGATTCTCTTGTCATGTTAATCTGAGAATCGTCATTCTTCCCTCTCTCTTTTGTATTTGCTAGCTTCAAGAGTTTTCATTGCCACAGGGAAAGATTTAATGAGTACCCAGATCAGAATGCTGGCAGCACGAATCAGGTACTGGGGGAATTGCTTTCCAGTAGTTTGGAGACTTAGGGTCTGATTGAGAATTAAGTGGACAGGTTACTCCATCACAAACGTTATAGATATCCTGGCACCATATCACAAGTGCATTATATTCAATGGCACTTGTAATACGGCGGACTGGTAATCCGTCATGTTTGTGATGGAGTAACCTGTCCGACGAACTCTAAATCAAGCCCTTAGTAACATAGATTTTTTATTTATCTATTGTAGCTCCTTGAGGCCAACATATTATCTAGCCTTGCTCCTGGCTCTTATAGTTACCAGTGAGTCTCTGTGTTAGTGAACCTCTGTCAGTTTGCTGCCCCATTCTGGTTCTCCCTTCTTTCTCCTCCCAAGGACAGGCTGGTGTGGCCTGGTTTCATGCCCAGCTATTTCCTAGGGTTTCAAACACAGATACACACACTCCTTGGCTAACTGTGGAGCGCGTGTACAGTCTTTGCCTTCCCACCAAGGCTGCAGACAGCTGTTTCTGGGGTCATCTGCAGAGAAAATAGGAAACTGCTGGTGTGACGAGACACCTGTGTCACCATCCGTACAAAGGAAGGCTTCTTGAGCAGCACCAAGACGAGCATTCTGTCCATGCTTGTGCATCAAGGTGCTCGTTTTTCTTAGGACTCAACTACGGTTACACCCAGAGCACCTGCTGCAAAATGTGCTCCAGAGGTGGCTGTGGATGTGGACTCAGGCCATCTCTTACTATAGCCTTCTGATTGGAATATGGGAGAGGGTGCCTTATGGTTGAGGGCAGCATGAGGAGCATGGGGGCCTACTGCTCTTGATGCAGATTGGGGTGTATAAAATCTCCCTACTTCCACGGATAGAGTAATTTCACAGTTACACGCACATACACTCACCATACACTAGGGCCCATTTCACTAACATACACTCAAATACTCCACCAGCATTGAACCTGTGGAAAGAAAACTCCTAAAACTCCTAAACCCCACATCTACACCGAGGTCGATAAGACCTAGTTATTGCAATTATCATAATCTAAACAAACTATACAACAATAATCAAATAGAGTACTCAATAATTGACAAGAAATAATCACCAACACCGTATTTAAAATTATGATTCTTTATCTAAAATTAGTCAGAAGAAATTAATCAGAATAAATCATTTTCTCATAATTACCTATTCTAGCTAAATGTCAGAATGGGTCATCAGGACAAGTCTCTCAGTAGAAATCTCCAAAGTCACCGTCCTCTCAGCATCGATCCTCACCAACGCAGGTTTGGGAAGGAAAATCCCGAATGCAATGACACGGACCCTCTCTAGTCTAGTATATTTATAATGAAACTTGCAATATTAAAGAAACATTAAATGTTTTACACGTCCGCCGAACCGCTGAGCAGAGCGAGCAGGAAAGGATGTAGCATCGCTACATTTGGAAAATCTCCGCTCAGGAAATCACAAAAATAAAAAGACAGAACAGGAACCAAAAATAAAAAAGTATCTATTAGCATCCACATTTCCTCAGCGATGATACAATGAGCAATGAGCTCAGAGTTCTTTCTTAACAGCTCCTTTGTCCTCCAAGGCTGTCCAATACATCTGGAAACTTGCCCAGAACTGCTGCTGTCCTCACGGAAAGTTTTAACCAGGCAAGGACTGTGGTCAGATGTCTCGTGATCATATTCAGCAAGGCCCTCTCATCACAAATTTCTCACTCGAGGCCAGGCTGCAAACGGCGGACATTTTTGGTTAGGCCAAAATGGACGATCTTAATTAAAAGAGACAAAAACAACGTTACCACAGCATAATGATTAAACAGTGTTAACCCCACTAATACCCTTATGTGTATGTAATTATCTAGCTTTTGCAACACAGAAAAGCATTAACTCAAAAGCGTTTCGTGCTTAAAATAAACAGCACTCAGCAACATTTATTTAATAAAACATGCACATTGTCAATAGTCAACACATACGCGTTCCCACGTGTAGTTCTCTCTTGTTAATACATACATGTTGATAAGTAAAAAACACTTACACAAAACAAATAATTAATAATTAATGATTATTATGTTAACTATGACAAATAGACAAACCAGAGCTTAAAACCCAATAGATTTTTATTAGAAAATCCTGCTCCAGCAATCCCCCCTTTGGTGATTTTATCACCAAATAACCCAAAAAACATTTAGTGAAATTTAGTCCCATTTTAGGAGAAATTGGAAATGTCTTTTCCTCCTTACACAACACTACACACCAGACACTCTTTCATCATCCCTCTTTGTTTCTAAGTAGACACTCTCCCTTAATTCTTCTAATTCAATTTCTTGTGGTTCTCTTTTCAACCTTTTATTTCTCTTTTCATTATTTTTTTTAATTAATTTCTTTTTCCCTCCCCTGTTTTTACAACACAAACACACCAATCTCAATATCAATAAAGCAACAATTATACAAGTTAAAGGAAACAATATCTTACCTATAATAGTACTACCTATTTTTGCAATAAAACTCTTAACAGCTATCACCTTATTAGCTAATTTAGTCCAGATACTTTCAGCTTCAAGTGGTACTAATTCTTCATGTAAATCAGTAATATTTTTGATATAGACCTTCAGGTCTTTACTTTCGTCTGGAATGTAAGTGCAACAATGTTGAACTTTCAGCATTCCACAAACTCCACCCTCCTTAGCCAATAGAATATCAAGAGCAAGTTTATTTTGCATAGACATGGCACGTACGGCAATTAATTCCGTATTCACCAAAAGAAACCCTCCAGCGGTATTTGTCGATAAGCGATCCACCACTGTTGACAGTTTCCGAATCCCATAAGCATTTAAAGAAATTCCCACTGCTGGAATTAAAGCTCCAAAAATGTCACCCACTATTTCAGACCAAGTTTCCCTCTTGAAGCGCATTAGTAAATTAATATGTTCTACATCTTCTATTTTATCTATATGAAAGATCTTTGGAAAAACCAGGCCCACATAACACGTGCCATACCAATGGTCAGGCAACTTGTAATAAGCCTTGTTCCCACAAACATAATACACTCCTGGAAAAATTTTATCTTCTCCACCTCTGAAACCCCATCCTGTTGCAATGAAGTATGTATGATGACATTCACTAGTCCCAACAAAATATGTATCATATTGGGATTTCCCTCTTGTAATGCACAGCTTACCCTTCTGTGGTGCATCTAAAGCTAAAGTTGGACTAGCTCCATTTCTCAATTCTTTTCCCATCTCAATGTCCCAAATTGTCTCACTCACTTTATATTTCCCTGCCTTTTCATGCATACTCAATCTCCTTTCCTCCACCATGTTCAGGAAAGCTTTTTCCTCTTCTTCCAAACTACAAGTTAAATTATTCTTAAAAATGTAATCTAATGTTAATTCTTCTTTCTCAATAAAAATCTCACCAAAAATGTTAGCTTCTTTAGCTGGATTCAGCTCTTTGTTCATTGGCAAGTGCCCAAAAATACTATCTTTGTTAGACATCTCATAATCTATTTTCCCTAACAGATAAAAAACACTACTTAATACACTACAAGAAATTCCATACGTAGCTGGTAAATGGTGATAAGTAACACCCTCTGAAACGGATGCAGGTAATTGCATACAAACGTAGCAATCCCTTACTTCCATTGTCTTCACATATTCGTATAACAACTTTGAAAAAACATTACTAGAAAAATCATTAATTGACCTATTTTTATGCATGTAAGTATTACTAATTCTAGTTGGAACTACTTTTTGCAAATTCTTTTCTACATTTGTCTCATTCTCAGTATGTATTTCAAATGTACCTATTGAAACTCTAAATGTAACTAATAAAGCTAAAATACCCCATAGTAGCATTAATAATCCAGTACAGCAGCAGCACATTCTACACCATCTTCTTAAGAAGGCACATCTACTTTGATTATTATCTATGTTAGCCATTTTACTACTTTGACCTTGTCTTTTGACTTAGCCTCTACTACTCCACTACTGTAATTTCTCAAACTTTGGATTACTTCAGACAGCTGAATTTCAGACTTTCTCCTTTTCACTTTTTCCAAGTGATTTCTTCAGTTCACTCAATTTGGATATTCATCACTTTTCACTCCTCCTTCTTCAGCAACATCAAATTGTATCAGATCATCAACAACATCTTGTGCATCCGACTCTTCTCCAATGTCAGTCAGTATAACTTTTAAGATTCCAACAGATTCTTCCTTTTCCTCAACCACTTTTCTCAAGATCCCCTCCGGATTATCTCGAGTCACTGTTTCTTCTTCTCCTTCTTCAGACAGTGCCACATAAGACCATTCCGGTGATCTGTACTTTTGGTTGGGTCTTCTAATTCTTTTTATTTCCTCAGGTTCTCTTGACTCCTTTTGCTCCTTTCTTTTTACTTCGTTTTGACTCGACACTTCATTCACTTGTTCAGCTTTCGATGTATTCCCTCTTATCAGTCTGTATCTCAGCCTCTTTACTCTGTTGTTAGGCCAAAAATCTCCTCTTACGACCTTTTTCGGTCTTGTTTCCGTATTATTTCTTTCTCCAATCCAAGTTCTCTTTCTCAGAACTCGACCCTCTGATTTTCCATTCTCACTTTCATCCGATTCTGTTTCAAAAGCCTCTTGTTCTTCAGCAGTTTTCTTTCGCTCTTGTTCTTCAGCAGTTTTCTTTCGCTCCACAGTCTTTTTCACCACTATTTGAGACTTCCCTACTTCTTTCCCTCCTCGGGTCTCCGACACGCAATCTTCTTGCTGTCTACTTGTCCCTTCACCTAGCTTATTAGAAGTGTTCCCTACACCTCCTCGGGGGTCTTCCGCAATCTGTCCCTCTCTATCTTCTTCTGACCCTACTTCTTCAGATATAATCTCAAGTGGTTCTTCAATCTCCTCCTCTTCTGATTCAGAAGTAATTTCTGTGGAACTGCTCTTTTCTTTTCTTTTTCCTCCACTGCTTTTTGGAACTTCAGGCTCTTTTTCAGAATCTGATCTCCTTTCTGAGATTCTCAATGGTTCTCTTGAACTTGAAGCCTTTTCTGCTTCTTTTCCTGAACTTTGATTTTTTCTCACTGGTTCTGGGTCTTCATCATCACTGGAATCTGACTCTTCAAAATACTCTCTACCAGTCCCATCCTTTGGGTTTGGAACTCTCAGAGTATGACTCGCATGCACCCAGTTTTTCACACCAGCACACTTCACTGCAGTCGTCGTAGTTAGAATGACTTGTCTTGGTCTTCCCCACCTTGGAACCAAGCAATTTCTTCTTCTGTGAACTTTAATCCTCACCCAGTCTCCTGGACTCAGATCATGAGCTTGCTTCTTCACAAGTGTAGTAGCTTCTTCTCCAATCTGGTGAAACACAGAATGAACTGCGTCAGCCAGGCCTTTACAGTAATCCAAAATCATGTCATCAGTTATTGTCATCAACTTATTGACAGGTACATATGCATGTCGCATTGCACGTCCCATTATTATTTCGTGCGGACTTAAACCAGTAGTTCTATCTGGAGTAGATCTAATAGTCATTAGCACTAGAGGCAAGACATCCGGCCATTTCATGCCAGTGGCTAAACACATCTTACCAATCCTGTTCTTGATTGTGCCGTTTATCTGCTCAACAACACCAGAAGCCTCTGGTCTGTATGCACAATGTAGCTTCTGCTGTATGCTTAATGCTTCACAAATCAAACTCATGAGTTCATTATAGAAGTGTCCACCTCTATCAGACTCAATCGTTACCGGAAATCCGTACCTAGGAATCAACTCTCTTAACAGTAACTTTGCCACTGTTACTCCATCATTTCTCCTAGTCGGATAGGCCTCAACCCATCTTGAAAACAAACAGACTACCACTAGTACATATCTCAGTCTGTTCACTTGGGGCATTTCAATGAAATCAATCTGCATTCTTGTAAAAGGACCTCCTTCTCTGCCTATTGTTCCCAGACTCACCACTGACTTTTTCCCAGTGTTAAATTGCTGGCAAATCAAACATCTTTGACAGATACTTTCTGCAATTGTCCTGAACTTTGCATTGTACCAGGTTTGCTTAAAAGACCTAATCATTGAATCCCTTCCCAAATGTCCCTGGCCATGATACATCCTTGCCATTGCTGACAGCATGGAGTTCGGCATTACTGGTCTGCCATCTCTATAGACCCAAACATGGTCTGTCTCTCTTGGGGCACAACCTGCCTTAATCCAATCTTTCTTTTCTTCTTCCTCTGCCTCATCCTGCAATTGTTTCACTTCATCCCACGTCTCTAAGACATTAGTAAACATCACAGAACAAAAAGACATTTCACCTTCTCGTTCCCGATTAATGGACTGATTATTTTTGGCACAATATTGAGCAATGTCATTTGCATAACGGTTGCCCACTGTCACAAAATCATCTCCTTGTCCATGAGCAGCACATTTTACAACTGCTAATTCTTTAGGTAGCTGTATCGCCTCAAGTAATTTCCCAATCACTTCAGCATTCTTTATTGGAGTCCCACTCGACGTCAAGAAACCTCTTTGTAGCCAAAGTTGGCCAAAGTCATGCACAACTCCAAATCCATACTGACTATCAGTCATCACAGTCGTTCTCAAATCTTTCCCAATTTCACAAGCTTTTGTCAATGCCACTAATTCAGCAACTTGCGCAGATTTCACTCCTTTCAATGATGACGCTTCCATTACTTCTGAAACCTTACACACTGCATATGCTGCACATAGCACACCCTCATCATTCCTCAGGGATGATCCATCCACAAACAACACATGATCACTCTCATGCAAGGGAAGATCCCTTATGTCTGGTCTCGGTTTTGTACAGTAATCAAGCACATCCAAACAATTGTGATCATCTTCTGTTTTCACACCCACATTTTCAATATCCGGCAACAATGTCGCTGGATTCACATTCACACATCTCTCAAGAGTCACATTTGATGCTCCCAGAATGACTTTCTCATATTTAGTCAACCGACTATGTGACATGTACTGAGTTCTGCTTCTCGTTAAAAGAATTGCCACATTATGAGGTACGAATACCCTTACAGGATATCCCATTATGATTCCTCACTCTGTTCTAGGCTTCTGCATGTTGCAGCCACAGATTTCAGACAACCTGGTAAACCCACAGCTACAGGGTCAAGTGTCGATGAGAAGTACGCAATAGGCCTTCTCAATAATCCATGCTTCTGAATTAACACTGAAAGTGCACATCCATTTCTCTCACTGCAGTACAATTCAAATTCTTTTTCATAATCTGGCATACCCAAAGCAGGGGCTTCACACATTCTGCTTTTTAACTCTTCAAATGCTGCCATTTGTTCCCCATCTAGTTCCAATGAGTCTGTCATCTCACTTTTTGTCAGCTTAATCAGTGGCTTTGCTATCAGCGAAAAATTAATTATCCACTGACGACAATAACCCACCATTCCCAGGAACATTCTCACTTCCCTCTGGGTCTTTGGGGCCTTCATTTCCCTGATAATTTTGATCCTGTCATCAGTCACTTTTCTCAGACCTTTCTCAATATTGTGTCCAAGATAATGCACCTCTTTCTTGCAGAATTGCAATTTGGCTGGAGATACTTTTAACCCTCCATCTGCCAGATGATTCAGTAAAGCTATAGTATCTACTTCACAAGCTTCACGTGTCTTTGATGCCACAAGTAGGTCATCAATATACTGCACTAATACTGAGTTTTCAGGCATGATCAAACTCTCCAATGACTATTTCAATAACTGATTGAATATTGAAGGACTCTCTGTATACCCCTGTGGGATACGACACCATGCTAAAATACGCTGGCCAAATCTAAATGCAAAAATCGGCTGGCTGTCATGATGCAATGGAATTGAAAAGAAAGCATGACACAAATCAATCACTGTATACCACTCAGCATCATGTGGAATCTGATACAAAATCACTGATGGATTTGGCACAATAGGACAACATGCCACCACAATTTGATTAACTTTTCTCAAATCCTGTACAATCCTGAACTTCCCATTAGGCTTCTTTAGCCCCATTATCGGTGAATTACACGGACTACTCAGTAGTTCTCTCAGAACTCCCTGCTGAATCATTTTCTCAATTATAGGAGTTATTCCCTCAATTATTTCTGGTGTCATTTTGTACTGAGGAATGTTAGGATAAGTAATTCCCTCTTTCACTGAAATTTTCACAGGATCTACATTATTCATCAATCCCACATCCTCTCCAGTAAAATCCCAAACTGTCCTTTTCACGGTGTCTCTCAGCTCTTGAGGCAAATCCTCTGGATCAAACACAGCATATGCACCAATTAACTCACTCTCTCTATTTTCTAGAGTCATTCGGTACAAAACATCCTCATCTGGTGTTTCAAAAGCTATTCCATCTGGTGTACAAAAAATTGTACAATTCATTTTACAGAGTAGATCCCTACCTAACAGGTTCACTGGACTTGTGTCACAGACGATAAATCTGTGCATGTCTGAAAATTTCCCTATTTGTACTCTTACTGGTTCAGTAAGACGTGTTCTGATTTGTGTATTAGCTACACCAACTACTTGGATTGCTTCATCCGAGAGAGGAAGATTTCTAATATCTGTTGACCTGACAGTTGATCTTGTCGCACCTGTGTCTACTAACAAAGTAACACCTTCTTCATTTATTTTTCCATCCACAAATGGTCCTGCCTGGTCTATTTCTAGAGTTGCACCAAGTATGCACTCTTCCTCCTCTCTTCGGCACCGTCAATAATCACCCTCAGATTCACTCCCTTCATTCTTTAACAAGTACTGTTGTACCTGGTTAGAACGCCTTGGTTTGTTTACCTGCTCATCATTGTAGAATCCCGAATCCGGATTATACTTTTGTGCTCCTCTATTCTGCGGCAAGGGCGGTTTTGGCTCTTGACTCTGCTGTCTCACAACTTTCTGTTGTTGCTGCTGTTGATTATTCCCCTCGTTCTGCACCTGTTGATTTAAGGATTTTCCCTCATTATTCACTAATGGTGGATTGGTACACTCAGATCTCCAATGTCCCAGTTGGCCACAGTTGTGACATGGGAACTTTTTTTTAGCTTCCTCAAGATTCCCCTTTCCTTTCCCTGCATACCTAGGTCTATTCCCTGCATTATTTCCTGCATTATTCGCCTGTTCCACCATCTGTGCTTCCTGTCTTTCCGCAACTTTCACTTGTGCCCACATTGCTTTCTCTTTCAGCTTTCTCTGTTTTGCTTCAATCTCATCACTGAAGTATTTTGCATGTCTCAGAATCTCATCTATTTTCTTACTTTGCCAATCCACAGTATGCTCACGAATTCTTTCACTAATCTCAGGTCTCAGGCCATATACAAATCTGTATACAAAATGACTCAAATCCTTGTCACCCAGGTGTTCATCTCCACTGAATTGTTTAAATGCCAGTATCAGCCTCTCGTAAAAAGCATGAACTGATTCTTTTGCTTCCTGATGTGTTCGATCTATTTTAACCCAGTCTGTTTCTTTTGGAGGTACTTTATTTTTCAGGTATACAATCACCTGCTCATATTTTCTCATTACTTCTGGATCTGGTGCTCCTGTTCTCTGATCTCTTGGATATTCCTCAGTAGGCCAACTCACAACTATTTTACACTCAGCCCACAAGTCTGCTGGAACAATTATATCAAACAGACTATTCAGGTCAATCCACAGCACTTTTGACAATTTCACAAACCTATCTACCTGCCTATACCACTCGACGGGCTTTTCTCTCAATCGAGGGAAATCATTCGTAAATGATAAAATATCCTGTCTGGTCCATGGAACATGTACATATCCTCCTCCAGGTATTTCTCTCATAGGATAAGTATCCACTGGTTTTTCCTTTTCTCTCACAGGAAATGCTGAATAAGTCCTATCCCCTGATTCTTCTCTCTTTTTGTACCATCTATCCTTCCACTTCTCAACATCACCCCATTTTCGCAATAAAGCGATCATCTCTTTAATCTGTCCTGTTCTACCAGTACCATTCAAATTCTCAATGTCTTTGTCTGTGAAATCCATCCTGTAAGACTTCTGCAAAACTTTCACTTTATCAATGTCAACTCCATAGTCATTTGCTATTGCTCTTAATCTGTCATGTGTATTTCTCGCTCTCCAGGTGATGTTCTTACACATAAACAATAATTCACCATCATGATGATTTTTTAGAATTTCTGTTGGAACTGTCCCTGCAACAAGCTCTTCTAATTCTACACGTAACCTAGCAACATCAATTGCTTGTGAATCTTTATCCCTCTTTTGAAGAACTTTCATCCATTCATTCAAATCCTCAGCTGTTATTTCAGTAGATTTTCTCACTGGAACCACTTTCTTCTGCGGTTCTAAAATTGGCATCCCTGAACAACTAGCTTCACCAGTATCCAGTCCTGAATTAGACTCCTCTAATCCTTCACTACATGTGTCATGTCTAAATTTTCCTGCCCTTTTTCCTGAATCTCCTGAAGGACCAGCCAAACTTGTCAATCTATTCCCAACATATGGAATAACCAAACCATTCTCACCCGTCCTCTGCTTATCAAAAACAGGCATAACCGGACCTATGGTTACGGGTACCGTAACAGCGTCTAGATTCTTCGTCAGTTCTTTGATCTTTTCAGTCAACTCCGATGTAGTTCTGGCTAATTCTCTCGTATTTTCGCCACTGCTTCTATTCTCTCTTTCCCTGAAAGGATTACCACTTCTTAACTCAGGTGTCACATTTTCTGTCTCAATGATACGCACTGTATCTCTTATCGGAGAAACAACTGGTGTACTCTCTTCTGGTTCCGGTCTATATGGAGGTGGTCTTTTGTAAATCATGTCATTTAAAACCTCATCCTCATATTCATTAACTCCATATCTTCTCACTTCTGCCTCAGGAACCCTTTCTGTTCCCTCTTCAACTGTTCTCACAGGATATAATCCCTCTGACATACTAGCATCTCGCCATCTCGTCATTCGATCCTGATGAGTTTCACGACCATGTCTCCTCCCGAACATATACCTATAGTTGCCTCCAGACCTCTGTTTCTCTCGCTCATGTACTTCCTCTTCCCATTCCACTAAAGCCTCAAACTGTGTCGGCCTTGGTCTTGGGTCAAGACATAACATCTTTTCCCGTAAATTTTTCAACACGGCCAGATTAAATGAACCATGTTCTGGAAATGCTAAAACTCCATCTTCTTTGGTATACCTAACCCAATTTTCCAACCATATACAGGTATGATACCCATATCTCGCAGCCATGAAGGATGCAGGCGTTTTCGATGGAGGTAACAATTCACCCTCTCTCGTTTTAACATCTTTATCCTTGTCGAACCAATTTTTAATCTTTCTGAACAAAGATTTTTTCTTTTTCCCTTCTTGGTAATACATTTTAACGCTTACCAAAACTTTCTAATCCCTTCCGTAATACAACTGCACAAATGATTTTTTAACCAATAACAGCGCGACTCACACTAACGCACCAATCCTGGAACGTTACGTCACTAGAATAGCTCTACCAATCCTTGCGCGGCTCACACCAACGCACCAATCTCAGCGCGAGCACTATTCTGATCTAATATCCAATCAGAGCGCAGTCTGTCTGACGTCAGCAGTCGCTGCAGTCGCTTCTGTCTCCTGTCTCTTGTCACTCGTCTACCCTTCCTTTACAAAATTTCTCAGTAGACTCCGTGTCAAATTTCTACAAAATCTATTAGTTACAACATATAAACATCTCCATTGTCTGCCTCGCTAACCACAGAATAGTAAAGAAAATCTATTTCACAAGAATCAACGGGATTCTTTCATACATTCCTTAATTGTTTCCTCTAGGACTTGTCCAAAGAGTCTTACAATCAACTAAATATATGAACATTCACGCACATTCATACAAGAAAATATAGTACATACACACAGAATCCTGTTTTTCCCGAGAACAGCGAACAATCTGCTCTACTACAGAATTATAACACACATTAACCAAGTAGCTTACTTCTACCCAGTTTCTCAAACAAGCTCAGAGAATACCTATTACTTCTCCCGCGATAAGCTTTAACGGCGAACCTTACGGATCCCTGGGACTTAAAACCAGAGTTTCACAGATAACCTTCACTACCATACGCACTCCTTATATACCAGAAATATCTCTAATAGTAACATACGACAATGTCACTGATTCCGAATCCAGACAATGTGACGCGCAACTTCGATTGTCACACGTTTTCTTTTTCCTGCATACATACAGGACCAACAATCCCGTCTTTCCCGAGAGCAGGATATACTTCCCTCTGCCCTACTACGGAACTGCTACTAGCGCCCAAGTTCCAGAAGCACTACATATAACTCAACATGACGACTCCAACATATAGTATTAGTACATATACCAACATCAATCAATAATCAATAATCAATAAGCTAATGTACAAGCAATCTAATCAGATCAAGACAATCATCAATAACCATCATCACTCTGCTACCAGGAACTTGATGCAGATTGGGGTGTATAAAATCTCCCTACTTCCACGGATAGAGTAATTTCACAGTTACACGCACATACACTCACCATACACTAGGGCCCATTTCACTAACATACACTCAAATACTCCACCAGCATTGAACCTGTGGAAAGAAAACTCCTAAAACTCCTAAACCCCACATCTACACCGAGGTCGATAAGACCTAGTTATTGCAATTGTCATAATCTAAACAAACTATACAACAATAATCAAATAGAGTACTCAATAATTGACAAGAAATAATCACCAACACCGTATTTAAAATTATGATTCTTTATCTAAAATTAGTCAGAAGAAATTAATCAGAATAAATCATTTTCTCATAATTACCTATTCTAGCTAAATGTCAGAATGGGTCATCAGAACAAGTCTCTCAGTGGAAATCTCCAAAGTCACCGTCCTCTCAGCATCGATCCTCACCAACGCAGGTTTGGGAAGGAAAATCCCGAATGCAATGACACGGACCCTCTCTAGTCTAGTATATTTATAATGAAACTTGCAATATTAAAGAAACATTAAATGTTTTACACGTCCGCCGAACCGCTGAGCAGAGCGAGCAGGAAAGGATGTAGCATCGCTACATTTGGAAAATCTCCGCTCAGGAAATCACAAAAATAAAAAGACAGAACAGGAACCAAAAATAAAAAAGTATCTATTAGCATCCACATTTCCTCAGCGATGATACAATGAGCAATGAGCTCAGAGTTCTTTCTTAACAGCTCCTTTGTCCTCCAAGGCTGTCCAATACATCTGGAAACTTGCCCAGAACTGCTGCTGTCCTCACGGAAAGTTTTAACCAGGCAAGGACTGTGGTCAGATGTCTCGTGATCATATTCAGCAAGGCCCTCTCATCACAAATTTCTCACTCGAGGCCAGGCTGCAAACGGCGGACATTTTTGGTTAGGCCAAAATGGACCATCTTAATTAAAAGAGACAAAAACAACGTTACCACAGCATAATGATTAAACAGTGTTAACCCCACTAATACCCTTATGTGTATGTAATTACATAGCTTTTGCAACACAGAAAAGCATTAACTCAAAAGCGTTTCGTGCTTAAAATAAACAGCACTCAGCAACATTTATTTAATAAAACATGCACATTGTCAATAGGCAACACATACGCGTTCCCACGTGTAGTTCTCTCTTGTTAATACATACATGTTGATAAGTAAAAAACACTTACACAAAACAAATAATTAATAATTAATGATTATTATGTTAACTATGACAAATAGACAAACCAGAGCTTAAAACCCAATAGATTTTTATTAGAAAATCCTGCTCCAGCACTCTCACTCAGCACTGTGTCCACCAGGGTGGAAGTTGTGAGTCAGCACCTCATGATCGTGGGTGACATGAGGAACATAGAGGCCTGCTGCCTCAGTACACCCTCCAGGGACACAGTGTTAGGGTATATGCTGCAGCTCTACAAATGCTACCGCAGGGGTTGCATGCAGTAGGGCCCGGTGGTGGGGCTTTGGCACCAGCCCTAGGAGGGGAACACGATGCGCAGCTTCCGAGCCCTACCAGCCCTCAGTAAGTACAGAATAGGGACACGCCAGAGTATTGTCTGTAGAAAGCTTGGGTCAAGTGAGGGAGGAATCAGATCACCTGTGGTGCTACAGATGAGAGATTTGATATTTTGCAGACTTTTGATCTCTCCTTTGTAGTATTTCATGCACACTTGCTGGAGTGGAGTGGGGGCAGGGTTCGAGCCTTTTGGATATTTTGCAGATGTTTGTAGGCATGGGTCCTGGCTTCTTTCTTACTTCTGCAATTGGTGTGATCTTGAGAAAATCGCTATATCTCCCAGTTGCCTTAATGTCCTTATGGCGTGGTGGTTCTCTGGGAACAATGCCTGAGCTGCTCAGCCTTTAGTAGCTGATTATGAATTTCACTGATGAGAAGTAACCCTCACTACAGAAAAGGTTGGAGACTGCTTGCAGGAGGGCTTCATGTGTTACCTTTTTACAATGCCAAGATATGAGGCTTACAAACAGTAAGCTAGGGCATGGTCAAACAGGGTACTCTTTCAGTAGGACCAGTGTTGACAGTAGTTTTTTTCTGTAGGTTCTTTTTTCTACACATTGTGATGGTTACCATGAGACAAGTGGCAACACAACGTTGATTACTCTCACGCCAGCATTCTGATTTCCCCATTCTATTAGTAACACATCCAATCCAGTTTATTCCTCTGCATTGTGGATTGTGTACTGCTGACCATATGATAACATTAACAAATCTACCAGTACCAGAATGTACAGAAAACAACTAGGACCGTGTAAATCAGGAAACGTAAGAGTCTGGTCTAGCTTATTGATGTGTTCTCTGCAGTACAGCTGACACTCCTTTCATACCATCTCCAAGCATGGCCACTACTGTTTCTTTTTCTATAGCACTAGACCTTATTTAGCACAGTACATACAATGCATTGTTTTGCCTGTGTTATAGTTGGTGTCATTGTCCACAGTCACTTACAGGATGCTCTGTCATACCATGTCTTTCTTTAACATCTTGTCCGTGCATTCATTTCACCATCAAGCGCTGTCAGGGTTGCCCTGTTGTTTCACATCACTTTGACACCCTATTTCCAAACCTGGAGTTTCAGTTTCAAACACTTTATTCAGAGGAGATTTTCATCCATAGAAGTAACAGAAATATGACAAAGTGTTTCATACAGTTAAAATCATATTCACGAATAAAAATCTCTTCCGAATAAAGTGTTTGAAAGCATGACTTTCATTTAATGAACTGTTTGAATCTTGGTGACATAGACTGATTTCAATTCATTTGAACTATAAACCAATACAAATAAAAGAAATTCCAAGTACTGTAAAAGTTGTATCCCAGTGACATGAAGTCATTGAAATCCTTATCTTTGCAAATACCACATTCTTTACTGTATTTTTTAACTCATTTCCTCTACCTCTTCTAACCTCATTGTCGCTCATTTTATCATGAAACTCGACAGGATAGTTGGCATTATGAAAAATAAAGAAATCATGATAAAGACATCACAATTTAAAGAATGCTGACAATGAAAACAATGTTTAGGTAGCCATGAAGAAAAATAAAGAACAATGAAACAATACAAATTTGAGATATTTTTTAAAAAAAAACAAATGTTGTTTTAATTATAAGGCTGAGATAGAAATTAGAGTTGAGGTAAGTGGCATACATAAAATAAGGGTTAGAGGTGGTGTGAGATTAAGAATGTCGGTTAACAGGGTCTGTGTGATGGCAACTTTAGGGTTAGGCGTAGGGACGCTTTCAAGGTGATGTATATTATTGAGTCATAATTATGTTAAATCTAAAGTCAAATGAGAAATTCCAATTGAATATTTTTCATTCCTCGTTGTGTTTCTCCATTAGAACATCCTTCATCCTAAAGTAAATCCCTGTTTGTGGCAATTCCATCCTTGTAACCCCTCCTCATACTCGCACACTTGCACTGTAATTGCCCACATCTCGGTCAAACATTCAAGGTAACCTCCTGTATATATACTTTTTAGGTACCTGATTCTTCCCATATTATTTGACCTTCTATATTTCAAACTTTTTTTGTTTTTGTTTTACATTTTTACACCTTTTGTCGGTTTCTTTCACTGGTGTCCACTGTGCAAACTAATGATATGGGGTTTATTACCACCTGACTCTAGAGGTCATGACGCACACTGGCTCCAGTCCGGACCTTTTCACCTATAAACCATAGATTTCAGGTGTGTTAGCCTAGTTAGTTCAGTGGAAGACTAACACATTCAGAATGATCTAAGCTATCATACAAATGTCCAGGACTGGAACCAGTGTTCATAGTGACCTGAAGGATGGTGATCACCCTCGGTTTAATACATTTTAGTCTAGTTTATTTATTTATAGGTTGGGTAACACATTGCATTAAACCTTCTGCCTAAATCAGATTGATGTAATCATCTAGTAATAATGTACGGTAAATGTGTTGTGAAAGTAGTAGAAGTCCATCTACATGTTGGGTACCCTTGCAACATTGTGGCTTGAAGCAAAGCTTTCATCATAACGGTATGCATGCATGTGTTTAAAAGGAAATCCTAGCTGCTTCCTCTATAGTTTCCAACAGTCCTGCTTTTGCAGGGACAGTCCCGGCAAGTTAGAGATTGTCCTTAGAAATATTATTGCAGAAACTGTCTTTATTACACACAGATACACATACAAGAACTTTCTATCTGCAGCAGCTCTGTGCTGCAATGTGTCCCGGGAATTTAGTTTAAAATGTTAGCAACTATACTTCACCTGCACCGCCACACAGGAGCGGCTCCACGGCTCTAGGGCGGAGTGATCGGTGCCACCGCATCGGGCGCTGACTTGGGGTGTGGGGCGCCATGTTTGCAAGTATATTATTCTTTTAAAGCACCTGCTGCCCTGTTCCTTGCCTTTTTTTCAGGCATCAATACAAATGTCAAGATATCTCCTGTGATTAATGTTCTTCCTGGAGAGAGACCAGAGTTTTGTCTAGTGGAAGCTCTGACTCATTGTAAGGTAGCACAGAGGGTTAATATGCCTGCTGCAAATAACGTGTACGATGCAGATCACAAAGTGTATATAACGAAAATAGGTCAGTGGGTTACTGCTTTTGTCAGAGCGATCCTTTTGTTACTTGCAGTTAATATGTTAAAATCCTAATATAGAACAGTGATCTATTAACTTTCATCAAAGAGCTGCATGCAGACTGCAAGGTATAGATTAGAGCTATATGATCTTTGCCCAGTCTTTCATTATCCTAATATTGCAAAAAGGGTTCATTTAGGTAAAAATCAATTCTTATTATTAAAGAGAACCCCTAACAATGGTGTTACATTGTAAGTTCTGAATTTGTGTTTTTCCAGACCAAGGACTCTTAAGCTATACTGCCTACCAGTATGGATGGCATGTGACTCCTATAGCTTGTTGTCCTTTGTCTTATGTACCATTTCCTATACACTGCTTTACACACGTATGATTGTCTCTGTGCAATGTGTGAGTGATGTATAGTGCTCTGACACCTTACACGGTATGAGTTGTCGCACAGGGTGCCACCAGTGCTAAAGCTGGCCCTTCTTCCACAAACGTGATTTATTGGAGATAATGCAAAAAGATGATTGCACCCAAGTTCAGGTAATGCTGAGCTAAACCATAGTCAACTTTGGAAGCGTTATTTCAAAGCATGATAGTTTTCATCTGATTGTTACATAGTGGTCCAGCTGTAGCAGCGATGTATTACTAACTTTAGAAGTGGTAAAGCGTTGTTTTTCATTAGACTTCAAGATGAATGTGGTGATTTTGACTGATAAGTAACAGCTCTGTAACATGCACTATCTAACACACCAGAATACAATAACATTACAATAACACATTGTCGCCCAACAAAACATAACAGGACAAAATACAACTACACCACAATAAAAAAGGATAGCCAAACTCAAAACAAAAGGATGCAATACAACAACACAAAAGTACATTCATAGACTCCTTTGATTTCTGCCTATTACAGGAAACCTGGGCAGTAGGGTGTGTCCATAGGGCTGGCTTCACCACATATAGTATTGAAGCAATACAGCCCCCGGTTGGTCGCCCAGCTAGTGGCCTTTTGATCTGGGCGAAAAACTCACTTATCTATAAAGTAAAGGTCTTGCACCTAGGTTGTCCTCAGAAAAAGGGACCGCAAAAATCATATTTTTTAATATATACAATCGGGTTGTCAGCCCACACAAACTTTCTGGGACATTAACATCGCTAGCTAACTACCTTGATTAGACCATGGGAAAACACAGGTTGATTGTCGCCGGAGATTTTAACACAACCTTTGAACCGGTGAACTATATACAGGACCTTATCCTGGAGGGGGATAAAGCTAGGGGGATTGCGAAACTTCAGATCCCTCACATTAGGAAAACCACAAGGGTGGGGCAACAAGTACTATCATTTACTATTGCTCATGGTGTCAGAGCCTGTAATGGTCGAACTGATTCTGATAGAGCAGCAGGTCACACATTCAAGAGGGGGGCATCGAAGACACGGATTGACTATATCCTTGTCGACTTAGATCTGTGGCCTTTAGTTAAGGATATGGTCATCATTGCCCGGGAAGACAGTGATCATAACGCTCTGTCGCTGACGATGACGGGGTTAGTTACCCAGCACAGTCACCCTAGGGCTGAGTCCACACAGGTCATCACAAATAATAACAATAAGAGAGTTAAGTGGCCAATGATCCTAGCCGACCCAAACTCTCTACCCCAAATATATTATGTGGTGGAGAGGTCTCTTATAGATCTAAGTATGCCTACCACCGGGTTGGAGGCTGTCATGAGTACCTTCCAGGAACTAATTGCAAAATTAAAACCAGTCTTTTATAGACAAATAAATAGAGTGAAGCAGCAAACAGCACCCTGGTTCAACGATGCATGCAAAAGTGCTAGGAACGAGCTAATGGTGATGGTAAAATCGAAATCTCCTGCAGAAATTGCGAACAGCAGGAGGTTATACAAACTAGCCCAAAACAAAGCAAAAAGGGACTGGGAGTGTGAAAATTGGAAATTGCTCCTAGATGCCGCTAAACTTAATAACAGTGAATATTTTTGGCATCTATTGGCAAAGGGATCACCAAAACTGGTAGCACAAACTGATTTTTATATTCAGCCCCACATATGGGAAGACTATTTTGGGGCTTTGTTTGCAGAGCAAGGCCCGTCGTTGGCGCCAGCCTTAAGCTTGAATCCTTGTGAACAGGTAGTAGTTGATGCTGAAAACATCACTCTTGCGGAAACAATTACGGCCATTAAGCTCCTGCAGAGCGGCAAAGCACCGGGTCTTGACAAACTTCCAGGAGACCTGTTTAGGGCTGAACCGACCGTTTGGGGCCCGCTGCTTCAAAGGGTTTACAATAGTATCCTGAAGGGGGGTGCTATTCAAGAGATTTGGCGGGGTGCCGAAATCATTCCCATTCATAAGAAGAGCGATAAAGGGTCGCCGGGGAACTATAGGCCCATCAGCCTTATCAATGTATCGCAAAAAAAATGTTGCTAAATTATTCGAACCAGAATCCAAAACTGGATAGAGGAAAACAGTGTTTTGTCAAACCTACAGGCAGGATTTAGGGCTGCAACCAGTACCACGGACCAAGTTTTTAGGTTCCTCCTGCTAATATGGAAAGAAGTCACAATCAGAGGAGGTCACCTATATGTAGTGTTCGTGGACTTAAAGACTGCCTTCGATTCCATTGATCGGTCCCAACTTTGGCAAGGGCTGAGCACATTGAGATTACCACCTTATTTGCTCAGAATTCTCATCAGGCTACATCAAGACACTTTTGCCAGGGTCAGGTGGAATACTGAAGGCACTCTGACAAACGCCATAGCTGTTCAGAAGGGCGTTCGTCAAGGATGCATTCTTGCCCCCACACTGTTTATCCTTTATATCAATGGCTTAATAGGAGAACTTTTTAACTGCGGTGGCGACCCTCCAAAATTGGCTGGCAAGGTAGAGCCATGCCTGCTTTTTGCAGATGACACACTGCTTATTGCCAGAACACCCAGTGGCATTCAAAATCTCCTAAACAAATTTGCCTTAGTTTGTAAAGATAAGGGTTTAGAAATAAATGGGCTTAATACTAAATATATGATTTTTAACCCATATAAATCAAACAAGAGAAAACTTACCCTGGGCATGCACAGTTTGGAGCGGGTTAGTTCCTTTGACTACCTGGGTATCCGTATTAACGCTAGGCTGGCTTGGACTCCGCAGATAGACAAGAGCATTGCGACTCTCCAGCATGTTGACTGTGCTATAGTTCAGAGGGCTAGAGCTTCCCCCTTTCGGCCAATATCCCCCATTATTGAAATCCATAGGGCTAAGGGCCTAGGTGCGGCCCTGTACGGGGCCGAACTGTGGGGGCTGGAAAACCTGACAGACTTAATTCGTGCTGAAAATAAATTTATCAGAGCCATTCTGAACCTCCCAGTGAATACACCACTCTTGCCACTTAGACTTGATCTTGGCTCAAAACCTATAGATCATTATGCCACTTTGAGGTCAATCTTATTTTGGATCAGGGTGTGGATAAGTAAAACTCAGGTGCCCCTGAGGGAGGCAATGGTAGAGCTGATTGCCTTGCATAATCAAACAGGCTGCATCAAGTGGTTTAGTAAGATCAAGCTCTGGTTTTCAAAAATTGGAATGGTGCAACTCTGGGAGGATCCAGGATCTATGACCAAACTCACGGTCCCCCTTGTTAAAAAAAGGTTTTGGGATCTAATGATCTCAGAAAGGGTTGACCGGTTTGCACATGGCACTTTGACTGTGGGGTTCTTGAATGTCAAAGGAGTATTTGCCTTTGAAAGGTTTTTGGATGATATTGAACCGCCCCAGGCTCGAGCCTTGTATGTTCAGTTCAGATATGGAACCCTTCCTTTGAATGCATGGAAGAGCTCTTGGGGAAACATGCCTGTAAATCCTTTGTGTCCTTATGCCATATTTCCCCCGAAACCATCGAGCATTTTTTTTTCTGTTGTTCCTTTTATGCTGAACTCAGGAAAACTTGGCTGGCCCCTGTATGTCGTATTTTATCTTTTAATTGTCCACTGGAAGCAATACGTATATTTAAATCAGATACTACAAGCTGGCTAGTATTTGCTGTCTCAAGGTTTTTAATGTTTGCATGGTGGAGAAGGCTAAAAACGAGCAAACATGTTCCTGTGACATAACTTTAATTAGGTTAAGTGGTATTTCTTAGACGCATGTACACTGATTTAAAAAAACAAGAAGCAAAAATCTAGTAGCCTGTTTTACTGTATTGTAAACTTTTTTTATGGTTTTTATATTGATGCACATTTTATTATTGTTCTTAATGCTAATGTACTGTATTTGAAATGTGAATGATCATATTTTTGATCGAAAGAATAAATAAATAAATAAATAAATAAAAAGTACAATGATAACACTACTCCAGTACAAGATAACATGGTGATTTTGACTGATAAGTAACAGCTCTGTAACATGCACTATCTAACACACCAGAATACAATAACATTACAATAACACATTGTCGCCCAACAAAACATAACAGGACAAAATACAACTACACCACAATCAAAAAGGATAGCCAAACTCAAAACAATAGGATGCAATACAACAACACAAAAGTACAATGATAACACTACTCCAGTACAAGATAATAACACACATCTCTGCACAATCAGGCAACACAAAAATACAACAACACATCAAAAAACATAATATAACCTAACTCAATATCACAAACACACAATATAATAATGCAATTGAAAACATAACAAAAACATCAAAGAACACAACATTAGAATTCACCAAACAACCACAACAGAACAATTACACCAAAATAATAAACAGAGCCAACAATGCAAATATTGCACACCAGTGTAAGAACAAAACACCCTAACGCACCACAAAACAAATGACGCAGCAAATGACTGCTACAAAAAAACACAACATAATGCCATAAAACAACAACAAAAACACAAAGCAGAATATATAAAAATTGTATTATGTTGTTGCATTGTGCTGTTTTGTTTTGTGTTGCGGTAATAGCGTGCATAGGGTGGTGCTTCCTCAATCCAATCTTGGTAACACCAAGGCTTGTAACACCATTTTTAAGTCGGTCTGTGGGAGGAAGGGTTTAAGTTTCCTTAGTATACTCAACTGGTGATTGGCTCCCTTGGTGGCATTAGTGATTTGTGCTTGCATTTTCAGGTGTTTGTCTATGGTGACTCCCAAGGATTTTGCGGAGTCAATGATGAGTGGAGCACAGTCAAAGGAAGTTAGATGCTTCAACCATAAGTCTATCTTGGGTGTGTGATTGGGAGGGGAGATGAGAAGGAATTATGTTTTTTGGGTGTTAAGCATAAGGTGGTTGGCAGTGAGCCAACTTTGAGTGTTCTGTAGAATAGCGTTGAGAGAGATGAAGTCTTCTGGTGAGGAGATTTTCATATACAGTTGGGTGTCGTCAGCGTACAGGTGATATTGTATGTTCGCAGAGTTCAATGCATTTGCCAGAGGCTCCATGAATAGATTAAAGAGAATGGGAGAGAGTGCTGAGCCCTGTGGGACCCCTATGGTGACCAAGGAGGGTTGAGAAAGTGAATGCTTCATCTTGATTTTTTGTGTTCTGTTATAAAGGAAGGAGGTGAACCATTGTAATACTGGTCCAGTAAGGCCCATCCTTCGTTCCAGTAAGGACAGTAGGTTGTCGTGCTTAACCGTATCGAAAGTGGAGGATAAGTCAAGAAGTATCAATAGGCATGATTTGTTGTGGTCTAGCATTTTTAGTATGTCATCCAATATGTGGGTGAGAGCAGATTCTGTGCTATGACCTTGCCGGAAGCCGGATTGATGTTTGTCTAGGAGGTTGAAATTCTCGATGTGATTACATAGTTGTAGTTGTACACATTTTTCCAGCAGTTTCGCAATGTAGGGATGTTGGTTATCGGGCGGTAGTTGTTTAGATCTGAGGGGAGGTAGTCAGATTTCTTTAGTATAGGTGTGACCTGCCCTACTTTAAGACAGTCCGGTATGGAGCCTTCTCTCAGAGAGGCGTTTTCAAACTTCGACCATATGGGTATGATAGAGGTTTTGATCATTTTGAATAGGGAAGGAGGTAGGGGGTCAGAGAAGTGATTGGTGGGGTTAATCGCTAGAAGAGTGTTGTAGATTTCTTGTTCGGGGATGGGAAAGAAAGAGCGCCAAGAGGCATTGTTTTTGGGGGTTTCCGTCAGAGTACTAGAATGGGCTACGATCTGAGCGTAATATTTTGTGTCCTGAGCAATAGGTTGTGGAAGGATTGGATGTCGAGTTCAATGGATTTTGTTTTTTCAAGGAAGAAATTGGCAAGCTGATCGCAGTTAGGAATAGCCTGATTATTTAGTTCCACAGATTTAGGCATATTGCGCGCTTGTTGTTTGACTATTTCAAATAGTTTCTTGCGACGGTTAATGGCTTGGTTCAACTAGGTTTTGAAAAAGTCTGCCTTAGCCTTTATGATCTTCCTGTTGTATGCATTCCTCAGCACTCTAAGGTAATATAGGTGATCAGTGGAGGGTGCTGATTTACATAGTCTCTCGGCTGATCTTAGCTTTCGCCCGTCAGAGTTCAGATTCTCGTTGAACCATGGTTTGGAGATTTTGGAGGAAACGTTTTTTTCTTGGAGGGGCGCTGTAGACTCAAGAATTTCAAGCATAGGGGAATTGTAAAAGACCGTGAAGTCATGGACGTCAACCATGTCTGTCTTGGGGGTTAGGGCGGAGATGCATTGGTTTACTAGGTCGGTGGGGTTAATATTTTGAATATTCCTTTTCCACTGTTTTGTTTTTGGGGGTTGGCCCCTTTTTGTAGCTACCTCAATATTGATGAAGAAGAGAATGCTGTAATGGTCCGTCCAATCACATGGGGTGATGGATTCTAGTGATACAGTGTTCGTTTTTGAAATGATGCGGTCTAATGTCTCTCCCTTGTTGTGGGTTGGACTGTCACAGAATTGAGAAAGATCCTGATCTGACAGAAAAGATTTGAGACAGCTTACAACATGGTTTGTTGAGTTATTACAGTGGAGATTAAAGTCGACCAGGAAAATCTGTGGTACTTGTGAGTTGTCGTTGGATGTAAATTATGTGAAGTTTGCTGGCGATGCGCTTGTCATCGGAGATGTTGATACAGAGATATTCACAGGAGGATAGAGAGATGGGGCTGCTTGATTGACTGTGATTGTGCTACGATAAATGCAGGCTAGTCCGCCGACAGGGTTCATGTTTCTGTCCAGATGGATTATATCGTGACTAGGAGGTACCAGTAGGTCTAGGGTGGGAGAGGATGAGCTATTTAGCCATATTTCTGTGAGGACGATAATGTCTAGATCATTCTCTCGGATGAAGTCGTAGATGTCAGGAGCATGTTTGCAAACGGATCTGCAGTTGATGAGTGCACACTTCATCTTGCTAGATGAATGGAATAGAGTAGTCTACACTAAGTTGATATTAGTGAGGTTTTCTCTATTAATGGATCTGAAGGGGTTGGTTTGTATGGATTGGATACACTACATCGGGGCTTACTGTTGACATTCGGACTGGCATAGGATAGGAGGAGGTCATCTAAGTAATTGTCAGATAGTTCAGCAGTTGCCCTCCTGGGACGGGATGGGTCGTTGGGGGAGGGTATCTTACTTTGCCTAGTGTCCTCACTGTGTGATTTCTTGGCGATGTATCTTCTAGTTTGGTGACTAATACGGTTTACTGTGGCACTAGTGGCTCTGTGTGTATTTAGGATTTCATTGGTGATGCTTGATAGGTTTTGCAACTCGACCCTGAGATGGGATAGGCAAGTGGCTAGCTCATTGAAACGTGCAATCAAATCAAAATTGGGATAACTAGTTGCGTGTATATGTGTGTGGTCTAATATAGGCGGAGGTCCGCAAGAAAGTATTGGTTGCGTGATCTCGCTATCTGGTTGCCTGGGGATATCCTTAATAGGGATCGATGGGGTTAGTTGATCATGGAGGATTGTTTGAAGGTCCGAATCATTGTGGGGGATGGCCTTGAGATGTGGCAGCATGATGGGGACTCACGCATGCGCTCAGGGTATGGACATAGAGTGGTGAGTTTGGATTCGCGGAGTGAGTATCAAGGGAGTTGGGAGCCGATCAGATATCGTAGTAGGCGGTAGGACATGGGGAGCTTTGCATGCCATCTCAGTTGAAGGTGAGGAGAGGGGTATGTTGTGGGTGGAATTGGTGTCGTTGGATTCCCCCTTGGACATCAATGGTGTGTCTGCAATGGGGTGGCTGGTAGCTAAGAGTATCCCTGACTCTCCTGTGCCAGGGGACCCCGGTGTGGTTGAGACTGATGTGACAGGGGGGTTGGAGTCAATGGGTGTGTGGGGAGAATTTGGTTCAGTAGCATTCGTTGTTGGATTTTGTGGTACAGTTGGGGTGTCAACAGAATAGTCGGGATGAGTAGTGTCAGGAGTGTGATTATCTTGCTGTTCACTGCATTCTTGAGGGTAGGGAAGATCTTGTCTATGGTAGCGAGATTGGAATTGGAGGCTTGTTGCATATGGAAATGCTGGCATTCACAGAGCAAAGGTCCGAGGCAGTTACCATCAATTTAAGGGCATGCTGGGTTTTTTGGACATTGGAGATTCGGAGCATGAAGTGGAAGATGGTTCTCCACTGAGCACGTTTCTTTGTGTGGAAGATGAGATCGCTCGTTATTATGCCTTTGCTGACGCAGAAGTATGGATCTGAAATAAGAGTCTCAGGGTGAGCTTTCATTAGCCTGTGCTTGAACTTCTTTGCTGTATTTTTGGAGAGATTGGGAGGATAAGTAGTGGTGAAGGCATGGTGGCCATAGGGTTCTAGGTTTTAATCCATTTTATTCCGGGGCTTCGGTCAGCTGCTCTCCAAAAACTCACTCTAGAGTACACAACAATCACTTCTTGTCTCAACTGGGTACAGTCTTCATCCTCGCTAGCCTTACCCCAATCCTTTTTATAGAATACTCATGTATGATTACAAATATAGGTAATTATTCACCCCTATCTCCCTACTGGGGTATCCTTGTAATAATGTGTAATTGTTGTGTTGTGCTCCTGCTTTGTATTCCCAGTTTTACTGTAGTGTTATTTTATAATCATTTGGTGTTGTATTCTTGTGTCATTGATGTACCTGATTTTTAGTCCATCTGCTTAACAATGCACATTCTTGTCACTTTTTACCACCACCAAATACTCACTTTCATGATATTGTGGTCAAACATTTTTGCAACAACCCGCCCCTGTTGTTTTAACACCTAATATCAGCCACTCCATCTGTGGCCCATACTTTGACTCTACCAAAGGATTTTAAATGTTCACCTAAGATTATTTAGTATACTTGCTGTCTCTGTCAATTATACACCTACTTATTTTATCTCTACACCAATGCTATCAAATCATAGAAATCTGAAGCTATCTCCAGTGGCTTGTAGCACAAACCAGCCCCCATTTCTGGTGACTCTCCACCGCTGTCAGGGGACCACCAGACAGCGTGTGATAAAGCAAATACAAGCCAGCACACGTTTTCCATCTATGTAGCCAAGATCAGGAAAACAGCCCTGTACCCATCAGAACCGCCTCAATCAACCCTGCTCCAATTCAGGATTGAGTTAAAGATACACCTCTTTAAAGAACACTATATCATGATGCAGTAATACTCAACAAACCAGCTACCAATCCCTTGTTGACTGTATTAACTGCCTTTAACCCTGTAGAGCGTTCTTTTGCGTTAAGGCTAGGTTTGTACTATACATACATACATATGCAAAAAAACAAATAAAAAAATATAATTGTTATCATGTACTCTGCCCACACCAGTATTGCTTTCTTTCTAAGCATATTTTTCTGGGTTTAACTAATTTATAGTGAAAAAATATATAATTTCTGTTATTTTAAATGGTGTGGTTCATTGCAAATAACAGGATGGGAATTGATAGGACATGCACACTACCATCTTTTGATGGATACAAGCCAGTGTTTTAAGACTTTCTGCAAACAGATGGAATAAGTGTCGAGAGAGTAAGAACGGGGTTATAGAGAACGATTTACAATAGTGTGTCAAAGAGAGAGTGATAGAGAAATTGGTAGAAATAAGGTAGGAGAAAGTTGCTAGAAATGTGAAGAATGTCCAATTGATCCTGTAAGGGGATATTTTTATATCTTACATTTTACTAATGTACTGAATGTATGAACTAAAAAAATGCATTTCATAGTAAAAATTCCTTGCAGGAGAGTCACAAATCATTTGTAAATTAATTTTCAATACCACTCATGTTTTGTCAGTGTTAAACCTGACACAAAGGGCCTCATGTAGGTAGCCAAATACCGGTCGGTAACGGCCGATTTTCGGTAAATATGCCGTTACCGACCGGTATTCAGACAAGTGAGATGGAGGAGTCCAAAAACGACTTTTCGGTAAATATGAGGCGATAAATACCGATTCATATTTACCGAATTCTAAAATACCGAATCAGATTTACCGAATACATACTTAACGAATCGGTAAATATGAAGTGGTAAATATGAAGTGGTAAAAATGAAAATGACATGTAGGAGCACTCGGTAATTAAGAAATCCAAGAAAATCGGTAAATAAGAGTCGGTAATTAACACGGATTGAAAGCAGGTGGTAACCATCAACAGTGCATATAAGCAATCCCAAAATGCAACAGCGTGGACAACATGGCCGCTATGTATGTCATTGCAAGGCGCCTACGTCTACAGGCAGCAGGACTGAGGGCTTGGCGACGGGAGGAACGCATCTACAGACAGCGCATCACACTATTCCACCTGACTGATGCAGAGATACATGAGAGGTACAGGCTACACCCCGAAACCATCATGGACTTAATCAGGGACCTTCACCCACTCCTGGACCAGCCAATAAGAAGGGCGCACGCCATACCCCCACATGTGCAGGTGCTCTGCAGCCTACATCTGCTGGCATCCGGCAGTTATCAGGTGGTGATAGCTGCGGTGGGTGGTGTATCCCAGAGTTGCCTGTCACGTTTCTTCAGGAAGTTCCTGGATGCCATGATGCAGAGAATGCACCACTACATCAGCTTCCCCAACACACAGGCTGCACTGCAGAAAACAAAAACAGACTTTTATCACATGGCACAGTTCCCCCATGTCATCGGCTGTATTGATGGTACACACATCCCAATCTGTCCACCAGCTGACACAGAGCACATCTACAGGAACAGGAAGTCCACCCACTCCATCAATGTGCATACCGATTTGAATGATTTTGTTAAGGGTCCTGTGGGTGGCAGAACCAAAAGGTGGGCGTATGCTATTTACAACGAAGTCTGGAAGTTGTCGCAGATTGAGGCGGCTTCCAGATTGAGAGCTATTGATCAAGCAAACATGGAGAAGGTTTTAGCCGTTATAGATAATAGCATTAGCACTCTCTCTTCTAGGATTTATACATTAGACAATATTGTTTCTTCGGTTGTTGATATTGTGCATGATGATATGTCTGTGTTATATCATGGTCAAAACCAGTTGCGTTCTGTTATGCAGTTTGCATGGACGTTGCAGACGTTAAAGGCAGGGAGGGTCCCTTGGGACTATCTGACCACTACATCGTTATTCCTTCCCTACAACCTTACTGACAAGCAGCGATTTATGTCCATGAAGGATGCTACATATTCATTGTTACAGATTGAAAAGTTAGAACCGTTGCCTTTCTCTGTAGCGGAGATCAATTCAGCTACGTGGTTAGTACACGGATTGATAACTCTCCCTTTCGCGCTTTTTAAGTTTACGTCTTGTATGAAACATTATGCTTTGGGTAGGTATGAACCGCTGGGCACCGCTTTCATGCATGAGGTTTGGTCCCTCCCCTTTACGTATAGATGTACTAGGGACGGAACTGAGGTTTATTTGAAAGGCGAGGAATGTACCACTACACCAGACCATTCCTTGGTATGTAGGCACATTCAATTACACGGCGCATGCAATGTACAAGCCCCGAATTTGGCGTGCGTCCTACGAGGTATCCCAGTGCCTGTGATTACACCTTCTTTCACGCTGCTTGCAAACGGTAGTTATTTAATTTTGAATAATGAAGCTTGCTGCGGGATGTTAGTGGGAATCCCGTACATAGTAACTGTCTCGCAGAAAGTTGTCTGCTGCAATAATGTTCTTTTTCCACCCCCGCATGGGCGGCTGGATGTTTCCATCTGGCCTTCGATTCCAACCTTGAAAGCAGAGTTCAACAAGTTGAGCAGAATAAGAGCGCTATTGTCCCAAAAAGAGGTGCCTTTGACTTCCTCTCGTGAAACATTCGTCCTTCACGTTGCAAATACGCGCACTGAGGTACAGGCGCTTCTGAATACTGACCTCCCCCTGCATTTCGGCTCTTTGATCCAAACTATTTGCAATGCCTCGTCCACGACCGGCCTGGCTCATTTTTTTATACTTGTGGGCTCGGGTCTCGTGACCTCTTTCCAAACTATTTTTGGTGTGATTCCGGCATTTTGTCATTCACTTTTCTCGAGCATCTTTGGAGGTGTCCCGCTGCTTCTGGCGCTAGTGGCAGGTGTGCTGCTTTTCCTTTTTATACTCCGGAATGGCTGCTCCTTCTGTGCCACACGAGCACCTGTCCCGTCTGCATCTTCTTCGTGATAGGATGCTTGACTTTTATGGTACTTTGCCATTGGCGACTTTGAGCCTGGCTTATGGATTATCCTTCAGGTATTCCTACTTCACCTGCGTACAACCTGTATTTCACTGCCTGGATTGTCCCTTTGAATGGCCTCTGGATTTGTGCTTGACCAACATGGTGTCTCCGGTGCCGGATTTCGATCGACTGATGAGGCCCTTAGTGTCTCACGAGTTGGCCTGTTCTGGTGTCCGGATTATGGCCTGTGGTGCGGCGCATGGTATCCTGGGTAATTGGGACATCTCTGCGGCCGCCTACGACTTCTTGGCTATGAGCTATTTGGAGGAACATTCCGGGTGCCCTCTGATTGTGCTAGAGGCTCCGATGGTTGGAGAACACGTATGTTCCTTTTCTTTACTTAATTGGATGGCTGAGACTTTCAGTGGCCCTGCAAACGATTTTTTGTTGGAAGTAGTGGCCACAAATGCTGCCTATACATTCATGGATTAACTGGACTGTCGTCCATTGCGCCTGTGCTACTGGACAGCACCCTGGCGCAACATTTATTTCTTTTATTTCTCTTTTTTCTCTTCCTGATGGTCGTTTTGATTTTTTTTATCTACTTGCATTTTTTTTTAGAATTCTATGCTGCTATTTTTTGTAGTTTCGGACTTTGGCGCAGCATTGGTCACGCCTTGTTCTGCTCTGACGAAACTGAACTCTGCGTTCTCTCTTTTCTTGCCTATTAAATAGTGCTTCGATCAAGGGGGCGTGTAGTGAGTTCTCCCTGAATACGTACATACATTGTTAAGTTCGCATGACCACGTTAAATGTTAGACAGCCATCTTTTTGTCTTTGCACACGACACTGCGTTTACATGTTATTTCTTAAATAAACTGCTGACTCGAGACTTGCTTCACACGAGAGCAATCTGTTGTTACCATCCCAAGCTCTGCGCAGCGACCTTGGTCTGTACATGGTGTGACAAACAGTCTGGAATATTACACAATGCATGTTTTCCACTCTAGGTTGATCGACCCACTATTTAGCCATGACACACGCGCAGCTGCAAATACCTGAAAGTTGGTGCTTTTAATATCACAGACATCATGTTTATTATTCAGACCGAAGACGAGCCTTCCTGCGAGAAGACTCCTGATGCTCCTGTGATGTGATTTCACTAAGCTGATCTTTGAGGTATGGGGTCCCCTATTCAAGCCTAAGAGACCTTCTATTAGCATAATAATAATATTAGCTTCTTAGTAAAGGGAAGGTGGTAGTATCCTCGGTATTTTCCGATTCGGTAAATACCACCTCGGTATTTACCGATTCGGTAACTACCACCTCGGTATTTACCGATTCGGTAAATACCACCTCGGTATTTACCGAATCGGTAAATACCACCTCGGTATTTACCGATTCGGTGAATTCCGATTCGTGATTACCGAATGTTACCGAATCGGTAACTGTTACCGAATTTTTACCTACATATAACTTTCCGATTCTAATTTACCGATTCGGTACGGCTCGGTATTTAAGAAACGGTAAAATTTATTTACCTACATGAGGCCCAAAATGTCTGCATTAAACCTTCCTGTATGAATTTGTTTTTGTTGACTTTAGGACTGCTAACCAGTGTTAAAGTGATTGTGCCCTATTACTAAAACATGATAACACTTGCCTACAGCCAATTAGTACAATTAGTTTACTTGTAAGTCCCTCCTACATTGTACTATGGGTGTGCAGGGCCTGTAAATTATATGCAACTAGTGGGTAGCAGCCCCCATTGTGTCACTCACTAAAGAAGCCTTTTAAAACATGCCTCAGGCCTGTCACTGCAACATGTAGTGCAGTTGTAAACTGCCATTTCGACCCAGCAAAATAAAGCTTTTGTCAGGCCTAAACCTTCCTTTTTAATACTTATAAGTAGGGCTCCCAGGTTTATGGTATTTTTTTTTTTACTTGTCCGTCTGTATTTATCCACATTTATTTTTTGCACATCTTATCAGTATTTCTCCATATTTATGTTGATGTTTGTGAACAAATGAAGTTGTAACATGTATATCTTCATGTTTATTAAATTGATAAATGTGCACAAATACTTCATTGCCTTTATGGTTTCAGACCATTAAAAAGTCACATATAATAAAACAAAACACCCAAATGAAATACACGCATTATAACACAAACAAATGTTGAGAAATTGAGTTATTTAAGAAAATCTCACCCTATTTAAGGAAATCTCCCTGCACTGCACAGCTATTGGCCTTGAGTTCAGGAACATAAAAAGATTGACAAAAGAAGCCCAATTATCTGTACTTTTACGCTTTTAAAAATAAATACAGACAGGAAACCCACTATGTTCTGTCTGTAAAGCTGTTTTATAACTGGAACATGGCCAGAGGGGAGACCAGGCGCAACACGTCTACCCTGAGCTCCGCATGGGTGCCCCCGTTTCTCTCCCTTCCCAGGGAATCCCAGCAGGAGCGGCTCACCAGGGGGGTCCTTTGGTGTAGGGGGGCAAGCTGACAGACCCTTCAGTGGTTGCTGAGGTCCCGATAAAGAAAGAATCGGCTGTGTCAGGCGACCACTGGAGGCGCGGAGGCCAACTTTGGCCCTCGCTGGCTGGAGTCCCCACATCGCGTTTGCTGTTCTCATGGGCCCAGAGATCCGGAAGCTGCCAGAGCCCGTGATATCAGTGTGGTGTGGAGGGTCCGTCAACAGCCGACCACAGCAGGAGGCGTGATAAAGTGATGGAGTGTGCCAGCAAGGAGGAGCATCGCGTAGCGGTCTCCCGAATGGTCCTATAATCAGCGAGGTTTTGAGTGGGTCCCATCGAGAAAGTGGACCCATTCTGAAGACATCCGCAGTCCAGAGTGTGAGTCTAGTGGAAGGTCCCCCCCACCGGCATGACGGTGGATCCCCCGGAGGAAGACGGCGATTTTGAAGGCGGCCCTAAAACTAAGGCGGGGCAGGTAGGCCTGCTTGGACAGCGGAGGTGCCCCCTTAAAAGCAGCAAGTTCCAGGGGAGCTAAGGAGCCAGGATTAGCACCATAGAGGCTGCGTCCAGGCCCCATCCATGACAGAGGTGGTGAGACTTTGGGGACGTGTCTGGACGGAATAAATGACCAGCCCAAAAAGAATAGCGCACAACTAAACCTTACAGGCTCAAAAAGGAGAGTTTGTTTTCTGCCACCAATTGTGAAGCATGGAGGAGGCCGAGAGGTCCTGAGAGCGGGGAGGAGGCACACCACAAAAATCATCAGCGGAGCTGACCGCGGCGGGCAGACCTCAATGGGTCTGGAGCAGCGGTTTCTGCCCCCGATAATGACGGCAAATAGAGAAAAGACTCCCAGCTCCACCTCCATTAAGGACATGCTCAACAAAGCCAGATCCCCCCATTGACGGGGGGAAGACCCTCTGCAACCGGGCTCAGAAGAGGGTCTTGATTCCCAGGCCCCTACAACTAAAGAGGATATCCAGCTCCTGCTTATTAAGTTCCGTAAAGACATTGCGTTGCTTTGGCAGGATTTCACCAGGGCCATCACCAATTTCGACGAGTCCCTGTGACAAACAGATTTCCATCTAAAAGCTGTGGTATCAATGGTCACACACCAAACAATGGAATATGTAGACTGCGCAGTACACATAGAGAAGCTAGAAAAGATTCAGGCGATGCTCCAAGACAAGATTGACGACCTCGAAAACCACTCTAGGCTTAATAAGATACGCAGGCAGACCTTGAGGATCCGTCCAGGCTTCTTCGCACACCTACTGCAAGTACCCGAAGACCAGTTGGTACTCCTGGATTACACACATAGAGTGTTTTCAGCCATTCAAAAACGGAAGAACCTGCCCCCAGACACACTCACCAGAGCACATTACTTTTAACTGAGATAGCAACTTATGCAGGCTGCGACACAGCAAAAATCAATCGTGTTCCAGGGAAATGACATCTCCATATACCAAGACATTTCTGCTCATAATTTGGCCAGCCAAATGGAATTTAAAGATGTTAGGCAGCCTCTGCAGAACTTCAAGATCCCCTGTTGGTGGCGCTTTCCGTTTTGCCTTTACTTTAGTTTCCATGACAAGAGGGTTTTTTTTTTTTTTTGGCATATTTATATAGCGCGAACTCGACTCAAAGGTATTGGAGCTCTTACATAGCACCGTATTAACATTACACATTCAGGCACGGGGAGATTAAGTGATTTGCCCAGAATCACAGGATGTGGACGCGACCTCGAGGCTCGAACTCTGGTTTCCTGCACCAGAGGCGGCAGCGCAGCCGACGGACCACATCCTCTTCCCAGGGTTGTAGCCCACACACCAATGAAGGTCCACGAGGTTCCGGGGATTCCCCCCTCCTGAGGCTCCTCATGGCTGGAAGTATCTAGTGTTAGTAAATAGATGGGGTTGGAGCTTCCAGTCCACAAACTCAACAAAACAGAAAGCACGCACACAGAGAAGCCAAACCGACAAAGAACACAGAATAGCTTCATCAGGTGATGGGGAGAGGAGTTGGCATAACGGCTAGGGCGCTCGACCTCGGACTTGGGGAACTGGGTTCGAGTCTCGGTAATGACGCTGAACATCCTGTGATTCTAGGCAAATCACTTAATCTCCTGTTGCCTAACAAAGAATGAATGTGTGTCCTAATGTAACGTAACTGGTGCTATGTAAAGCGCTCTGATACCTGATTGGATTTGGGTCAAGTTCGCGCTATATAAAACTCTGCAAAAAAAAAAAAAGATGATGACACTCAGCCCTGAGCCCCACCCACACCTCAGGGGTCATGTCCGAACTGTCGCTCACAAGGACCCGACGCTATATCAGTTATCTCCTCCAGATAGATACAAAGTGTCTCCCCTCCATTTGGTATCCTATCCTATTCCATTCCTCCTACACATGCAAAACCCAAGGAGTGGCAGTACTACTCTGACGCGACCTCACCTTTAAGCTAAACAGCACATTTAGAGACCGTGAGGGCCATCAGGTTGGAATACGGGACACGCTTGGCACTACCCCAATGACTATTTTTTCTATATATGAGACCAGTAGGGAGAAAGGGAAGTCTACTCCGATTTCTTCCCCAGGATCTATTTGCATCATAATAGGTGGAGATCTCAACGTCTCCCTCGATCTGCGGCAACATCGCTCACAACCCCGACAGGACAAGCCCCATCCCGAGAGGTGACTTTCAATGGGCGACATCAGCGATCACATATGCAGGGGTCCAGCACCCGAAACGCACCAACACCCTATTTGATAGCAATATCCCCCCCTACTCACCCCCTCTTTGGTGCCCTTTATAGGTGGGGTAAGTTAGCGATCTCCTGGCTAAGCCGGCTCAACTGTCTTACAATGAATTTTATGCCCCAACTACTATATGTCCTCCAAACCCTCCCCCTTACCATCCCCAAACCGATACAGATACACAACAAAACGCTTCTCTTCATCTGGGACGGTGGCAGGGGTGATTCTTTTTTGACCCACCACAATGGCAATTTGGGATTTCCAGATGTTGTCACATAAATCCTGGTAGTGCAGCTTCGCCCTCACTCGACTGGAACCACGATCCTGAAAGCAAACCTTGGGTGCTGGTGGAACAGGCCTTTTCTCCGGTCCCTGTGAGTCTTCTGTGGCTTCCTACATTGGCCTGGGCACGCGTCCCCTCACCTCTACCATTGAAATCCACACTCCTAGCCTACTGGAGAGAGGTACGAGGGAGATGTATGTTCCTGACATACCTGTTTCCACTCACTCCCCTGGCTCGCAACATGACTTTCTCCCAGGTGCAACAAACTGAGGCTCCTTTAGTTGGTACTGGAGCCAATCTCCTACGCTGAGTGGCTTCTACAATGATGAGTACTTGGAGACAAATGAGGATCTGGCTGGGAAATACGCCCTGACCAGGTCAGACACTTATAGGATTGGACTAGCATTACACTGTGCCAGAAGACTTCCCCCCCCGCCCACTTATCTATGCAAAGAGAGGAAACACCCATAAAAACCTTATACCTCTCTTGGCTGTACAATTACATCCTCAATCTTACTGCCCCCAAAAATCATGCCTATGTGAAACAATGGGAATTACCCACGGACATTACAGATGAAATATGGGGAGCAATATGGCAGTGGTCCTCCAATCCTTCGATTTGCCTCAGATACAAAGAGAATTCTTACAAAAACCTAATACGCTGGTACTTTAAACCTTTATGACTCGTAGGATGTTTGAGGACTCAGAGCTGTATTGGAAGAGCTGTGGGGACGGGGAACTTTCTCCACACTTGGTGGCCATTCCTGACAAAATACAAATATTTTGTGGCGAGGTTCTCTGTGTGATTCAATCCATCACCAGCATTTCGCTGCCACACGATCCACTTCTTGTCCTCTTGGGGGACCTGAGGGCGGATAGACTTTATCCCACAACAACTTCTCAGGGAAGGTTTTTCTCACACTGCCTTTTGGCAGCGAGATGGAGCATAGTTTAGATGTGGAAGCAACCACAAACACCCTCACTGAAGATGTTGTGGGGGAAGGTGTGGTCAATCTATGCCATGTAAAAGCTTACAGCAATTATAAGAGACAGAGCTGCCAAATTTGACGCAACGTGGTGTCCATTCACCACCTACATTTTGATATAACAAAGAACGGGAGGGCTGCATTTAATAATATTTAAGACTGAGAGCTTTGGAGATATGGATGATGCCCCCTCAGACACAGAGAGCGAACCAACGCAAGCTACGCATTCAAATTGACTGACATTACTCATTGGGGATCACTTGGGAGGGGGGACGGGAAGACCACTTTGAATTGTGATATGACGACATATCCGCCTGTTAAAAACAACATTTTACATTCTGGGGAGCGGACGTGTGCTGAGTGTCCCCAATTATTGTATTCAATAATACTCAAGATGAAACTGTAATGTGTGTTCCGCTTCATAATTAAAAAATGCAAAATTAAGTTGTTAAGAATAGCTGTTTTATACCACTCAAAGGCCTGTCTGTATTGCCTAATACTGGGCTACCTTATTACATTTAATAAGTGCCAACCTTGGATTGGGAGCAGATAGAGATATGCTCTTTAGACTCAAATAAATTGTAATTTAGAATCCTCTTTAATTGTATAGTCAAATTGTAGGTCACAATTCTTAAAATGTCCCTTTTAGAAAGTTTGCATTTCTTAACCTAACCATTTGTGACTTCTGCCAGTGTCATGGGCCACATGACTGTGAATGGTTCTGCTTTTGGGGATTGTGTATGCCTCCCAGACAGTAACACAAAGGGGACTAGGGTGGGTAGGATGGCTGAGGTGGAGCTGTACCCTGCTCCACTTACACTGCAAATGGACTTGTGTCCAGCACACACAAAGGAACTTGACAGCAGATTTTTGCAACTCCAGACTGTTTGGAACCTTGACAGAGAAAGGGAAGAACTTTCCAGAACCAGATTGGGGGGTAGGACAGGATACCCTTCCCCCATCCCAACATGCAAAGACTGGCACCAGGTATAAATAGTAGACTCCCAGAACCCCTCTGCAGATCACTTCTGGATGTGTGGAAAACCCAGAAGAAGGACTGCTCTACTGCCCTGCTGTTGGAAGGACTGCTCTGCTTCTGGAAGGACTGCCCTGCTGCCTGAGGAAGGAAGATTTGACCTGCTCCTTGAATCCAGGAACACCAGAGGGACGCCAATGGCTAACTGGCTGGTTATCTGTGTGAGCTACAGGGACATAACAAGCTCCAGAGTCCTTGCAACTTACCTGCCTGCTGTTGCTGCTCCTTGCTGGAATGCATCCTAGCACCCAATTGGTGCCCTCTCAGGTCCTGGACTCTTGGTGTGATGCTTGGTGTGATGCTTAGGTGGCCTGCTTGTACCAAAATCCAAAACCTGGGACTCAAAAAAAAATCCAGAACAAAATGCTCTGAGAACCAAAAGGAAGCCAGGGCCTACCTGCAAACCAATCCGACAAAGGTGCATCATCAGTGGGATTGACTTTGCCGCAGCCTACATTCTTCTATGCAGCAACAAATCCTCTTCAGCAGGACCTCTCGATAGTGAAATCCAGCCTCGTGGAGCCCCCTTCGGCTACAGCCTGTAGCCTCATCCCACTGGGTGAATCCAATTTCCAGAAAACACTTCTAAGCCAAAGGTAGAAAGCTTCACTGGGCTCAAAGACGACATCTACACATCTACAATGACAATGATCTCCTTGCCCTGGAAATCTCTCGCTCAGAGCTTTTCCACTCTCATCGACAGCTTCACCAAGACTTCATTCAGTAGCTCCCCAGCATCGACTCCTCGTCCTTGGCTACAGCCTGCTGACTTGCCCTGCTGAGACTCTACTTTCTCAAGAACGGTTTCTGAAATTTCCTCTAAGTCCAAAGGAAAAACCGAGACAGTGCCAAATCAACCCCTTGAATCCAACCCACAGTCCATTGCCGTCGGCCTTAACATTTGACTTTACCCGGTCTCACGTGACCAGTTACTCGCAGCTGATGCTCTGATCATTTAGGCACAGGAATTCATTAGTGATTGGATTTAATTTGTTTTGGTGTTATTGTATTTATTGAAATGTACTCTATTTTTTTTTAATTGATGTGGGATTTGTCTTATGATGTTTATTCACTTTATTACTGTTTGTGTGTTGCATAAATACTTTACACATTGCCCCTATGTTAAACCTGACTGCTTTTGTTTCAAGCTATCAAAGGGTAGGGCACAGGTTAAATAAGTGACTTTTTGTGGGTCACCCTGACAAAGATTGTGTTTATTATTTGAGTTGAGCTTACACCCCTCTCAACTAACAGCCCAGTTTCTTACAGTCAGGATCAATGACGTAGAATGCTAAAAGAGCCACATTTGGCACCATCTCCAAAAAATTGTATGTAGGAAACTTGAAATTTCCTATAACGTGGTATTTAAATAATTGTTTTACCAATATTACTGGCCCAAAGCCCTTTAAAATCACTAGCACTCATATCCCAAAAACTTTCTTGAGGGAGATATCATAACGTCCTGCAATGAGATATTCTCATATTTTACCAATGTGTTTTAGAATACACAATTTGGCAGAATTTGTGGCATAACATTTCAAAGAAAAGAAAATGTCTGATGTAGAAATCTCTAAACTCCCTGTAGTGTGCTCTTAAAATGCATCCTTGCTTTACCAGTGTTAATAAAGCAATGCCACGGGAGAGACATAGCTTGCCTAGCCTAAATGGCCAACGCTTTGTAATCGTGCTTCCTGGACCTTCTCCAAATTCTTCGCCATCCGAGGCACTACATGCCACTCCCCATCTAGGATTAAATCCCAATCGATGCCCGCACACCCCTGAACTGCTTTGCGATCCCCCCGTTACCTGTGGTCGCTGCTTCCGGACATGGTCCCCAAACAGATTTATTGCCTGGAGGAGATCCCCGATGTCTGGTTGCTAGGCCGCGGACCACAGCTGAAGCTTCAGGGGTGAATGCCTTGTGTACTGCCACTGTCATGGCTGGCCCTGCCGGGCTTGCCGTGCAACTTGCCTGCACCCTGACAGACACATGCCGGAGGTGAGGTGCTGGGTATAACTATACTGGTGGTTCACCACGGCCCCAAATGAATGCCCACAACTGCGCAGCCGAAAGGCCTGAGGGGGGGCATCTCTCAAGGTTGGGTCCAATTGCCCAGACTGCTTGGCCCTCCCCGGACATTGCCTGGAGGAGTTTGCCAGAGACTAGTGGCCAAGTCACATGCTGTCACCTGCCCCGACACCTCAGCTTTGGGACTCGCCTGCCTGACAGACATGTGAAGAGGTGAGGGGCTGAGGGGAACTTCACTGACTGCTCGCCACAGCTCCGACTGCTTCCTCACACCCAAAAGAGGCGATGGGCCTGAAGGACCTGGGTGCCACGATGGAGGTTGGGGATCTGTACTTCCCCCATCAGCTGCAATACTTACCCTCCTTCGACCCCCCCCCCCTTTCCTCCCGGGGCGAGGTATCTCTAGATGGTGGGCCTCCTCGGGCCCAGTTAACTGGCCTTACAGGAGTTCCAGGAGGCTGTTGAAACCACATTTGTAGCGACATCACTCACAGAGTCATAAGAAGTGTTTGCTAATCTGTAAATAAATCCGTATTATGATATTCTCAGACTATACCCTTGAGACGCAACAGAAATGCTGTTCCTTGATGAGGTTAAACAGAAGTTCAGAGCTCTTAACTTTCAATGTATACTTATTTTTCCGGCAAAGCTCAAAGTGCTTCATAAAGGCCGCTCCCACTTCTTTGACACCCCAGAGGCAGCGTGGGAGAAGCCAACTGAAAACCATGCTGGCCAGCATGGCACAGAGAAACATCCCAGTAATAGCTCAGAACCACACACTTCCCTGCGTCCCTCCATTACAAAGAATAAGCAACAACAGCAAACTAGGTCCTGGAGGATGCGTAGGCAGACCTCAAACTCTCCTAAATGATCTGGGTCGGAAAGGAAGCACCATCGCGAACCACTTGCTCTGCAAACAAATGATTATCCAACAGACAATGTCAAGGAGACGCCTCACAGAGGCAACCCACAGGATGAATACTTCGCGAGGTGGGCGGGCATCCCTTCATGATTCCAGTTGAGAGGCAGTACGAGCAAGGCAACAACATATCTAGACAATCCAAAGTCATGGGAGAGTCCACATCTAACAATTGACATTTCCTTTCTTTTTCTTTTCTTACGTTCTTGACATAGGAAGTTTGGGACGACAGCTGCTTCAGGAAAGGAAGTGGGGCAGTTGGGGGTGTTGGGCTGGGTTGTTTATAAAGTCATTGTAACGTTACTTTTTTTTTAACCTGCACACGCGTGGGAGCGCACCCCATTCTATATAAATGAGACCTCCTGCCGGAATCACCAGTTACTTTTGCCTCACACTCCTCCACCATGACTGTCTCTGAGGACAGCGTAGTTCTACCATAACCCAGTGAAGGCTCCCTGACAGCATACACAGTCATGACATGGAATGTGGACGGTCTCCTGGACCGCATAAAAAGGACAGCCGCGCTTCTCTACGCCACATGTCTCTGCCACTCCAATTGTCCCTTCCTGAAAAGATACAGGGTCTATCACAGTGGATTCACAAGAGGATGCATCCTGCCTCTGAACCATCCTCAACACTGTGCAGATATGGGGGACTCGAGGGCATCTTCGGAGGCAAACTACAACATTCTGAGTGTGTATGCCCCCTACACCTAACATCCCAAACTCACATAGCCCTTAGTGACTTGATCACAAAGTTCCTAACCAGCTCGACTATCATAGGAGAAGACAAATGGCACATTAAACCCCGGTATAGACATTACCATCACCCGATGAAACACAGGCTGAATAGAGCCAAACAATGGAAGAGCTGGATGGACTCCTTCGGATTTGTTGATATATGGAGAACCTGGCACCCCGCAACAGACCATACACGCACACTTCTGCAGCACACAACACATTCTCATGAACTGAATGACTTCTCGCTGCTGTGAATGACGTCTTGTGCATTAACCATGTAGGTAATCTTCCGAGAAGTATGTCGTACCACTCACCAGTTGAAGTCCATTTCAGAACTCCCTAGTCTACTTTAAGGCCAACGTGGCAGCTCAATGTCTGGTATCTCCAAGATGATTGGTGCGTAGACTTCTTAGCCACTGAACTGCCAACTTACTTTGACACCAATGCAGGGTCGGTGGCTACTTCAGGCACGCTATGGACTAGTAAACTGACAATGTGCGTTGCGGGTTGGCCAAGGGTTATGAGCGGCATCACAAAATGATGGACTTAGAGGACTTGGAGAAGCAGAACAACTGAAATTCATCTGAAACCTTACGGCGTGATCTGGTGTGTTATCATGGTGATGGTTAGGTTTCAACATTGCAAAAATCAATAAAAAATTGTTCTTCCCAGAAAAAAAAAGCAAAGCCTCCTAGAAGGTAACATTTGGCGCTATGTTTCCCTCTTATTCCTGGCCGAATGTCCCACATCCCCACCCACTATCTCACCCTATAAGAGAGGCCTTACGTCCTTCAATGTTTTGCTCATGTTACAGGCCTAGTATGGTTTAAGATGCACTCTCCTTCGCAAAAATTGTTTGCAGGGAATTCCCCAACACCCTTCACACAGAGTGATGTGTAAATCAGCACGCTTTCCCTTCCTTATAGGCACAATGGGATTTTTCATGTCACCATTTGGCTTTTTTCTCCAAAATTCTTTGATGGAGGATTAGCACAACACCTCTATATAGTGTTCTTTACATTCTTCCCTGTTTGCCAATGTAACTCTCTTAGTACACTAAATGCATGTTTAAGCGCCCACTCCTAATATTTAAGAATTAATTATTTGTTGGTAAGACCAATGCCAGCAGCCCCAGGGCTTTATAGTTTTTAAATACATGTTTGAGTGAGAGGGAGAGTTTGGCAGCAGCCGTCGAACAAACACGAATCCTTACTTTTACGAATCCCCCTCCCCCTCACCTCTCCAAAAGTACTTTGAGCTTGCAAGTACCCAATTTTATTATACGGGTGACGATTATTGTTCAGTTAAGCTGGTGAAAGGTCCAGTGGCTTTATAGTTTGATTGTTGATGGTTGTTTTCTAATGAGTATAGTGACATCTGGTGGTGTTATGACCACATTAAATAACGTAACGAGTTTCTGCAATACATTTCACTACAATTAACTTACTTGCTTCGAGACGAGGCTTCTTTTAAATGGGGAAACAGACAACCAGTGTTCCTTCCAGTTCAGTGACAAGAAATGGAAGTTCAAAAAGTGAAATAAAAATGAATTTTGAAAGTAATAGATTCCAATTATCCTATTAGTCTAAATAAGCGATGTATGACTGGTCACCTAGGACCTCTAAACATACATATTCAGAACTAAATGAATAGCTTCTTAAAGAAGAAGTATTCCAAAAAACAAAAGGGACCTCAGTTCAGCAGCTATATGTTTCAAACAAGCACCTACAAATCCGATAGGTTTGGCTTGTTGTAGGTCCGTGTTTTCTGTTGTAATAGCAGTAGGTTGTTGTGTGCTGTATGTACTTAGATGCGCAAACTGAAATCACCTATAGAGGCACATATTTGGACACGGACAGCACTCGGACTCACTTCCATGTACACACAGACAACTCACATGATTGTGGGTTGGTAAGTAGAAGTATAGGTGTAGTGTGGGTGAATGATGTGTTGGTTGTGCGTTGGTGAATGATAAACTGAGTGTGGGCGAAGATGCGGATGGATGTGATGTGTAGTGTGCGTGTAGTGTAATATACAAATTCAGTGGTTCGTTGCAGTCCTTAGGGTTTATTGTGAGCACAGTGGATGTAATGCGTTTAGTGGTGCAGAGTGCATATTGCAATGTTAACAATGGTATCACTCTAGTGTCTGGAGTGAATAGTATATAGTTAGTGGTTTATGTACCGTGGTGTAATGCATTCTATAGGTTCTGTGTAGAAAGGTGCAGTGTAATATGCTCAATGCTCGCAACATGCACCATGGATGCAACACATGCTGCATGCAGTAGGTGGCTGCAATGTGTACAGTAGAAGCAGTGCACGCTGGGTGTAAAATACAATAAGTGCAGTTGAGTTATGGTACAAATCATAGGGATTGGTATGTACAATGAGTGATGCAGGTAAGTGGATTACATGTATGCTGATGCAGCATGCACAGTGGACGTGATCTACATAGTGCATGAAGAAGATGTAATTCAGTGTGTACAATGGCGAAATCACGTACAAGAGCAAAATAGTGTACATAAAGAGTGCATTGCTAAGCGTATAATAGCCACTGTGTGTGAAAGGTAATGTCTGCAATATGTGCCCGGGTGCACTGCACACAATACACAGCATATATGGTACAAAGTTATGAACTAGCTGTGTGTACAGTGTATGCTGCACAGGGTTTGCACAGTAAAGATGGGTGCAATGTGCATTGTACAGGGTGCACATTGCAATTAATGCAGCATAGTGTGTAGTGCTTACAATAACTGTAGTGTATGCAGGTGGTGTGGTGTTTACAGTGTAGCAGAGGCAGTGCGATGTGTGTAGTATTCTGCAGTGTGCAGCGCTTACAGATGTACAAAAGGAGTACAGCGTTGATTTACTGCAGTTTGCAGAAGGTGCATCGTTAATGTGTGGAATGCAGTGGGCATACATGATGTATGCATAGTGTATAGTGCTTACAATAACTGCGGTTTACACAGATGGTGTGGTGTTTACAGTGTGTAGTAGAGACAGTGCAATGTGTGTGGTATTCTGCAGTGTGCAGCACTTACAGATGTACAAATAGAGTACAGCGTCGATTTACTGCAGTTTGCAGTAGGTGCATCGTTAATGTGTGGAATGCAGTGGGCAAAAATGATGTATGCATAGTTTATAGTGCTTACAATAACTGCGGTTTACACAGATGGTGTGGTGTTTACAGTGTGTACTAGAGGTAGTGCAATGTGTGCGGTATTCTACAGTGTGCAGCGCTTACAGATGTACAAAGGGAGTACAGCGTCGATTTACTGCAGTTTGCAGTTGGTGCATTTTAGTGTGTGGAATGCAGTGGGCATACATGATGTATGCATAGTGTATAGTGCTTACAATAACTGCGGTTTACACAGATGGTGTGGTGTTTACAGTGTGTAACAGAGGCAGTGCAATGTGTGTGTTATTCTGCAGTGTGCAGCACTTACAGATGTACAAAGGGAGTACAGCGTAGATGTACTGCAGTTTGCAGTAGGCTCATCGTTAGTATGTGGAGAGCAGTGTGCATACATGATATAATAGGTTCAGTTCATACCATATGTGTAGCATGTACCTTCTTTATTTTTGCTGTTGCATTTGTGAAATGAAGCCTAATGTCTCCTCGAAGGAATCTTTGAGAAATAAAGGCAATACCAGGTTCTAATAAGAACAAATCTCACAACTTTTCATTTACCTTGTATCCCGGCAGGCTCATGAATGATATTGTCTTGATAGTATCAGGGCAACAAAGTTTATCTGAATGTGTTTACATGGTCTACAAGCCTGGTGGCGAATCCCATTGGATCGTGAGGAAAGTCCCTCATATTAGCTGGAGGCTGTGCCATAGCATGGCAGCCACCATTAATGAGAGGATTTCTCGCACAATCCAATGGCGTTCAGTGAGCAGTTCATTCTTAGTGCTCTAGTTATTTTCATGTTCAGAACTCGCAGACAAGTTATACATAGATCTCACGATTCCATGAGAACAAAGATAATAAATGTTTTTTTTATATATATTTATGTTTCTCTTACAGGTTTCTATAAGATCATTAGGAGAGGAATATATTTTGTGATTGTTCTGAAGAAGGTGGTTTTATCGTACACAACCCACCGAAACACATCAACGCTTTGTGTTTGTTAAATTTGTTAAACATTGGATCACTTTTTGATAAGAAATAGGTTTCTGCAAAGTGGTGTTCTTCTGTCTATTCACAAATTAACTTGATTTTATGGCAAATGTGGTTGTCTTATGTGTTGTCTCTCCCATTTTTATATTGTATTTTTTATAAGACTCTATGTACTTTTTTTTATATTGATTATTATGCCTAATTGTAATAGAAATATTGAAAAATTTAATAACTTTTATTAAAATTGGAGATATAAGTATTTTGATATTCCGGGGAGTTCTCTGCTTTTTTAAGGCTGAGTGACTGTATGTGCATAGGTTGGATGCTGAGTGGTTGATTTGAGTGATAAGTGAACCCCAAGGAAATTATAATTTTGACTGCTGAGGCTATAACTAGAGAATGTGCCAAAATGAAATTAACACTTCAAACTATGCAATGGTTGAAAAGGGCTGACCCGAAGCCTCTTTCTATGCATATTCTGCATTTTATTTTATTATTATAATTATGATTATTATTATTGGTGTTGCTATTGTTTTTCTTGTTGTTTTATTTCAAAAGATTTGGCTGTATACATAAAAAGACAATAAAATAGAAACACAAGTGAAGGTTGGATCTATTTAACGTGATTAAAGGCATTCCTGTCTTTTGTCTAATTACTGTGATTTAACCTTTTGGCTCAGGTTTGTTAAACCTAATGACCATTGAACAGCTCTCTATGAGGAATTGATTTCCAGTGAGACTGTTTTTCTCAAATTAGACAGTGGTCTATGCTCCAATACTGCACAAGAAAGAAATTGCAAATCTTGCTCAAAAACCCAATTCGAGACTATTTTTGTGAGCTGTAAATCCTACATCACATTACATTGCAAAGTGATGTGGAAAAACATAATTGAGGTATGTTTTGTGAATGGTCCATTTGGTAACATTTACAAACATCGAAATGGTGATCAGTACAATAGGTACATACATGCAGCATGGCAAAGAGATACAGATGGCACACAAAGCTAATATTGCACAAGCGTATAAGCAAAAAACTAAATACATTAGACATCAGAAAAATAAGAAATATTGCAACATTGTATGATAAATGAGAAAGCATTATTGAACAGGCACACAAATAGTGTATCTACACAAAGCAAGTCACAAGAATCAAACGTTAGTAACAGTCTATACAACCCAATACACATCTACAGTTACCACCCAGACTCCACATGTAAGATTGTCCGTAGAACAGCAATAAGCATCCGTAGTTTCTACCCAGACTCCATGTGCAAATAGTCTTCAGAAATCTACTACACTTCAGTAATCATAACTCAGCCAACACATATGAGACAATCCACACATCAGGTATCACCACCTAGCCTTCATTGGTAAGATAGTGCACACAAACCCATTACGCCACCAAAACCACCAAGTATAAGATACTTCCCACAAATCCAACATATTCCAGCTATCACTACACCTGCCTTACCATAAATCCAACATTTTCCAGCTCTCACCACACTTCTCTGGCATATAACATAATCTACTCAAACCCACCATACATTACCAATCTACCCACAGGCACCACATGTAAATAACTGATGCAACCCAACACATTTCAGCTATCTCCAGCCATCTGTAAGGTAGTCTCTACAAACCTAACACGTGTCAGCATTCATCACCAAGTCACCAAATGAAAGATACTTCAGACAAGCTGAATATGTATCAACCAACAATGGGAGCTTTTGTTAGGCTTGATAAGTGGCACCGCACTGGCCTTTGTCCTGATTGTATGTTAAATGGTCTGACTAAGGCAAACCTCCGAGTAGATTAGGCTAGTATCAGCAATCCTGACAAATTGCCACTGATCCTGTAGGGGACTATATGAGGCAAGAAACAGGTTGACCAATTCTTTCGATCTCTTAGAATATAAATCTCCAAGGGGTTCTTTTTGTTTGTCATCTTAAAAACGGCTCCCTGCAAATAAAGATTTCTTCATTGGTTCTTTAATTTATTTTAATTTCTCCTATTCTACTCTTCAGTCTCTTGACCAAACTGCTCTTCATGTACATTGAGTCTGACATACCAGACTCACTAGCTATTTGGAAAAGCACTCCAACAAAGAGCTGGCTGCAGGGCCCGTCCGGCATTGCAGCACCAAGCCCAACGAGGAGCACAGCCCAATGATGAAGCATGCCACCATTTAGTAGATGAGCGCTTGGGCTTGGTAACTAAGTTGCCTCTGATGGCCTCATCATTTTTGCCATTCTGTCAAATTTGGCAGCTTGGACCATCTTTATGTAACTGCACACATTTATGGTCTCATTGAAAGAGGGAGGACGTGTGCTGGACCAGTAATATTCTTTTACCCTCCTTATACATTCAGAGAGTAGATCTGTAACTTGCTTGCTATTTCTGTGAAATGTACACACTCATCTGAGGCAGCCGAGTAAGCACCAATTTCAGTTTCGTTGTACCTGCAGAGGGTCTGCTTGCCCTCTATGTGCTAATTGACACTGCACCAGATTCTAAATGTGTCATGACGTGTTATTATAAGTTTGATTAAGAAACTGAAAAAACTTGGATTAATGAACGGAGATGGCAAATGCAATGGATGAAAAATAACGGGAAGTGAACAATTAAGTAAAAAGGGAAAAAGGTAAGGGTAATACTTTGATTAAGGCGTAGCAAAATGGAAGGGTTATATTTAAGAAAGGAAAGGAATAGACTAATGTAAGAGGAGGGTAAGGCATTTTGTCTGTAGGGAAATTGAAACTACAACAGTGCAACAAAATAAATGGATAAGAGTAAAGGGACAAAAAAGGATAAAAGGGAAAACGCATGGGGGCACATCCCACATAAATAAAAAGAACAATAAATAAATAAAAGGAAATCTGAGATTAAACATGAATTTTGCTTAAAATGGTCTGAGATTTTTGCAGTTTATTAAGAGCTGTAGAGATCACCCAGAGATTTATTAAGCCTAATTAATCTCATAGTTATTAAAGCTCTTGAGAAAATCACATGGAACCTATCAGATGATGAGGTAACTAATGAAATGAGCTCATGTTCTTATAGGGGGCGTTTCTTTGTGAACGTGTCAATACATTTCTACTTACAGGAGTAATAATTTATTCTACACTTTTATATATTGTATATTGTAATTATAGCAATTGTGATTATACCGTTTTAATTCTTTTATATTTGAGGATATTTTAATCATTTTTTGTAAGATTTTAATTAATCACACAAATAAATAAACTTGTACTTACAGGTGTCTCCTAATTCACCAAAAAATCACACTAATAAGCACAGACTCTAGCTAAATGAACCAAATCCCAATCAAAGTCAGTCATCTCCTTCCTTTGTTTCTGGACATACAAGAATCACTTAGAGGCACTAAGGTTTTCACAATGCTAGACCTAAGAGGGGCTTATTGCTTGATGAGGATCAGAGAAGAGGACAATTGGAAATCACATTCACGACACCATTTGAGCACTATAAATATAAATTCTTGCCTTTTGGGTTTTACAACGCCCCCTCTGAACTTCAACATTCCATGGATGCTCTTTTTGCTGACATGCTTACCAACAATGTGATAGTACACCTGAATAATATTTATTCCCCTTTATCATGATATTCATAAAAACAGTAATGTCACGTCTTATCTCTTTGAAGACTCGCAATGTAGGATGTAAGACAGAAAAGATGATCTTTGACACTAAACAAGTAGATTATCTTGGTTATGTCATTTGGACTTCTGGATGTTCAATGGCTCCTAGAAAAGTTGAAGCAATTAACAACTGGTGGGTACCTACATCTGTGTAAGAAATTCTGTGTTTTATTGCCTTTCCCAAATTCAATAATGGAACGTAAATAGAACATTTATTCACACCTTCTGTGCATATTTAGTTGCCATTACCCATCACCCCAACTCAAGAAATACTGTGCATAGTTAGTGAGTAATTCTAACCTTTCTTTCCTACTTATTGTTGCGACAGAGCAATTGACAAAGTTATTTTTCCAAGGCAAAAAGATGATAACTCAGAAAACTCTGGATCCAATTCACAAAGGTACTGACGTCTAAGTTTAGACCTGAAGTCTAAGTTCAGACCAAGTCTAAGTTTAGACCTAAAGACTAACTTCAGACTTGAAGTCTAACTTTAGCCCAAAGTCTAACTTTAGACCTAAAGTTTAAGTTTAGACCTGAAGTCTGAGTTTAGACCTGAAGTCTGTTTAGACTTCAGGTCTAAAGTTAGACTTCAAATCTAAAGTTACACTTCAGATCTAAAGTTAGACTTTAGGTCTAAAGTTAGACTTCAGGTCTAAAGTTAGGCTTTAGGTCTAAGTTTACCTTTGTGAATTGAGTTCTCTCTGTTTTTCTTTTTTCGTACCCATTGTGAGATAAACTTCTCTGTATTAGAAACTGAATTTTCTGTATAATAAGGAAGCATTGGGGAGGTGCTTTGTTAAAGAAAAGACAGGGAAACAGTGATTTGAGCTGTGTGACATGTGTCAGGACCTATGTCAGTACTCACTACTCAACTACATCTCCTTTTGAATAGGAGCAAGGCAAAAGATGAAACTCCATTGGAAAGTAGAAATGTCCTGTAATGGGTAAGGAGGATGCCGATTCTGGTCTCCACTACAGCAATGTAGATATTGAAACTGCTGCTTTCATACATCATTCAAAGTCTGTAGTCACTGGGAATCGTTATAACGCATTTCCCAATCAAAGAGGGCAGTGTTGTCTTTTAGCATAAACGTCTTCTTCCCTATTCAAGATGATGCCAGCCTTTCAAGACCTGCAGCACTAGCATAAAAGGTTGCTCAACATGTCTAGTAGTGCCTAGCAATCCTGACTGTGCACCTTTGTTTTGTTCATCATTCCTTCAGTTACTTTCTCTGAAGGTACTGTCTACATTTTAGTCCGAGTATGTTTGTTTTACAACTGTCTCCTTGTTCCATCTCCTGACTGGCCACTATTGTGGAGATTGTCAATCTCACTTTATAGGTCTTGCACCCCAACTAGTCTACAGTGATGATGGTATTGCCCGAAGAGTATTAGGGTTCTGGAAGACCGTGTGGCAGAACAAGTGTTCCTCAAGTTTATAGAGACCCCATTTTTCATGTTTCACCTGTGTGAGAAATGGGGTTGTTCGTTGAGGGGGTGAAACCCTACTCAAGCAACAGCCACGATTCTTGTCAGGGTGAACCACAAAAAGTCACTAAATTTACCTGTGCTTCGCCCTATGGTTTTTTGGCACAAAAAGCAGTCAGGCTTAACTTAGAGGCAATGTGCAAACTATTTATGCAGCGTTTAAACAGTAATAAAGTGAAAGCACAACCCAAGAAAAAAAAACATCACTTATTTATAAAAAATAGAGAGCATTTTAATACATTATTTGACACCACAATGAAAACAATTCAATCAGTAGAACTGGAGTTGTGAATTTTTAAAGTTTGTAAGTATAAAATAACACCTAAACGATCATAGCATCAACTGCGGATATCTAGTCGCGAGAGACTGGGGCAAAGTCAAAAGTTATGGCCAACCACAATGGAGCGTAGGTTGGATACATGAAGTGGATTGGGCCCTTTGGACTTAGAAGATATTTTAAATAAAAATGTCTGACAAAGAAAGGTTCAGCGGGACAAAGCAGCCAGAGGTGTCTGAAGAGGAGGTGTCGACATCAGGGAGCTGCTAGACGAAGTGACGTTGAAGATTTCTATGTTCAGCCTTAGTCTCTTTTATGGAAGTCGAACATTTCCAGTTGGACGGAGCTGCAGGCTGTAGCCGACAAGGACTCCATAACGCAGGATATCTCCTTTGCGAGAAGCAGCTGAACAGGATTTGCTGGTGCAGAGATGAACGTAGCGGGAGCTGCCACAAAGTCAGGCTGACTGCTCCCTTAGGCAGATCAGTGAGCAGACAGGTCCCAATCCCTTCTCAGCTTCCAGGGCACTTTTTGTCAGGAACATTTCCAAGTACCAAGCTTTGGATTTGGGCTTTGTGGGCACCTTTAGCACCAGTTCAAATGTTTCAGTATTTGAGGGGCACCAGTTGGAGGGTGAATCCAGGTGCAGGGTCAAGATGGTTGAAGACTTTTTTGTCCCTGTGGCTCTGATCAGTAGGCCAGCCAACTAGCCCTGGAAGTCTAAGGTTCAAGTAGGTCTCAAGCAGCAGGGCAATTATCTGAGGACAAAGGGAAGCCTTAGGCAGCAGAGCAGTTCTCTTGGTGCATCAGGGCAGTCCTCTGAAGAACACAGCTGGCCACAGGCAGCAGGTAGGTCTTCTGCAGCTCAACAAGTGAACTGAAGAGTGGGTCTGAAGGTTCTATTTTTATTCCAGATGCCAGCTTTGAAGTGGAAGAAACTTCTGGAGTTTTTCACCCACAGAAGTTTCTGTAATTTTCTGCCTCCCTGCCCTGGTCCCAGTCTGTTTGCAATTACAATAGGCTAATGTGAAGTTCCTTGTATGTTAGTTGAGGCAGTCTCTTTAAAGTGAAAGTAGGGTTATGCGCAGCTCCACCCCCCTCCCCCCATTCCTGCCTTGGATGGCCCATCCTGCTGACACTCTATTGTGTGGCTGTCTGGGAGGAATACACAAACCACACCAAGTCATGTGACCCAGGAAACAGGATGCAGGCAGCAAATGGTTAGGTTAAGAAAGTGGGAACTTTCTAAAAGTGGCATTTTCAGAATTGTGACTTAAAATCCAACTTTACCATTAAAAAGGGTTTAAATAACTACGGTTAATACCGTCACTTCTGATGTGACTGCACCGGGACTGTCAAAGGGACTGTAGCTGGCTCCGCTGTGGACAGTGATCACAAATTAGCCTGATTGCATGTCATGAAGTAGTAGTTATTGATCCTGATGCGGGGTGATACCCCACATATGTTTCCAACTCTCTGCTTACCTATTGTGTCAAGTGCCAAGGAATGTTCTTGTTTAAAACAATAAAAATAGATCTACAAAAAAAAAAAAGGGTTTAAATAACAATTCCTCAGACACCAAACATGACATTTTTACCTGCTCCCAAACAAACGTTAGCACTTATTAAATGTTATAAGGTAACTCAATGTTATACTTTGGGAGAGGTAGGCCTTACAATAGTGCAAAATGAATTTGAGAGTTTTTCACTGCCAGGACATGTCCAACTTTTTTGAAATACAACATGCCTTGCCCTATGAACTTTTTAGGGCCTACCCTTATATGTACTAAAAAAGGACCATTTAGACCTGCAGGTCGAAATGGCAATTTAAAGCTGCACACACAGGCTGCAGTGGCAGACCTGAGACATGTTTAAAAGGATACTTCAGCAGGTGGCACAGTAAGTGCTGCAGGACCACAAGTAGCATTTCATATACAGGCCCTGGCCTGTAAATTAAATAGCAGGCCCTGGGTTCTGGCTCAAAGATGACATAATGGTTCACCAAACCAATTTTGAGACAACTCAGACTACTCTATCTCCACCACGGTCAAACCACCCCAATGACCTGAAGGAGTAAGGGCCATCGAATGTTTTGCTACATGTTTGTCAAACCTAACGGTAAGAGGACTTGAAAAGTGCTTAATGTTTCCCTTGCCAGTGGAGAAAACTCCCAAGGCAAGGGGGGCATTGTTTTTTTTTTATTTTCAAAAAGAAAATCCCACTTCGAGATTTTCTTTTTGAAAATAAAGAAAACATTGTAAGTTTGCTGTAGGGCTCAGTCATGTTGACAGAGTCACCCAGAAAGCTTACAATGCAGTGACAGGAACTACCATGATGTTTCTAGATTTGGCTGGTGACACCTCCGTCAGATTGATGGAGTTATTTACTCTGTCGCCATGACAGAGAGTGGAACACCTGCCAAATATTAAATCAGGTCCTGGGTGAGTTCATCTTTTAAAAAGGAAGCAAAAATAATTTCAGGTAGAGAGTTGTCTAGAACATAATAAAAGATGACCTACCTGCTGCCTTCCAAGGACAGAATGTTGCCGCCATCTTTATTTTGAATGTTGATAGCTACTCCATGGGCTAAGTATGATAACATGTTGCTGACCCATATATACAGAAGAGTCCAGGCCATTTTAATTCAAGGCTGCTTGCTTATTAGAACTTCTTTCGTGAAACTCGATGGAGTATAAGGTCCTAGAAACAAAAAAAAGCTGCATCTGCTTGAAAGAAAACAATAGACAAGTAGCAACTGCATTTCTTCATCCAGCACACATGAAACGTTTCCCTAGTTCCCAGGAAGCAGAGGCGGTCATGTGGCTTGATGGTGTGGAGCTTCTATTGTTGAAACTAGGAACTTGTTGCACATGAGTGCTTGGTTAAAGGCCTGGCTGAATATTTGCCACAACTTAAACCCATGGCCTGGTGCCTAGAGACGTTTGGAGCACCATGGAAAATATCACAGAACATTTTGTCAAACAGTTGGAATTTTTTATATATTCCTCGCTGGTGAACCAAGACAAAGTGCACGGCAGCCTGAAGAAAGAAGCTACCTTACCAAATAGGTTCCCGCTCAGTGCTTTTGACTGCAGGGTTTGAGGTTACTGCGAGGGCTCAAAAAGAAGAAACTGGCCTTTTGTGCCTTGTTTGGCTACAACCTGCAACCTCAGGTAAATGTCTACATCAGCCGGGTCTGGTGGCTCAGTGGACTAATGTGTCTACTGCAGGAGCCTGTGTTCGACCTCATGGTCACAGGTTCAAATCCTGGTGGATCCACTCAGCCTTTCATCCATCTGAGGTCGTTAAAATGAGTACCTTTGAGTTGGGCAACAACAAACATCTGTTATTCCGTGCCAAGATACCCTTAGTGGTGAGTGTACGCTTTACAAATACTTATGTTTTCTGGAGGTAATTCCTTTGCCTGGGATATTCCACCAACTTTTTCCTTCTATTGCTCCATTACCTGTCAGCCACAAAGGGTGCCCAGGACCTGGTTCTCCATATTACTCAACTGGGGTGAACCTACAGCATGAATCCAAAGATGCCCCGTCATCGATCAGCCTTTTAGGGCCCTGTGTCCCGGTCAAGCACAACCCCTTTGACTTGCATTGATGTTTGAGTTTCCATTTCTTCTTATGAATCTTATTTTTGTTGTTAATAACTCCTCGTGCTTATATCTGGTACTCTTCTTTTTAGTGTCATTTTAATCATTAACTAATTTGGTTAGGAATTTTTGGCAAATTTTCACTGTAGTGTTGGTTTGGTGTATTTGCACATTCTATACAGTCAATTTTCTCAGAGGAAAACCTCATTACTTGTGTCAGGCTCTCAAAAGTAAACCAGAGATTTCTTCCACAAACCAGAGTGCCTAATAGAAATCTGATGTTTGGCCTCGTGTGAGCACAGGCAATGTTCCTATACTCTGTTGCTCTCCTTCGTCGACTAACAATCAGGTTTCCTTCAATCTTGGACTAGTTTAAAGTGGGTATTTTTAGATTTCCACCTGGAAACATCTCTTGTGTTTATCTGTCACAGCAGGTCTAAATTTCAAGTGCATCTAAAATACAAGATATAGGTCAGGTTTGGATTGAGAACGAAAGTAGGCCAGGGCATCAAAATAAATGTGCCCTCCCTCCCCATTAGTGAATTAGAAAGCTAAAAAAGTCACTCATGTTTACGAAGTGGAGCAGTGTTGAACTTGTAGAGGCACGCTGTATAAGTGTTTTGCAAGGTTTGGAAGACTGCGTGGATTTGAGCTTGCAGCAAACAATGTTTGTTTTAATATCAGGGAAATCAACAGTAAACACCGACTCAGCAGACTATAAAGCAGGCTCACAAACACCCAAAAAGAGGCCCACAAACTGACCTGTCAACCAGCCCATTAGGCTCTGTCTGATTGCCCTATAGGCCAGCCCAATCCTGGACACAGCATGCTTTCTAAGTGTAGTTTATTCAAGCAGAGTTGGAAAATTTGACCCATATGTCTTGAGGTTTCTACTTTTTCTTGCACTGAAAAGGGGATCCACCCATATCAAAATAAGTTATTGTTATTTACAGTGTCTTAACTGTATATATCGAATTGGTATTTTGAACAGTGCTTATTGTCTTGGCAGACGGTCTATAAACATGGCTTCCCTGTAACCACTGTGTGATACAAATACATCAACAGTACATATCGGCCTGCCTGCCTCTGACCTACTCGAGTAATTTAATACACAGAATTTATTGATAACCCATCAGCACATTCCTTTTTGCGTTGCTCTTCATCTAAAGGCTTACAGTTTGTTCCATGATTTCAAAATCGGCTTTGACACAATGCATTGCGAGACTGCTGAAAAGCAATGTCGACAAACCTATAATTTCCTTGAACAGCATGACTGTGCCCTGGGCAAGGAGGACATCTGGTGGTTAATTCAAGAAATCACACATATGCAGTGAGTGCAATATAAAATGTAAAAAAAATCGCACTAGATGTAGACCAGCAGTTCTTAACTTTTTGACTTCTGTGGATCGACTGAATCATCATTGGAACCTCAAACCAGTGCACAAAAATACAAAAACAAGTACACATCAAATACCCAATCAAGACATACTTTACTCAACTTACAAAAATTGCAAAAATCCGAATTTTACAACTTTCTAAAATGTAGTTTTATTTCTGAAAAGATAACGCGCTATACTGGACTCTAGCTCTCTCTGTCTTTTTTTGCTCCGAATGCATCATCTTTTTGTCAGCGCCTACCAGTGCTTCAGTTGAGGCCACTAATGGCCATACTAGATTATATTTGCTTTGCCTGCGCTGCTCCCACAAATTAAGATATGAATACCAACTTTATTTTTATGCTCTATTTTCAACTTCCTTCACGTCTACATAGCATTTAAATTTAGCTTTTTTGTTAATACGACACTTTATCAATCTAAAATATTTAATTTTCTAAACAGTTGCAGACCCTCTGAGCAGGCCTCATGGACACCCAGGGATCCACGAATGCAGGTTAATAACCCCTGACCTAGGGGGGGGCGTGGATTGCCTGGCTCTAAGATGGCCACTGCCTGAGCGATCTCCGGCAGCCGCCTGCAATATCCTTCAATTGATTTGCGCCATCTAGGCATCGGATGGCTTAATCCTGGTTGGTAGTGTAAAGTACTGCGCACAAAGCCGTGAATGAAGTTATGCAGTTCTTTATTTATAATCGCTAAAAAGCTCCAGGAACAGCTGGAGCAAAAACAACGTCAGTGCGGTTCAGCGATCAGCTGTCAACTGTCAACGGACAGTTGTCAGGTGATGACCTCACAGCTGGTACGAAGTCCCAGCTGGGACAGCACAAGAGCAGTAACATTTACGGTGTCCGCGCAGGGACACAACTACAGAGGTCACAACACATCCTCCCTCTTTGGAGGAGAAGGAAGGGGGGGGAAGGGGTAGGAAGGAGAGAGGGAGAGAGAGAGAGAGAGATAGGGGGGTTAGAAGGGTGCTATCTACTCACAAATGTAGTTTCTGAATTTTACCGGTTGGCCTAACAGTCTACCTGCCCTACAGGTTCAGTATTGTCCTGTGCAGGTGGTGTGGGCAACATACGCCTGACTCTTCCTGTGGCAGCCTGGATAGATGGTGCGTCCACATGCCCAGAGGGGGCCTGCGTGCCGTGGTTTCCTTTGCCGTTTGCACCGTGGGGAACTCATAGTCAGACTCATAGTCAGATGCACCAAGTTGTGCAATGTCGCTCTTATGTTCTTGAAAGGCGCCCCTTGCAAGCTCATTAGGCGTGGTTGTTTTAGTGTCCTTCAAGGGGTGTCTGTAGGCAGAGAGGTTGGAGAAGTGCCACACCCTACCGTCACTAAGGAGTGCGGAGTTGCAGTACACTTCCCGCACAGATAGCGGTGGTGTATATTTGTCCTGACCTTTAGTGATATGTCCGCTTCTTTTTACCTTGACAATGTCTCCTTCCTTGAGCTCTACAGGTTTACTCCCGTGTCTTTTGTCATATATTTCCTTGCCTCTGGACTGAGCTTGCCGAATCCTTTCTTGAATATGATGAGTCGACCAGTATACCCTATTTGCAGCTTTAATCCAACCCACATTGTCCTCCGATAGAGGAGTTCTTCCCCGCATCAGTTCAAAAGGGCTGTGTTCTGTTGACTCACATGGTGTTATTCTGTAGGCACATACTGTCTTGAGTGTCTCTTGTCTCCAGTTTAGGTTGTTGCTGTTTGCTAGCTGAATTATTCCTTTTACAACCCTGTTGAATCTTTCAACTGCTCAGTTTCCGGCGGGGTGGTAGACAGATGTCGTTTTGTGTTCTATTTTGTTCTTTAGAATGTAATTCTTGAAAATATCAGACATAGATTGAGCTCCATTGTCACTTACGATTGGTTTAGGGAGCCCCTCCCGAGTGAAAATGTCATCCATGAACTTAACAATGCTTAGCGCATCCGGTTTGTTAGTAAATTTAACCTCGGGCCACTTGGTAAAGTGGTCAATCATACCAATTATGTACCACGTTTCTTGCTCATCAGATACAGGACCCATTATGTCCACACCAATTCTCTCCCATGGCATGCCTGGGCTGGGAATGGGTTGCAGGGGTGGTCTGAACGTCACTTGCGCTTTGTCTGAGTCCATGCAGAGAGTGCACTCCCTGACTGTTCTCTCTACATCTAAGCTTATGCCTGGCCACCAGTACATGTTTTTAACTCTTCCTTTTGTCTTCACAATGCCCAAATGCCCTTCGTGACATCGCTTGAGTAATTAGCTTCTTATATTATATGGTGGCACAAATGTTCTCCTTCTGAGAAGGAACCCGTCTTCATGTGACAATTCATTTCTCACCTCCCAGAAGGGTTTGATTTGTTCTGATTGCTTGTTTTTGCAGATCCATCCCTGGGTCATCATCTTTATCACTTGACCGATGATACTGTCCTTGTCTTGTTCCTTGAACCATTCCTCTTAAGAAATTCCGCTGGATTGTTCAAGTACCCTGGCAACGGTGCTCTCATCCAATTCAGAGATTTCTTCATTGCTTGCCTTACCTACTGGCATTCTACTTAGAAAGTCCGCTACCACGTGTTTTATTCCTAGGACATATTGGATGTCATAAATGTATTCGAATAAATGAACGGATAGCCTGGCTGGCCTGGGAGAGGCTGAGTACAGACCTTTTGTGGTGAAAACATTGGCTAAAGGTTTGTGATCAGTGCACAATGTGACTCTTCTGCCCCAAACAAAGTGCCTGAAATGTTCCAAAGCCCACACGCATGCAAGTGCTTCGCGCTCTATTACTGAAAAGTTCTCTTCTGCAGGGGTGAGTGAACGTGACGCGAAGGCTATGGTATACTCCCCACCCTTTGAGTCTTTTTGGGTGAGTACCACACCCAAATCCTTGTTACTTGCATCCGTGGTCACAAAATTTTGTAAAGACGTGTCAAATCCTTGTAGGGGTAGTGCGGTGCACATATCCCTTTTAAGGTTCTTGAAAGTTTTGTCATATTCTTCCGTCAATTCAAATCTGTTCTTTAGTTTTAGAAGTTGCCTCAATTCATACGTCTGGTGTTAAAAATTCTTGATAAACTTGGCATAGAACTCAACCATTCCCAAGAATGACCGCAGTTCATCTTTGTTGGTAGGCACTGGTGACTCTTTTATAGCCTAAATTAGTTCTTATTTAGGACTTATACCATCCCCGGTTATTTGGTGGCAAGATAGTTTACAGAGTTACTAGCAAATTTACATTTGAGATGTTCTGCTGTTAACCCTTTATCGTTCAGAATTTCTAGCACCTGCTTCACCCTTTTGTCATGTTCTGCTCTAGTTCTGCCCATGACCAGGATGTCATCTTGAAAGATTAGAATGTCAGGGACCCCTTCAAAAATGTTATGCATCAGTCTCTGAAACATAGCGGCCGCCGAGGCGAGACCGAAGGGAACTCTCGTAAACCTGAAACATCCAAATGGTGTTATGAATGTTGTCAATTTCTTGCTGTACCGATGAAGAGGCACCTGGTGAAAGGCAGACTTTAAGTCAATCGTGGAGAACCACCTGATGCCCTTAGTGGTAGCCAGCATTTCACAGATTTTGGGGAGAGGGTATTGCTCCACAACTATGTTCTTGTTCAGGTCACGCAGGTCCACGCAGAGTCTCAGCTTGCCGTTGGGTCGTTTGGCGAAAACAATTGGTGCTGTTGCTGGACTGTTCATGGAGCCTGACCCAAAGTTTGGGGTCACTAGGTGCCCCGCAACCAGAGTTCTGCAGAGTGGCGTCATCTGGCCTTTTTGAGGCGGGCTGAGGTGGTTCAGGGTGGTCCGCGGTGCGAGGTCGTGCCCGTGTCAATCTGAGACCTCACGCTAACTGGCCGGATTCTTATGCCGCATTTGCTCCTGTTGGTGGTCCATTTGGGCTCCCAGGTGACGGATCCGCCGCGTGATTCGGAGTCAGCGGGCTTGGGCCTACGCACCCCAGCCGGGGCTTGGTGTGCGGCGGGGACCCGGAGTGCGGAGTACCTACTGCCTATGGTGCAGCCCCACACTGGTAAGTGAAATCTACTTGGACAAACATTGTTGTGTCCAACGTCCCTGCCCTGAGACTGCCCGAGATCTAGTCACGGCAACTGCACCCTGATAGGTGAGGACGGAGTGTGTTGCCTGGTCCGCTGTGGTGCGGTGTGCCTGATACTGGAGTCTTAAGCTGTGCTGTGGACCGCAGTGGGGAGATTCAAGCAGGGACTGATGCAATACCCTCATCCCCTGTATCGGAGTCCTGCTTTGATTACCGGCTTACACGTGGTACGTTCCTCCGATGTGGCTGCTCGGCCTTTCGTGATTCAACTCTGTGCCTGTGTGGATCCTGTCCCCCGTTCTTTGCTCCATGCGCGGCGGTGGCTGGGATAGAGTTTTGACCTCTCCCCAGGCCCTGAGAAGTGGTGCTGGACACTAGCACTCTCACTTTGCGACTCCGCTCGGGAGCGCCCATCAGCTGCTGCTTCACATACCTGTGGGCATTGCTACTGGAGACTGCTGGGCACGGGTCCCTTGGCACTGTTCAGGCCTTCTACTGGGGGCTCCTGGTTACCGGAGTAATGGGGAAGACTGACAAGACACAGACCAAGCTTCATCTTGATCAGTGCAAGTCCGCCAGGCATAGAGATGACGACTCTGACCCTGCCATGGCAGATCGCTCATCTGACCATTCTGACCCTGATGGGGACATTAGGCAAATTATGGGGGCAATGCAGTGTAGTCTCACCTCTATTGATGCTAAAATGGACTGACTGTCATACCGCATGGTCAGGATGTCTGAAAGGGTAGACAATCACACAGAGTGGATCAATCTAGCCGAGCGCAGGATCTCTGAGGCAGAGGACACCCAGACCAAAATAGGGGCAGCACAAAAACAGTTGGAGAAACTCATGGCGGCGATGAAAGATAAGGCCAAAGACCTGGAGACGCGCTCCAGGCGCAACAATGTGCGCCTTTTGGGTCTGGCGGAGACTACCTCCACGGGCCAAATGGAAACATTTGTCGAGAAGCTCCTGATACTACTGTTGGGCCGTGACACCTTCTCTGATGTCTTCACCGTGGAGCTGGCTCATCGCTCGCTAGGTCCGCGGCCCCCTCCGGGTGCCCCGCCACATCCAGTGATAATTCGGCTACTTAATTACCAGGGCAGGGATGCTGCTTTGAAGCTGCAAGATAATTGAAAACCCTCTCATATGAAGTTTCTGTGTTGTCCCTTTTCTCGGACTTCACACCATTGGTCCAGGAGGCCTGTAAGAGGTTTGCCCATGTCAAGCGTTAGCTGAGAGAACTTCAACTGGATTATGCAATGTTGTACCCGGCCCGTTTGAAGGTCAACTTTGATGGTAAATTCAAGCTGTACGCTAACCCAAATGTACTGCAGAAGGATCTAAAGAAGTACAGTGCAGAGAGAGCAAACAGGTCTCCTCACTCGCCGGCAGAGGTTGGCACAGAGTCAGGTGGTGCGCTGGGGGCGGTTTCTCTGACCCCCTCCTCATCCTAACTGTGAAATTTCTCTTTTATGAAAGAGTGTCCTTGGACGCTGTCTTCCCTTTCGATACAGTCTAGTTGTACCTGTTCATATGCTATACAGATATGTTTTCATTATCGTAGCACTACCATTACACAGTATTGCAGGAGAATAACAAGATGCCTCGTGGGAAATGATTAGGGTGGGCGGTGTCATCCTACACCGTAACACCTTGGGTCAAGCAGCCATTACCTCTGTGTGTATAACACCTGGGTGCTTATTTGTGGGATCCTGCTCTGTTGGTAGGAGGTAAATAACAGTGGGGTTGGGGAGGGGTGGGGGGAACTGTGGTTGATGTGTCTAGTTTTTTGGATATGGTGTGGGTGGAGGGTTGAGGGGTGTTCAATGTTGCATTTCAGCCAATGTATCTGACCATACAGGGGTATTGCATTTTCCCAGGAATAATTGAGTACAGCTTGTGTTTAAGTTTGCAATGTACAGATACATTTACACATGCCAAATACCAGTGATCGCCCAGCGGTTATCCGTTTCCTCTCCTGTTAGGGGACTAAACGGCCAAAGAAAAATACGTAAGGTTGTGGCTTATTTATATAGGCATGAGATAGATGTGGCTATCCTACAGGAGACACATCTCTACCCACAGACAGGATTGTTATGCCAACGCCGAATGAAAGACCTTTGTGTGGCAGCTGGGTTTACAACACACACCAGGGGTTGCTCATTTGGACTCGTAGGAATTCAGGTATACATATACAGGCACTGGACATAGACACTGACAGCAGATTTGTAGTGGCAAAATGCCGTAAGGATCATTTTAGCGTACTATTGGTCGGGGTTTATGGGCCCAACTATGATGACCCGCATTTTTGCCACTCTTTACATTCTAGGATTATACAACACGCTTATTTACCAATACTGTGGGGGCGGGTGATTTTAATTGCATCCAGGACCCCGACTTAGCCCGCTCAAAGGGGGCACCTAGACCCCTCTTGCGTGCAGCACGCGCAGTAGCCTGCATTGCCCAGGCTGAGGGTATGCGGGATGTGTGGCTTACACCCCTGGGTAGGGTACACCCATTACTCAGCTACTCATGATATCCACAAAAGAATAGACTACTGGTTTGCCTCCCTCATATTGCTCCCCTCAATCAGAGACTGTCAGCATATGGCCAGAGCTTTGTCGGATCACTCCCTAATATGCCTCACCTTGGAACTCCCAGTGGCTAGTACACCCAGGCAGGCATGGAGATTTCCACTGTATTCCCTGTTGGACGCAGTTTTCTGTGCGGAAATAGGCACGGCCATAGACGAGTTCTTTCCTACAAATCTGTGCAGCGTTACCACCATGGGTGCAGTGTGGGAAGCTTTTACACTTTATATACGGGAGATAACAATTTCCAAGCATGCTGGTGTTCTCAATCCATATGTACCCAACTCTCTAAGGTCGAAACTACCTTGTGGTCCTTGGAGGGCGTACTGCAAGAAACAGGTGACCCTAGGGTACTGGCGCAGATCAGGACCAAAATAAGTAAATATAACGAGTTAGCGGACGATGAAGTCAAACACCTGGGGAAATATGCGGTGGCTAGGTCATATTCGGAAGGGCACCGACCCAGTGCAACACTGGCAGCGACGGTGCGACCTCCCAGGGGAGATAGTCATATCATGCAAGTGTATAACGCAGAGCAAGTCTTAGTGGAAGGTACTCCAGCTATATTGGACACTTTTGCTGACTATTATGCCGGTCTCTACACTTCTAGGGAAGCCACGACTCAGGAAACTGTCGATGACTATTTAGTCCATATAGCTATGACCTGGCTGGACAATAGCGGCAGGGAGCGACTTATTGGTCCCCTAAGGCTCACTGAAATCACTGCGGCTTTGAAAGACATGCCTAATGAGAAGGCGCCGGGCGCAGATGGCTTGACGGTAGCCTTTTACAAGGCATACATGGATAAGTTACTTCCACATATGGTCGATCTCTTCGAAGAGATGGCTAAAATGGGGAAAATTACTCCATCTATGCGGGAAGCCACTATAGTCACTCTGCTCAAACCCGGGAAGTCTCCAGAGCATTGTTCTTCGTATAGGCCGCTCTCCCTTCTGAATACCGACACAAAATTGCTTGCAAAAGTGCTGGCGAATAGACTAGCTCCCTTGCTGCCGAAACTGGTCGGTCCAGAACAAACAGGGTTTGTGCCTGGTAGATCGTTATCCAGTAATCTCCGAAAGCTGTTTGGTACCATAGGGCGAATTAACCCACAAGTCAGGGTGGCTACTCTGTTCATCGATATAGAAAAAGGGTTTGACTCAATGGAATGGAGGTTCTTATACGCTGTCCTGCGCAGAGTAGGAGTTGGGGATGTCTTTTTGCAATTAATTGAGGTGCTTTATACTGACCCAGCAGCCAAAGTAAAGATTAATGGTGCAATATCACATACAATAGTTATCACTAGAGGTTCGAGACAGGGCGCTCCCTGTCCCCTTTTTTGCATGCACTGGTAGCGGACCTTTATTGTGCGTGATGCGCGAATATCACGCATATCGCGGTATCGGTCCTCCAAGTAAAATCTCACTATGGCTGCATACGCAGACGATACTTTACTTTATATCCGCATTCCAGAACAGAATTTGATCCCATGTTACAAAAGGTGGAGCGATTTAACCAGCACTCAGGGCTCCATATAGATTGGCATAAATCTATTATTTTCCCACTAATCTCCGTTACTGCGCCGGTGCAGACTCCTTACCCACTGGAGTGGACGACAGACCCGGTGAGGTATTTGGGCATCAAAATTCACACAGATGCTGAGCTGATATTGACAGAAAATTATGGTTGTGCATTATAGAAATTGTCAGATGCGGTGGAGAAGTGGATAAAATTGCCGCATTCATTAGTTGACTGTGCAGTATTGACAAAAATGATTGTGCTCCCCTGTTTTCTATTTTTCGTTGGTAATATACCTATTAGTTTACCTGTCTTCTTTTACTACATTGCGCAAATTACTGAGCCGCTTGATCTGGGCCGGGAAACAGCCCAGGGTAACACGGGATGTCCTAACGAAACCTTATTCAGAGGGAGGGTTGAACACCCCAGACATGGAAAGGTATTACAGAGCAGCGCAAACCTTGCATGGCCATGTGTGGATCCATGGTCCTCAGAACATACCGCATCATCTTATCGAAAATAATATGGTATCCCCGGCTCCTCTGCCCAATCTGTTGACCGGGACGGCACGGATTGCTCCATGCAAGATAGATCCAGTTAACTGTACTGGACACCATCTCTCTAAAATAGCCTATAGGCACCACATAAAATTGATACACTCTCCCAAGCTGCCATTCCAATGGTGTGATTGGCTGCTACACAAGGGGGACAGAGCGATAAGGATCACCCTAGCTAAGCTGCCCATTAATCATTTGGAGGACTTGTTCCTTTGAGGGACCGCCAAAACGTGGGAGCAGGCATCTGCGCAGGCAGTAGGAGTGACTGCGCCGGATACGTTTCATTATTACAGATTTCGTAGTGCCCTACGTGTCCTCTTAGGCGCTGATATGGGTGAACCAGTAGGGATGCCATCACTTACGCATCTTTTACAAACACAATCTCCACAACGTGGAATAACTATGGTATATTCCCTATCTAAAGGTCAATGTGAGCAGACCAAACAAAAATTTCAGTTAGACTGGGAGGAGGAACTTGGCATATTTATCACTGAGGCGCAATGGTCCTGGTGTTTTGCTACTATTAAGTCCATCTCATTAAATGGCAGGCATCGCCTGTTACATTTTAAGTGTATTCATAGAACATATTACACCCCTGCTAGGTTGCACAGATATGGATTGAGGGAGGACGGAAAATGTATGAGATGCTCTGCGGTGAATGCACACTTCACACACTTAGCTTGGGAGTGTCCAGGTATACGTACCTTCTGGAGTGAGGTTTTCAGGATTATTTCTAAAATGCTAAAATGTGAGTTACTTTATTGGGGTTTGACAAACAAATACCGAAGGGGGTGCGAAAACTGGCGGCTTTCAGTCTCCTGTTGGCTAAAAGAAGGGTGGCCATGCGATGGATGAGGGGCCCCTTGCCAACTATTGTGGAATAGGAAAAAGATTTAGCATACTGCTCGACCCAGACTGATAACTACAATGCTCTGATGACCGTGCGCTGTGCACCCAAAGATATATGGGGTCCGTATCGCCAATATATGTTGGATATAGTCGAAGCCACAGATTCGCAGGACGAGTTAGACCGTACCAGGGTGGGGTGAGTGAACCGCAGATGCTAGGCGCAATTGTTCTACAGCTCCTTTTTGATACAGACTACTCCTTTGCCACTATGTTTTTGCCAGTGGGAGACAGGGAAGCAGGTGACATTCAAGGGCATGACTTTACTGTATTGCAGAATTACTAGTTTGCTAGCATTTTAACTTTGTCATGTAACTGTACCAATCAATGCCCATATGATATCAACCCTGTGGAACGCACTATGTACTAATCGCTGAAATGTAAGTTGTGAGCAATGTTTGGAATTCATTATGAAAAAACGAGAAATAAAGTTTAAAAAAGAATAAAAATTTAAAAAATAACCCCTGAGCTAATGGGATAGAGATTTAGCTCTCGCTAAAGAGAGACGTGTACAACAAAAGGAGCTCTATGCAAATGCTACTGTATTCAGCATAGGGTTGCTCTGGAGATCTGCATCCAATTCATCACATCAGATTGTGTCCTAGAGAAACAAACCAGTCACAATGCATTGATTCCTAAGTATCTTAGCCCACAATTTTGGACTACACCATAAAGACAGTCCACTACACTGCGCTATGTCATATGGACACCAGCCCACCACTGCTGTTTGGGGATATTAACACATTGCTGTGTCCTGCATTCTAGGAATGCTAACTGACATTACCCCTAGTGTCTTAGGTCAAGGATACCAGACACTGAATATTCTTTTATAACGAGCTTTATTACATGCTTCGTACTCGGTCCCTGTCCCTACTCTAACTGCCGTTTCCTGCTGTTTTTCCTCCTCTTCCCGTTCCCCCTCCTGGCTCCGCCCACTCAACAACTATACCGCTCATATTCTACATCTTCCCCTTTTTTAACAAAAATGAAATGACTGACTTGTTTATAGTTCTTCAATTAGTCGTTTCGGTCTGCGGATGTCCCGTCGAGGTCAGAGGGACATGGTCCCTGCTTCAGACTCAAGTTCTCCGTGAGTATCAGGATGCTGACCTTCGACAGCCACGGCAGGTTGTTCTCTTCCTTCACTCCCTGGTTGCCCCAACATCTTCTGGAGCGACTCTCTCATGACTGGAGTGCACTTCTGAAAATGTGACACGTTCCTGGTAACCCTCCGGCTGTCGGACTCTGTGGTCACCATGGTACCCTTTTTTTGAGTAATCGTCAGAGGCTCAGCTCGGAATTTACAGTCTGTTTTCCTTTGCTGTTCCTGTTTGACTATGACGCAGTCCCCTTCATGTATGGAGGGTGATCTCGCTCTCCTTCGGGCGTCCACATATGACTTCATTTTGTCTTTTCCACGACCGTCAGCTGACATGACCTCTTGATGAATACGAGCGGGTGAGACAGCTCTCAGAGCGCCTTCCCAGGTAGGTATCCGGGTTCTGATGGATCGACCTAGCATTAATGTGGCGGGGCATTTTCCTGTGGTGGCATGCGGTGTTGTTCTATAAGCCCTTAGGACTTCATTGAGAGCCACTTGAAGATCCCTTTTTTCGACTGTCGCTTGTTGAAACGTCTTTTTGAGAGTGGCCATGAATCTTTCAATGGTCCTATTGGCCTGCGGCCATAAGCGCGTGACTTTACGATGCTTGAAATTCAGATGCCTTGCAAATTCACCAAACTCATGTCCATTAAAAGGAGGGCCATTATCCGTCTTAAGTTCTTTGGGAATACCCCACGCCGCAAACACTTCATCCAACACTGCAATGGTGCTTGAGGCACTGGTGGATGACACAAATTGGGCTAGTGGAAACCTTGAATATTCCTCCATATTTGCCAGGAGATACTTTCCTGATTGAAGAGGTCCGTAAAAGTCCATGGCAAGTTCTTGCCACACGCCACTGGGCAGTTTTGTCATTTGCAGAGGAGCTGGGGGAGCTCCTTGACTAACGAGTTGGCATTGAGGACAGTCTTTGAGGGTGAGTTCCACCATCTGATCCAACAGCGGGAACCACACCCGCTCTCTAAGAGCTCTCTTAGTTGAACCCACTCCTCGATGACCTTCATGAGCGAGGTTGATGATGCCCTGCCCTAATTGCGTCGGAATGACAATCCTGTGGTCCCTCAGCAGAAGACCTTCCGAGGTGGCAGAGAGCTCTTCACTCACATGACGGAAGGCTTGCATTTCTTGTCTGACTGTGGGATCCTTCCCTTCCTCCTCACTGTCGTGTCTCCACCTATTGGTCTTCCTTTTGGGGTTAAAATACGCTAAGTTATCGGCCGACTCAACGGCACGTTTGATGTCTTGGAACGCCCGCTCACACTGAGGGGTCCAGTTAAACGGCTGTCCTTGCTTTGTAAGCGTTCTGAGGGGATGGCTAAGTGTGGCATAGTCCTTGATGTATCTGGCACAATAACTGGCCATACCCAGAAATGATCGAATGTCACTGACATCCTGGGGACTTTTGGTGTCATTTAGGGCCATCACTTTTTCAGGGTCAGGCTTCATTCTCGCTCCAGAGTACACATGTCCAAAGAATTTGAGAGTGGATTGATGGAATTCGCACTTGTCCTTGTTTAGGGTCAGATTAGCTTCCAGGAGGGCATGACATACCCGATCTAGGGCCTTATCGTGTTCCTGCACGTTGGACCCATACACAAGAATATCATCGCTATAATTCAGTGTGTTGGGTATGTGTTGTATGGTCTGATGGATGGCCTCTTGAAAGATCTCCGCAGCCGAGGAAATGCCAAAACTTAACCGTTTGTATCGAAACAAACCCAGGTGAGTTGCGAAGGTTGTTATGTACCTCGATTTTTCATGCAACTCCAGCTGATAGTATCCCTTGTTTAGGTCAAGTTTCGAAAATACCCTGGCACCATTTAATGCAGAGATCATATCACTCAAGTGAGGCCCGGGATGACGTTCCCTTTCAATCGCAGTGTCAGGAAGCCGCATGTCAACACATAGACGCACCTTCCCAGAGGTGCCTTTCTTCGGCACAATGACTACCGGTGACACCCATGGGGTGGGGCCGTCGGTCCGCTCAATAATGTCGGATGCTAATAGTTCTTGGAGTTCATCATCCACCGCTTGCTGACGGTGGAAAGGCACTCGCCTGGGATGTTGTGCTACAGGCCTTATCTGGTCATTAATGTGAAGTCGAACTTGACATTTGTTCATCTTTCCCAGCAAAGTGAACAGCTTGGGGAATTTGTGTAAAATGTCCTGGTCACCACTAACCCGGTATAGAATCTCAACCAAACGAAGGCGCTCTGCCGTTGGTAAGCTGAGAAGACAATCAGCTTCCGGGCCATCAATTACGTGTATGAATGCTGACACAGACGTGTTCTGGTGCCGGAGGGTGGTTGAGAATTTTCCTAGACAGGGAAGGGGCTTCTTTGACATCCAAGTAAATACCCTGACATACGCTGGACACAAAGGCGGCTGTGGCTTAATTTTCTTGTATTCCGTTACCGGGATGTAATTCAGTGATGCTCCACTGTCCAGAACAAACTTCGTGGCGTGATTTCCTACGCTTATGTTCAATCTCGGGTACTTTTTGAGTTGGTCCGGATCTGCGACCATACTGGCGTATTCAATAGTGTATTAAGATTCACATGACTCTGATCGAGAGTCCCTGGACGGCGACCTCCTCAACCATTGAGACCTCCTTGATTCTCTGCTAGAATGTGAGGAGCTAGAAGACGACTGTGGTCGATCTTGTACGGCTTTCACATGGTGTCGTCTAGTGTCAGAACGAGTTGGCCTTGTCCCTTCATTCTTTCTTTCCTTGCGATATTCTCCGCACATTGCTTCAAAATGATTTGTTCGTCCACATTTTAGACATTGCTGGCCCATGGCTGGACAGGCCTCTCTGTGCGGGAAGTCATACCCGCACCGATAGCATTTTCGTCCACGGTCTGGTTTCTTGTCACTTCAGCCTGACTCGTGCCTTCTACGCTCCGTGCGTTGCTGGCGAGAGGACGGTCGGGATGGGTGCCGTCGCTCCTTCGAATACCTGCGACTGTGACTGGCTTGCACTCGGCATACCTGCTCTCGCCTTTCAGGGCGCCCGGTCTCCATGCTCTTAGCTTGTTCCTCCGCTTGATCATACACTCGGGTCATTTCCTCAATCTCCTCCAGATTATGACTCTTCCTTAATAGTCTCCTTCTCAGAGTCTCGGACTGACAGCCATCAATTATTTGTAATCTGATGGCATCATCCGTGGAGAATGCATCAAATTCACAATACCTGGACAGTCGACGTAGTCTCGTTATGAGGTGCTCATCACTTCCTCTTTCCCTTGATGGGCTTGGTGAAAAGCGTATCGTTCATAATCCACATTTCTCTTATGTTAAAACTTCTTGTTTAGAGCATCTCGCACTTTATCATAGGTCCCTGTGTCTGCCTTTGGCAGTTCTTTGATTAACTTGCTGATTTCTTTACCCACCAGGTTGCGCAGTGCGATCACTTTGTCTTCATCCTCTGTCACTTTTGATCCCTTGATGTAATCCTCAAAGTCTTCGAGCCATTCCTGCCATCTGGGACCCATGCTCCCTCCAACCGTCAGCGTTAAAGGTTCTGGTGGGCGCAGATGTGACACTCCCGTCATAATTGGTTTGACTTCATTCCTTTGCGGAGAATTATGGTTCGACATTTTGGCAGCACACTCCTGTTTCCTTCTTGTCTGTGCACATGCTTGTTTGTTTCTTGTTTGCCTGAACTGGTGTTTGTTTACTTTTAAGACTTTTCACCCTTGTCTTTTCTCCTTTTTTTTTTCCAATGCTTGTTTGCTGGGCCTCGCCTGACTTCAAAATGGCCGCCCCATTGACTTCATAGGGATGTCTTCCAGGAACCGCCTGACTCTAAGATGGCCGCTACATAGAAACTCTCACTCCCATGAGGTCTTTGCTGCAGTCCTTATCAGGCTCACCACACTTCACTCAGCACTCCCGCAGTCACTTCCACAGGTGTCAGCACAACAGCAGTGCTTCACGCACAATTCGGGGTATTTCACCTGGCCAGGCAAGCTCGGAGGGAGCTCCCAACTTTTCCTTCGCGCGCGTGCCGTTTCCCACGCATCGGGGGTGAGCTCTTAGTTTTAGGCGCGCAACAGCGCTCTTTCTTCCGATCACTTCAACAAGGCTTCAATATGACTTCAGACACCTCCCGGTCACCAGCGCAGCCAGCAGAGTCGGGGTGGGCTCCCGATCTCTCCTCGTCACTCGCGTGTTAGCTCTCACGCATCAGGGGTGACTCACGATTCGGCGCGAACCAACGCTCCAATTCAAACGCGCCTTACTTCGTTCACACCGTAGAGGGACAGGGACACTCCTCTTGCTTTTTCGGGGACGCTGGGCTGCAGCATCCCATCCTCGTCGCCAGTTGTAGTGTCTTAGGTCAAGGATACCAGACACTGAATATTCTTTTATAACGAGTTTTATTACATGCTTCGTACTCGGTCCCTGTCCCTACTCTAACTGCTGTTTCCTGCTGTTTCTCCTCCTCTTCCCGTTCCCCTTCCTGGCTCCGCCCACTCAACAACTATACCACTCACATTCTACAACCCCCAGGTCCCTAAGTCCTCTTCCCATTCATTACTTAAGTAGATCTATCATCTCCCAGACAGACAAGCATTTGCAATGCAATCGGTCTCACCTTATATGTATTGAGCTATGCAGCACATTAGCCTGGGTGCTGAAACATCTACTGTTCTTGAACATGGAGGGAAAGTAACCGTTAAACTGCGTGACACGCCAGGTATGGGAACACATGGAGAGAAATATTGCACTGATGATGCGGACAACCTACCCCTAGACAAGTAATAGGGCTTAGGCGTGTGTTAGTAACACATTAACATGACATTAGCATTTCCATACCGTTCTGAAAACCATCAGAGCAGCTAAGGACCCAACAGTATTTCAATATAACAGCACGCTTCAAAATGTACTGTAATCTACTGCTTTAATTAACCCTCCACAGTAGAAAAATAATGACTAACCCCAAAGGACATGCATTTTAAAAGCAACAGCAAATAACTTGTAGCCTACGTGATTTATGCGAGTGGTTCCAAAAATATCAGCTAACAATTGCAAGTTAAGCGTATTGCAATGCAGACTTGTAAAATACAAAACCAACGGAGTTGAATAAGCAGGCAACAAAATGTGTGACGTGTAATAGGCACAACACAAGCAAATTTTACAAACACACGAGGCAGTGATGAGAACCTAAATAAAAAGTTTTCACTTCACTACTTTTTATGATGTATAGGAAATAGGAGCGATACTAAAATGAAAATGCTTAACACTTGCATTTCCAAAACAATTTAGTTACACATATTCCACTGCAACACCACCCCCCCACCAAGTTACTTTTCCATGCATTCTGATGGTCATTTGCAACACTCCACAAAGCGCATAAACACAGTTTCGCCTCACCTTCCACTCATCACCCAAGGGATCAGCAGGAACTTCAGTGGCCATGCGCTTCTCATAGAAAGTTCGGAGTTTGCGCTCATCGTGAACTTCGGGCAGCCAGTAGCCGGGAAGGAGATGTTGAGCTAATGCACACCAAAGACATGTTATTAATAAAGACACACTGAATTTGCTTACTTCCTCGCAGTCCACGCCAATCCATCCCATACAGCTTCAGCTCAATCCAACGCGAAACCTTGCAGTCAAAACTGTCACAGAAAAATAGATGTCTCACTAGGCAGAAAGCTTGCGTTTTGACAAGGATCGCAATAAATGAAGGTGGCGTACTGGTCCGAAGCTTAAAAACACGTGGCATTCAACTGCCACTTGCCCACATTGCAGCCATGAGGACAGATACAAGCCGTCCATATTTAAGTTGTGGCAAACAAAAGCACCCCGGTGTGTGTTCATGTCACATATGTCCACATGTCTAGCTGAGACCACCACCATGCGTATATAACATGCCAAAGAACATTTGTGGAAGAGAGAAACGCTTGCCTGGTGACTTGCATGTGGATGTTAAAAAGATTTATACTTTGACAGAACACCAAAGAAGGGAACATTGAATTTACAGCTCAAGGGAAAACGAAGATGCTGTCACTATACCATTATATGCTATAATATGGTACTGGCCCTAACGTTGCCATTCGTCACCGATCCAACCAAGCAGCTCTGTAAATACTACATTACCAAGTCACCCGCTGGACAAGAACCTGTTCTAAAAGCCGGGCGTCTACTTAAAACACAGGATGACATGCTGCTGTCACCGTGGCAGATTGGGCCTACGACAAGCCTTGCCTACAGGTAAGTGTGCACATTGCAGGATACCAATGCACCCTGCTGCATTAAGCGCACGATCTGAAGCCCCCTAGCTCTACTGTCCCATGCTGAGGCCTCCTGTTGAACCGTCTGCTCCCGCCATAGGATCGGTCTGCAGCCTGTGCCTTGGACTGCGCTGTAAGTCCCCAGAAGCCCTCGGATATCACCCTGGAGACCAACACAACCCTCTGAGCATCACATTTCCTGATTCCATGTTTATCTTGGCTGCCATGGTGTGCTGCTCACCTTCATCCTCGCAGCTCACCTCAGATCCACTGCCGGAAAGAGAAACAACTTCCGCCCAGAATATTTGCATATTACCGACTGACTGCTTCTGTGATTATTTAATGGCTCCCTGTGAGGCTTCATATTTGAGCTGACCCTGTCGCCTGCTGCAGCTGTTGTCGGAACTCCTTCAATAGCTCCTCTACGCTGGACACCTAAGCCTGGAGTTGGGAAAGAGGGGCCTCTTTGTCTTCAGAGGCCCTGCACTCGCCAGGTCTCCAGTAGCAGCAGATCAGAAGCAGAAAAACAAGGAGCGCCGACCGGTGACTGGCCAGGCCGTCCGCTGCTTCGCTGCTTGTGCTGTCTCTGCCTCCCACAGTGATTTGTAAAAACGCCACTGTTTTGTCACACATGCATACGATGTAAGGCATCGCGCGCATGCGACACAAATAGTGCAAATACAGCCATCAATCACAAACCAAACAAGCATTGAAAATGCAATAGGACTCGTATTTACGCGAGCCCTATTGCATTTTAAACGGAATTGCGGTCATTAAAGAAGGCACGAATGGGAGGGGGTGGAGGGGTTTGTGGTCAAAAAATTACAGACTGCGGGAGGGAACGGAGAGAGGCAAGGGGAACAAAACGTTTTTTCTAGTAAAGGGGCCGATAGCCTCGGAAGGATAGAAATGACGACATGGACGTCAGGAGGTGGGATTAACAATCCAAGCACCAATCAGAATGCAGAAATTATGATTCAAGCCAATCAAAAATAAGGCTGGAAAGTGGGCGGAGCTTCCCCCGCTATACTATATACAGCATCTCTCGACGAGACAGCGCATGCGCTGCCTAGGTAAGACCTAAAAAAAGAACTCAAGCAATGCAGGTTGCTCCTACCACACCGCCTTCCATCAGGAGTACACAAACCATACTTACCCAGCATTCGTTCTGGTTTTTTTTCTGTCTACCAACAGAATGGGATGAGGTTTGCTGGGCTGCTCCTGCTGGGAGGGAACAGCGGTCAAAGGTTCCTTGGTATCACAGCCGTCTTCTTTGCTGTATGTGTCTCCCGGTCTGTGGGTCTTGCCGGGAGACGCGACACGACAAAAGTCCGGCCCTTGGTGGCTGGTGTGTTTCTGGGTCACGGTCGCGTCTGCCTGACGGCCAGGCCCGATTGCCAGACGCAGGCATTGTTGGTTGGCATGTCAGAGCATGGATGGGAGTGCTCTGGAGGTGCCTGGTTTCCAGTGTTCGCGTGTAGAACAGACGGGCTGGGTCCAGGCGCACCAGCCACAGGGGGCGTGCCTGGGCAGGTCTGGGTGCATTTTGCTTTTCAACTTTGGTGGGAGGAGAAGTATTAATGCCAGTGGTGAGTACCGCATAGCGGTTCTGTTACCTGTATCTGCTGTGAGCTGTGTCTCTCCTGCTACATATTGTTTGTGGATCATAGGGAAGCATAACATGAAAAGGAAGCTTGGAGCTGAATCTTCCTCTTCTTCATCTAGGTCCTCCAGTTCTTCTCCTTCCCCTCCTAAATGACGCAGGGAGAGTGGGGACACGAGCTTGAAGAGGTTGATAAGGGAGACCTTGTTGGAAATGGTCCAGGGGACTGCCTCGATACCTAGAGATGGCTATTCAGCAGACCACTCCAAAATCCTATGAAAGGCACTGAGGGAATTTTGGTTGCTAGTCTGGTGCCCTCAATCTGTCTCCGTTGGAATGTTCCTTGACGGATGTGTTACAGATTATGTGGGAGGGATTTGAGAGGCATCTGGTGGTGGCTACCTTGCGGGCCCAGTGGGCTGCCATTAAGGCTTTTCAAGCCCTGTGGGGTAATCTGTCTGATGGTCAGGTTGCTTTGCAGTTTCTCTCTTGCCCATCCTGTGGTGAAGCTGCTTTTTCCCTTATAGGGTTTGCCATTGGTGTTGATGGCTCTGGTATCAGCCCCCTTCGAATTGTTGGAGATAGTTGATATTAAGTTTGTCACCTTCAAGGTGATTTTCTTGGTGGTGATCACTTGTGCTCTGCAGATTGGTGAACTGGGTGCTCTCATGTCCAGGGAACCATATTTTTCCCTTTCTGATCGTGTGGTTTTGAGGTTGGATGCATCTTTTGTGCCTAAGGTGGCATCTCAATTCCATAAGTCCCTGGAGCTAGGTTATGCCGGCTCTGGTGGAGGTTCCTGGCTCTTCCAGGGACTTAGATTGGTCCCTGCTGGACGTGAAGCGAGTTCTCATGGTATATATGGAATGCACTAGGTCTTTTCAGAAATCTGAGAACTTATTTGTTTCTTTTGGGTCTGCTTCGAAGGGGAAGAATGCCTCCTCACTGTCCATTAGTCGGTGGCTGAAGCAGGTGATTGAGTTGGCATATTCCCTGGCGGGTGCTCAGCTGCTGACTGGGTTGCAGGGGTGTTCCACAAGGGGACTGGCGACCTCCTGGGTTGAATTGCATGGGATGTCAATTGCTGAGATTTGTCGGGCAGCTATGTGGGCTTTCTCCAATTCTTTTGTTTGCCATTATTGTCTCCAGAATATGGTGGTGGAGGATGTCAATTTTGGGTTATGAGTGTTGAAGGCTGTGTGCTCCTAACTCTCTGTTTTTTCTGTACCTTGTTTCAATAAATTCACTTTGGTGCTGCTTTACGTGTGGTGTCCTGGGTGCGGTTTTTTGGGTATGGAAGGCCGAGTGTCTGACTTTGGTATTCTCCATATGTAATGAATGGGACAAGGACTTAGGGTCTGGGGGTAATTTCCTATTACCTACTGGTAATCTTCATGACTCCTGGTCCAGTGGTCCTCATCCCATTCATTACCCCCCTCCCGCCCGAACAGCCAGCCTTCCTTGGAGGGCTTGGTAGCTCAGAAATATGGGGTAGGGGAAACCAGCATTCCTTCTGTTCTTTTTCTGTCTGGGAGATGATAGATTTCCATAAGTAATGAATGGGACGAGGACCACGGGACCAGGAGTAATGAAGATTACCGGTAAGTAATAGGACGTTCCATTAAAGCCTAACTAAACTAACATACTACACGCATTACAGGCTAGATATACTAACCCAACCGCATGAGCTGCATCTTAAAAGCTACAAACAACTACACTTCAGTACCTCCAGGGAACTAAACCAGCACATTGCTCTGCATCCTACAATCATAAGCCTGAAAGACTACAGATCATCATACGAACACTAACTCACTGGAACACATTGTGCTCTAGTAACTTGAACCCACCAGACTGTATTGCATTCTGAGTATGCTACTGCACTGCAATGCATACTGAGGAAACTGACCCACCACGATGGATTTGAACCTAAGATTGCTAATGTGGCAATCTGTGGCTTAAATTCATCCTGTGGTACATCCAATGGTCACCAACTCACTGCATTACCATGCATCTCCATGATACTACACCACACTACTCTACAACCAAGGGGCAATGATTCACCACATTGTGCTGCATTTTAGGACACTAACTCCGCACGGTGCACATCAGAAAAGGGTTAATATCCTAGTACTCTGCACCTGCTGCCCACATTTCTGTATCACACCCTAGAGCTATTTTCCAACCACATTGCGCTGCATTTTAGGACCATTTTTCCACATCGTTGCAAAACATTTTAAGAATAATTTGCAGCTGTGGGAAAAGGATGTGAAACTTGGACTTCTTTTGCACTTCCCATTTCTAGAACAAAGGCTTGATCAAGCCTCATGCCATGCCCTTTCCAATTTGAAGGCCTGCCAATCAGTAGTGGCTAGTGAATAATATTGAACATGAGGGAAGGGTGTTTCCCTTGATAAAAGTTCATGTTAGAGCCCCATTTGTAAACCTTAAATAACTTTTATGTAATTTGGGTTGTGTAATGCGACAGATGTTATTCAGTGCTATATGCCTTCCATCTTTTCTGACATTTTGAATCAGTTTCTTTTGCATTTTTCGATGATATTCAAGGTTTTCAAAGAACATGTGAATTTTGTGGTGTCAAGGTTCCAACAGCATCATCTGAGTCAAAAGTGTGAGTTTGACAAGGAAGAAGTTTAGTATCTTGAACTCAGTCCGAATGTTGCTGTGAATCTCCAAAAAGATTTCTGGTATTATGAACTGGTCCTCAAATGTCACTAAGACAAGGTTTACTGGGGTTTGTAACCTTTTCATCATAAGTTCAATAATAATTTTCAGATCTACCCAGTAATATCATTCATGTCATGAAAAAAGAAAACCTGAAGAGAGGATTTTGCTAGGGTGATTAAGCAGAAAGAGCTTTTCATTGGTTTGAGCAGATGCTTTCCCAAATACTAATCATAAGCCATCTTGATTCTTTAGCTGCTTTGGTTCGATGGACATCCCATTGGCATACGCCACACTAACTCTACAGTCAATTGGACATCAACAGGTCATCTACAATACTAAAAAAGAAAATGTTTTAAAACACTAGAAAAATTACCTTCTCCTAAATCAAAGTCGGGCCACGAGGGAAGAGCTTCCTTCGCATCCCGACTTGGATGTTTATGTTCTACTTTTACAAGCAGAGCGCACTGCAAACTAATATCACACCAAAACAAAAGTGAAAGCAGAGCACGCTATTGATGTGGTCAGCTTTCATTTTAGATCAGTGTAGGGGGCATAACTGTGGCCCTTGAACACAGAAGTGGCAGCATTAGAAAGGGGACAATGGCCCTTTTCCTTTGTTTTTACACCTAGAGAATCCATGCTTGGGGGTTGCACAGGGCATGAGATCCACTCCACTAGACACCAGGAATACTGACTGGGGTCAATATGGTCTTTGCAAGGTCCCTACTTTGATCTGGTCCTGTCGCGGATGCTAGGCCCACCCACACAAATGGGGTACCATTTATATTGGGTGGTAACAATTTTGTGGATCCCTGCAGATTACAAAACTTTCCCTCACAGTAATGTGAGGAAGCTGCATGATTTCAATCAAAGGTTGAGGTTTGCAGGGCATTCTGGATAAGAAAACGAGGTGGGATCCATACAAGTCACACCACCCCAGACTCACCTGGTTGTCCAGTTTTAAGAAACATCTGGATATGTTTCCCTGGGGACCGGCCAAGCCTGAGCCCAAATACCACAGCTAGCCACATTGCCAAAAAAGCTCCCATTATCACTTAACCCAACTTATCAAATACCACTGTTGCTTATCAGATGGTCCCTAGATTCCTGCTCAATCCCCTCTTCAGCCACTCCAAAAAAATCCATTTAAAGGCTCTAATTTTTCCTAGCAAAAGCCTCAATGATAGGGTTCAGAATGCACTCAAGGGTACGAACGTAACTAGGAATGTTTTGATGGACTACACAGCGGCTGTGTATATCTTTATTGATTATGCTGATTAGTTTTCATTTTCCTGTGTATTGTGCCTTTGCACTACTTACTTAAAACAGCATTTTAAAGTTAAATATTCTCAACTACTCACCTACATCCATCCCCACCAGAAGACCAATGCAAACTCTGTTTGAGGCACTTATACAAAAACAAGCCTTGCAAATAGACTGTGATATACTTATCTCTTATTGATCAGGCACGCTGGTGAGGACACCAGCATGAAACTCCTCTTTCACCTAGCTTTTCTATAAAGCAAAAACCAATGGTTAGATGTCTTTGAATTTCGAAGGCCTTTGCCTCTGACCCGTTTGTATGAAAGCCTTCTCTGACCCATGATGAGACTAATGTTGGAACAGTTCAATAGTATTGCATGCACAACTAGACAAGATTACCGCAAACTAAAAAGAATAGAACCTAAAAAGTTTTTTAAAAAGGTTTTAAAATTAAAAGGATGCTGAATGAACCAAAAGAATTGTTTCAATACGTTCGCAAGATATTCACACCAGGCTGAACACGTTTGTGCTTTATGCACATTATGTGTTTGTTATATAAGAAAAAAACAATAATTTTCAAAGTTAGTTCTCTGGGTTGCCTCTATAAGCCCGTCCCGGTGTTTGAGTGTGCCCCAAAAGGCAGAGAGAGGGAAAATTACTGCCTCCTCACTGCCAAACTTGGCCTCTTTCTGCAAGATGAACCATGCCTGTTCTGCTGGATATTAGGACTGTAACAGGAGGAACAAACTCACCCAAGTTTATTTACCCCAGTTAACTAACTACATTATCCCACTGTCCCCTGTTCCAAATCAACACAGTGCTGTGTGTTTCAAAGTTACAAAAAAGTATGAAAGAATTTTAAATTACCTCCTTGACTTCCAGATATCCCTCATTTTGTTTGCACATTTCCTCACTCATTGGAAGTGGATGCACCCATTTGAAAAGTTCTAATAAGACAAATTATGTCTCTTTTAGGTTTTAAAAAAACCAGGACATTCTCAACTTGGTGACGATGAAGTACAAAAAATAAAAAACAAGCCAACACACACACACATTCTCCATTTGTGCGCCCAGGATTGGAACAGTATCTTTGTACCTATGGGGACCACCCCAATCCTGCTCCAGTTTAGGAACGAGCTATAGACACACCTCTTTAAAGAACACTACATGACGACAAAGTAACACCCCACCTCTGCATTCAGGAGCCAGTTTCTTCTCCAGTCATTCACTGACTGTATCGCTCCACTGCCTTTAGGCTAGTTTGGCACTATACAAATACTGCATACATAAATACTTACATATAACCTGATTTAAAGTACACAATGTGACAATATTGCCAGGAACCGTTTCAGGGAAGAGTTTTGGATGCAGCAGGGAGCATAATTAGCCCAAAAGGCAAGCAGGTCACCTGGCTGTCAATCAGCAGCAGGAGGTACAAGTGCAGGATGGGGTTTATTGTCAAATCCCTCAAGTCTGCAAAAAGAGATTTCAGGCACACAGTGCAACTATTTTTTCACGGACACTTTCAACAGGGGCGGCTCCTCCACATGGGCGTCAGAGCTTCACCCCACTGCTTTCTCGCAGTGTGAGAAGCAGAAACGTAAAATGGTATAAATACCATTTTACGTTTCTGCTTCTTGCAGTTTGTGAAAGCAGAAGAATGGTATGCCTGGTTGGGGGGCGGGTGGGGGAGGAGTGGCTAGCCCAATGTTATGGGCGCTTACTGTTTGGTCGAGCCCAGGGCCGACCAAACCAGTCATAGCACTCTCGGTTTTCTCCATGTAGGCTGCTGCACAGCCTGCATGGAGAAAACGGTCTTCCCATAGACGCCTGTATGGACAGCGTCCTAGTCAATCATAATACTGCCATTGCAGCATTGTGATTGGCTTTGGGGAGGAGAGGGAGGCTGCCTGCTTCTGCTTCCAGTGATCAGAGAGAGAGCAGGAGACGCGACGTGGGTTTCGGGGATGAAGGCGAAGGTAAGTTTTGTAATAAAAAATAAAATGAAAATTAACCCCACCTCCCCGTGCGTCCCTCCGCCCTCCCCTCCCCCTACCCACGAGTCATGCTGGCTGTGACATGACTTTCAATCAATCCTTTCTGCCTCCAGATGAAGCTGTATGGTGCAGAACAGCCGGTGAGGGAAATCCATCAGTCAGGCTTCAAGGTAAGGGCATAACTCAGGCCCCTGCACCCCCTGTGAGCCTGTCTGTGAGATATGGGAATCTCAGGGGCCCCTGATTACTTTCTGCAGGGGGCCCAAACCACTTTGTGCCTCCGGGTAGAAATAAGGTTTGATGAAGCCCCCTCCCAGTGCAGGCACTAGTGAATTATCAATTCACTCAAGTCACCAGACACATGTTTAAAGTACAAAGGGCGGCAATATTTCCAGGAACAGTCTAAGGCCTGGCCATCAGGTTTACAGATAGGAGAACTCTCTCTAGTGAATATGGCAGTGATGGAGCTCGATGGTGCTCAGTTAATTGTAGGGGGCATCATAATCACGGATAGTCCGCACCCACATATATTCCTTTGTCATGTTAACATGTGTCCATTAGAAGGTGTTCAGTACTAACACGTGATAGTGTAAATGGTAGGAAAAGTGTTGTGGCATGCATAGAAATAACGTGGCATTCATGTTATAATATCATAATCCATAGTATTTGATGTTGTTTTGTCTAATGAAATAGCTCACATGTAATGTAACGCATTTGACTTAAACTTGCACCATATTAAACTTATGCATAGATGTAACTAGTTGCCTTAACGCGTAGGAATTTATAAGTCGTTTACAATGAAATATGCTGCAATGTGATGATGTAGAAAGGCCTAAATGAAATGTTCACTCATGAGTGTATTTGAAAGGCCTATTTTTTTTCTGTTCTTATGTTGGCCGATTTCTGTAGGCCTGAAATGTATTTTTCTCTGGGGGCTCAGGAGTAAGGTTGCTGGTGAAATTCATGTGCATGTTGAATTTGTTCTGGTCTCACGTTTCAGTTGCAGGTGGAGAAAGTCGTCTTTGTTAGTTAGAATAACGTCTTTTGTTTAGGAGAGTTAGCCGCGGGGAGGATGTGATACAATTTGTGAGGAATGCTGATAAATCTGAGCCGGCGTTCTTTCTCATTGAGGGAGGCCTGGGAATCAAGGTCATCAAGCCAGGAGCTTGGAACACCAACATGAAATGGAAAATCACCTATGAGAAGTCCAGCGAGATGAGGTGATCTGTGGGCGTGTTTTGTCTTTTTGTGTTTTGTATTAGGGACAGTGCCCTGAGGAGATGAGGTGAGGAGATCGAAGGAGAAAGAGAAGGAGCATCTTAGAATGAGCTACGTAGCCTTTAGCTACTTGACCTATACAATGTGAGTGTACTTCTCAGGAAGTCTTCACGAGCGGACACCTTTTCCTGATCTTGCCTGGGAAATGCTAAGTAGGGATGTCACGATAGTGTTAGAGTAGAGACTGACTAATGCTCTTCATTCATTCAAGGATGAAGAAGGATCTTGATATGGGGGCAATAATTGCCTGCATTCTGCTTCTCGAAATTGTCATTCTTTTTATGATCCATCACATAAGATTGGCTCGTAGGTTTGGATTTGGATTAGTTCCCATGTATTTCTAGAACCTCGTAATAAGGTGCTTGTACATCCAGTTGTTTTTGGCTTTGTAATAAACCCTCTAACTTGGAATTTGGACTCTGTGATTCTTTAGCGTCATGGTTATTGAAAATTGTGGTTCGGATTGAATGAGTTATTTCTGCCCTGTACACTTCTCAGCAGGCAACAAGGGTCCATCGGCTGTCAGTTACTGTCAGATCTAGGGCGGTACGCGGTCTAGGGTCCGCCCCACTACATTCATGTGCCTCTGTGGCGCTGCATCAACAACACATACCTATGTCGTCCTGTGCTAAAGCACGCTGTGGCCGGGCGCATGAATCTGCCTCTTTGGTGCGATGGTGGTCCTGGTGCAATCATGGTTTATGACCATGTGATTTGTGGTTTGCATGAGTAGTTTAAATAAGAGCCCTTCTATTGCCTCAAACGTATGTTTTGTAGTTTGCACTACATGATAGAGCTCTACTACTGCCTCAGGGTATTTGCTTATTTCTGTTTGGGACTACATGTCCCATGATTCTTGGGGTATGCATGGAGTGCGTGGCAACGTCCTCATCGGCTGCCACGCCCTTCCCTCCGTGCTCACTATTCCAGGACAGCTCGCACGGAAGGACCTTGGCTCTCCGGTTCCTCTTTTCTGGGGCTAAACCTGTACCGGAGTATTCGTTGAAATACTTTGTAGCCTTTGGCAGCATGTCAGTGCTCTGATGAATGGGTTTTCATCAGTTCTTCGAGTCTCCGGCTGCAGCTCCTCATTCTAGCACAGCGCGATCGGCCCCACCCACAGGAATTCTTCAATTGGTGCCGGCTCCCGCAGAGTTTCTTCGATGCAAGAGTTCGAGCATTCGCTCAGAGTAGGTTGTGCTCTCTTTAAGATAGTATCTTAACAATTAAGCCAAAACCTTTTAAAATAAAAAGTCATTATGATTGAAACATCGCGTTTTCTTTTAGAGTGATGTAAATTCGAATTTTGATGTACCTTACTATTTTGGAGAGAATTTACCTAGAAAATTACACAATAAGCATAAGGTAAATCAGTTGACACTAGCCCTGCATCAAGAAATGTGTTAACTATGATATTGCAGTGAGTGAAGGTAACTCACATATCTGGTAGTCAACAGTTGGGGTTAAAACATTTAAAAGTGATAAATGTCAGTCCACAAATTGTACTGAACCTAGTGAGTGGAATCAACTCATGTCTTGGCACTATGTTTTGCTGATAAAGGAAAGCACTTGAATTTTAAGCAGCAGACCCAGCGCGAGACCTTCTGTTGCTTTGTGATTTGTTTTTGTCTTTGTTTCAACCAGTTCCTTTCCAGATCTCCTTCCCAGCTGTTCTCATCCTAATTTCCCTTCCCCCCCGCTTGATCACGCCATTACTCTGTTATTTTGAATCAGAGTTGGTGGTATCGAGAGGTAGGTCCATTTATCTTCACGTTCAGATCCCGAGGAAGAACGTTCGCTCTGACAGTTACATGGTAATTTGATAGGAGGAACTCAACCCTTTCAGTTGGTAGCAGAAGGATGGTTGCCTCTGCAGTGAGGAGAGAAGTTAGGAATATTAGGGAAAGTTAGACATAGAACCCCAAGAAACTCAAAGGATGAACGCTCAGAGGATTGAAGGCAGAGGACGACGGACTTTAGCGGAAGCCGACGGAGAGTGATGGCGAGGCAGGAACAGCAGTTCACGGTGGAGTGAGTATGAACAGGGATGCGTGTGTTGGATTGCGGTGATGATTTGATTGTGTGATGTCTTGGGGAGTTGGGTTGAGAGTCGAGTGATTGTGGTTTCAGGCCGAAAGCGCACGGTCCATGTGATACAATTTGTTTTGTTTGATGTAAGGCTCAATGAGTAGCCTAAGATCCCTGGATAGATTTGTGGTGTAGAAAACACCACAGTTGTAATTGTCTTACCAGTGATTGTGGGAGTTGTGAGGCGTCAGCGACGATCCCACTGGAAGATAGGGAATGTGTAAGAGAGCTTGAGAGACTCGTGTGGGAAGCTTGTGCACAAGGGCAGACCACAGCGATTCGAGTGACCAACGCAGGTTGTGGGTCACTGTGTGTGTGAATGGTTTTGAGCAATTGGTTCCTATCGATTAGGTTTACGACTGTCCAGCCGTTCGTGGGCAGATGGTTTGAAGTGACTGTCTGGTCGATTGGTGGACAAACAGTTGGCAGAGGTGAGGCAGACAATTACTTGTGAGAGACTGTCCAGTCGTTTCGTGGACAGACAGTCTGCAATGTTACTGTCCGGTCGTTTCGTGGACAGACAGTTACTTGTTTCTATGAATGAAGTGCGTGAATGTGTAAGGAAAGAGATTGTAAAGGGTGAACTGCTGAGCTGAGCAAGGAGAAAGTATGATGTCGGAGTGTACTGTGTTGTGATAGGTCGGTTGGTGTAAAGCCATGCTGGGATTAGTGAATTGTCATCAGGAAGTAAGAACAACAACAACTTGTGGGGGAAAGAAGTTTGCTCAAACATGCGATGCTTTAGGGAGTTAAGTGATCTTTGTAGGGGAGATAGAGGAGTAGTAACTTGAGAGGGTGAAGAGGCACCACCCGAGGGCACACCAACACATTATATGGCCACAAATGTAGGACTCCATACCATAGTTTGGCTTCAAAATTAGCATAAGGTTACCGAAAAGGAGGGAGATTTGGCTTTTCCACGCTATGATTCATTTAGATTGGAATTTTTTGTATCACTTGAGGGCAGGGATGGCTTCATTACGACCTCCACCTAGTCCAGCACAGTTTGAGGCTTTGGATGCATGGATATGAGCAGCACATGCGAGGAAAAGGGTCCAAACTCATGAAATAGTGAAAAAGTCGATGAGGGCATTTCAAGATGCACGATGGGATGCATTGGCGAAGAGGTGGAGAGTGAATACTATTGAGGTAGAGAGGTTGTTCCCAATGTTAGTGAAGGTAGGAGATGCCCAGAAGAGGAAGGAAGAAGATGATAGTGACACAGATGACAGCTTTTTGGATGGGTTGCTAGCAGAGCGTCCACCTCTGTATAACCCAATGTCGGAAGAGGGAAGACAAGCTCTTACGGAAGGGACAGGAGAATTGCAGACAAGTTCTAGTGCGAGAGTAGTGGGAAAGATTTCAACAGGAACAGAGGAAATAGGAATACAGCAACCGAGAGTTACGGAGACAAGTGGAGCTAATACTGTTACAAGGTTACCAGATGCCCTTACGGTGCCGGTCACCATTGGCCCTATAGTGTCAATTTACATCAAGCAGAAAAAAGTAGACAGACACAGTTACCAGCATCAGGAGAAAGTGTCAGTTCTAAAGGAAATGATACTGTGAGCGAATCAGTCCTCTTTTGCGACCTGTAGAGGCTAGTACTCCATTGCCAGCCACTGCAGACTCTTCTAGGGGGCATCCCGAGTCTAGAGCAGTAAGATCAGTGTCGTAAGCTGATTCACAATCTGATTTGAGGATGTGGGAACCCCCAGTCATAGTTCCCCAGGACAATAGCAGGAGGAAGAATTAATCAGGAAATTTCAGAGACTCGAGTTGCCCCACAGGCTTCAGTTGAACAAAGTCAGCAAAGAAATCAGACCAGCAAAAGTGGAGAGCTAAACAGTATATCGAGTCAGGGAACGATCAAGGCAGTTATAATGGCCAAAGTGCTAGATGTGGTGAGATTGAAGGCAGAAGTGGACGAAATCATAGGTGGACCTTTGGAAAGGATGGAACTTTATGAACAAGATGAGCTGTTGGCAATTGGGAATTTAGCATTTGGCTTGATCTGAATCTTAACTAGCTCAACCCCTTTGATCAATCCTATCTCTTCTCCTGTGAAATCCCATACTTCCAGAGAGACAGCATCTCTCAAATCAAGTTATAAAGTCCTTGACGGTTAACATGGGGAACTTCTCTATACATAGATCCTGGTTCACCAATTTGAATGCAAAGTCATCATCATGAGTTTGCAACTCCACTCCCTTAGGCGTGCAATAGATAGTGCAATTCAATTCGCACGAAAAAGATCTCGACCCAACAAACAGACTGGACTCGAATCGCACACCACAAATCGGTGTCGATCATGAAATGTTTTTATTCTCACAGGTACCTCATCTGTCAATGGATTGGTCATTCTCTTGTTTGCAACTCCTACAACTTGGATCGGTTGTCCCGAGAGGAGTAGGTTTGGAACTACTGTGGGTATTACAGTAGAACGGGTAGCACCAGTATCAATCAGAAAGGTGATGGGGTGACCATCAACATCTGCCTCCACATAGGTCCTATCTCCAAGACTGCTCCAAGGGTACATTCTTCCTCCCACCCAAACACCGTCATTGGAATGGGTCAGAAGCAAACTCATCAGAAGTCGCAACAGGTGTCAGCATTGAAAGGTGTGAAAGCATAGTAATGGGTCATCCACTCACAGTTTATCTTTGTTCCACACTCAGTTGAGCTCCTGATGACAAGAACTAAGACGCAACATTTGACAAATAACAGATTCACACGCTATGAGCAGTTCATACTTGCCTCAGAGAATGTGACTCTGAAAATATGTTCTGTGTTGAATACTTCTACTTTGATGCCTTTGCCAAATGTCGATGATGAAGATTGTGAGGACCAAGACTGTCTTGATGTGACTGAACTTTGCACCAAACCGAGACCCGACATTGTCGATGAACCCTTACCCCAATCTGATGAGATATTCTTTGTAGACGGTTTATGCCTAAGGGACAATATGGGCCATATGAGAGCAGCGTTTGCTGAGTGCACCATTTCTGGAGTTGTAGAGGCTGCTTGTTTATAGGCTGTATACTCCGAGCAAGTGGCTGAGATCATTGCTTTGACACGTGCATGTTTGGTTGCCGAGCAAATCCGAGTCACCATCTACACTGATAACCAGTAGGGTTTCGGTGTGGTTCATGACTTCGAACAGCTATGGTCACAGAGGGGATTCTCAATGTCAACAGGATCTCCAAACAGAAATGGGGAGTATGTGAGGCAGTTGTTGGACGCATTGCAACGTCCAAAAGAAATTTCAGTGGTCAAATGTGCCGCCCACGGGAGGGGGGAGGATATAGTCACACTTGGGAATAGGTATGCTGACGAAGTTGCACATTTCTGTGCTGAACAAGGGTGCATTTTCACAGGAGAATATACTGGTGAGAGCCCAGAGAGAACCGAGCTAAGCATGATATTAGCCATGGCAGACACTTGGGACAAGCTCAAGCTCCTGCAGGGAGAGGTATCAGGACAGGAAGAAGATGGATGGATCAAGGCAGCTTTGCTAAAAAAAAGATGATGGTATTTGGGCTTCAACTGATGATCGAGCGGTGTTACCAGATGATTTACTGAGCCCTATGGCAAGGCAGATTCATGGAGCAGTTCACATTGGAAGGGATGCCATGGTATGAGTGTTCAGGCAGATGTGGTTTAACCTACGGTTTTGTGCGTTTGCTGATGCAGTGTGTCACAGATGCGTTACGTGTCAGCAAATGAATGCTGGGAAAAAGACTGTGGTTGCATTGAGTCACATTGGTAGATCGGGGGACCCTTTAACATGATCCAGCTTGACTTCATTGAGATGCCTAAGTGCAATGGATTGAGGTACATTTTGGTTGTGGTGTGTATCTTCTCAAGGTGGGTGGAAGCTTATCCGACAAGGAGATATGATAGTCTCACTGTAGCAAAATTGTTGCTTAGGGAGCTTATACCACGTTTCGGATTTCCAACTTTATTGGAGTCGGATAGAGGAACTCATTTCCATAGTGAGGTCATGAGGAGGCTTTGTGCCGCCTTGCAAGTTGATCAGAGGCTGCATTGTAGGTACAGGCCTGAAGCATCTGGAATTGTGGAACAAATCAATGGAACTCCCAAGCTAAGAATAACAAAAGTGTGTTTATCCACGTCTTTGAAATGGCCTGATGCATTGCCCTTGGTGTTGATGAGTATCCATAGCATTCCTGACAGGAGGACAGGTCGCTCGCCTCGCGAGTATTTGATGGAGAGGGCGATGCGCTTGCCGGCAGTGCCGTCTACAGCCTTGATAAACATCACAGATGATTTGATCCTTGAATATTGCAAAGGACTGGCTCACGTAGTCCGTTCTGTGTCCCACCAGGTTGAAGCTGCGACTGCCCTGACCTTGAAGGACCTGTGCCATGATTTGTGCCCAGGTGACTTGGTACTTGTTCGTAAGCATGTGAGAAAGATTTGCCTTGACGCCCACTGGAGAGGCCCGTATCAAGTGATCTTGGTGACAAATACTGCTGTGAAGTGCGGAGGTTTGCCAAACTGGATACACGCCTCCCACACCCACAGAGTTTGAGGACCCTCGGAAGAAACAGCTCCTCTCCAAGAAGAAAATCCAGCTGGGATTGTGAGGCCACCAGAGGCGACAAGCCAAGCTGTGAGGGTTACTGACGCAGCTGGTTGCCCACCAGAGCAAGCTGAGGGGGATCACGCTACACAAGGCCCAGGTATAGACTCCGAGGGAAATGGTAACGTTGTGAGTGATATAGAGTCAGACTCAGCTGAAAGAACTGGTGTGCCAGGTGGTCGAGTGTAGAGAAGAAGGGCAGAGCTGGTAGAAGAATCGTGGCCTGGAAGACAAAGGAGGTTAAATCTGAGATTGGCATCTGAAAGAGATCTTGCTCCTGTGTCTGAAACATCTGAATCAGAATTAAGTGACGCAGAATAAGCGCTGGGGAATCTGAGAATGTCGAGAAGAGCAAGGTTCCTTGTCAGAGATACGCCGCTCCAGGGAGGACTTATCTGGCTACCGATGCCGGGAGCAGTAAGGACAGGTAGGCTGAGGTCTTCACGAGTAGTCAGCAGGATCCCTGAACTGAAACTGATATTAAGCTTATAGTTTATGGTTTGGAAATAGAGGGGGTGTTGGCAGTTAAGGTACCAAGACCTCCAATATTGAGCTAAGTGCAAGTTTTGATTCTGCAAGATTTGTCTTTTCCAACCTTTAGATACCAGCCACCAGCTCAGCAAATTGTAACTGTTCGTCTTGAGATTCTGCAACGCGTCATAATTGAAATTGGCTCTGAGCTCATAAGAGACTGTTAATTAAACTGTGAACTGTAAACAGCTTATTTTAAAGAAGATAACCTAGGTCCGAGTGGAAAAAGAATACATTTAGGGATCTTTCCGTAGACAAAGAAAGAGGGCTAAGGAAGTCTTTTGAACTGTGTAAATAAAGCAAAGAACGAACTGTGAATTTATTTCCAGAACTTCAATTAACTGCATTTGAACTGGTTAACAGCAATCAGAGGCAGAGGAAAAGACTTTGTGCAAATACTGTGCTGTGCAAAACCGACCATTGAAAATGGAGCCTGGAAATTCGATTAGTAGGTCTAAGTGTTTAATAGGTACACTCATTGTAGGAGTGATAATAGTAATAGCGGTAGTTATTATTGTGTCTGTAAAAATTTCACAAGATACTGAAGTTGAAAGGGTGAAAGTGAAGGGGACACCACACCTGTTACTTCTAGCACACATGAGGGTATCGTAGGAGCTGAAAAGGCCATGCTAGATCAGACTAGTCGTCTGCTACACATAGATTTGTCTAAAGGGGATTACAAGCTTAACGCTTACGCCAAGCTGCTTTATGAATATGTGAACACGATAGATGTGAGAGATTGCTATGTGTGTATGCAATTGCCTGCGTCTGTGGAGGAAGGTATTCAATACCATCATCTTTCATTGACATTTGATATTACATGTAGTTTGTTACTTAGTATGATTTACAGTCATTATGAATATTATTTCTCAAATTATGATGTGGTTCTTTCAGAGGTTCCAGCTTATAAGCACCTGAATAAGTATGATTAGAACAAGCAGGAAGATAGGGAGGCGAAGTATTTCATACCTACCATTACCTTAGCTATAGCTTATGCACATCGTCACAATTTGACCTGTATGTTAACTGACGTAGAAAATAAATTTGTAGATCAGATAGAAGATAGACATAGACAGTTGTCAGACAAATCTAATAGTAGAGAAGGGAAAGTTGCTTGGACCAAGGAGGAAATAGCACACAAGGCGAGGGGAAACTCTGGTCCAATAGCTTTGGATTTCTAACAGTGAGGGAAGCTTTGCATTAGACAGGTACAGACATATTATGATAATGTCTATGTGGGACAGATTATGTGTGATCACATCTTCATAATCGAAGCAACCGCGAAAACGTTCTTGCAGGAGACGGTGCAAGTGGTACCAAATGTGTTTTGCGTGTGTGAGAAAAATGCCTATGTGCGATTGCCATTGAATTGGTATGGTACATTTTATGTAGCTGTGGTGTTTCCTAAAATGTATCGCGTTGAGGATCTACATAATAGGGAGGAGCGAGGTACAAGTGCAGGAGAGATAGTTGGACTGATACAGAGTTTAGCAGTGGTTCTGAATTACATCAAGATTAGAAGGTTGTTAACAAGTGTGGATAAGTTGTCAGCGAACACAGCTCAGTCTTTGTTGCTCGTAGATGGGGAGTCTGTGTCAATAAGAGCTATGGTGCTGCAGAACCACCTTGCTTTAGAGGTCTGTAAAATGTTGAGGGTTCAACAGTGCTGTACTTATATACCTGATAACAGCAAAGTTCTATGTAAGTATAAAAGTAACATCACTGAGATTCATCATGAAGTGCATGATTTGGCAACAAAGGGTGTTTGGGATAAGATTGGAAAGGGCTTTAGAAACGTAGGAAGTTGATTTGCCAGCCTTGGAAAGGAAATACTTGGTTACATTTTGAAGTCCATCATTATTATTGTAGTTTGTGTGATGATCATATTGGGCCTGGTGAAAGCCGATAAATGTCATAAGGCAGGCCAGACTGAGAGATCTCTTAGGGAGCGTGAAAGGAGGATGGAGAGACTGCAGGACAGTCACTATGAGAATCTCAAAAGCCTAGAGAAGTTCCGACAGGGGATAATGGCTACAACTTAGGTTTGTTTAGGTTGGTTCTTTATCCAGGGAGTTGTGAATTGTTTTGATGACACTTGTCATCAGAAGGGGGGACTGATGGAGCGTGATGGTGCTCTGTTAATTGTAGGGGTGCATCATAATCACGGATGGTCTGCACTCATGAGTGTATTTGAAAGGCCTATGTATTTTGTTCTTATGTTGGCCGATTTCTGTAGGCCTGAAATGTATTTTTCTCTGGGGACTCTGGAGTAAGGTTGCTGGTGAAATTCATGTTGAATTTGTTCTGTTCTCACGTTTCTGTTGCAGGTGGAGAGAGTCGACTTTGTTAGTTAAAATAACGTCTTTTGTTTAGGAGAGTTAGGCTCGAGGAGGATGTGATACAATTCACTGATAATTGGGAGGCGGTGTTCTTTCTCATTGAAGGAGGCCTGGGAATCAAGGTCATCAAGCCAGGAGCTGGGAGCACCAACACAAAGTGTAAAATCACCTATGAGAAGTGTCCAGAGAAATGAGATGATCTGTGGTCGTGTTTTGTGTTTTGTATTAGGGTCAGTGTCCCGAGGGGAGGGGGGGTGAGGAGATGAGGTGAGGAGATCGAAGGAGAGAGAGAAGGAGCATCTTAGAACGAGCTCTGAAGCTTTTAGCTACTTGACCCATACAGCGTGAGTGTACTTCTTAGGAAGTCCTCACGAGCTGACACCTTTTCCTGATCTTGCCTCGGAAATGCTAAGTAGGGATGTCACGATAGTGTTAGAGTAGGGACAGACTAATGCTCTTTATTCATTCACAGATGAAGAAGGATCTTGATGTGGGGGCAATAATTGCCTGCATTCTGCTTCTGGAAATTGTCATTCTTTTTATGATCCATCGCATAAGATTGGCTCGAAGGTTTGGATTTGGATTAGTTCCCATGTATTTCTACAACCTTGTAAAGAGGTGCTTGTACGTCCAGTTGTTTTTGGCTTTGTTATAAACCCACTAACTTGGAATTTGGACTCTGTGATTCTTTAGAGTCATGGCTATTGAAAATTGTGGTTCGGATTGAATAAGTTATTTCTCCTCTCTACACTTCTCAGCAGGCAACAAAGTTACATCAGCCGTGAGTTCCATGGTCATTTGATAGGAGGAACTCGACCCTTTTAATAGTAAAAGAGGTGAAGGGGCTGAAGTTGGTAAAAGGAACCAGCAGTAAGATAGATAAGCATAATATTGGAGGATGAACCGACAGAAGAGTGTGCAGAGGAATATGTGATTTTTTTTGCATGCGTTTTCAATGCATGCCATGACAACGCTGTTCTTACGACTGCGTTGTTATTTCGCATACCGTTAAAACGCAAGTCGTAACAACGACTTGCGTTAGGGGGCGCTAGATGTTGGAATAGTATAATTTACTATTCCAACTCCGGTCTGTGCAGACACTAGGGAAGGTGTGAGATTTTAAATCCAGCACCTCCTGCCCCCAACGCAAGTCGTTGTTCGGACTTGCGTTGTAACGGTATGCGAAATAACAACGTGGTCGTTGTAACAACCGCGTTGTTATGCATGGGTTGTTACGCATGCGTGGTAAACGCAGAGTGGTTCTAATTATGTTGACTTTATTGAAATATCAGGGAGAGTTGATGACAGGGAAGTTAAATAAGATTCCTGTAATTCGATGAGGATGAGGCATTAATTGAACACAGTGAACAAATATTTGGAATGAGGTCCAGGTAATGTGATGAGGTCATCGTTAACAAGGGCAGTGAGAATGTTGAGCATCCACTAGTACTAATCAAAATCAAAGGGGTGTCTGAATATCACCACATACTCGGCAAGTGGGCATCTTCGGTTCTAACGAGAGTATATATGGAGGTATCTGGTACTGGGGATGGGAGCCATTAGGGTGAAGGTACATAGAGGTTTGAGGACATTGAAGAAGTAACAGGTGTGAATAAATTCAGCAAATGAAATAGAGTTTTTCACTCTAGCTAAACCTTTGTGGATCTGGCTGAAGTAAGTGGATGGAGTCAATGTTAGATTTCCTATTTTGAAACTGGAGATTTGGTGTTGGATGGAGGTATTGAGGGCAGTATCTCAAGAGACAAGTGAATGAGTGAATCATCAGAGGACAAAGGAATAAACGTAAGATGGAAGTGAGAAAGCCACTTTGGGATGACGATGATAAGCAGGGAATGAAAAATGTCCTAGCTATCGTAACGGAAATTTTCAATGTTGTTAAGGACTCGGAGGCGAGGATGATGCTATTCTTTCTTCACTTGATTGAACAGCAGCCATTTAAAGTCAAGTAAAACAAACCACTATTCCCATGAAACATAGAGAATAAACAGTTAAAACAATAGAGTGTCCATAGCTAGAGTGTCCCATCCTCTGCACCAATCACAGGTCCCCAGGGTGCTGATAGTCCTCTGTCCCTGTCTACTCCTCCTCTTTCATCACTCGGTTAGCAATCAAGGACGCTTTAAAAATCGTGTTTGTTGGAATCGCCTGCTAGGAGCAAAGGCATAGCGTAAGCAACAGTAATGGTTAAGGATCAAGCCTGTGGAAAAAGCATCCCAAGGACAGTCACAAGGTAACTTGTGTTTTGCTTTTTTGTTACCCACGTCACAGAGCGGGGCCTCCTACACCCGAGCATGGTTCCAGGGTAGGTGAGGTACAATCCTAGAGCACGTGGGGTAAGCAATTTTGATATGCTTATTGATAATGCCAAGAAAGATTCTTGCTTAAAATGACAGCACTTCTGTTTTGGTGTATTTTGGACTATGTGCAATGGGTGCTTTATTTTCTAGGTGATGATTACACTCTACGCCTCTGAGGATTTTGAGCGTTTAAGGTTGTATTTTTCCAATTCTATTCAACCTCTCACTTGCAGATAAGTGTGATTTTTTTCACGCCTAGTAATGTACTTTCTGTACTTTTTGCAGTAGCTTGTTTCAGTGCAACACAGGTCCTGACGAAAGCCGTAGGGAGTCAAACCCGGATGGCTGAAACATGTTGACCTTTACATAGTAGTCACTTGCTAGTACTGCTATAACCTGTTACACCTTTTTAATCAAGGTGTGTGGAGTACTCGGCACATCAAGATTTGTCCTCTCTACACAACCTTTTTTAGTTCTCACTTTTTCTATTTCTTGCACTGCACACTATAGGATCACGATCCTTGTTTTTCACAACCTCTTACACTTCATGTGTTGCTGGCTAATATTTACCAGCCTGAGATAACAACGGAGCTTCAAACTAGCGAGGCAGTCCCCATGATCATGGGACATACCTCTGCCAAATAGTTGGATCACCAAATTATATTACTGATCATGAGAGCCACCTTTCTCTCACCATTTGCTCTGTACTTCGAGTAAGATTGATGGTAATCCATGCTCTGCTCGTGGCCAGGTTTGATTTGGTCTGTTGCACTTCATTCTATCTTCACTTATCACCTTTGTGTTGTCCGTTAAAAGACCCCCAGTTCCTGTTGTTTTGAACAGACCAAACAAAGCAAGAAAATGATTTGCTTACTCCAATACGAGGGAGGGAAAGCCGTCAAGGAACTTGTACCCTGGGTGGGATAATCCTCACCTCTGAGTCCTTAATAGAATTGAAACTTTCCATTACGATAGTTAGGAAATGTTTTGTTCTATGTGAGCACCGGAGGCGAGGATTATGCTCGTTTAAAGCTTGCTCACAACCAAATGAGCCATATCAATAACCAGTTTGAAGTAAAACCGCTTAAAGGTAGAGTCTGAAGACCAGTCTGCTGCATTCAGAATGTCTTCCAGACGAGCTCCCAGGGTAAATGCTTTGGAGGCCATTGCCCCTCTAGTAGAGTGAGCTCCAAACGCACGGAGGTCTATACCAGCCTCCTGCATCACCCACCTGCCCCAACGGGCAATCGTGGGAGAGGACACAGCCTTGTGAGGCTTCCTGAGTGCAATGAGTAGCTGTCCCTCCCCAGGAGACATCAACTCCTCAGACATTTCCTCATATGCCTTGAGGCAAGCCACCACACATAACTTCGGGGAATCCGGGAAAGCAGGGTAAGAAATGGATGTCGTACCGCACTTGGTGCGTCTACGGACTGTAAAGGTAACCCCTGTTGGGGAGAAAATTCTACCAGACACGTCCAGGGCTCTGACATCCGAAACCCGCCTGCACGAGACTAAACAAAGGAGCATGGCCAACTTCGCAGAAAGTTCCTTCCTAGAAAGAAATCTGTTCGGCTGCCAGGACAGGAATAAGTGCAAAACCCGGTTGACATCCCACAGCTGAGAGTATCGCGGTTCTGGGGGCAAAGAAAGACTAATGTCGCGAAGGAGACGACAGATCAAGGGGTGTTCCCTGACAGGAGAGCCGTCCACCATAGTGTGGCCGGCTGAGATGGCGGAACGGAGGGTATTGATGGTTCTGTAAACCAAGCCCTCTTCCGCCAGGGCGGCAAAAAAATTCAGGATGGAGGTCACATCCGCTGCCACGGGATTGATACTCCGTTGCAGACACCAGCGGTAGCGCTTGACAGTTCTGTCGGCCCAGGACTTGGACATGAACTTTTCAGCTGCCCCCAAATGGCCTGAGACCGCCCATCTTCCCCTGTAATCCGCTATGCCATCAGGGCTAGGGATCCCTGTTCGATCAACGGGTGAGGAACCCTGTCCGTATTGAGAAGGAGAGATGGAAAGCGGGGGAGAGGGATTGGAGAATCCCAAGAAAGTTCCAGAAGAACTGGAAACCAAACTTGCGACTTCCAAATCGGCGAGATGAGCACCACATTCGCTCTCTGCCGCTGCACCTGGGCTGAGACCCGTGTAATCATGGCGAACGGAGGAAAGGCATAACCCGCTTCCTCCTGCCAGTTCTGCAGGAATGCATTCGTCTTCTCCGCAAGGGGATCCGGCTTCCAACTGAAGAACCGGGGAAGCTGGTCATCAAGGCGGGACGCGAAGAGGTCTACTGAGAAGGGACCCCATATGCCCTGAAGAACCGCAAACACCCCTTGATGCAACTTCCAAAGACTCACGTCGTGGAAATGACGGTATTGGAAGTCTGCCACCTGGTTGTCCTGACCGGGGAAATTCTCCGCTGTAACGGAGATCTGATGGTCCAGGCAGTACTGCCAAAAGCTTGCTGCAAGGTCTGAGAGGGCTCTCGAGCACGTGCCCCCGAGATGATTGATATATCGGACTACCAAGATATTGTCCATCTTGAGGAGGACACAGGACTGGATCAAATCCTTGGTCCAGCACTGGATTACAAACGAGCCCCCTAAGAGCTTCTTCAGACAGTTGATTTGTGGTATTGGTATTGGTAGGGGTTTTTTATAGAGCGCACAACTCACCCTGGGGCATCTAGGCGCTTAAACTGGGAGAATGCGGGAGGAAAAGTAACCACAATGACCGGGAACCGATTAGAACAGGAAAGTTTTTAATTTCTTCATGAAAGCAGTCAGTGACTGAGTATTGCGGACTGCTAACGGAAGTGTGTTCCAATAGTTAGGGGCTAAGAATGAGAAGAATCTGCCTCCCGTCCGCGTGAGGCGGATTCTGGGAACTTGAAGGAGGTCCAGAGAATTGGATCTAAGATTTCTCTGAGAGGAATATTTGACCACTTTCTTTCGAAGATAGTGAGGCCCACTTCCCCTTAGAGCCTTGTAAGTCAGACTGCAGATCTTAAAGATAGATCGATTTCTAACATTCAGCCAATGCAGTTCTTTCAGCAAAGGTGTAGAGGCTGAGCCTGGAGGGCGATTCAAGACAAGCCGTGCTGCCGTATTTTGGATAACCTGAAGTTTAGCCAGATGGATTTGGCTCACTTCAGCCAGCATCGCATTTCCATAATCTAAGCGACTGATAACCATTGCCTGGACTAAGGTTCTGCGCTGAGAAATAGGGAGAAATGGGAAGATTTTCCTAAGAAACCTTAGCCCATAATAGCAAGAGCTGGTTGTTGCCGCTACCTGATCTTTCATAGATAGGGTCTGGTCCAAATAGATCCCAAGGGTCTTGACCAACTTCTGGGGGGTGGGCGGGGGACCAAGTTGATTGGGCCACCACTCATCCGACCAGCTGTTATTCGCTTTACCTAAAAGCATAACCTCCGTTTTACCGGGGTTAAGCTGGAGGCAGTTTCTCGACATCCAGTCAAAGATGGCCATCATACCGGCGGCGAAGCGGGATTTGTCGAGTTCTGGGTCCGTACCAATTGTGAACATTAGCTGGTTGTCATCAGCATATGACACAATTTCGAAACCCAGATGCTCGACTACTTTCGCCAGAGGAGCCATATATAAATTGAAGAGAGTAGGGCTCAAGCAAGAGCCCTGAGGGACTCCCCTGTCCAGCAGCATTTTTTTTTAGACGAACGGTCCTAGCATAACAGTTTGCGTGCGACCCAATAGGTACTGTTCTAGCCATTTCCAGGCTTGACCTTTAATGCCACAATCCTGGAGTCTCTCCAACAGCTTCGAATGGGAGATCGTATCGAAGGCTGCGGAGAGATCAAGGAGAATCAGAATAACTGATCCTCCTTTATCAACAGTTAGCCTCAGAGAGTCGGTAACGGCCAGCACAGCCGTCTCTGTACTGAATCCGGGACGAAAACCGGACTGGGATGGATCTAAAAGATGGTTTTCCTCTAAGTACAGGCTTAGTTGGCTGTTAATGTGACTTTCCAAGATTTTCCCTAGGAGAGGTAGAAGGGAAATGGGGCGATAGTTAGCCAAGATCAAGGGGTCAGCCGATGATTTCTTCAGTATGGGACAGGCGACCGCCTCTTTCCAAGCAGTCGGAATTGTGGCCGAAGTGATGGAGTTATTAAATAAATCTAACTGTTGCTATTGCGGTGACCACACACCTCCCGTGGTGAAGTCGCCACACCTCACGCCCCAGGCCGGATCTGCTCCCGTCGGACTCGATAATGATATCTGGCACGGAACCGAAAATGGCTCGTCCATTCCAGGTTTCCATGTTGAAGAGCCACCACTGGAGTTCCTCCTTGGCGTCCGCTGAAAGGCTCAACTTGTGAGAATAAGAGAGGCCCTTGCCAGGTGTGTAGCCTTGAGGCGTTGGATGGCTCTGTAATGGAGCGGACCCGGGAATATAGCCTGGATTGAGGCGGATAGAAGGCCCACTATGTGGGCAAGTTGCCTGAGCGAGATCTGAGGCTGGGTGAGAGTTCTCTGAATCTCGTGATGGGTTTTTGTCATCTTGTGAGAGGGAAGGCTCAGGCTAGACTCCACGGAGTCGATCGAAAAGCCGAGAAAAAACGCTTTCTGAGAGGGGACCAGAGTGAACTTGACCTCGTTGATTAATATTTTTTTGGCATATTTATATAACGCGAACTCGACCTGAAGGTATTGGAGCGCTTTACACGAGCACCGTATTTACATTACACATTCAGGCACGGGGAGATTAAGTGATTTGCCCAGAATCGCAGGATGTCGACGCGACCCCGAGGCTCGAACACTGGTTTCCAGCACCAAAGTCGGCTACACACTAATAGGTCATGCTGCGAAATCACCATTTGCAGGGGGTCACAAAATGGCCTGCCTAATGAATATTAATTAGGTAAATTGTAATTTCAAACCCCTGTAATGGGATGGTGGCCTGCAAGGAACCACAGACCTCAATCCCTCTGTTTGCATTATAAAATGACAATATTTTTTTAAGAAGTCCTCGCTTAAAGCAGTCCGTGAGGACCCCTTCCCTTTTGTAAATCAGTTATCACCTCCTTTGAGGTACTGGTAAAGGTTTAATGGTTTATGACCTGAATTGTGGTTGTAAACCATTGATAAATTGCAACGGCCCTCTTTATGCTCCTTCCAAATTGCGTTTGGGTGTGGGTCAAAAAATTCATATTATGAGTCGGAATACGTTTTACGACTCGTAAAATGGATTTTGTACTTTCAAAAATGGCATTTACCAATTGCAAACCCAGTGATTGCATGATTTATGATCACAAAATCCTCTTGTACACTAATTTCTATGTTTTCAGAACACAAGTATGCTAAAACAGACATATATTGAAACATCAGCCACGTAACTGCATGGATCCTATACATTAAACAGTATGGGCCTGACTTAGAGTTTAGAGGACATGTTACCTCATCACAAACTTGGTGAATAACCTGTCCCCCTTATTACAAGTGCCACAGGATATAATGCACTTGCAATGAAGCAGAAGGCTATCTGTCATTTTTGTGATGGAGTAACCCATCCGGCAAACTCCAAATCAGGTAATATGTCTTAAAAGTCTCGAAGTAGCGGCCTACCTGCCAAAAAGCACTTCAACACCTCATCAGGGGTAGCAAGCGCTATTTAAATGCAAAAACGTTCTTTCTTTTTCATCCCTGAACTATCCTTTTAAATCCAAATAACAGACTTACATGTCCACCACTCAAATTAATTTCATATTTACCTAAACTAATTCATCACTAATCTTTATTTGGATCCCAAGTAGCGTGCAGTCAGCCTCTCAGATTTCAATTTACTCTGGCATCCTTTCACCCACACAAGTTCAGGTTTCCATTTACTCTGCTATCCTTTCATCCTTCAATCCAACCATCCATCGTTTCTGATTTCCATTTACTCTGCCATCCTTAAACCCACCCATTTAGCAATCATCTCAGATATCTATTTACTCTACCATCCTTTCACCAACACATCCATCCTCTCAGATTTCCATTTACTCTGCTTTCCTTTCACCCTTGGATCTATCCATTCTGATTTCCTTTTACGTTGCCATCATTTTACCCACTTAACTGGGATTTACCTAAACCACACAAAGCTTTGCGAGGTTTAGTAAATCCAAAGTAATTTGAGGTAGCGCATAGAGCTGCCTTGAGTTATCTTGCGTTGGGAAGTCGTTCCATGAGTGGAGCTAGGCCATTCCCACACATCCGTCCATGGATTTTGACACTATCCCACAGTTACTTCGGTCAGTAAACTTGGGAGTGCTTCCAAATGGTTCACCTCCCAGACCCAGGCATAACGAGGAGAATTATCTTTATTTATCCTTGTTACTTCCTTTTTCCATGTGAGCTGCATTCAGGTATCTCTTCCTTCACAAAAAGAATCCTTCTCATAATGCAGGCACCGTTGCACCATGATATCTGCATTGGCACTATGCAGCACCAGTTGTGGGAGACAGCAGAAATGTGTCATATTTTTGTAAAACTTATGGCACATTTCTGCTCTCTGCCTTTCATGCAACACAGCACAGCATGTTCCCTTGCTAATTTATGGTACATGAAAGTTTAGTAAATCTGGGTCTAAGTATTTTTGACGTCTGATCCTTCATTTGGTCGTAGGCAAGCATATATTGAATTCAATCACATCGCTTTCAACATAAATGGCTGAAAATCTATCTCCGATGGCCCATGGCTTGCCTACAGTGCTAAACTTGAGGGACCCTTATGCAAGATGTGTGTACTCTTTGCCGGTTAAGAAGTTGGAAGAGGTTCTCATCAAGCTGTGGGGAAATTAATGCTTCAGCCCTTCACAAATGGAAAAATGCACAAAGTGATTTTCGTTTCCATGCTTCCTCCATGTATCACAAAGAGAGTATGCAGCAGCTAACTTCTCATCTGTTTTGGAAGGGAAGTCTATTGCTGTTACAACTATGATTAGGAGCAACTGGAAGATGCCGTCTGGGTTGCAGCCACTCATTGATAAAGACACGATCTTTAAACTCATTCATCAGTTTGAATCTATGGTTCACGAGCATCAGGCTCCTTGTTATTGATGACTAAATCATAAATCATCAAAGGGATCTGAGTTTATAAATAAGAAATGTATAGATTTTTGTCTTGTACTGTATTTGTTCATTCATTATGTTTGTCAAAAAGGATTAGCGTGTAAGTAGAGTTAATGATGACATGGTTTTGGTTTGCCTGTGGATTGTTTTATATGTAATTTGTATACATATTTACTACCTATTTTTCAATAAAAATCACTTTGTATTTTGCATTAGATATAGTCTGTCCTTGTGAGGTTCACAGGAACTCCTCAGAATCCAGGCTACGTATAAAGAGGTCCACCTCTCGACATCCCCAACTCTGATGGAAAACACACAGACTATTGAGGCGATCAAGCAAGGGAAAGGAAATTAGGGAAGGAACAGCGGGTAACGGGATACCTGTAGATAGAGAACACAATATTATTATAGTTCCATAAACAATGGCTACTCTCATAGAGTCTCACTAATGTAAATTGTACCATAAACAAGGTTCTAGTTGCCTCTGTGTCCCCCACTCTAACCAGTATTGATACCGCTCTCTTACTGGAATGGTATACTCTTATAACAGAAACACATTACACCTCCATCCTCACCAATACTCCTACGGTAATAAACCAAGCGTCACCCATACGTACCCTCCTCTCTCATTCCCCAAAAGAAAGAAGAAAAACCAAAAATAACGAAAGAGGGGCGTGGCTAGCAGCAAAAGGAAATGGCCGCTGCCTAGAGAGGCTCTGCGATCAAAGTGACATCCCCATTAATCCTGAGACTGATCCGACGGTGAATTGAGTTTCAGAGCAGCGGATGGGGCGTCAGAACGGCTGTGGCATTGATTAAGCTGGTAATGAGCCTTGGGCATTGAACAACGGACTGCCGACGTTGTGTGGTAGAGACGCGGCCTGCGGCATACGTCAAAGCCGGAGTATCGCGTAACCTGGTGGCCGAGCAACATAGAAATTTACGCGGCCCGGCTTCACAGAAGAGACTGGGGCACTCATACGGCGTGGACAAAGACTAATACTGCTACAGGTCGGAAGCCGGAGTGCAGCTAGATGGTGTATTGACTCTGCCTGTGCAGTGGGGAGCGGTGCATGGACCACGAGTGACCCTGGGCCCTGGCAGCGGCGAGGACGCGAGACCCGGCTCCGCTGAGCGGAGGTGGAGTTTGCGTGCATTGACCCGGCGGTGAGTGGCGATCCGAGCCGGGGTCCTACGTACAGTGCTACGATGTGCTTATATCGATGGCAAACATACAGACTTGGGTGTGCATGAGAAGCCTACAGGAGAACACCTCCCCAGTTTCACACCATAGGCCGCCAGACATCCTCACACACACTGGGCAGCCGATGCACAGAAGCTGAAAGAGATTGCAGCGGGGAGGAGATTACCAACATTAACAGCTGCTGTATTGGTGTTCTGCTCGATTTTCCCGGCCTTCTTGTGAGGAAAAAGTGATTGAATGTGACTTCAGTCTCTTACCATTCAAGTCTAAGGGCTAGAGTAGTGAATGGAGCCTATTTACTAGGCACTTCGACATGATCCTGTGCTCTTCCCCATAGATCAGGGCTTGCACACATAGCCTAGGGGATAGATTCGTTAGTATTAGGGATAACCTGTCCTGTAGTGAGGGTATTTCATGGAGCCGTGCTGAATTCAGGCCTGGTAGGCCTCAAACGGGAGAGACTCCATCTTTCTTTCTGCTCCGGCAGCTTGGGATGCTTCTAGGTCAAATGTAATGTTTTAGTTATGAGGTGTTATTCGCTTGGAGAGAACCGGTTCAGGCCGGCCCTTATCGAAGGATTGTATTTTTCTTCATGCCGAAGACACTACATCAGGCCGGCCGGCTGGGAACGTGTCCTTGGTACGGGGAGGTACAAGAATTTGGTGGGCGGCAGGTTACGGGCCGGAATTTTCCATGAGGAAACGCACCTCTATATTAGTGAAAGTCTGAGACAGTTACATGTTCAGTCCGTAGGCGGCATCTAGCCATTAGCAGTAGAGCTATTACTTATTCCAGGGAAGACAGACGCCATCTTGAAGGCGGAGAAGAACCGAGAGACAGATACTCTCCTAGCAGAATAGCCAGAGAGGAGAGAGTAGCCGATAAGGAAGAGGTCCCAGTGACTCGGAGAAGGGTGAAGAGAACAGCGCATAGTGGTGCAGACATGTATCCGTGACTGCGGAGGTGTGACTTCCAGGCGAGCCGAGGCACAGACGAGAAGGGAACCTAGATGACCACTGAGTGCAGGCTACACACTGCTAAGGTGATGTCGACCCTTTCTTATTAGAGTGTACAACTTAATCTTTCACTTTTCTTTGCAGGTTATGTGTTATATTGTAATGTTATGTGATTGCGTATGTAATGAGTAATAAAGTACCCAGTTTGTAGTGAACCAACATGTGCTGCGTGTTCTTGTATGAGAGGGTAGCCTATTCTTCTAGTCAGCTGCGGCTACATGAACAGATGTTAACCCTGATCAGGTAAGTGGTAACTGAATAAGGGAAAGAGGAGCCCCTCGAACCGGAGAACAGGCTATGCTCAAACTGGCAGTCCTTGTGTGATCTGATGAATAGTGAGACTGATTCCCTTTTTGTATGTTATGGTGATCATAGGATGAACTGTCGTATGAGACTGCCGTCTGGGTAGAGAGGTCTGGATCCGTATGGGATCGCGAGGCCGCCACTTGTGCTGAGACTGCCGTCTGGGTAGAGAGGTCTTGATTCGTATGGGATCGCGAGGCCGCCACTTGTGATACTGTCGTATGGGCAGAGAGGTCTGGATTCGTATGGGATCGCGAGGCCGCCGATTGTGCTGAGACTGCCGTCTGTGTAGAGAGGTCTGGATTCGTATGGGATCGCGAGGCCGCCACTTGTGATACTGTCGTATGGGTAGAGAGGTCTGGATTTGTATGGGATCGCGAGGCCGCCGATTGTGCTGAGACTGCCGTCTGGGTAGAGAGGTCTGGATTCGTATGGGATCGCGAGGCCGCCACTTGTGATACTGTCGTATGGGCAGAGAGGTCTGGATTCGTATGGGATCGCGAGGCCGCCGATTGTGCTGAGACTGCCGTCTGGGTAGAGAGGTCTGGATTCGTATGGGATCGCGAGGCCGCCACTTGTGATACTGTCGTATGGGCAGAGAGGTCTGGATTCGTATGGGATCGCGAGGGCGCCACTTGTGATACTGTCGTATGGGCAGAGAGGTCTGGATTCGTATGGGATCGCGAGGCCGCCGATTGTGCTGAGACTGCCGTCTGGGTAGAGAGGTCTGGATTCGTATGGGATCGCGAGGCCGCCACTTGTGATACTGCCGTATGGGCAGAGAGGTCTGGATTCGTATGGGATCGCGAGGCCGCCACTTGTGATACTGTCGTATGGGCAGAGAGGTCTGGATTCGTATGGGATCGCGAGGCCGCCACTTGTGATACTGTCGTATGGGCAGAGAGGTCTGGATTCGTATGGGATCGCGAGGCCGCCGATTATAAGAGGTCTTGGTATGTATGGTAGGAATTCCCTGTCCTTAGGTGGTAGATATATGTGGTTGCACTATTGTAAATAGGCCCTAGGGAGGGGGTAACGTTCTGGCTGGGTTAGTGAGGCTCTGATGAGCGGGTTCTATCTGATCCGAAAACCCAAGCAGAACAATTGGTGTTCCCGACTGTGCTCCATGACCCCATAACCTCCGTGATCCCATAACCTCAGCGCGACGACAAGCATATCCTCACCAGCAATATACCGGCACCACCGCACTGCCTGCATACGCGACCGTACCTACCAGGTGCTGAGATTTTCCCCTTGTCAGCACTACTGTTTGGAGTTGGTGGCCCGGGACCCCGCAGCGCTTGTGGGGTGCGTAACGGGTAAACAGTTAACGACGGATCAGAAGAGACAGTCCCACCTGGCCTCCAGCGAACTTTACCACTACCCGAAGGCCTTAGGTAGTGGTATATACGACCGCAGTAGAGATACACTATAACAAAGGTGAACCTTCCCTGAAGCATCACCCAGCTAGCACTAATCGGGGGGAGGCAGGAAAACCGAAAGGCAGCGAGTGACTGATAGTCCCGCAGGCAGGTGTGATGTCCCTTCTACTGTTCCATGAGTTCTGGGTTCTATAGAACATAGAACCTAGAACTCGGCTTGTACCTGTGTGTCAGTTACCCTTATGGAGCTGATGGATGGGGTGTTATTAATAAACCTCTACTGCAACCTAAACGCGTGTTCCTGTGGAAGTAATTGGAATATTACACTGGCGACGATTTAGGAACAAAATTAAGAAATAAACACCTCAACATCAAGCTGGGATGATTTTGTGACAAGCTGTGGTCGCATTGGTGAAGTGAAAATCTCTTTTAAAGTGAAAAAAACCGGAAGATTGTGGGAAAAGAATGTGGCTGGTTCGGATCTTTAAGGTACTGTAAATCTCATTTAAATTCACGGCGTGATTTTGTGAGGAAGAAAGGAAGCAGCCTCATGGAAGCATTGCGCTGTATGTGTTTGATTTAACGAAAGCGCGCTTTACTCAAAAGTGCCAGGAAGATTAAATCAACGTGAGAATATTGTAAAAATGTGCCGGGTGGTATAAGATTTACACTCTGCTAAGATACAGGCAAGCTCGTTTCCCCTCCAGCGAACATGATTCAAACTAAAGGTTCAAATGATAATTCGTTATCAAAAGCTTGGCGTTTGGTGGCTGATGAGTTATCGATAGATAAAGAAATATTGTTGAGAGGGAATAAGTTGGTTCCTCCTTCTTCTTTAAGGAAAAGATTGATGGAAGAGGTATATCAAGGTCATTTAGGTATAGTGAAAACTAAGGAAAGGTTGAGAGTTAGTTTTTGGTGGCCTGCTATGGATTTGGAAGTTGAGCGTGAGGTTAGAGAATGTCTACAATGCAAAGTTAGTAATAAGGTTCTTACCCCTCACACTGTGCCCATGATTTGTAGAAGGCTTCCTAATGGTCCTTGGGAGGACATTGCCATTGATATTGTTGGTCCTCTTAATGGAGAACATCGTACTCCATATTTAATTGTCTTGATTGATCTTTATTCTAGATGGGTTGAGGTTATATGTGTTTCAGAGATCACCTCAAGTTGTGTCATTTCATTTTTACAAGATGTGTTTATGAGAGAGGGTTTCCCGAAAACTCTTTTATCGGATAATGGCCCCCCGTTTTGCTCAGGTCAAATGAATGATTATCTTTCATCATGTGGTATCATTCATAAGAGATGTTCGGTATATCATCCAGAAGGAAATGGTACAGTAGAAAGATTTAATAGAGTTATAAAAGAAAATATACAACTTTCTAGAATTAATTGTTTGAATTGGAAAGATGAATTACAAAAATGTATTTTGGCACATCGTTTCACTCCTCATACTTCTACAGGTAAATCGCCTTTTGAACTATTTAAAGGAAGGGCTCCAAACACGAGATTGTGTCCTGGTTGGATGTCTTGGGGTAAAGGTGTGAAAGACAATAGCATTGGTCTTTGGAGGAAAAGAGAGGAGAATCTACAGCTTAAAAATAAAATTTACTTTGATATGAGAAAAAAAGTTAAACAAGTAAAGGTAAAGGTAGGCGATTGGGTACGTGTGAAAGCTCCAATCGGAGCATTATCTTGGTCCAAGTTTACTGCTCCTATGAGGGTGGTAATGTGTTTAAGAAATGCTGTCAAACTTGAAAATGGGAAAATTTGGAATCTAAATCGAGTTGTAATTACAAAGTCTAATTCTGAGTTGGATATGTTATGTAAAAATTTGTCTAATGATACAGATGAGTTGTTAAAAAATGATCTGAGACGTAGTGGTCGAAAGACCTCAGTACCTGTTCACATGAAAGACTATGTTACTTAATTGTCATGATGTTTCTTGATTTTAAGTGATAATACTGTGTCTGTATTTCTCAAAACATTTATTATTTATCTTGTTATTGGAAGGGAGATGTGTGATGTCCCTTCTACTGTTCCATGAGTTCTGGGTTCTATAGAACATAGAACCTAGAACTCAGCTTGTACCTGTGTGTCAGTTACCTTTATGGAGCTGATGGATGGGGTGTTATTAATAAACCTCTACTGCAACCTAAACGCGTGTTCCTGTGGAAGTAATTGGAATATTACAGCAGGCAGCGGCGATTACTGCCCTCCACCCACACAGCTTGGTGGGGCTCCCGGTGGACCAGCCACAATGGGGGGCCGGGGCCAACGCACCATACAAAACCTCAAACTGGACAAGTATGCCTATAACAAAGACCCGCCGGCACAGTCAGCATTGAACACGGAGCGAGGGGAGGCCCCTATGACCGAGAAATCTGTGGAGGTCACCTTGTAGGACATCATGACCACTTTGAACAAGGTCCAAACTTCCATAGGTTCGATCTCAACAGACATTTTGCTAATACGCGGTGACTTTTCAAAAGTGGCCACGAGAATGACGGAGGTTGAAACCACAACAGCAGGTCTCTCCACAGATATGACTGCTCTACAGCGTCAGGTTCGACAACTAGAAGCAGACAATAAAAGAATGTCTGCCAAGCTCGATGATCAGGAAGGCCGCTCAAGACGCAATAATGTCCAAATTATTGGTGTACTGGAAGGTGCAGGGGCCCTGCATTCGATCTGTTTGTTGAAGACCTCATCAAGAATCAGCTACAGCCACGTGGGCTGTCCAGCTTCTTCTCAGTGGAAAGGGCTCACAGTGTGCCGGGGGGCAGACCTCAACCTGGAGCCCCCAGGCCTATATTGGCCCACATCTTTAACTTCCGTGATCCTGCAAACGGCACGAATTGCCCCCCCAATCCGTCTCGAGAACTATATTGTAACCTTTTTTCCAGACTACTTGGCAGCGGTAACCAAACAACGCCGTAGCTTTCTGGACATCAAGAAAGAAATGAGAGCCCGAGAGCTAAAATACTCAATGTTGTTACCAGCAAAGTTGAGGGTAGAAGCTGAAGGAAAAATCTGGTTCTTTGCGACATCTGGAGAAGCCCACGACTGGCTGAAGGGATGGCGCCCGGCCTCCGGACCTAAAAGGCTGGGCAAGAAACAGCAGCACCAACTAGTGGAAACGACATCTCCAGGATCGAGGGAGTCGGACTCAACAGAGGACTTAATGCAAAAGAAGGGTAAAAATTCAATATACTGTTCGGCTTTGCGATTTCGGAACTAAGTCGGGGAGGGACCCCGCAGGGCTGCCTGGTGGGCCTGCAGGACCGCCGAATCACCTGAAACAGGCCAGTGCTTGTGGCCGGACTTATTGTGAACTCTGCACTACCCGGCGCCTTCGCTGCTGTGGAACAGATACTTCCTGTATGGATATCTAGACGATATATTATGTTCTGAATATGGGAATGACTCAGGGTGATCGTGGGACGACTCTCCCCCTCACGCAAGTAAAAGTTATGCGGAACAAGCACTCTGCTAAGTTTGGGTGGCGGGTCGTTTTATGTCCGCGTGCAAGGAGGCAGGGCGGGGGGTGGGGGTGGGGACCAGTTTAATGTTATGGTTCTTTTATTGATACAGGTACGTTGCAAGATAGATAAGTATATACACTATGTTTACAGCACTCGCGTTACAATGTTCTTTGTGCTCTCCCACTGACGATGTCCTACATGGCACAGGAGGAAACCCTGTCCGTTTTTTCGGCCGCACAGTCTCTGACTTCTAGTACATCGGGCCCTCCTCTCACTGTTATATCATGGAATATAAACGGCCTTGGCGATAACCTAAAGAGAGGTTTGGTTTTACATTACCTTAAACGTAGGGCACCGGCAGTGGCCCTGGTCCAAGAATCACACTAAGTGGGTTCTGCCTGTAAAGCCCTGGATAGGTGGGGTATCGAAATGGTGGCACACTCCGAATTCACTTCCGGCTCTCGAGGGTTAGGGGTCCTGATTAGCAAACGCTTCCCACTTATTGTTATTGGGTCCTGGACAGATGATCGGGGACTTTTTGCAGCTGTATAATGCCAATGAGAAGGACGGCCATACAATCTAGTCTCAGTATATATCCCACCAACACTGCATCAGACGGCCTTCCCGGGCATGGGTAAATTCCAATTAGTACTCTCACAAGGTGAATTGATAATGGTGGGCGACTTTAACGCCACGGTCGATGCTACCATGGATCGAAAAACCCCCAGGGACCAGAGCAGCACAAACCTCCGGTTAGCAGAATTCATAGATGCCTTTGGTCTCATAGTTGTTTGGCGATCAGGGTTTCCTCAGGAGCGGCAATACACCTTCCGCTCGGGAGTACCTAACAGTCTCTTGAGAGTAGACTATATTTTAACATTGGCAATGGGTTTGGAGAGAGTAATAGAGATATCACACCTGCCCAGGGGTATTTCCGACCATCTCCCCTGTTCTAATCAAATACACATCTCATGTCCTGGGATTGAGGTTCCGTGTGAGACGGGACGGCACTTTTTGGGTGGTGACGAATATGGACGAGTGTGGTATCTATGAACCGCAAATGACGAGTACAGTGGGTGTGCGAAGTTTCGCTATGCAGCCTTGTACGGTTCGTCTCATCTTTGTGTTCGTTCATTCGAACCCTCGGGTTCCATTTTAGATACAGCGTCCATTTTGTTTTCTTGCCCTCAAGTAGCCAGCGAACGGGCTTTTGTCCGTTTCGTGACCCTGGGACTGTCAAGATAGTATGAAGGACACGTGTTTCTTTGAGGTGACTTTTATGACGAGGGGAATGACACGAGTAAGGCAGATGGCCCCGCTCGAGGCTCATCTTGCCGCTCCGGTCTATTGTTTCAGTCACGCATACATTAGACACGAGGTCTTTGATCCCTCTCTCGAGTTTCCTTTATTGCCTCTAGCATTCTCTTCTAACCTGTTGTGCATCCTCATCCTTTCCTCGCATCCTGTTTTCCGTCCTTCCTCTTAATGTGTTTATTGCGGAGGGGATATGTTTTTACAGTTGGGAACCGGCAAGACTGTTGTAATTATGTTCCGGCCTCCTGAAACATGAACGCGACCCTTTTTGAAGTTTATTGTGGGAACTGAGTTGTAACCTTTGTTCGCCATACTGCGCTATGGCAAAAACGTGTATAAAAGGAGCGACCCACTTCTATGAATTTGAAGCAGTCTCCGAGAACCTACACGCTGTGTACTTCTTGTGACTTCTGTATCCCTGCAGTAAATAAACGCTGATCTCTGACGTCACTGGAAGTGTCCCGTGTCTCTGTGTCTTGTACGCCAGAACAGGTAACCTACGAAGGTTTCAGGTGTTGTCCCCTGGCACCGCTGGGTCTTAAGAAAACCCAGTCCTTCAGTTGGCGCCCAACGTGGGGCGACATCAACGGTACCGGTCCAAAGCCCGACGATCGTGAGGAACTTCGTGTGAAATCTCCGAGGGAAGGTGCACCCCGCTTCATCGATCCAGTTGTCGAAATAAGTGGCCCGACGTCCTTTCCGCGAAGATCCCCGCCTCCTGACGGCTGCGACGGACCGATGCCCTGACTGTCGACCTGTTTGGTGCCTGGCGTAGTCCTTTGTACGGCGAGACGATAGACGGGCCTTCCTGGTGACGCCATTGCTCTTTCTCAGTTAAGTATTTGTGGGTCGCTCCCAGTGTTGCTTTGTTGGTTGCATGGTTCCATTGCATTTGTGGTTCTTAGTTGTTGGTTCTTAGTTGTTGGGTTTATTTGACGATTGCAATTGCCAAAAACCGAGGGTCTTGCATTTTTGCGAGGACATCGTAATTCGATAGCCCTTGAAGTTTGTATACTCGGTTAGTGTGCACGATGCCTGGTCGTAGTACTTTGTTTGGGTTTCTCAAATGTTGCAGCATGGATTCCCGGCTGGAGGATTCCTGCCCGATACCTCCGGTTGGAACTCCGCTTTATGAGCTCTATAGTCGCCATGGCGTGGGTCCTATCGTATATAATGAATATTGGGTTCGCTATACTAAAAAGGATGGTGTCCTTAGTTGGCCACCTCATGGCAGTTTTGAGGCTGCCATTTTAGATAACTTGGAAGCGAAATTGTTTAAAAAGAAAGCTAGGCCGGCCATGTTTGATTCCTTCCGGTTATGGCGGAAAGAGGCCAAGCAGAAAGAAATCAAACAGAACAAGAAAAATAAACGAGAAGGTGTCATTACGGTGATGCGCGATGCAGAACGGTATCAGTTAGACAGAAACGAGAAGGAGAAAGAAGTTAGTGCTCGGCTTCACCATATGTCGGTGGACAAATGTTATCCGACGCTACCTTCTACGATCGATAAGACAGGAGAAGAATCGGTGGAAGATTCGCTTTTGTCTTATCTGATGAAATCGCCACCTCCTTATGCTCCTGATGTTATGGGTCTTGTTAATCCCCCTCTTCCTCAACCTGCTGTTTTGGCGGCTGCTGGTCAGCCCGCCGTTCCTCCTGTACTCCCGAATCCCCTTGGGCCACAGATCGTACATCCCCTTGGTCCGGTTTCTCTCCCTATTGCGCCTTTCCCAGTCCCTCCTCAGTCTGTTGTTCCCGCTACTCCTGCTGCTGCATCTACCTCTACTGTTTCTGCCCCTATGGCTGCTACACCTTCGTCTTCTTCCTCCTCCCCTTCTGTTCGTAGCCGTCTCTTGACTGCTGTTGCTTCTCTTTATTCTCCGTTCTTTGGGCCGATACTTGGCTCGACTCTTTCGGATGTTGCTCAAAGACGTAGTCAGCTTCCTGATGATAGGGAGCGTGAATCATTGGTAAAAACGGCGCGCAGATGGATTCGCAACCCTGTTAGATACACCCCACGTGTGGTGTTCGAAACATTTTCTCAGTTCAATGCGCCCACGCAACGATTTGTGTTCGAAGAATTGTGTAAGTCATTAAAAGAGGAGTGGGATGATGATATGGCTGATGATATGCCACCTGAGGTTTCCGAGCTACAGCTCCGGTTTGCCACGGGTGTCATTGTAGGTGATAAAGTCCGCGAGGCTTTAGAACGTTTGCTATCCTTTCGATGTACAGTGCAACCACGCGCACTGTTTAAGGACGCGACCACGGAATGGATGGCACAACCTGGTCAGTATCCAATGCGAGAAGTTCCCCCAGTATGGATGCCAGGCGATGCTGCTGCTAACCCTCCTGTCCAACCGCACTTCCAGAGAGTGTGGATACACCTCCCTTGGAAGCGGTCGGAAGTTTTGCAAGTGAAGCAATCACTACCCGATCCTCGTAAGAACCCTGCGGGTTATTATAAGGAGCTGTCCCAATTGGTGGATGCTACAGTTATGAACCTAGCCGATATTGATATGTTGTTCGGTAATGTGGTGCCTCAGCCGGTTTGGGCGAAAATCCGTCATGAGAATCATGTCGCCGAGTTAGGCGGTGACTGGGCTGCCCTTACAGCGGCAGATGCCCGGCAGGTTGGTGGGGCTAAACCTGAACAGGTTATTGCGGCTTTGCCCCAGAGGATTATTACCCTCATGAAGACGCTTATGCCAGCGATGCGCGTCAATTGGGACAAACTATCAGCATGCAGGCAAAAGAAGGATGAAAGTGTGTCCGACTTCTTTACTAGGTTCGAAGAGGCGTTCCTTGATCATAGTGGTCAGGATATGGGTTCTGAGGGTGGTCAACGGTTGTTCGTTGACAAATTTGTATCGAATTTGTTGCCCGACTTGAGCAACAAGTTGAAGAATTCTGAGAGTGCGTGGGCTGTTTCTACCACTGCCCAAATATTGGCTACGGCCCAATATTATGAGAATAGAGAAAAAGAGGAAAGTGAGCGTGCAGAAAAGAAAACTAAGGACCTCAAAACTAAGGTCTTGTTGCAGCAAGCTTATCCTCCGCGTTCGAATTTTAGTGATGTGCAGCAGCCAATTAGATCGCAACCACAGTTTTCTAAACCACAGCAGCGCAATGCTTCGCCTGCGCCCCGCACTGTGCTGAGATATAATCAGTGCGCATATTGTCGTGGGGAAGGTCATTTTAAGTTCGATTGTCCGGTTTTACGTGATAGGGCTAATGGTGTGTCGGCTCGGGGAGGACGTGGTGGTCCTCAACAGACTTCTCGTGGTAGAGGTCGCGGAGTTACCCAGAACCAGACCGAACGCTTTGCGACGTTTTCGGATTCGCAGAATTGTTTCGATCGACGCGAATCATCGTCTGATCGGTCTGCACAGTATCATGTGGACGATCATTATGTTGAGTGTGATGTTGATGCGGATGGTATCTACTAGGACAGCCGTAGACAAAGGAGGGGAGAAGTATCAGTTCCGGTTGATCAGAAAGGGCCCTATGTTGCAGTAGCCACTTTGGGCGTTGTTGAGCCTTTTCTGTTGGACACTGGTGCAGCGAAAAGTTCCATCATGCATTCTAAACTCCCTGGCGCGCCTTTGTCTGGCTTAACGAATGTCTCCGTTGGATTTTCTGGCGCCCCTGTTAGCAATCCGGTCTCCAGCCCTTTGCCCCTTACAATTGGGTCTCATGAGCTGGAAGCTCCTTTGATTTTGACTACTGGTTGTGGTGAGAATCTTTTGGGCTTAGATCTGTTGAAGAGGCTACATGCGACTCTGTACTGTTCTCCTACGGGTGTGGAGCTTACGTTGGGTAAGAGCGTGATTTCCCCTATGTATTTGTCGATCGACAGACTCCCTCCGGAATTGAGGTCTCTTCCAGATTCCTTGTGGGCAACAGGTCCCAATGATGTGGGCCTGTTGGATATACCATCTTATGTTGTCCAACTAAAAGTGGGTGCGCGGTTGCCACGTATACCTCAGTATCGTATCTCCCTTGATGGCGAACGGGCACTGTTAGCGATCATTTACGATCTGATCGGCAAAGATGTTATTGAGGAGACACGAGGTAATGTGTGCAATAGTCCCGTGTTGCCTATTCTGAAACGAACGGATCCCTCCAAGCCTCCCGTGTATCGTTTAGTTATCGATTTGCGAGAGGTAAACAAAGTTGTTGTTCCACAGTTTCCTGTGGTACCAGACATTACAGCTTTACTGACTCTGATTCCAGCCACTGCATCATGGTTCTCGGTCATCGATCTGAAGAATGCGTTCTTCAGTATTCCGATTGCTGTAGAGAGCAGAGATTTGTTTGGTTTCTCATTAGGTGGGCGTAGCTTCAGATTCAAACGCGCTCCACAGGGCTACTGTGAGAGTCCATCAATCTACAGCCAAGCTCTTAAGAGTCAACTTGATGCGTTTGTGTTACCGGCTGGTGCAGCCTTGATTCAGTACGTTGATGATCTGTTAATTGCTGCTGACACTGAACAGCTCTGTAAAGTCGCTACAGTGTCTTTGTTACAGCACCTTTGCGACTTGCATCATAAAGTGTCGCCTTCCAAACTACAATATTGTTGTCAAGAAGTAACCTACCTCGGTCACTTATTGTCAAAGGCGGGAAGAAGGTTGACCCCTGAAAGAATTGCAGCAATTGCTCGAATGACTGTGCCGACAACTCAGAGAGATGTGCGTGCCTTTTTAGGTATCACGTCGTACTGCAGACAGTGGATCCCGAACTTTTCACTGTTAGCGAAACCATTGGTAGCTCTCACGTGCAAGGACGTTTCGACTCCTTTGCCTTGGACGGAGGAATGTCAGAAAAGTTTTTCTGAACTACGTGATGCACTGTGTTCGGCTCCTGTGTTAGGTACTCCTGATTACAGTAAGCCTTTCACATTATACGTCCATGAGAGGGATGGTTGTGCGTTGAGTGTCCTAACGCAACAATTTGGTGATAAGCAGCGTCCGTGTGCATATTTTTCCTCGACCTTAGACCCGGTAGCTAGAGCGTTGCCAAGTTGCTTGAGGGCGACGGCGGCAGCTGCGGCGTCTATTCGACAATCCGCAGGTTTGGTCATGGACAATATGCTCATAGTAATGGTTCCGCATGCAGTCGATACGCTCTTGAATCGGACAAAGACTCAACATCTAACGAGTGCACGGTTGTCTGGGTATGAGCTTACCCTTTTGGCAAGTCATATTCAGATTAAGCGCTGTAACGTACTGAATCCGGCGACATTGTTGCCGATTAATATAGAAGCAGATAATGTGCTGCCCCATGATTGTTATTTACGAACTGAGGAAGAAACAAAAGGTCGTGTGGACCTGAAAAACACTCCCTTGTCGGATCCCGATGGTACTTTGTATGTGGATGGCTCTTGTTTCAAGTTGCCGAATGGCGATGTGACGACTGCGTATGCTGTGGTGACATTGAGCATGGTTGTGGAAACTGCGAGATTGAACCAGAATTCAGCACAAGCGGCAGAATTAATTGCATTAACGAGGGCGTGTGTTCTGTCGAAAGGAAAGCGTGTGAATGTGTTTACCGACAGCCAGTATGCGTTTGGCGTTGCGCACAACTTTGGAAGATTGTGGAGAGAGAGAGGATTTATGACATCGCATGGTACGAAGATTCAACACGGACAACTAGTGAATGATCTTTTGGACGCACTTACGTTGCCTAAACAAGTGGCGATCGTCAAATGTAGTGCGCACCGGAAAGTGACGGATGATGTTGGTCGTGGTAATGCATTTGCGGATGAGATTGCTAAAGAAACGGCTAAGAATCTTGCGACTCGAATGTACGTTACGAGTTCAGTAAGATGGCCGGAAGAGACTGGTATGTGTGAAAATACTGTCGAGAGTGTGAAAGAGATTCAGAATGGAGCTACTGAAGCTGAAAAGACCAAGTGGAAAGAAAGTGCAGGGAAATTGGATATGCATGGATGTTGGGTTGATCTGACGGAATGTCAGAGGTGGATGCTTCCAGATGCATACGTGTTAGCTGTTGTGACGATGGCTCATGGTTTGTCACATATCAGTGCGAAAGGAATATGCAAGTTCTTGTCCCCTGTGTGGAGGAATGATGGTATTGCTAAGTGTGCCGAACGAGTGGTTAAGAATTGTATGGTGTGTTTGATGCACAATCCTGGAAAAGGCACCCCCACTCCACCTGGTCATTTCGCTCCTCCTACCTGTCCCTTTGAGGTTATCCAGCTGGACTTCATCCATATGGAGAGATGCAATAACTTGAAGTATGTTTTGGTTGTGGTTTGCGCGTTCTCCAGATGGATTGAGGCCTATCCTCTTAAGGATAATACTGCCATGTCCACAGCGAAAATCTTGCTGAAGGAATACTTCCCTAGGTATGGAATGCCGCGGATTGTGTGGTCGGATAATGGAAGTGAGTTTGTGGGTAGTGTGATGCAGAGTGTGTGTAAGGGCCTTGGAATAAAGCAGAAATTCCACAGTGCCAACCATCCTCAGGCAGCGGGTTTGGTTGAAGGGTACAATGGTACCCTGAAGCTGAAACTTGCTAAGATCCAGGCTTCGACTGGTCTGTCATGGCCTGATGCCTTGCCTCTGGCTCTCCTATCGACCAGAGCGACGGTACACTCTCGAGTAGGGCTCAGCCCATATGAGATTGTGTTCGGTCGCCCTGCAAATATTTGGGGAGTCCCGAGACCTAGGGCTTTTGATAGTCTTGAATATCCAATGTTGATCGATTATTTGTATGATTTGACCACTAAACTACGATTAATTCATCAACAGGTCTTTGAAGCTCTACCGGCGCAGACAGAGGGTCCTGGACATCAGCTCCGGCCAGGTGACTGGGTAGTCACCCGAAATTTCGGTCGGAAGCGTAATTTGGAGCCAAGATTTGTTGGACCCCACTTAGTCTTGTTGACGACGAGGACAGCGGTTCGACTGGAGGGCCGGAAGAATTGGGTCCACGCCAGTCATACAAAGAAGGTACCGATCCCCTTACCAACTGACGGTTGGGTGAGAACTGGGATTCCGGCCGAAGAGACGGAGACTCCCTCGCGTTTCGTGCCGTTCAGCGACGCTCAACTTGTGGAGGATTCGTCATTGCCCTATCCACAAGTGGAGTCATCAGTAGCAGAAAACCCAAGGTCCGACTCGTCATCTGCTTCATTGAACACTGCTGCGCCATCTGAACAATTGTTCGTAGAACAAACTCAACCTGGAAGAAGTCGATACTTTCTTCGTTCAAGGACTTCAAAGACTAATAAAAATTGATAGTATAGTGGTTTTGACGTTATGAATGTTATGAACAATTACATCCTTTCTTTTTAAGTTTTTCGTGTTTTCCACTGCTAAGAGACTTGTAATAAATTTGAACCTCTCCATCCGGGTTACCGTAGGGTCGTGCGAACAAAATGTTTTCTGTTTCAGGTGTTTTTGTTATTCCTAACTGTATCTATGTTATTGGTGGGCGGAGTGTATTTTGGGGTATCGAAATTCTTGCCTTCTGTTTCGCCTACCTTTTCTCCTAACCTAAGTTCTCGCACTACTGTTTCCCCACATTCTTTTCATCCTTTGCCTCAACACGAACAGGTTAGACGTGCGGAATTCAGGAATAATTCTTTTGTCCAACTCCTACATCAGCATCAGTTAGTGGTGAATACTACAAATTGTTGGGTATGTGGGTTAATGCCGCACACCATGGGTAGGGGTATTCCGTACTTGGTCCTTCCATACAGTTCCCAGGGTTCAGCCCGAGCATTCCAAACCATGTTTCGCAGTGCACTAGACTCTTACCCTAGTCGAGAGCCACGATCTGTCAAGTCCGGTCCTGGTCCGTACCACAAGCCTCTGGCGATAGCCATAGCAGATCTGGACAGAGATATTTTCGATGTATCACTCATCCCAGACGAAGAAGTACAGGCTTATAAGGATCTGAGTGAGGCTGAGTATGGTACGTCAGTGGGGGATAGACAGTTGAAGAGCTCGTCCCCTATATGGATTGTACCGCACCTTGGTAATTTCTGTTTGCAAGGTTTGGGTCGAAATCCGAGAGCACAACTTGGGAACAGTGCTTGCACTGAAACGTATGTTCTACCGATGCTCTCTTCCCCTGTTTTTCTGACCGCCAAGGGCACCTATTTTGTGTGTTATGAGCGCGCATATACATGGTTACCCCGCGACTTCTCGGGTACCTGTTATATTGCGAATCTCTTACCTCCGACCTTCACAGTTGCTTCTGACTATCACAAAACCAGAGTCGTGAGAGGCGTAATCAGCAAAGAGGATACTGCTGGTCAAGAAGCAGGAGACTTCTTTAAGGGTTTCCTGCCGTTTTGGGGACCTATGGTTAATAGTAGGAACCTAAGACAGTTGACCCGTGTGGTGGAATCGACCGCTAATATTACTGCAAACGCCCTTGGTAATCTAACAGCGGAACTACAGGCGGATAGACTCATGACGTTGCAGAACCGTATGGTTCTAGACGTTGTTCTTGCAGATCGAGGGGGTGTGTGTAAAATTATCCATTCGAGTTGTTGCATTTTCATCCCTGACAATGCTCCGACTGTATATCAAGCCATCTCGCAGTTGCATAAGATTTCCGAGTCCATACACGTGGACGAAGGTAATTGGACGCTTCTAGGATGGTTTTGGGGCCTGATGTCAACTTGGGGTTGGAGTATTCTGATGATTGTAGGGGCTGTTGTAGCGTTTCTGTTCACGTGTTGTCTTTGTGTTCAGTGTGGTCCTGCCTTATGTGGCCAATGTGCTGCAACGTGTATAAGGCGGCCATCTGTTACCAAGGAGACATTGATGGATAGAATGATGTTTCAGCAGCATCTGAACGATCTGATGAATATCGATATAGATTCTGATCTAGACTAGTGCTTGCCTACATGAGGGCAAAAGGAGCGTCTGAGGTTCCGTGTGAGACGGGACGGCACTTTTTGGGTGGTGACGAATATGGACGAGTGTGGTATCTATGAACCGCAAATGACGAGTACAGTGGGTGTGCGAAGTTTCGCTATGCAGCCTTGTACGGTTCGTCTCATCTTTGTGTTCGTTCATTCGAACCCTCGGGTTCCATTTTAGATACAGCGTCCATTTTGTTTTCTTGCCCTCAAGTAGCCAGCGAACGGGCTTTTGTCCGTTTCGTGACCCTGGGACTGTCAAGATAGTATGAAGGACACGTGTTTCTTTGAGGTGACTTTTATGACGAGGGGAATGACACGAGTAAGGCAGATGGCCCCGCTCGAGGCTCATCTTGCCGCTCCGGTCTATTGTTTCAGTCACGCATACATTAGACACGAGGTCTTTGATCCCTCTCTCGAGTTTCCTTTATTGCCTCTAGCATTCTCTTCTAACCTGTTGTGCATCCTCATCCTTTCCTCGCATCCTGTTTTCCGTCCTTCCTCTTAATGTGTTTATTGCGGAGGGGATATGTTTTTACAGTTGGGAACCGGCAAGACTGTTGTAATTATGTTCCGGCCTCCTGAAACATGAACGCGACCCCTTTTGAAGTTTATTGTGGGAACTGAGTTGTAACCTTTGTTCGCCATACTGCGCTATGGCAAAAACGTGTATAAAAGGAGCGACCCACTTCTATGAATTTGAAGCAGTCTCCGAGAACCTACACGCTGTGTACTTCTTGTGACTTCTGTATCCCTGCAGTAAATAAACGCTGATCTCTGACGTCACTGGAAGTGTCCCGTGTCTCTGTGTCTTGTACGCCAGAACAGGTAACCTACGAAGGTTTCAGGTGTTGTCCCCTGGCACCGCTGGGTCTTAAGAAAACCCAGTCCTTCAGGATGACGGCGCATCTTTCCCGTCTACCCTGGGTTCCTTAAAAAGCCCAAGATTTGGAAAGGCCTAATTACAACCACGAGACAATATTTTGCAGAAAATGAACATTCAGTTTGAGTTGAGTTTGAGTTTTAAAATACTTGTAAAGCGCTCGTACACCTGCGGTTTCTTGGCGCTAGGTTACATCCCCGACGACTCTGTAGGAGGCATATAAGAACGTATTTACGAGGCCAAGCAATTTCATTAATCACATGCCATAAACATGACAAGCTACAACAGTTGGAGATCCTGGAGAAGGGGGTAGGCCAAGCCGAAGACAAACACGCTTTAGATACCGATGACACCACGGCACACAAGTTAAATTTGACCAAACAGGAATACAGGGACAATGTATGGTAGGAGGCGAAGACTAGACTCACCAAGACACAGCACACTATTTATGAAGTCGGAGATAAGGGGGGCAAGCTCCTAGCCTGGTTAGATAGACGGGAAAAGGCTAGTCGCTGGGTGGTATAATTGAGATTAGACAATGAAGCTATCACCACAGACCCACAACAGATAGTTGACGCGTTAGCGCTCCACCACAAGACGGTATATACGCCTACAGCCACAGCCACAATAGTCGACAATCTCGCCTTCCTAAAAGATATTCAGAAGCCCCTAACGAAATTCAGGAACTAGAGGCAGATTTGACCTCAGAGGAACTGACACTAGCAATAGGTGCACTGGGAAAGCTCTGGGACCTAATGGCATACCTACCGAACTCTATAAAAAAGCAGCAAGTCAACTCGCGCCACACTTGCTTGAAATGTATGAAGATAGCCTAGAACGAGGAGAACTACCCGGGGATCAACGTCTAGCGATGATAGTGGCAATCCATAAACCTGTTAAACCACCGCAGGAATGTGCATCTTACCAGCCAATTTGGCTACTAAATAGGAAGCCAAAATACTGGATAAGACACTGGCCGTCAGGCTGCAACCCTATCTCACAACGCTGTTACACCCGGACCAATCGGGTTTCATGCCGAGCCGCAACACGGCACTTTACCTGAAGCAACTGCACAGTGTCATGGCACGCATACCAGTCATTAAGGAGGGCGCTGTCATTCTCTCCTTAGATGCACGCATGGCATTTGATCTAGTCAAATGGCCTTTCCTTTTTGCTGTCCTTAGGCATCTAGGTTTTGGCCCCAAGTTTTGCGCATGGGTCCAACTGTTGTACACAAAACCCTTGGCGCATGTGATGGTAAATGGGCGCATTTCGTCCGACTTCCCCATGGGAAGGGGGACCAGACCGGGCTGTCCCTTATCACCGCTCCTGTTTGCACTAGTGCTTGAGCCGTTGGCTGCGTGGATAAGACACGGCCCGGTCATCCGAGGGCTAAAATGGACGAAGGGATGGGAGGATCGCATTTCATTATATGCGTATGATGTTTTACTATTCATGGCATCCCCTGTACGTTCCGTTAAGCACCTCTTGGATATTTGTGCTGCGTATGGCAGAGTCTCGGTTTATACCATAAATTGGGCAACATCACTCATATATGTGCTTAGCGGTCCCCCTCCGCGGCTACCAAGGAACTGTGAGATGCAAGTGGCAGAGGGGGGGTTTAAATACCTGGGACTACATGTCACGCCCCAGCCCATGCAGTTTACCGAGAAAAATCTCCTGGAGCCCCTAAAACGATTCCGCCTTGATGTGAAACATTGGCGATCCCTACCGCTGACACTGTTGGGGAGAGCTGCCCTTTTTTAAATGATTGTAACAAACCAGCGGGGTACCCAATATACCCTTGGAGGCTTGGGCAGATAAAGATGCCTATAAGGGATTTTGTTCACTGATCTTAGTCAAATTTCATATGCACTTATTACTAAAATGTTGAGCCCCAAGTAGTGACTGAACATTGGAAAAATCTAAACAACAAAACGGTTATTTGTAGACTGAATATTCAGCAGAGCGATTATAAAAACACGGGTATATCTTTTTTTCTGGAAACACAGTTTTAATGTGGAACAGAAATATGAGGGGTACATTTAAAGACTATCAAACACTATGATGGAGGGTACATGAAGGAGCCTATCAATCATAAGTGTGAACAACCATTCCAAAAGTATATAGGGAGGAAGATGAATCTAATACAATAGAGAACAATTCCTCAAATGCTGGGGCAATGGATGTAACAGTCGACGTTTCGGTCTGTTATGGTGATTTCATCCGTCAGACCATCTTCAGGAGATACAGTTGTTTATACAATGAGTCCCTCTAATCTTGTTCGAATCAGAGTAATCGAGTTTTGAAAAAAACAGAACAAAAAGAGTCTTTCGGGTAGGCTCCTATGTAAATCTCTGTATCGATACAATATACACGAGGAAGCCAAGCCTGCCGATCTCAATTCGAGAGGACGCGTTGAACACTACGAGCTATTTCCTAACTTGCCTTGTTGTAGGTCTGATTTATGACCACTCTCTTGACTTTTGAAAACTCGAAAGAGACTTCTGCCTTTCTTGTTGAACTACGAGATATATTTCCTGAATTTGCCTTATTAGAGTTTTAACCTCGGAAAGAGACTTCTGTCTTTCGAATTGAGATCGCCAGGCTTAGCTTTCTCGTGTATATTGTATCGATACAGAGATTTACATAGGAGCCTACCCAAAAGGCCCTTTTTGTTCTGTTTTTTCAAAACTCGAGTCAACTGTTGAACAAGGTGTTTGATTGTCTTAAAATGTACCCCTCATATTTCTGTTCCACATTAAAACTGTGTTTCCAGAAAAAAAGACATACCTGTGATTTTCTAAGCGCTCTGATGAACTTTCAGTTTACAAATAACCATATTGATGTTTAGATTTTTTCAATGTTCAGTCACCACTTGGGGCTCAACATTTTAGTAATATGTAACATTTTAGTGCATATGAAATTTGACGAAGATCAGTGAACAAAATCCCTTGTAGGCATCTCTACTTAACACTTTTTTAAATGATGGCACTCCCTAGATTCCTGTACGCCCTAAAAAATACCCCATTCCCAGTTCCCCCCCCCTATTCAAAGCGATGGAAGCCGAAGTGAGCAATCTGCTCTGGGGTGGAAAGCCTGACGTATAGCCATGCATAAATTGGTGAAGGGCTGGTATGATGGTGGAATTGCCCTTCCAAATATAAAAGTATACTATTGGGCTTCACAGCTCACCGTAATAAACCAATGGCTTCACTCCTCACAAGAGGAACCGGCGCTCCATAAGGATAGGTATGTCCTTGGTGCAGAGGGCCTTATGGGAGCACTTTATAATAAGTCATGGGGGAATACCCTCATGGGTCCAACAGCACACACTGTATGAGTATGGTTCACTGCACTCCGTACACTTGGCCGGGAAGGGGTTCTAACACAAGCCACACCACTCTGGGTAACCCGACGACTAGGCAGACTACGCAATACCAAGGGTTTTTGGCAATGGGACCTAATAGGTATCTCAAAGGTAGGGGATCTGTGGAGTAAGGGCAAGGTCATAGCATTCTCTCAGCTTCAAGAAACGTATGGAATGGCATCAACAGAAACCTTTCGTTAAATGCAGATCAGACACGCACTCATGGGGATTATCCCACCAGGAACTGAGCTACCAGAGGCCTCACCATTGGAAGACAGACTCTTAACGGACCACATGACCAAAAAAGCCATTTCCTAAACTTATCGCAAAATTATAAATAATCAATCAATCAATCAAGGACATTTATAGAGCGCACTACCTACCCATAGGGTCTCAAGGCGCTGGGGGGAGGGGGGTGCCGTTACTGCTCGAACAGCCAGGTCTTCAGCTTCTTCCTGAAGGAGAGGTTGTCTTGGGTCAGGCGCAGGTCGGTCGGGAGGGAGTTCCAGGTCTTGGCGGCCAGGTAGGAGAAGGACCTTCCTCCTGTTGTCGCTCTTCGGATGCGGGGGATGGCGGCGAGGGCGTGGTTGGCTGAGCGGAGGTGGCGTTTGGGAGCGTAGAAGTTGATTCGGTTGTTGAGGTAGCTCGGGCCTTGGTCGTGTAGGGCTTTGTGTGCGTGGGTGAGGAGGCAGAAGGTGATTCTTTTGTTGACGGGGAGCCAATGCAGGTCTCTGAGATGTCCGGAAATGTGGCTGGTTCGCGGGATGTCGAGGATGAGTCTGGCTGAGGCGTTCTGGATCCGCTGGAGTCTCTTCTGGAGCTTGGCGGTGGTGCCGGCGTAGAGGGCGTTGCCGTAGTCCAGTCGACTGGTGACGAGGGCCTGGGTGACGGTCTTCCTGGTCTCGGTGGGGATCCACCAGAAGATCTTCTGTAGCATGCGTAGGATGTTGAAGCACGCCGAGGAGACGGTGTTGACTTGCCTGGTCATGGAGAGAGAGGAGTCCAGGATGAAGCCCAGGTTGCGTGCGTGGTCTGTCGGTTTGGGTGCGGTGCCCAGGGCGGGGGGCCACCAGGAGTCGTCCCAGGCGGAGGGTAAGGAGCCTAGGATGAGGACCTCCGTCTTGTCTGAGTTCAGTTTCAGGCGGCTGGTCGTCCTCCACTCGGCTACCTCTTTCATCCCTTCGTGCAGATTGGCTCTGGCGGCGGCAGGGTCGTTGGTCAGGGAGAGGATCAGCTGGGTGTCGTCGGCATAGGAGATTATGTTGAGGTTGTGTTGGCGTGTGATGGCCGCGAGGGGGCTCATGTAGATGTTGAAGAGGGTGGGGCTCAGCGAGGATCCTTGAGGGACGCCGCAGATGACTTCGGTGGCCTCTGACTTGTACGGTGGTAGGCGGACTCTCTGTGTTCTTCCGTCGAGGAAGGAGATGATCCATTCCAGAGCCTTCTCCTGGATTCCGACGTTGCTGAGGCGCTGTACTAGGGTGCGGTGGCAGACAGTGTCGAATGCCGCGGAGAGGTCTAGGAGGATGAGGGCCGCTGTTTCTCCGTTGTCCATCAGGGCTCGGATGTCATCGGTGGCGGCGATGAGGGCGGTCTCGGTGCTGTGGTTGGCTCGGAAGCCAGACTGTGAGGGGTCGAGGGATCCATTCATCTCAAGGAAGGCGGCCAGCTGCTTGTTGACGGTCTTCTCGATGACTTTGGCTGGAAACGGGAGGAGCGAAATGGGGCAGTAATTCTTGAGTTCGGTGGGGTCCGCTGTGGGTTTCTTGAGTAGAGCGCTGAGTTCGGCGTGCTTCCAGCTCTCAGGGAAGGTGGCGGTGTCGAAGGATGTGTTGATGATGTCTCGCAGGTGGGGTGCGATGACAGGGTCGGCTTAACCAACCAGACCCCACGAAAACCCTTAGGGAAAGGTGGCCGACCGACATTCGGGAACTGGATGAGACAGATTGTTAGGAGGCAATCGCATCCCCGCGAGAAGTTGCAATACCCTCCAAATTAAAATTAGTGCAACTAAAAATCCTCCACCGAATCTACTACACACGAATAACTATGCACCGACTGGGTCGGACTGACACACCACTCTGTGGCAATGTGGATTGCCAGGTACCTTTTACCACATACTATGGGACTGCCCAGGGATCAAACCATGTTGGGAAGCTGTCATGCGCACAATTTCCCAGGTTAGTAGCTAGCATTTTGCCGGAACCAAAGAGATGTCTTCTCAATATCTGGGAACCGACGGATCTTAACCATATGGCTCAAGACTGGGCGATGCTAGGTATGATGATAGCTAAACAAAATATAGCTCAACACTGGGGAACGAGGTTGACTCCTACCTATCATCAATGGTGTTGGGATATGGATGGCACAATGATAGCGGAGAAAGTGGTCTATGTACACGGAGGATGCCCCAAGAAATGGACACGGTGTGGGGAAAATGAAATGCTTTTAGGGGCAACATTTGTGATCCCCCTCTGACTGAGTCGGCATCAGATATTAGTGAATAATGGTTACAGGTCAGGGGCACTGAGATGTTTTCAGTACTTTCACGTGGACATGTTGGCAATATATATGGGGAGCAAATGTGACAAACAGCATGAAAATGTAAACAAGCAATATACGATTAATCATTACACCATGTATGTACCTTTAATTTTCAATCTATGTAATGTGTACCACTTACTACAAAATGCTAATAAAAATGTTTAAAAAATAAATAAATAACGAAAGGGCTGGATCCCCTCCTTTGATCAGTGCTCCCAAATCCCAGCCAGAATGTTACAAGGTCTGTTGACCCAATTAGGATAAGAGATGCCAAAAGGGGAATGTTCCACAAAGCCACAACTGAAGAGGACCAATGAGAGCAAATGTCTAGTCTTTGCCCATTCCTTGATCCTCTAATAATGTAAAGGTAAACCTCCGTGGTTATCAAGAGAAACGAAAATAGCTCCAACAGGCCAATTCAAAATGCATGGAGTCAAAATAAACAAAGTACTGCAACAGAACGACAGTACCTCCTAATCAGGGATCCATAGAAGTTATGGCACACAAAAACCAAGCCGAAGAAGTGCCCTTCGAGCCCGAGAAGCACTAATGCCTGAGAACACTGCAGGAACTCATTTCTGCACTCTAGAAGGTACGGCCACGAACACTGGAATAACCAACGAAGGTAGCGGACAGACAGCCGTCTGCCGCAGAGGGAAGCCGCAAGCACCAGAGAGTCACAACAGCCGTAAAGGTGTATCAGGAAATGAAACGGAAAACCTACTAAGCCTGAAGTAGAAATTGAGACAAAGTATCCCCGGAAAGCCAGGCGGATGCAGCCGCACAGCCTCACATCCCCTGCCGAAATCAAGAATTACGCACGCTGTTCGGTGCACGTCGATAGCCTAAATGCATGGAGGCCCCTCCCTTTAGTGCGAGCATTCTAGGAGATGTAGTTTTCAGCCAACGCCACAGTTGTGAACTAATAGGGAAGGTGCAATCAGATCTAATGCCTGACAGTCCTGTCCCTATTTATGTTGGAAATTGAGCATTGTTATACATTAGGTTTGAGTTGCTCTAGGAACTTGCATTGTGGGACTGCCCTAGCTCCACTCATGGAATGACATTCCAACGCAAGATAGCTCAAGGCAACTCTATGCACTGCCTCGCATTGCTTTGGATCTACTAAACCACGCAAAGTCACAAAAAGTGGCTTTGTGTGGTTTAGGTAAATCCCAGTTAAGTGGGTAAAATGATGGCAGCATAAAAGGAACTCAGAAAGGAATGGATCCAAGGGTGAAAGTATAACAGAGTAAATGGAAATGCAAGAGAACGGATGCGTTGGTGAAATGATGGTAGAGTAAATAGATATCTGAGATAATGGCTAAATGGGTGGGTGTAAGGATGGCAGAGTAAATGGAAATCAGAAAGGATGGCTGGTTGGATTGAGGGATGAAAGGATAGCAAAGTAAATGGAGACCTAAACCTGTGGATAGATGTGTGGGTGAGAGGATGCTAGAGTAAATTGAAATCTGAGAGGATGACTGCACGCTACTCCGGAACCAAACAAGGATTAGTGATGAATTAGTCTAGGTAAATATGAAATGAATTTGAGTGGTGGACATGTAAGTCTGTTATTTGGATTTAAAAGGATAGGGGAGGGATGGAAAAAGGAAGCTTTTGCATTTAAATAGTGCTTGCTACCCCTGATGAGGTATTGAAGTGCTTTTTGGCTGGTAGGACTCTATTCCGGAGCCCCAAAAGTATTAGTGTTGGATTACTAAAGTGAAAATGTAGTTAATTTGAGCGATGGACATCTGAGTCAGTTCGTTGGATTGAAAAGGATAATGGGGGGGATAGATGAGTGTAGAGTCTAGAAAGTGTTTATTGGGAGATCATAGTTATATGATGAGGTTTGGGATGAGTATCAGAAGAGATCGAGGAGGAATGAATCTCTAGAAATGGATAAGGGAGATCATAGTAGTAAAATGAGTTTTGGGACAAGTCAAAGGATGGATAGGTGAGGGAAGAATTTAGAAGGGTTGATTGGGAGATCACACTATGAGGGAGGGGGTGAGCCAAGAGATTAGTGAACCTGTACAAATATGGCATCTTTTTACAATTCTCCATGTCCTAGAACAGCAGGCACAACATTTTTCTATAAGTTGCTGCCAACCAATCAAAGCTTCAAGGCCGGTGGATCCAACTTTAGGCTTGTGGTCCGCAAATGGAGAATAGGAGAAAAGGTTCTGTAGCCCAATCGGATCTATTATTTTTCAAAATTTGGGTCAGCTAAAAGCCCATGAACCTGGGTTCACGGGTCAGTTACAATTAACTGACTAAGATATCTCTGTGCTGATTGGCATGAGGGCTCAATTTCAGGCCCACAAAAAATACTTTTCTAAAGCTAATGTCTTGAAAACGACTGCAAGATTTAATCCAAAACCAAGCAATGGTACCTTGGGGAAAGTTCTTTCATGCTAAGTATGGTGTATATCACTTTAGCAGTTTGTTTCCCTCGCCGCATCAAGATTTCCTATGGGAATTGAATGGGATGTCTCATTTTTTAACCTCTATTTGACTAATCTGCACAAAATGTCCTGAAAAATAAACAATGAAACACCTATTCTGTTGTAATGAAGCAAATAATTTAACCCTATCACCTAGAACAGATTGGCACCAACCTTGTCCTTGAAAAACAGCTTGAGATCTTACTCGTCTCTGAAACACCTGCTAGTCACCTAACTTTAACACCCCCTTTTTTCAATCTGTGAAACACTCAACTGAAGGGAAAATATACTGAGTGTGCCTCACTTCATTATATTCTAGACCAAAGACTACTAATAGCAAATCTCACTCCCAACTACTAATCTATCACAGGCTTTTCTTAAATTATCCACGTATGTTAAATGATCTCGGTTGGTGCTACTGCTATTCCAAATTGCATTGTAAAGTACTCCACCTTCTTGTTTTAGGTCTAAACTTACTCTATTTACCAGTGCAATTTTCATTTAATGTGATATATTTCAGGGCAGAAGGAGTACCTGTTTTATCAAGGGTTCTGGAGGAATGAGAGATAACAACCCATTAAATGTGCATTTGATGGATGATTAGACTGTTTTTGAGACTATATGCCTCATCACTGATGACAGTGGCCATAATTCTCTGTATATGCAACAATGTCCTGTTTTTAAATCTTGGGTGGAAAGTACAAGAAATTTAAAGAATGCTTCTTAGTCCCATCTCACAGTTCGAAAAAGATCACATCAAACACACTACTTTTTTTCTTAAACATTGAAAGGCTGAGCTGTCAAAAAGATTGTTCTAACTGATTGATTTGCATGCCGGGCTTAATTAGTAAAATAATATGTGCCACGGCCCTTGTCAGGCGGTCACTGCAGCTTGCATCAACCACTGCCCCTGCCAGGGCTGCGAATGACAGTACCAACAGAACTACTGACCTGCACACTCCTACAAGTGTGATAATTTAGGCTATGTCATGCCCCTAGAACTATACGAATGGCTTGGGTAGCAAGTGTTAGTGATTTTATTGTATATTTAATTAATAAACAACTGTTGTGCTAATCTCTAAATTGAACAAACAATGCCACAATGCGGCAGATTCCTATAAGTACCGGTAAACCACTAGCTCAAATTTATCATTGCATGGATCTCAAAACTATGCAAGATTAACCACAAAGTGAATTCAATGAGAATTTAGCTGGTGCATCTAGAATACAGGTTCAACTAAAACTTCAAGCGTTATGCTTTCTGTGTCCTTTCTGTCAGGCCACTGAACCCTAAAATTACCCTTGGCACCCGAAAAGCCATACCCACCCTGAACCCTATAATTACCCCCTGATGCCCCAAAACCCATACCCACCCTGAACTCTAAAATTACCCCTGGCACTCCAAAACCTATACCCAACCTGAATCCTAAAATTACCACTGGTGCCCCAAAACCCATACCCACCCTGAACCCTACAATTACCCCTGGCACCCCAATACCCATACCCACCCTGAACCCTAAAATTACACCTGGCACCTCAAAAACCAAACCCACCCTGTAACCTAAAATTACCCCGGGTACCCCAAAACCCGTACCCACCCTGAACCCTAAAATTACCCCTGGCACCTCAAAATCCATACCTGCCCTGAACCCTACAATTACCCCTGGCACCACAAAACCTATACTGACCATGAACACAAAAAGTACCCCCTGGAACCCCAAAGTGGAAACACTGCAAGCTTACACTACATTTGCATGTCCTCCTTGACGTCCCCCTTTTCCATGTATGTAAGTCTAGAACACCGTTCACTTAGAGTAACCTAGATATGCAGCCAGTAGGTAATGCTGATGCTGTAGAATGCATTAAAGTTACTGGAACTTACTTGGAAACTTGCTGCCTGCTCTTCTGATAGTATTCTCTGGAGTCTGGCTGATCAGCAGCACTGTCATCCTGGCATCCAGCCCCTCCTGAAGGTCTTACTGTGTAGATAGATGAGGGTCAAATGTCTCCTGGTTTCTCCTTGCCTGGGCCTCCTTTGCTTCTTCGTCACTGCCCTTGGATGTAAAAAGAGACAGATCCATGGCACTGTTAACCATTTATCTGGTGAGCAGCATTCTCGGATGCTACCAGATGCGCAGCCTTCTTTCATTATTTTAGTGGATGTCATCTTAGCTCGGGCTGTAGAAGACGACGGGGAGCTATATATATATATCCCAACACTTCGCCCAATTTTCTTTGAGAAAAATTAGCGTAGACCTCAATTGCGTGCTTTAATAATTTATTCGTCCTCGCCTGCCACAACGCGTTTTGGCCGTACAAGCGGCCTTGATCACATGACCATGCTCAGCATACTTCCCTGTTATTTAAAGTGCCAGTGCTCACAAAAAAGAGATACAATCATGGACATAGAAAGCGGATAAATCCCCTCATTTAGAACATGCATAATGCTTGCTTATATTTGAAACATTTTGTTGATATTAGGCTTGATTGTGGTAAAATACCATGATTCTCGTAAACCATCCAAATATCTCTATGGCATCTATTAATATAAGATGTCACACAATGTTTAAAAGAATGAAAATGAAAGCATAATGCTCTATTAACAATAGAACTCCAAAATTTAGTCCATGAAAACACCAATAAATGTGAAAAAAGATTTTATACATAAACAGTGCCCCTTCCTAAACGTGGAAATGAAGAATTAATAAAAAGATGTATAACCTTAAATCGTTAGGCATATGTGCATTACATCACTGTAAACTTGAATAAATCTGGAGGGGTGTTCTGATATTTAGGAGAAGTATACTATCATTGATTTTGAATAATCCTATTTTCACAGATATACATTACTTCCTAGTACACAGAAATTAATTTGTCCAGTTCAATCAGCGTCATATTACAACCCCTTCCTTATTGATATCATTAGCAGAAATAAAGTGACCATATGCTACAGTACTTATTATTAAAGTGCCTGAATGCTTTAAGGGGCAAATGTACCCCGAAGATCATTTGGGGATAGTTAGTGCAAATATTTAAAGAGCCTATAAATCGATGCTATAAATACATTTGAAGCAAATACATAAAGGAATCTGAACATCAAAAATGTCAATTGAGAAATCTAAGAATTAAACAGCCGCACTGTATAAATACCATAAAACTCTATTCCATCAGACCAGTAATAAGGACACACAATTAAAAAACCAAATGCCTAAAGCCAATCATTAAAAACTGAGTAAACATGAGTATTCATATAATCCATTAAAATAAGGATTAGCTAGCTGTTAAAAGAGATGGATAAACCCGATATATCTAAATTGATTAATCTGCTGTATACTAAAAGTGACTTATGGTAATGTAATCCTAAAAAGACAATTCATGATAGTTATAAAAAGGTGTGAAGATCTTCCGTTGTGTTAAGACCACCTGGGTGTTTAGAGTCAAACTCAAGTATGTAACTAGTTTCCAGGCGTCTTAACTTCACTTCCCTATCGCCGCCCTCTTTTGGTGATAGGAATAGCCTCAATCACATAATATTTGAGATGTCTGGGGTTGCTATCATGTGTTGTTTGGAAATGCCTGGCAACCGGGTAATTTTGATCTTTGTTGGTTATTGCCCATATATGTTGCAGGATTCGCTTGTGGGCAGCCAATTTTGTGCTCCCTATATATTTTAAATGGCAGCTGCATTCCAGAACATACACTGAAAACTCTGTTTTACATGTGAGATGTTGTTGGATTTCTCTAACTTTAGTAGAGAAAGCAGTTGTGTGTGTTTTAACATTTATGCCAAATTAGCCTGCTTTACATGATAGACACTTGAAAAAGCCATTCCTTGCTGTGAGCCACATATCTTTGCGACATTCCTCTTGCCTGTTATTTACTAGCATATTCCCCATGCTCATTGTTTTTCTGAACGTGATTGAGGGATTAGTGAGCATCTGGCTCCCTATCACAGGATCATCCTGAATGAAATGCCAATTTCGTCTTACTATACTCCTTATCTGTTTCTCATGCCTGGAATATGATAAAATGAGTCTGACAAGGTGTGCGGTGTGGGTTACATCTCTTGCTTTTGCTTGTGATCGTCTAATAGCGGCATCTACAAGCTCCGTTTTGTAACCTCTGGCTATAAATCTAGCACGACTTTCAGCCTGCTTCACCTCAGCATCCACATTGTTGCTGCATATACTTCGGATGCGGAGCATCTCTCCATATGATATGCTCTTAATTAGATGGGGAGGATGGGCACTGGACGCATGTAAAACTGTATTACCAGCAGTAGGTTTTCTAAAAAGAGTTGTACTTAAAATGTTATTTTCTACTAAAACCTGCACATCTAAAAAGGTCACTGTGTGCCTGCTGATGGTAGAGGTAAGTTTAAGATTGATATCGTTTTGGTTAATCTCATCAATGAATTTCATGGCGCTGTCTTCACTCCCTCTCCACACAATAAACAGGTCGTCAATAAAATGTAACCAATGAATAACATTAGTGGTATAGATTTATATATATATAAATACATATTACCTACTTGCGGTCGCCAGTAGGTAGTTATAGTTAGGACCTTGTTTCTTTTCAAAAAGCATTTGTTTTTTTTGCCAGTCCCTTCAGCACCGTTTGACGAATCTTCGCAAAATTTTTTAAACTAATGGACTACTCACTTTAGCTGCTGTCTTGAAAATTTTGGGCTGATCCGTCAAGTGGGGGCTGAGAAAAAGGGGGATCCCAAAACACTTTTTCTCTATGTTAATTTCCATAGGAATTGTTGACGCAGCTACAGCCCGAACTGCTGAACGGAATTACACCAAATTTGGCATAAAGGTAGCTCTTGGTCCAGAGTGCACTCTTTTTGTTAAATTGTGTAAAGTCGTTTGGTGGTTCCTGAGAGATTTAAATATTTCTCAGATATACAGATATGGCAGCGGAGGATCCGCGAACCCTCCTGATCTCGAGCCTGCGATCTGATTGGCTGACAACACTTTAAACCCAGAAGTGTTGGCAGCCATCTTGTGACTCGGTTGAACCGAGTCTCAAGTAAAAAGGTAACAATGTGTTAAGAAACAAGAAAAGAGGGGAGTGTACAAACACCATGACCCCCCTAAGCCCATTTCAGGCGGTCCCACAGGGACTCCCGGGCCCAAAAAAGCATTTAACAAAAATCAGTGGGTATCGCGGTGAATCTGCAAATCGTGCCAGATTTTTGTTTTAAAGCGAAGCGCAGTCTTCCGCGCTTCATTTCCTTTAGGCCCCTGGGTTGGCCTGGTCCCCGGGGCAATAATGCAGGGGCCACGCGGGCCCCCACAGCCCTGGGTACCGCCACCTCCCCGGGGCTATTTACATTAAATTGCGGGAGACCAAGCGCCCCCCAATGCCCCAGGGACCACCACCTCCCTGGGGTTATATTTGGAATATAATGCATGGGGGGCTCCAGCCCCCACCACGCAGCCCCAGGGACCGGCACCTCCCCGGGGCAATTTGCATAAAAATGCGAGGGGCCACATGCCCCTCCCACTGCCTTGGGAACCATCACCTCCCCGGGCTACATTTATAACAGAGTGCCCCCACGCAGCCCTGGGGTCCTCACCTCCCTTGGGCTACAAAGTAGATGGGATAGGAGCCCCTATGTCCCTGGGGACCGCCACCCCCAGGGCTGGCTCCAGCAATGTCCCAGGTGCTCCTGCCAAGCATAGCGAACTCTGCTTTGCTTCATGGAAGCAAGAGCATGGAAAATGCTCTTGCTTCCATGAAGAGAAGCAGAATTGCTTTTGGGAAGAGAAAGCTGCATGTTAGCAGCTCCCTCTTCCCAAAACCAATGCCAGCTCCCACAGGAGGCTGGCAGCCGGCAGGGACTGCAGCGGCCTTGAGGCTCCCCCGTGGTCCCCAATGATGGGGCCCCCAAGGCAATATTGGCCTGGGTAGTGGGGCTGGGCAGGCCACCCTACCCATTTAAAAAAAAAAGTTAAGGCCTGGCCCCACTCACTTAAACTTTGTTATTTTTATGGAAATGGCCATGCCCCGGGAGATGGGGTCCCTGGGGCCAAAATCGGCCTGGGGGGTGGGGGCCCCACAGTCCCTCTCCCCTTTGCACAAAAAAGATAAAAAGATAGGCCTAGCCCGAGTGATGGGGTCCCCAGAGCCGAAATCAGCATCATGTGGGGGACCACACGGCCCCTCTACTTTTTTATTTGAAAAAAAGGGGTCGGGCCATGGGGAATGCGGTCCCTAGGGCTCAAAAAGGATCAAGAGAAGGGGGGCCACAAAGCCCCCCCTTCCTAAAAAAGAAAAAAAAACAAAGCCGGCAACTTGGAGGAGGTACCACCCCCTCCCTGCACTACTCAGCAAGCGCGCTCTTGGTTAGGGGATGAAATCCCGCTTCGCTGCTGATGGTCCTTGGGGGCCAACTAGCCCACCTGTTACCTCCAGTAAGACCCACACAGTGGGACTCAGGACTAAAGTCCTCATTCCCCTAGCAGCTGTCCGCCAGGAGGTGCGTTTACAGAGTGGTGGAGAAAAGGGGCACGGCCTCTGACCACCTCTCAGCAATCCAGCTGTGTGGGGCTTACTAGAGGCAACAGGAGTGCTAGTTGGCCCCAGGGACCCTCAAGAGGCAAGGGGACCTCATCCCCCAACCAAGAGCGCACCAGGTGGCACGTTTGCAAAAGGGTGGAGAAAGGGGGTGTGGCCTGCAACGACCTCTCAGCAATCCCAATGTGTGGAGCTTACTAGAGATAACAGGTAGGCTAGTTGGCCCCTAAGGACCCCCAGTAGTGAAGGGGACTTCATCCCCCAACCAAGAGCATGCCAGGAGGTGTGTTTGCAGACTGGTGCAGAAAGGGGGCGTGGCCTGGTATCAGAGCTCCGCAATCCTGCTGTGTGGGACTTACAGGAGGTAACAGGAGGGGTAGATGGCCCACAAGGACATCCTTCAGTACACAGTGGGACTGCTAAGAGGTCTTCGGAGGCCATGCCCCCCTTTCTGCACCACTTTGCAAAGGCACCTCCTGGCACACTACTGGTTGGGGTATGAAGTCCATTTTACTGCAGAGGGACCTAGGGTACCAAGAGGCCCTCCTGGTACCTCCTCTAAGTCCTACGCAGGGGAATTTCTGAGAGCTGGTCGGAGGCCCAGCCCCCTTTCTCCTCAAGACTGCAAACGCGACTGCTAATTAAAGAAAACCTTAGAAATTCAAACACAAAAAAAAATGATTTCAGGGACGTTATAGTTGGGAATTAGCTTTTAGAAACCTTTGAAATTCAGTGAAAAAAACACAGGTTTCAGGGAAGTTATAGTTAGGAATTAGCATTAAAAAAACCTTAGAAATTCACAGAAAAAAACACAGGTTACAGGAACGTTATAGTTAGGCTGATATTTCACAAAACCTGTGAAATTCTGCCGTTATAGTTAGCTTACTATAACTTGCGTCCCCGGAATGCACTGCTGATGATGTCACATGTTAAATCTCTCATGACATTGTCAGTGACATCACTGATGACATCTCAAATGACATCACTGATCATCCAGTGAGTGTGAGTGTTTATAAAATGTTTAAGAATGTGATATATGGCAGCAGAGCAGCAACATGGCCGAGTAGCTGCGCTAGTTGCGAGCTCCGCCGGCCTGACCTGATCCTGGTAGTTATCCTGACCCCTGACACCACATAGAGACATCTGAGGATGTCAGAAGCTTTGTGGATGCCGTGGTGGAAGGCAGGAGACCTGTGGCTGTGTCTGCGGCGGTGATTTTGGACTTGAGCAGCGGCGGCCCTGAACAACCCTTGCCAAGATGGCACCTTGCCCGACTCGAGGGCTGTGATTCTCGCCGGAGGTGAGGTGCTCTGGATTTGCTTGTTGCCGGGACCGGAGCGGAGACCACCGAGAGTGCAGCAGAGAAGCGGAGATTGCTGAGGGTCCAACTGGGGGTTTCTGACACCTGGAGCCTCCCTGACCCTGAGCGTGTCCCGCTGAGCCGGGGTTGTCCCCGGCTGCCACCGGGCGGCTGGTGGTGGAGGAGTATAAAGGCCTTGGGTGGTGCATGTACGCATAGCTCACTGGTGCTGGCGAGCGAGACTTTATCATTTGTGAGGGGTTGCGGAGGCTGGAGGGTTCGGGCCCCTCCTCTCGTCCAAAGGCCGGCCGACTCTGGAAACCAGATTTCGGCGGTCCCGACGATCTACAGTGAGAAGCGCTGCATTGATGGAGGGGCCGCCGGTGGTGAAAGGCAGGGCCCCCCCACACTGACTGCCCATTCACTGCCTGGCCCCGCAGCGAGACGGGGAGAGGAGTGACAAAGCACCAGAAACTGTGGGGGCTGCTGGGAGGTACTGGTTGGCCCCAGTCTCCCACGGGGGGCATGGGCCTTCCCTGCCCTCCTACACCCCCGTGCCCAGAAAGGTCCCCTATTCATCAAGCGGCGGACTTGTAGGCCTGAGAGGATCCGTGACCCTGATGCATTTTCCGGCTGCCCCTGCCCTGCAGACACTGCTTCTTTCCCGTCCTTCAGTGGCAGAGCTCAATGGTGATCCTGCACGCCTGCTTGGAACTCTGCGGGAGTGAGATGCTACCTGCACCTGGGGACCCCTGGACTGATGCATGGGCCACAGTGAAGCCCCGAAGATCCCCCTGAGATGTCGGGTGTGGGCTGGGAGGTCGAGACCTACGGCTGGCGAGAGTGATATGCCTCCTCCTCCTCCTTGGTGGACTCTTCGGACCAGCTCATATATCCTAAGGTGAGAAAAGGCGGAGTGGACGATGTCTTAACCTGGGCAGTCCCCCTCGGTGACCTCCTGAGGCGGTGAAAGTGCGGCTGGACATCTCCCTCTCCCCCGGGGCTGGGAGCTGCCGTCCACGCTACTAGGATGGTCTGGACATAGTCGGCAGGCTCAGGAAGAGATAAACGCTGCCTCGGTCTCGGAGGCCACGTGGGCAGGAGTGCGCCATTGGAGACATCCCCACTGCCTGCACAGAATGGCAAAGGACAAAGAGCCGAAAACGTTGAGGCAGGGGAAGTTAGATCGCTTTGCCAAGGTGCTCCCCACACCAGCGGGGGCGGAGGGTGGTCCGGCCCCCCCCCTCGGATACTGCGGCCATACTCCAGGCAATCCACACATCCAGGGAGATACTGGAGGGAAAGATGGCGGAGATCCGCTCAGACGTTACATTGCTGCTCCAAGATCTGAGAAACGTCTCCGAGAGGGTCACCGAGGCGGAGCATCGTGTCTCAGAAATCGAAGACACTACACATTCCACGCCGAAGGACGTGTCGGGACTCCTGGCCTCCATGAGGGAGGTGGCGTGGAGGGTCGATGATGCTGAAAACAGGGCCCGCAGAAACAACCTACGCTTCATTGGTTTTCCAGAGAATGTCGAGGGAGCGGACCCTGGCCACTTTCTCCAGACATTTTTGAAGGATACCTTGCCGACAACCCAGTTATCCACCTGCTTCATTATAGAGAGGGAGCATCGGATGCCCAGTGCTCCCCCTAGACCCTGATCGCTCGCTTCTTGAACTTTCAGGACAGAGATCTGATTCTGCGTGATCTGAGGAGGAAAGGCGAGGTGCGCTTTGTAAACACCCGAGTGATGGTGTTCCCGGACTACTCCCGTGACGTACAGAAACAACGGCACACCTTTGATCCTGTTAAGGCGAAGCTCGGCAAGATGGGGGTTCAGTACTTGTTGTTGTTCCCCACAAACTCAAGGTCATATTCCAGGGCTCCACGATGTTCTTCCAGACGCCGGAAGAGGCGTGGGCGTGGATCGAGGAGCGCCCCATCCTGCAACGTGCGTCGCCTCAGACACCGGGTGCATCTGCTGAAAAAAAGATTATTTCCAGTCGTGAATGGCCTGTAGAGAAACGACGGAGACATACTCTGAGGGGACGCCAGGGAGAACTCTGTTGTCTGGAGAGGATAAGTCACAGCTCTCGGTGTCTGACGACGACGACGACGATGCTGGGGAACGTGGGGTGCGGTCCCGACTGCGATCAAGTGACAACATGAACACTGACTACTCCGAAAAGGACGACTCGGCGGAGGTGGAAGGTGACCACCCGTTGCTCGAACAGATCCAATGGCTGGAAGCTACGGGCCCCAGTTTACTCGAGACTGGGTCACATCAGATACATCCATCTAGCAATGGCGGAGAGGGCCGTGTTGTGGGGCCGGACGAACAATAAAGGACAGCACGACGACCCTAAGGCCGACTGGACTTTGTATAAGAGCAGCCTGACGAGGGGAAGTATACTGCAAACTTTTATCCTTTTTTTGTTCTAATTGTTGTAGGGGGGGCAGAGAGGGAGACAGACCTCTGGAGGAATACCTGTGCCGGAATTGTCATGTTGACTAATTGGGGGTGGTGCGGGTGCCTGAAGAGTGTAGGGAGGGGGGTATGTTAATTGTGAATAATCACTGTATGCTGTGGTCATTGCAAAGGAAGGGGGTCAATATTTTTTTCTGCATTTTGTTAGGTTCAATGAGTGCTGGGGCGGTGGGGGGGTGGATTGGCTGAGGACACTCTTAGGAAGGGGAGCTGGAAATACGAAGATTCATGGGACAGTCATAATGGCTGAGGAATGCTTCACGATACTCGCGTGGAACGTCAATGGGTTAGGCATCAAAATCAAATGGGGCCTGGTCTCTGCTTATCTTAAAAGAGTTAAACCCGACATTGTATTCCTACAAGAGACACATTTGCTGGGATCGAGTTCTTTTTTGACCAGAGGGCAATATACTACTCTGGGACACGCGGGATTCACTAGGGGTTCGAGGGGGGTAGCAATTCAGGAAGTCTCCCCCATTTCACGTCACCCAGCAATGGGTGGACCCAGACGGGACCTACGTAGCAGTACAGGGCAGCTGGAGACAAAAGCATTTTTTTCTGGCAAGTGTCTATGCTCCCCCACGATTGCAACAGCGCACACTAGCCAAACTCGCAGGGCTCCTACTACAATCCGGGCCAGCTACACATATCCTAGAGGGGGACTTTAATGATGTAATTGAACCAATGATAGACCGAACACAAACACGACCAGGACCCCATGGCCCCACGGCGCTGGCGCAGTTCCAGCAGAACCTAGGGCTGACCGATCTGTGGCGTCGACAACGTTCGGGGTGACAGGTCTATTCTCATTTCTCTGGGGCCCATAGGGTGTTTTTGAGGCTTGACTACCTCTTTGCTCCGGCAGGGGAGGTAGTGGGGATGGAGGCAGTAGAATATTTGGCATGGGGCATTTCTGATCACTCACCACTCATGTTGACAATGGGGAAGAGGGCTGACAGCCAACCGGCAACTTGGAGGTTAAGCTCGTGGGCGCTGGCTATTTGATCAATTGGAACAAATCCACTTTATATCCAGTGGCAGGGGTGGCAGACCCCCACTCCTACCCGAGCTGCCTGAAGGTGTCCCCGGAGGGGTTTACATACCTCTGATTGTACATCACTACCAACGCCATGGCCAGCCTAGAACATAATGTTCAACGTATCCTTGACAACTTCCGTGAGGATGTCAAAAGATGGAGGAAGCTCCCTCTAACGATCATGGGATGCGCGGCAATGTATAAGATGGTCACTCTCCCATAAATGCTATATATTTTGAACAAACACATATTGCAAAATCCCAGAGGCGATATTCATGTCCCTTAACAGTGAACTCTGTACGCTTCTGTGGGATGGTGCCCAGCCACGTACAGCGCTGGAACCAGTACAATGGGGGCCTGGCCCTACCTGATATCAGGGCTTATTATAGGGAGGCACACCTTATTGTAATTAATGAATGGGGTCATGCACCTAGAGACCACCCTACTTATTTGTTAGAACGACTGCAGTTCAGGGATCGCACACATCTACACTACCTTTATGGTGGGAAGGGTTGCAACCGACTCCTCCCGGCCACTCAACGGACGATGGCGACATGGAACCTACTAGGGAAACTCCGCTATGGGAGGGGACCAGATTGAAGGAAATTGGGAAGTTAAGAGGTTTTCGTCACTGGGATTTAATAGGAATCTCCAAGATGGGAGATGTCATGGAAAGGTACACTGGCGTCATTCGCCACCTTGCAAGCCACTTATCAACTCAACCAGAATCAGGCCTATGCTTACCTTCGGCTGCAACATGCCTGGCGCACTCAAGGGATAGATACGGAGACACTGCCGGAGTATGCCCCCCTAGAAGGCAGACTCCTTCAGGAAGAGATCCCATGTAAAGCTATCTCGCTAACGTATAAGACACAAATCAATAATATTCCTGACAATGTGGCCCCACTCAGAACTAAATGGGAGTGCACTACTGGCCCGTTAGAGGACCTGGACTGGGAGGCTGCTCTTATGCACTCTCATGAGGTGGCAATTAAGCTGCGGTTGCCCCTCATACAAAACAAAATCCTACACAGGATATATTTTTATAGGGCAAGGCTGCATGCAATGGGTAGGGCGGCCAGCCCGGAGTGCCTTAGGTGCCATGTAGAGCGCGGTACATTTATACATACCCTCTGGGAATGTACCAAGATTCAGGTCTATTGGAAAAAAATAGAGTGCAAATTAAATAAAATACTAGGGGCTCAACTTGAGCTGGAGCCTCGCTCCCCCTTACTGGGAATTGCTACTGAAGTAGATCTTCCACGACATAAACGGCTGCTGGTCAACCTGGGATTGATAGTTTCTAAAAGGGACATAGCTCGCCATTGGGGTGCACCTCAACTCCCTACATTACAGGAATGGAGAAACAGATGGAATTTGTATATGGTGGAGGAGAAAATTACGTACGCAGCAAGGGGGTGTCCTAAAAAAGTACGTAAAATATGGTCACCATGGTTACGCTACTATGGACTAGAGCTAGGATCAGAGGGGGAGGGATTGGATCTGTCAGGGGGAGAGCCGGGAGGATTGCCTTGAAAGTCACATTGCCTGACCTATTGTGGGAGCCTGTGGTTGATGTGGATATGAAACCCAATATGTGTGCATACGTAACAATGCAAAGTAGAACTGTGCTCTTTTTCAGAGGAAGTGTAGTTTTTTATTCTGTCTTCCACTGAATGTCAATATCTGCTGATTCCTTGATTTCTCGCACTCATGCTGATGCTTCAATTGTTCATTGTTTAAAAGCAAATAAAAATTTTTTTTTTTAAAGAATGTCATATATATATACACACATATAAATATATTCACAAACAAGACCCACAAACTACAAGGGAACACATCAAGTCAACTCATCCACATCAGACTTGAGTTCAGCAATAGAAAGTGAAACAGAGGCAGACATTCGAGACAAAAGAGTTCCAGTGGCCATATCTCTCGCGGAGGAGCTGGATTTTTTAGTCGAAGAGAGAAAACAAACACTTCGACCCAAAAGACCGCCGCAGCAAACAACAACAAAAAAAAAATTAAACGAAGAGAAAGGAGAAGGGCACAGCAAAGGGGACTCGTCCAGGCGGTACCAAACCCGCAGGTGGAATCGAAAATAGATGATCCAACACACGCACAGAACATCACGGTGACCAATCTAACTTCTTTGGCCCTCAACACTGCCGAATTACAACTACTATCACTGGGACTTTCTTTCTGCCCAGAAAGCTCATTTAACTATGCGGCAACCAGAATTGATGTATATAAAACCATCCGCAAATTAAAATTAAAAAAATACCACTTGATGAAAGGAACGAATCCTAAAAGCACAATATCAGCATCACCTCCTCTTAGTGGATCCCCCCAAATCTATGGTCTAACAAATGAGGACATGCCGCTATTCAAAGACTTGCAATCACTGGCCTCATCCACAGATGCTCAAGACGAAGTAGTAACTATTAATACTTCAGATACCGAAAAACCAAGACCAACATCCAAGTTTAAACCACGCTCAGTCTTTGTACCCATTATGCCAAGGGATGCTATAGATGTATACCACGAACAAATAATCATTGGTTTAAAAAATCTGAACCTAAAGATCAATAAACTAAACCAAAAGCACAGTAAAACTAAGATGCGAAAACATAACATCAAATACAATCAACTAATGAAAAAGCTGTCCAGTAATCAAGATATTGTTATAAGGAATGCCGACAAGGGCGGAAATTTAGTAATCTGGTCCAAGGAAGACTACAATGCAGAAGCCCTCAGCCAGCTCACCGATACACAATGTTATCGGAGAAGTGACCCTCTAAAACTCAAGTTGACCTATGAGAGCTACTATAGCAAACTTATGGCATGGAGAAGTATGGGGCTGATTACTAAAGATGAATATGGTTTCCTACGAAATAATTCACCCACAACTCCAGAAATCTACTTCATACCAAAATTACACAAAAACCCAAACAAACCTCCAGGGCGCCCTATCATCTCGGCAAGGAACAGTTTAACAGAAAACACGTCTCAATATATTGACTATTTCCTACAAGAATACGTACAGGCACTTCCCTCATACCTTAGAGACACTGGCGATTTTCTAACCAAAATCTACAACTTTAAGTGGAAAGAAGGATACCTATTAATAACAATGGATATCACAGCTTTGTATACAAGCATCAATCACTTGGACGGTCTCAAAGCAGTCCAATATTACCTTGACAAGAGAGCACCTATCTACAAAGCCCATAGCAAGATGCTTATTGACATGATTGACTTTTGTCTACACAATAACTTATTCTTATTTCAGAACTGTATCTACCAGCAGCTACGAGGTGTGGCGATGGGCGCAAGCTTCTCACCAAGCTACGCCTGCCTCCACATGGGGTGGTGGGAAGAATTGGTCTTACACAGAAACTTTTCAGACATTCTTAACAACAATGTAAAATGTTGGTGGCGCTACATTGATGATTTGTTTTTAATATGAGATGGAACCAAGTTGGAGGCAAAATCATTTGTTGACATGCTCAATACAAACAACATCAATTTAAATTTCACATATGAAATCAGTGCCTCTAATGTTAATTTTTTAGATGTTGAAATTTATATACATAATCGTAACATTGAAACAAAAATCCATCGCAAACCTACAGCTGTCAACTCAGTCCTCCACGCAACCAGTCTACACCCTAAACATTTGGTTCAAAGCATTCCCTATGGCGAAATGATTCGGCTAAAGAGAATCTGTAGCACCGAGGAGGAACTAATAAAAGCCCAGCACAATAGCCGCACATGGTTCCTCCAACGAGGCTACTCCAAAAAATGCGTTGAAGCAGCCATTTCCAAATGCGCAACGTTAGACAGAGCATCTCTCCTGAAAATACACTCTAACAAATCAGCAAAACCCACACCAAACACCACATTTTGCCCCAAAAAAGATGAATTCAGGATGATATTGGGTTTCAGCAAACAAAATCTAGAAATAAACAAAATTGTACAGAGAAGTTGGCCTCTAATTAGAAATGATCCCATCTTAGGCCCCACTGTCCCTGCAAAATTGTCTATCACTAACAGAAGGGCCCCTAACATGCGTGACAAACTAGTGCAGAACAATCCAACTGCAAAACCTAAGACTAGCTGGCTTAGTCAGCGGAAGGGCTTCTTTAAATGCAGCAGTTGTAAAGCCTGCCAATGTGGGGTTAACACACTAACATACAAGACTGCATTCAGTGACCATGAACAGACCATTAACAAAGCCCTTTCCTGCAAAACTGAATATGTTGTTTATATCCTGGAGTGCCCCTGTAAGCTGAGATACGTGGGAAGTACAAAGCTGCAGGGGCACAAGAGGATACTACAACATATTCGAGCAATATCCAACAAAGACCCTACATATCCGGTGGCTCGCCACTTTGCTGAACACCATCACTCAAATCCCAAACTTCTTAAATATTTTATAATCGACTGTGTGCCATTCAACAAACGCGGTGGCAACAGAGAGAAGATTCTCAGACAAATGGAGACTCGTTTTATTTTAGAACTAGACTCCAAGAGCCCCAATGGCCTGAACGCAACAGAAGACATGTATACCTATCTCTAAAAAAGATTGACTAATGATCAAAACCACATGTCAGTACCCCAAAACCACAAGACTTTATCGCCTTTCATGAATCTCTCCAATATAACACACCATTGGCCTACAACAGACACTTCCTGTTGTACTTTATTTTAGTTTACCTTAGTACTGTCACATATAAATTATATAGCTGACGTACTCAATTGAGACAAGGTAACATTGAGCGGCCTCACTATCTCAAGAAGTCCCCTTTCTTGCAGGATATTAGACACTTGTATCCAGGTTTTAACATATACATATTTTTACGGTTATTTTTAGGTGTATTTTAAATCAATAATTTTTGTAGAAAGGCTTTTTTACAATAATTAAAATGATTTACACCTATTTCTGCACATATTTTTTACACTTCTTTTTTTTCACTTATATCATACACCAGGGGCTAAACAACCGGTCTCAAAGTCAAAACACACAAGCATCACTCATTATTATGAAATTCACACATGCGGAGATAATGAGACACAGACATGGTATTTAAATCAAAATTGTGTACCCAGCAATACTTGGATTTTCAAACAAACTTGTGAACAACATGTACAAAGTTTTATCCAATTTTTACTTTTTAATTAGCTCTCATATTTTTACAAAACCTATATATTCGGTTTTAAAATATTTATATGTGTGAAAAATGTTATTTATACATATTTATCTATTTATTTATTTATATATGTATTCAATGCATTTACTAATAAGTAGCTTGACAACAGATGTTATTAATTGCTGTTTGCACACATACACGGCTGTGTATGCATGACTTTTACCTGGGACCGTGGTATTTTACCGAGATGTGTTCCAACCAAGCCCGCACGAAATTTGTAAAATATGCACTAAAAGCACTGTCACTTTAACACTGACCGGAAGTAGTAATTAAGCAAAAAAAGCGAGAGCAAATGAAAAAAATGTATTTAAACTAACAGGTGACTTCATGGCGTGTCATGTGATCAAGGCTCCACGGAGTCGAAACGCGTCATGGCTGGCTTACCTCGAGTGAAATAAACAACTACGATAAGCATTGAATTGTGGTCCGTGCTCCTTTCTGTGGACTTACAGGCGCTTTCCAAGGCGTAGGCGAAGGAGTGCTCTGGATATATATATATATATATATATATATATATATGCTAAACCAATGCCCCCTCAGGAAAAAGAATGAGCCCAACATATGCTAGGGCAACACCAGGATTTATTCCAATAAAAATGGAGGCAAAAGGCATGCAGTAGTTCAAAAAGTTCTGGAAACCTCAGGCAGACGCGTTTCGGCATTCCTGCTTTCTTCAGTGCCGGTTTGAGTTTCCACGCATAGTCTCTGGCTTGGGGGTCTGTATATACACAAAGGTGTACTGAAGAAGAGGGGCGTGGGCTGCCGGGCTGCGGAATGGCCACTCTGTGAGCGAGCTCCGTCGGCCAAGAACTAATCCTTCAATATATCCGCACAAAAGGGGAGTCGTGACCCTGCCAGAACCTACCCACTTGTAGCAGAATACCTGCTGAACCCAGAATTTGCCTGCCTGCCACGCTCTGGAGATGAGCTACGTGCCCTGAAGTGAGATGATTGAAGATGAGGGTGAGTCCCGATGTCGCACGGCGGGAGACCTGTGCTACTTGAGACCGCGGCTTCGGTTGGGATACAGGCCTCACCTGGCTGATTCGACGAGTGTCCTCTGGCCTGGATGCCTCCCGCTGCAGTGCTGGACGATCCTGCGGTGCCGGGCGGCCCCACAGTGTGACCCAGCAGAACGGTGCTGCATCACATGGGTAAGCCGGAGTGAAGAGGCGACTGCGAGGAGTTCCGAGACGCTTGGGAGCCATTTTGGGCTTGCGCGGCCTGATCTGTTAACGCAACTTTACCCAGTGTGCTCCGGCTGGAGGTAACGACTGGCCCCCTGGCGCTCGCTCTCCTCCGAGTGCCGTTGTGGACCCTGTAAATTGCGGAGCACACACAAGACGAATAACACCCTGCTGGCCTACCCCTGCCTGAAAATGCGGTGTGACCATTTTGCACCTATAACAGGATTGGCGAGGCGATAGACTGGCGAAACTGTGGTGACTGACTAGAGGGAGGTGGTTGTCGAGCCATAAGCCATCTCACGTCACTGTTGCAGAAGGGCCCCTATTTGGGGAGAAACATACTAAGGTACTGCCTAACTCCTGGTGAACTGTGCAGTGAGGACCTTGGCTGAACTGGGTGCTACTATCCACCTTTTCAAGTCTCGGCGTTTCGCCTGCACCAGACTGCCATGTGGAGGTGGAAGGACGGTGTGTGCAGCTGACACAACATGTAGGGTCAACACTGCTGCTGTGGCGCGGATCTCATTAGCAGCCATGGGAAAACAAGACGCCAAACAGCCCAAAATACATTTTGATCAAAGGAGGGCGACCCAACTTTCTAAATCCAACCCAGAGTCCGGTGCAGTGGGATCTGCTGAGAGTCAGTCGGGGATCAGGGAAAGGACATTCGAAGCTCATGCTTGAAATGAGATCTAGCCTCCGTACCATCGATGCCAAATTGGATGCACTGACAACCCAAATGGAATCTGTCAAGGCTCAGGTGGGAGCTCATGAGCATCGATTAGGGGTACTAGAAAACAAGCAAACTTCCATGAGTTCCAAGTGGAGACGAAAGAGCAGTTGTTGCAAATGGACAAATTAAATGGGGTGATACGTGCCAAGAATGAAGATTTGGAGGCGCGATCACGCTGCAACAACTTACGCATTACCGGCATCCCGGAAACCACAGCCATCGCTAAAATGGAGGCATATGTGATGGACCTACTGCGTGAACTCTTCAATGCACATCTCTCACCAGTCTTTGTTAAAAAAAGAGCCCATCGTACCTTAGGTCCTAAACCTCCGATCGGGGCCACCCCCCGGCCAATCCTGGTGAGACTTCTCAACTATCAGGACTGAGATATAATTTTGCGACAGGCACGTGAGTATTCCTGCCTACTAAAAGGATCCTTATTCCGGCACACATCCCCTATTCGCTGCTTTACCCCGCTAAACTCAAGGTGTCACATGATGGATCTACCCACTTTTTTACTGATGCCAAATCCGCGCTTAAGTTTGCAAAACATGTAGGAGGTAAACGGGCGCAGCGAAATCCTATACTGGAGGCTTCAGCGGAAATCCAGCTAAGTGACAATGATTGAGGGCACTTGGGACGTGAAATGTAGGCTGCTTAGGTCCTCTCCTGTTTTAATATGGATCTCTATGGTCCCTGTTATTTGAAACCCAGTCTTTTGTCATAATTGTCTGCTGGCTCATATTGGTTTTAGCAGGCGTATCTGTAGATCAGTATATGTTTTTAGGGATGGATGTGCATGTAATGGGCAGAGGGCCCTGTTTGATGTGGGGAATTGTTGTTCCAGCTGCGATTGTTCTGAGGACTGTTGCTCTATTATTGCCGCCGAGCGGTCATGCTGGGATAGGCGAGGTTGGAATGCTGTGCAAGCAACGCATGATTTTTAACCGCTGCCCTATTATCTAGTTACGTGGCGGGCCTAACTCTCTGCAGTTTCTTGGCCACCCTGCCAAGGCAGGGAAGTATCCCGGCGCTCACACATCACCATGGAAAGTTTCCCGTATCTCAGTTGTTTCTTTTTCTGTTGTAGGGTGTGTTTTCTTCAACCTAATTGGGGGGTTGGAGTGGGTGGGGGGCGGAGGGTTGGGACTGTTAATGTATGTTTTGGCCGTATACCAGAATGCTATTGAACTAAATGCACACCCAAATTTGAGAGGATGAAGTGTTGCCCTGGACAATGTGATCTTATGTATATTGTATTATTGTGTGCCACGCTAACAACCTGCACTTTCTTACATGGAACATTAGAGGTTTAAATGACGGAAGAAAATCTAGGCTCGTACACGCCTACTTGACCAGACATAATATAGATATATGCCTCTTGCAGGAGACCCACCTCAATGTCAGACCCTCCCCAAAACTCAAGTACAATAGATGGGGACATGTTTATTCCTCGATATACTCTAATTATGCCTGTGGAGTGGCGGTACTGGTTAAGCGAGGTCTAGACTGGAGAGGCACACACAGATCTGGAGGTCAGGTACACTATACTATTGGGGTAACTGGAAGGTGTTACCATTGTGATAGTAGCACTATACGGCCCAAATGTGGACTCCCCTACGTTCTTTCAAGATATCTGGGCCCAAATTAGAGTGACCGGGTGCAGCACAGTTTTATGGGGGGGGGATTTTAACGCTGTGTTGAATGATGATATGGACAGACAGGGGACAGCGCTGACTCTCCATCCTGCTGTCAGCAATGCTTTGCAGGCCATACTCGCGGATGGAAACCTAGTTGACATCTGGCAATTGAGAAACCCACCGACTAGGGAGGGCACTTGCTTCTCTGAACATCACAGGGCTAGTCCCGATTGGACTTTTGGCTGACATCTAGAGATGTGGTCAGCTGGGACATTGATGTATCACATTTGCTGCAAACTCCATCAGATCACACTCCGTGCATTCTGTGCTTGACACTGCTAGACTCCATTCCGCGCGCATTCTCTTGGATACTCCCCCCACATGCTCTATTGGACGTGGCCTTTAAGGAAGAAATACAAACTGATATAACTGACTATTTTACTCTTAATGCAGGCTCTGTCGACACAGAAGCCTCACTGTGGGAAGCATTCAAGGTGGTCATTGGAGGTCAATGTTTCGCCCGTTAGGCCGTGGTGCTGAAAGCCATTAGGGGTACGCTTTCCTCACTTGAATCTCAAATTAAAGTCCTTGAAACACAATTCTACGCTGCTGATAACTCGGAAACTCTAGCTCTCCTGAAAACCAAACTGCTAGACTATGCTGAAGAAGCGCAACGCGAAGAAAAGTTTCTTGGGAAACATGCAGAAGCGCGTAGATATGGGGGGGGGCGATAGGCCGGTGCGGACACTTGCTGGCATGATTCGCACTCCGCAGTCCACTGCTTACGTTCCCGAGCTGATTAACACACACGGTGCAACAGTTAGGGGCCAAATGGATATTCTTCATGAGTTCTCCACATTCTACTCTAAGCTATATACGGCCACTCAAGATAGCTGCCCGGAGGGCATGCAGGCCTTCCTCGACTCCTTGGAACTCATTTGGTTTAATAACTATCATTGTGAGTATATGGACATCTCGTTTACTGCTGCAGACGTTGCTCAGGTGATCAAAGGTCCGCCCCTAGACAAGGCTTCCGGATCTGATGGCTTGAAAATTGTATTCTATAAAACGTATGTGGAGGAGCTTGCGCCACATTTGCTGGTGGTATATGAGGAGGCCCAGGAATCGAGCATACTGCCCCAAACGATGCGGGAAGAGATCATTATCACTTTGCTAAAGCCTGAGAAACCTGACACTGAGCTAGATTCATATCGACCCTTGTCGTTAATTAACGTGGATGTTAAGATTCTAGCTAAGCTGATAGCTAATAGGTTGCAACCTATGCTCCCCCTTATTGCTCGCCCTGACTAATCGGGGTTCATCCCTGGTAGGTCTACCTCTCATAATCTTCAGACCGTTTTTTCGGTATTACACTACCTCCACCCGGATGTGCAGGCTGCGGCAGTATTCCTAGATGCTACTAAAGCTTTTGATACACTGGAATGGCCATATCTTTTTGCGATACTAGCCCGCATGGGGTTTAGTCCCCTTTTTATTAATTTGATCAGGTTATTGTACACAATGCCCACCGCACAGATAAGGGTTAATGGTCTCCTGTCGGAACCCTTCCCAATCTCACGAGGCACACTGCAGGGGTGCCCCTTGTCCCCCCTGCTCTTTGCAATAGCGATGGAACCCCTAGCCGCACGTATAAGACAGCATCATACGGCCAGGGGGATTGAGTTCAGCACCAGAAGCCTCCTTATCTCGCTTTAAACAGATGATTTGACTTTATATCTTATAGACCCCACAGTAAATTTGGACCCAATTCTCAGAGAATTCATTAAATTTGGTGGGCTAGCCGGTATATCCATTAATTGGACTAAGTCAGTCATATTTCCCCTAACAGATAACACTAAGGCTGTCAATTCTGAGTTCCCGCTGAAATGGGAAGACGAGAAGGTCAAATATTTGGGCATCTGGATCAGTCGTGATCTGCAGGAGGTTGAATTATGGACGTGCCGTGAATTGGCTGGAAGATAAGGTTACACTATGGTCAAAACTTCCGCTATCTTTGGCAGGGAAGATTGCCCTGGCTAAAATGGTCACATTGCCTAAATGTATATACCTTTTTGTTAATCTTCCGATCATACTTACGCAGGCCTTTTTAAAAACACTACGTTCCCTGCTGATATCCCTGGTGTGGGCGTGGGGGCAGGCTAGGGTGTTGTGGGAATTATTGTCCCTTCCGTTAAAACAGGGGGGTATGGGAGCTCCAGATATGAAATTATATGCACTCTGTGCGCAAGCACAGTTTTTACATTACTGGGTTCACCCAACACTCTTTCAACCCCACGTGGCAGTAGAGACTGACGTGGTGGCGCCTGTTCCCATCCGGGTGGCGTTATATCAGCCATATAGACGCCCTAGAGAAGACATTGACACCACAGAAACTCGACATTGGGCCTGGGATAGGTTGCGGAGACGGGCAGGTGCCCGGATACTGTATGCCCCTTCCCTTCCATTCCATTAGCACAAAACCCCATGTTGCCAAACGTCAAAAACGGGATAAGTCAGACAGTCGCATAGAAGTTGACATTATACAATTTATACAATTTGTATAATGTCTTGTAAGTGGCTACCCTCTACCTTAATGCTGTACTTGTTTTTCCTCCAATAGGATAACGTTGCATCTTCTGATAAATGCACCGTGTCGACTTTTTAAATGCAAAACTATTCCTCTTGAAAAATGTACTTACCTGATAGCATTGACTCTAGTGCCTAAACATATATAAAGATACATGTTTTTAAAATAAATTGGTGTGGATCTCCTTATTGTGTCGTGTGCATCATTTATTGACTATTGTGTGTATTTGCAGATGTTTAGCACTCCTCCTCTCTGATCAGCCTAAGGCAACTCGACCACACCACCCCATAGAAGAGCACCTTGGGATTGCTAGAGCAAGCCCCCGTCCAGTGGTAAGGGAATACCTGGACTCTTTGCATGGTATACCTCTTTTGGTATATCATATAAAGAGCTAGCACTCTACTGTGGGTAAGGGCTTTTGGGTGGCAAGGGTATTTTTAGTGTTTAGGGTGGGTATTTCTTAGGGTTTGCGGTGGGTATGGGCTTTTGGGTGGCAAGGGAATTTTTTGAGTTTAGGGTGGGTATGGCTTTTTGGGTGGCACAGGAATTTGTAGGGGTTAGGATGAGTACGGGGGTTTTGGATGATGGGGACATTTTAGGGTTTAGGGTGGGTATGGGTTTTGCGACAGTGGGGACATTTTAGTGTTTAGGGTGGGTATGGGTTTTGGGTGGTAGGAGAATGTTTTCAATAAAGGGTGGATATGGGTTTTTGGATGGCAAGGGAATTTTTAGGGTTTAGAGTGGGTATGGGTTTTTGGGTGGTAGTTGACTTTTTAGGGTTTAGGGTGGGTATGGGTTTTTGGGTGGCAAGGGCATTTTTGGGTGGCAAGGGAATTCTTAGGGTTTAAAAATGTTGTTCGTTATTAGGGTTTTATACATAATCTGAAGTCTGTCACCTGTATTCATTATTTTGAATTACGCACTTGTCGCTTCAAATTGTCGATCTCCAAACTGCAGCACTGTCATGTGATCAAGGCCGTGGATGGCCGAAACACATAATGGAGGACAGCTCACAATAAACACAGCAAGGCACTGAAATAAATAAACATACACATGTAAATAAATAAATAAATAAATAAATATGTATTTATGTTTTATATATAGTTCAAACTTACAACAAAAATGTAAGTATTTTACGGGTAGTAGCAACCCATTGTGTGTTTGTATATATATATATATATATATATAGAGAGAGAGAGAGAGAGAGAGAGAGACACAGAGAGAGAGAGAGACACAGAGAGAGAGAGAGACACAGAGAGAGAGAGACACAGAGAGAGAGAGAGAGAGACACAGAGAGAGAGAGAGAGACACAGAGAGAGAGAGAGAGACACAGAGAGAGAGAGAGACACACAGAGAGAGAGACACACACAGAGAGAGAGACACACAGAGAGAGAGACACACAGAGAGAGAGACACAGAGAGACAGATGATTTATATTTTGCCTGTAAAATACTTACATTTTCGTGGTAAAGGCATATCCATTGCAAAAAGAATCATTGTAAAAGACTTTAGTGGAAAAGGCATTTTCGCTGCAAAACCGTTTCTTGTAATGGTAGTTGTGGTTCCGACATACAACCTATTTTCAGTATTATTATACAAAAGACGTTGATATCACAATTCTGTTTTGCGCAAGGGTTGGTTTGAGCAATTTATTTCTAACAACGACATGAGAACAAAACGTGCCTCAAAACGTGCCTCAGTTTCAACCATTTCCTGATTACAGGAACCAAGTATTTCAGAAGTACTTAAAGAGATAGTTGCAAAATTTCCTAATGGGTCCGCAACTTGTTGGAACTTCAATATTCGAGCTACCAATATAATTCACGAACAGAGAGATGAGATTGTAGAATGCATGAAAACTATTTCAGAAAACATTACATTTGATTCCACTTCTGCATGTGAAGCAAAGAGTTACCCCAGAACTCTGGAAGACAGGGAGTTTATGGTGTTTATAGTTTTGTTTCACAGCATAATGCCCCATGTCAATATTTTGTGCAATTAGTTGCAAAAGCGAGACAGTGATACTGGATTTACACAAAAAGTCACTGCAGACTTTGTGATAAGTATGAACAAGTTACGGGAATCCATTGACAATTTGTACTCTAAGTTGCCACATGAGTCTCAATTTACAAATCGCAAACTGTAGATAAGTACCTTTGATACAGGAGTCAAAAGAAGTATGTGATATTATTGTGGTACATGCCAGGGAATGTTTTGCACTTACAAGGCATCTCGTCGATGAAACACTACTGCATTGTGACCTGTTTCAAAGACATGGCAAATGTTTTCCTATTGCAGCACGCAACACTCAATTAAACTGTGCTAGCATATAGAATGCTAAACAAGTCAAGATTGCACACTGAACTTTCAATCCTGTACGGAAGGCAGGACTTTCAGCAAACTACAGGTGGTACTATGGTTTTACATATTTTTTTATGTCAAAACAACTTGCAGAAATCTTTTTGTGAGATTCTTACATTATTGAGAATTGTCATTACAATACCCATGACAACATCAAAAGCTGAAAGATGTTTTTCCACACTGCAGAGGATAAAAACATGTTTACGAAACGATATGACTTAAGATCCACTAAATGCATTAGCCATGCTGTCAGTGGAAACAGAACTAATATATCAGATTCCAGAATTGAACAAAAGAACTATTGAAGTTTGCTCACATTAACGAATGGTGGGCAACCTTTCTGTATAAATAGAAGCCATTGAACTGCACATAGTGTGGTGAATTGTTATTCCCAGGGAAAACAGTATTGTTTTAGTTTGGATTGTAACATTAAAGAATACTGTAGGAACCTTGGGCCTTATTTATTGCGTCATTTTTTGTCACGCTCCAGCTGTGTAAAAAAATGCGCCACGTTGCACCCTATTTACAAAGAAGCTCATCTAAGCCCTGTGCTACTTTATATCTGCGTCAGTTATAATGTCTGCAGGGTCGGCATTCCCACGCAAAAATCCAAGTAGAAGTGGTGCAGTTAAATCTATCAGATTTCACTGCACCACTTCTAGGACGCCACTGCGTCAAAACCTTACGCATGCCACACAGTAAGACTGACGCAGGCATTTTCACATGGGGCTTGCAACATGTGAAAGGACACATTGCTGGAATTGTGCCTGTTTTCAGATACACCCCAGCAATGCGTCACTTTTGTGCCTACAGATACGTTAGTAATACTGACGTATCTGTAACTCCTTGCGACATGGAGCGCTGTACATTAATTACAGTGCATCCATGGTGTCGCAAGGAAGATGCAGTGAAAACTGTTGCATCGCTGTTTTCACTCAGCGATGTGACAGTTTTCATAAATGAGGCCCCTTGTATGACAGTAACTGCACCATGTGTTTCCTGCATGTTTCAGTCTTTTGCAATACCTGAGAGGTAATCAGACTTACTTATCCTTACAAAGCCACATAAGCTTGATGCTGGTTCCGGGTATTAGATAATGAACATCTCTGATGCTTTCATCCAAGTTCTCCAGCAAATATGGCCCAGTTTTTAAAACAGTATGAACTCCAACAAACGTTGGAATAACTTGCAAACTTGAGCCAGGGAGTCAGAAAGTCTGTAACCTTGTACCTTCCATGACATACTTAAAGATGATGCATACTGGATATCAATCAGCCTTGTAAGAGACTACAGGATTATGCATATTGGTCTCATCTTCGCTGAGGGCATTGTAGTATTGGTTTGTGTTGGACTTGGTCACAGAAGCAGCCTGTAAAAGTGTGTCTAAGGCCTGCCATTGCAGAGCCTGTGTGCAGTCTGATACTGCCATGCTGACTGGACAAGTGCACCCACTTGCCAGTCCCTAAACCTTCCCTTTTCTTCATAACAGGCACCCCCATGGTAGGCCCAAGGGCAGGGTGCATTGTAAGTATAAGGTAGGACAAGCCCTGATGTGTGTGGCATGTCCTAATAGTGAATTACAGCCATTTTCATTTTTCACTATTGCAAGGCTACCTGTTCTCCATAGGCCAGAATGGGCAGTTTGATTATTACTCCTTATCATCCTAACTGACTCAGGGAACATGGTGATAATTCGAGTTTTTTTTTGTTTTAAACTTTATTTTTCGTATTCCAACAAACAAGCGCAATACACCCCCCACCCCCCCGACATCAGAGTACGACAGTACATACAGATACAATCCAGAAATGAAAAAGCACGGCTACTTCTGTGGTAGCTCAAAGTGAGAGATGGCTCAGGCCATAGCATGGGAGTGACTGGTCCAGCCCCATTCATTATCGTACAGGAGCCGCCTCGCCTTCATCGCTCCCCCCTCCCCCTCAGAAGGCAGCGGGGAATACAACTCTCCACTCGTTCCCTCCGACTCACTCTGCGATCCTTGCCCCTCCACCGCCAATCCCTCCATACACAGAACTCGCCATGCTAGAAGGTCCTCTTGTAGTTTTTCATCCCTCCTAGACCACTGCATGTGTGTTTCTTCCGACAGTGTCCATTCCCTCACATCCCTGAGCCACGTATTAAGCTCCGGGGCTTTCCGCCCCATCCAGGTAATTGCGACCCTGCACCTCGCCAACACCAGCATCAACTGCAGCAATTTGTAAGCTAATTTCCGTTTCCGTGGTTTGGGAACCAGGGCCAACAGGCAGTGCAGGGGTGACCGTTGGATTCGGAGGCCAGTGGCAGCCGCGATGCGGCCCACCACTCCTACCCAGAACCGCTCGACCAGCGGGCAGTCCCAGGCCAAGTGTAAAAACCCCGCCCCTGCTGTGCCACACCGAGGGCAGTCGTCGCCCCTGCCCGTACCAAATCTACTCAGCGCCTTCGGAGTAAGGTAGGTGCGGTGCATAAAGTTAAAATGGGTGAGCTTAAACCGCGCATCACAGGACACTCGCCTCGTCAATGCTCCGATGCGCGCACGTTGCCCTTGATCCAATGGCTCTCCCAAGTCCGCTTCCCAGGCCGCCCACGCCGGAGGCTCCGGCAGAGCCGAGTCCTGTTTCATCGCCGCATATAACAGGGCAATCAATCTGCGGCCCCGGCCGCACGTCAAGATGACATGAAGGGTCTGAGTCGTTGAGGGCATCTCCGGGCACTGCGGCCAGACCGAACGAACAACCGCACGCAGCCCTTGATAATGTAGGTATTGTCCCCCACGAAGGCCATAAAATTCCTCCACTTGCTCGAAGGACAGGAAGGTGTACGAGGGGTACAGGTCTGCCAACACTTCGCAACCCCCCTCCTTCCAATCCCGGTAGGACACCCGGCGTTCCAGGTCCACCATGGGGGCCAGTATCCAAATTGGCAATTCCCTATGAAAGGGTGCCACACCTAAGACCCGCTCGATAAACCGCTGCCATACCCGAGCCGTATGTGTCACCACATAGGGCAACGCAGCATCCGCCCCCGAGCCCCGCATCAAAGCCAATTGAAGGTCCTTTGCCGTAGCCCTTCCCGCCAATAATCGCGTCTCCCACATGTACGTGTCTGCAAACCATCGGGCTATAATTCGAGTTTAGTATGCCTGAACTCAGAATGATAAAATACATCTTTTAGTGAAGTTGGTTTTAACACTCTGTTTGAAAATACCACTTTTAGAAAGTAGGTATTTTCTTGTCTAACCATCCAAACCTGCCTCTGCTAGGTTGTGTATTCCTTGTCTGGAGTTTGAGTGACAGGGGCTGGGGAATTCCATGGGGCTGGGGAATTCCCGGAGACTGGGTGAGTCAGCACAGGGCTGAATAGAGAGACCTCCATGTAGAGTGGTGGGAGGAGTTGCACCTGGGACCTGAATAGGGCTGTGCTTTCCCTCCACAATGCTGGCTCCACCTCCTGTGGTACATCTGATGTCTCTGCCCTGCACTGTGAAAGGAAAGAAGGAGTCATGTCAACAAATTGCTCCAGGACTGACCAGGTTTGGACTAGGCAAAGGCCTCTCTGCCTTCAGAGAACAAAGAGAAACTGGGTATAAATATTGGGACCCAAACCAAAGAACTTTACATCACTTTGGGAAACAAGAAGAAACCTATGCTGAGGAGTGGAACCAGAAGAAACTGAGGCGAGACTATCCCTAAGCTTAAGTGCTGCTTGGGGGAATTGGCCTGCAGTGGTTGCTTGACTGCCAAAGAAAGGAGAAAGGACTTTGTGTGCACTTTATTCAACTTGTGAAGGATCTCCAAGGGCTTGCCTCCTGCTGAAGTCTCAGGGACAACAGACTTCACCCACCAGCTCCCCAAAAGTTCTTTGGAAGTGCCTGCTGTTTTGAGAGGCTTTCTGAGGGACTGCGTGTCGCAAGGAGCTGGAAGCACGACTCACGAGCAAGAAGCGTGTCGCCAAACTGCCGCTTGACAACACGAAGCACCTCGCATTGCCGGAGAAGAGGATCGACGTCGCCGCATCACCAGGAAGTGTGTCGCAGAAGAATTGTTGAGTCATCGCAGGTCCACCGAAGCGTCTCGCATTGCCAGGGGAGAAGATCGACGTCGCAGCAGACGCCGCCGCATCACTGGGAAGCATGTCGCAGGGCCTGTCGCAGCTCATCGCCGGAGAAGAGGATCGATGTCGCATCAGACGCCGCGGCATCTCTGGGAAGCGTGTCACAGGGCCTGTCGCGGCTCATCGCCGGAGAAGAGGATCGACGTCGCAGCAGAAAGGGCTGCGTCACCAGTCAATGACCATGGTGACACCACTTCTGTCCTGGGGGATCTTCGCGTACTGTCAGATGGACAGGGGTCGGGAGATCTGCGCCAGGCAGACTATCACACAACACATGAGTTATGTGTCACCCTCGGGGGGCATGCGTGCTCCCCAGGAAGTCGTAGTGCGCCGGGCGAGTGTTCAACCGCATGGGATGGTCCCTGGGTTGGAGAGCCAGGTTCAGGTGTTGTCAGACCTGGCAGGAGGGACCACTGTATTCAGTGTCCTGACCGATGTAACTTCTAAGGGTACCACTCCAGGTGGGAGGGTACAGCACTCTGGAAGGGGGTGCAGAGGAAGGGAGTCCTCCATTCTGACCCCGGTGCAGCCTGAGGGTTTAGACCCTACGTTGGAGAGCCAGGGTCAGGTGTTGTCTGACCTGGAGGGTGGGACAACTGTGAACAGTGTCCTGACCGGTTTGTCTTCTGGGGGTACCGCTCCTGATGGGAGGGGGCAGTACTCTGGGATGGGGTACAGAGGGAGGGAGTCCTCGCCTCTGACCCCGGTTCAACAGGAGGGTTTAGACCCTAGATTGGAGGACCAGGTTCAGGGTGTCCCCCCTGACCTGGATGCCAAGTTGCAGGATAGAACCCCTGAACTCATGGGCAAATTGAGCAGGACACCTGCCACAGGTGCCCTGGCAATTCTGGAAGGGGGTACCACTCCAGGTGGGAGGGGAGGGTACAGAGCGACAACAAGGAGGAGGAGAACCAGGTGTGGGATAGCCCACCCCAGTCTCCTGCCAAGCCGCCGGGTACAGGCCTGGGGCTGGTGGGTCAGTGCCAGGATGTCATACCTGGCCTGACAGGAGGGAGAATGGGCAAAGGGTGCCAAGCACCTGGGGCTACTGCCCCCGCTCTCTGACGCCACAGAGGTTTGAGAGCCCTGAGAGGCATAAGGCCTGGTTCTCATCACTGAACACTGTCATTGGCCACTGTGGCATTCTGCTGTCTGCCTGCTGGGACACACCTGTGAGCAAGTTAAGGTTAGGTGCTGCACAGGTGGTGTCCACAGGTGAGGAGAAGGGTTCCCAATGGATTAGCTTGGTGGGCCCTGAGAGTATGGACAGAGCGATTCCAATAGGTTCAGATTGGCGTAGAACTGGAATATGCCCCTGCAGTTGCGGGCCAGGTCCAGGTTCTATCGCCCAAAGTAGGGAAGCCCATCAAGGTAGTGATTGGTCTACCCTGCGTTTTGGCTGGAAGGGGGTTGTGTTGGACTTGGCCCTTTTTGCAAGGTTATCCCTGAACTTTTTGCCTTCCTCCTATATTTTTTACTGACCTGTTGTTGGCTGTTTTATGACTCTGGGCACTTTATCACTGCTGATCAGTGCTAAAGTGCATATGCTCTCACTATTGTAAATTGATGTACATGATTGGCTGGTTTGGTTTACCTGTCAGACCCTAGTACAGTGCACCAAGTGTGCCCAGGGCTGGTAATCCAAATGCTGCTGGTGGGCTTGCAGCACTGGTTGTGCCACCCACAGAAGCGGCCTGTAAAAGTGTGTCTAAGGCCTGCCATTGCAGAGCCTGTGTGCAGTCTGGTACTGCCATGCTGACTGGGCAAGTGCACCCACTTGATGTTGGGGCTGTGAGGCTGGTGCGTTTCCTGGGGGTCCGCTGTGTTTGTCTGCGCTGCCTCTGTGGTTGTCTGGGGGAGGGGGGGTTCTGGGGTGGTGTAGGTGGGTGTTGTGGCCCTCTTGGGTGTACGGGTCGCATGATGAGTGGCTCCTTGACCTCTTTTGCCCTTCTGATGTGGCCCTGGGCTGTGCACCCTTTTGTGGTGCTGGCTGCCGTCTGACTTAACATCAGGCTAACGCGCCTTATCGACTGTTTTGTGTTTTTCTCGCCGATCTGTCTGGTCGTTGTGAATGTTGAGGTGTGGTGTGGTCGCGGCTTTTGGCACCGGAACGCACACTCTGCATCTCATTAGCGATAGTTGCGGGGGTCCTCTGTGCAGAGACATTTTAATGCATGGGCAAAGTGGGTTCTGGCCCAGGGCCCCAGCCTCTCAGGGGGCCCCCTGACATAGTCAGCTCCGTTCTCCAGAGTTTTGCTCTAATGACATGGAATATTTCTTAAACAGATTGTTTTAAATACTGTTTTCCTTTCATTTATTTTTTATGTACCTGATGTGTGAGTCTAGTACAGCCATTTTGCAGAGAAATGTTGTGTTTATGTTTCATGCAATATACATAAAAAAGTTTCTTTTAGATCAAAACAAGGCCTAACCTATAAGAAATGGGAGGGCATCACAGAGATTATTTGCAGTAATATTGGTGAGCTGCTGCTGTGTTACAATATTGAAAACACACATACCTATCCCTGAATATTAGATGTAAACACATTTAGAGCCTTATTTATGAGAAGTGATGCATCGCTGTGTGAAAACAGGGATGCGTCACTTCTTAGTGCGCCCTCCTTACGACATGATGGATGCGTCATATTTACTGTATGATGCATCATGTCGCAAGGAGTTACAGATACGTCAGTATTTCTGACGTATCTGTAGGCGCAAAAGTGATGCATTGCTGGGGTGTGTCTGAAAATAGACGCAACTCCAGCAATGTGTCCTTTCACATGGGGCAAGCCCCAAGTGAAAGAGAATGCATCAGTCTTACACCTGCCGTGAGGCAGGTGTAAGATATTTACGCAATGGCGTCCTAGATGTGGTGCACTGAGTTCTCATAGATTTAAATGCACCACTTCTATGAGGCTTTTTGAGGGGGAACACCCAGCCTGCATACAATATACCTGGCGCTGGTATAATATGGTGCAGGGGTTTACAAAGTGATGCATCGGCCTAGATGCGTCACTTTGTAAATAGGGCTCAACATGGCACATTTTTTACGCTGCCAGTGCGTCACAAAAAGTGACGCACCGGCGGCATGAAAGTAAAGCAAGGCCTCATAAATAAGGCACTTAGAATTTAGACGAGTGTTCCTTTGCACTGTCAGGGACCTAATAAAATGAAATAGTGTATTTAATAAAGCGTGCAGCTACACAGACTAGAGTATCCTGGCGAGTGACTGCGGGAGGAAAACGTGCATCAAAGATCCATCAGTTATTAAAAAGCCAGGTTTTTAAGTTCTTCCTGAAAGAGAGTAGGTCTGTGGTTAGTCTCAGAAACTCAGGGAGTCTATTTTCGCACCTAGAAAACAGAGGGATCTGCCTCCAGTGCGGGCACAGCATATTTTAGGCATAATGGCCAAGTTGGCATTGGAAGATCTTAGGGGTCTAGATGTTGTGTAGCGATTAACACGCTTATTTAGGTAGCCGGCTCCTAAGCCGTGGAAAGCTTTAAAGAAGATGGTCATCGCTTTGAAGTCGATCTGTTCTTTTATGAAGGGCCAGTTTAGAGACTTAAGAATAGGGGTCATTCTAGATCTGTGTTTAGGTCTCAGGATGGCTTTGGCTGCCACATTTTGTACCACTTGTAGGTGCTGTATAAGGGATTTGGGAAGACCGAGGTACAAGCTGTTTACATAGTCAAGCTTTGATGTCACCAGGGCTTGCACCAAGATCATCCTGCTCTCAAGCGGTAACAGTGGCATGATTTTTTTTTAGCATCCGGAGTATGCCTAAGCAAGCGCCAGTAAGATTTTGGATTTGAAAGAGCATAGAGAGTGTCTTGTCTATGACAATTCATACGTTTTTTACTTTCTCCTTTTCCGCGGGTGGGGGTGGCAGATCTTTTGGCCACCAAGAGCTCCAGTCAGGCGTTTCTGGATAACCAAAGAAAACAACTTCAGTTTTGTCACGATTGCACTTCAGCTGATTGATTTTAAGCCAGTTAAAAACCTTTGTGAGGCAAGACCTAATCATTGCCCGTCAAAGTCGGTTCCTTTTTCACATGTAAAAATCAGCTGAGTGTCATCAGCATAGGAAACTATTTTGGCATCCTCTTCCTCTAACAGAAATGCAAGGGGGATAGATATATATTAAAAGGGTACTGAGAATGGAGCCCTGAGGGACACCTACATTCATGGCCAGAACCGGGGATGAGAAAGAGGGGAGCCAGATGTCCTGAGATCTATTTGCCAAGAAGGATGACATCCACATTAAGGCGGCCCCCCCCCTCAGGCCGATGTTAGCAAGTCTTTCCAGGAGCCTCTTATGTGGGACCGTATCGATGGCCGCCGACTGATCAAGCAGTATCAGAACAACCTTGCCTCCCTGGTCCAGCTTACCCTTGAGAAATTCAGTCACTTTCAGCAGAGCATACTCTGTACTGTAGTTAGCCCTAAAACCAGATTGGGACTCATGAATAAGCTTCCCAACTTCACTGTGTTTTTGGAGGGCCTTGTTTACATGCTTCTCTGATACTTTGGAGAGGGCCGGAAGAAGGGAGATTGGCCTGTAGGTGGCAGGGTCTGTCGGTTTGGCGTTAGCCTTTTTTATCAGTGGAAGAATCTTAGCATTCTTCTATAATTTCGTCATGTTGCCTGAGGAGAGGGAAACATTAATGAGCTGGTTTACCATGGGGTTTATGGTGGGAGCTAATAGGTTCAGGATATTCGCTGGATATGGGTCAGTAGGAGAGCCAGACTTAATGCTTTGGAGCAGGGTCAGTGACTCTTCAAGCTGGAACTCAGGGAAAGCTAGTGAAGATGGAGGATCCAAGAGGTGAAATTTGCTAGAAGAACTAAGGTATAAGGTCAGTTCTTCCTCTGAGATGTCAGTGAAGGCTTGTTGGATCACAGAGATCTTTTTGTGGGAGAATTGAGCTATTTGATTATACCATTCTTCCGTGCATGCCCCTTCCTTTGTGCTGGCTTTTGGGGTGTAAAGGTAAAGGATTTAACTATGCTAAAGATTTCCTTACTCTTATTTTGGGCATTTTCTATCTTGGTTTGAAAGAAGTTTTTCTTGGCTGCCTTCACGAGAATGTAATGATCTTTTAAGGTGTCTTTATACACCTTCTTGTCCTCGGGTAGATAGGATTTACACCATTTCCGTTCCATTTTTCTACAATTTGTTTTGCTAGATCTGAGGGAATCGTTTAACCATGTAGCTGGTGGGGCCAACCTCTTTGAGGAGCGGGAAACAACCAGTACCTCTGCACCAATGTTGGTTCAGAGCCATGAATTTATTGAGAGGGTGTCCGCATCGGGGCAGCCAGACAGCTCCGTTGAGGAATAAACGAGGGCATCTGCTAACATCGGGATGGATATTTTATGAAAATTCCTGTAATTAGGGACCCTCTGCCCTGCGTTAGCCTGAGGGGCAGTGGTAGAGTTGGGAATGACACATTTTAATATGAGGTCGTCAGACCAGGTAATGGTAAGAGGTGGGCTTACAGATATGTCAAAGTTGTGAAAGATTTGGTCTAGGGTATGGCCCTTCTCATGGGTGGCCGAAGAAATAGATGGAAACATGTTGCAGGCCTGCAGCATCTCCGACAAGGACATTGTTTGAGGGTCTTTTCCATTGTCCATATGTATATTGAAATCTCCCAGAATAAGGCAGTTGCCGTATTTTAAGGCCAGGGAGATGGTGGCTGTTTTAAGCGTAGTAATACATTTTCCAATTGCACTGGGAGGTCTGTAAATCAGAAAAACAGCTATGCTATGATGGGGGACTAAGGTACAGCGGAAGCCTAAGGACTCTGCCCCCTCGATGTTTTCCATCGGGATGGGAGAGCAGTCTAGTTTTTTAGTGTAAATTATGGCGACACCGCCCCCCTTACCACTCGGTCGGTCCCTTCTAAGGATTTTATAGCCGGTAGGGATGGCCGAGGTGATAGTAGGGTTGGAGGCTTCAGACAGCCAGGTCTCAGTGAGAAGTAAAAGATCAGGTTGTTCGTCTAAAAGTAGGTGACACATGTGTGGTTCATGCTTTTGCATAGAGCGACAATTCAAAAGGGTGGCCTTTAAGTTCTCTGTTTTCTTATTGTTTTTACACTTATTGTTGCGTGGAAAGATCTTGGGTGCAAGTTTCCTGGGCTGGAGGAGAGACCAGTTGCACTTATTGCATCGAAAGTCTACCTCCAGGCTCGGATCAGCCGCTGTACACTGACGTAATGATAGCCACCTAAGGCTAAGCAGTTTTTCCCTATTGTAATAAAGTGGAAGAAACTCACCGGAGAAGAACTGGGTAGCATGGCCGGTGCCAGACGCCTCCGGGATGCTGATGGGCATAGACGGGCCTGCCTTTGGGGCGCCAGCGGCGTGCCCGCTGCACGTATCCGTTTGCATCGGGAATATATAGGCTAATGCCTATGATGCAAACTGGATCGCTAACGCAGCTGAGGAAGCAGAAACTGCATGGGTGGAAGTGAGGAGCCAGATAGTAACCCCAGCCCTCCGCACAATTGGTTTATCAGCCGCGGCGGACCTGGACTGGAGGAAAAGCGAGATGCGAATCGGAGCAGCTAAGGAGGTGTAGGCAAGCAGAATCAAGTAAAGTGAAAGTGCGCGTAGGTAGGAGAAATTGTTAAAAAGCACAGAGTAATTCAGCCACACACATACAATTTTAAAAGTATTAAAAACCTAGTAGCAGGGCAGAAAACACTAAATCCTACCAGCTGCACGCGTCCGTTTACATCGGGAATATATAGGTTAATGCCTATGATGCAAACTGGATCGCTAACGCAGCTGAGGAAGCGGAAACTGCGTGGGAAACAGGGGCTCAAATTGGATCATAAATTCAAAGCTGTTCTGAACAGGGGCCCCCAATATATGTTTTTCCCAGAGCTCCCAGAATCCTTAAGATGTCCCTGCCTCTGTGGCAATGTTTTTTGCGGCTGCTATAGCGGGTAAACTGGTGCTGTGGGCTGTTAGCACCAGCTTGTGAATGGGGAGGTAAATTTATCATGACTTTGGCTGCGATAAAGTGCCATTAATTCAGCAAGAATGTTATCATCAGAAGACCAAGTTAAATTTTTTCAAAATTACCCTCCGAACTCCTTTAACAACAGAATAAATTAACAATGTGGATTGCCCTTTTTGAATACAGGTACCATAACTGAATTGGCCCAGGAAGACGGTAATCTCAAATGACTAGCAGAGTTTACAGTCGCGGTCGGCATGACTAGCGGGTGGGGGGGCAGTTGGGGGATTCACGCAGGGGCTGGCGATGGAATTAAAAAAAAAATTACACTTACCTACCGGGTCCCGCACCGTCTCAGCTCCTGGTCAGGTCCATTGGAAAAGGAAGCAGGCAGCCTCCCTCCTGTTCTCTAAGCCAATCACAATGCTGCAATGGCAGCATTGTGATTGGTGGGGACAGCGCACAGCCGGGCGCCTATGGGGAGGCCATTTTCTTCATGCAGCCTACATGGCGAAAAGGGAGAGTGCACATGACTGGTTTGGTCGGCCCCAGAGAGCCGCCCAAACAGTCAGGGCCCGCAGCATTGAGCTAGCCACTCCTCCCCTGCCCTCCAGCAGACCCAAACCAACCAAACCCTTCTGCTTTCTGCGAAACATAAAATGGTAGTTTTACCATTTTATGTTTCTGCTTCTTGCACTAGGAGAAAGCAGTGGGGCGACGCTCGTCCGCCCTAATGGAGGAGCCGCCCCTGAGAGTTTAAGATGTTGGTCAGAAGGGGGGGGGCATAAAGCTATATATTGGATTTAAATAGGTTCATGGGACGCTTTGTGTTTCGGGGCTTTACCATACGAACTTCCTGAAATGGCAGCTACCACACCCTCATAAAGCTAGAGAAAGTGCTAATGTTTCAGGTCAAACGAGAAAATAGGGAACTGGAGCAGCTATCATGACTAAGCTTAAGGTGAGTCACCCGCTGGTCAGCTGATATATGGGAGACCAAGAAATTTCCAGAACCCTTGCCGAAAAAGGAAGTGTTAACCACTCTCCAAAAAAGTGAATTATTTTTCAATCAGCCGGTTTATTCCATCTGCATCCAAATATCTGATCTGTTAAAGCTCCTTTGTTTTAAGGGCCGACTTTAAGGCTGCTCTGCAGGAAGCAATCTCAACTTTACATCAAGGGAAGCAATCTCAACTTTACATCTAGGACGTCTAGAAAGAGCAGCCCAAAGACACCTATTGGCCACAGAACAATTGGAGTCAAACCATTCACGGGTAGGTTGCAGTGCTAGCTAGAACTGATGGATTTAGTTAGCAAATTTGAAATAACAGCACAAAGGAACTTGAAAGAACTTAAATCAGAATCGTGACTGAAATTAAATGAAAGACATACATCAAAAAGATCAAAAGAAGAACCCAACCAAAAATGAAACATGAGTATGTGAGTTAGAGGGGAGGCACCCATTAGCATTAGTCAACTCATGTGTCATAAAAAGGTAAATAGTCGCTCGGCCTGTCTGCCTTTCAGTGACGTCTCTTCATCACTCTCCTATAAATCAGCCCTTCGGCTTTATTGCATTAGATAGAGATCGCCGCTGCCATATTTCCCTGCTGCTCTAAATTTACAGTCCGGCCAAACAGTATTGTGACTAACAGGTTCCATACAAATGGCGTTTAGCCGTGCAAATAAAAATGTTCGCAGCGAGAACAGAGCAGGTGGTGAAATTCAATAAAGAAAAGCAATTGCAAAGATGATTTCCGCATGTTGCTCTTCCCCATCAATAGTTGGTAAATTCGATTTAGGCAAAAAAAACATGGGGTAATAGTATTTTCTGTCTGGTGGGTTTTGCACCCAAGACACACCACATGGTAAATTAACTGTGGTTATTTCACAAACTTCCCAAGAATCAGCAAGAATAATATAACCATAACAAAAGTTCTTTGACCACTTTTTAGGTCTCGGCTAGCGAAGGTTGCGCTTGGGCAGTCTCGCTCGCGAGATTTATTAGGTCTCTGCTTGCTGCAGTGTGTGCTAATGTAGCTGCTGCTCAGAACCGTATGCCACTACAGAACAGTATTATTTTCATTTACATAGTGCTCGAGCCTTCCACCCGGTTTCGTCTCTCACACTTGCTCCTTCGCTTCGCTGCCCCTCGCTCACTTCCATTCTTGTAATTTAAATAGTGCTCGAGCCTCCCACCCGGTTTCGTCTCTCACACTTGCTCCTTCGCTTCGCTGCCCCTCGCTCTCTTCCATTCTTGTCATTTACATAGTGCTCGAGCCTTCCACCTGGTTTCGTCTCTCACACTTGCTCCTTCGCTTCGCTGCCCCTCGCTCTCTTCCATTCTTGTCATTTACATAGTGCTCGAGCCTTCCACCCGGTTTCGTCTCTCACACTTGCTCCTTCGCTTCGTTGCCCCTCGCTCTCTTCCATTCTTGACCGCATCGCCCCTTTCTGCCTTTTTTTCCAATGACCACCTCCCTGCCGCCTTTATCAATTCCTTCTATTTGTCTCCCTCCCCCACCTGTCTGTTTCTCCATCTCTCCTCCTTGTTATGGTCTCCCTCATTCTGCCTCCCACACCCCGTCTCTCCTATCTCCACCTCACTTGCACCGTCACCACAAATCTCACCTTCTGTCTCCTCCCCCTCGCCTGGCCTAATCCCCCCCTCCCCCCATTTCCCCATCTCCCCTCCTGCCCACTTCCAACCTTCTCCCTGAATCTACGGCATGCCCTCCACATCGCTAGCTCCTCGTTCCTTTCCTCACTTGTCCTCTCCCACCCTCTCATAAGTCTTCTAGAGCTTTGATCCCCCACGTCTCGGTGCTTTGTTACAATTCCCCTGACTACAAACACAGGCGCCAGCACCTTACCTGGCCGAGACGGTGACAAGTAGGGACAGTCGGAGCTCCGAGAACAGGCAATTCCTGTTTGTGCAAAAGTTTATCTACCTGTCTGGGTCTGCCCGGCCCCGCACGGCCGGTGACATCACCCCAGAGACGCCGTTTTTCCCTCCCCAAGGGCAATCAACAAGGAAGCAGGGAGATGTGGTGGGGCAGGCTTCGTGCAGAGCTTGGACGCGGGATGTTATTAACTATTGAACTAACTTCTACCTTCCCTCCAACGCATCCTGGACACAGCGGCGTCACTATTGGGGTGCAGGGGCGCGGACCGCACCGGGTGACACCCTTGGTGCAGATTGGGGTGTACAAAATCTCCCTACTTCCACGGATAGAGTAATTTCACAGTTACACGCACATTCACTCACCATACACTAGGGCCCATTTCACTAACATATACTCAAATACTCTACTAGCATCGAACCTGTGGAAAGAACAATCCTAAACTCCTAAACCCCACACCTACACCGAGGTCGATAAGACCTAGCTATTGCAATTGTCATAATCTAAACAATCTATACATCAATAATCAAATAGAGTACTCAATAATTGACAAGAAATAATCACCAACACCGTATTAAAGTTATGATTTTTTATCTAAAGTTTAGTCAAAAGAAATTAATCAGAATAAATCATTTTCTCATAATTACCTATTCTAGCTAAATGTCAGAATGGGTCATCAGGACAAGTCTCTCGGTAGAAATCTCCCAAGTCACCGTCCTTACAGCATCGATCCTCACCAACGCAGGTTTGGGAAGAAAGTAAAACCGCAATGGAATGGAACCCTCTCTGGTCTAATATATTTATAATAATTCAAACAAAGGAAAGAAACATTTAATTTTCTCTTCATCCGCCAAACCGCTGAGCAGAGCGAGAAGGAAAGGATGTAGCATCGCTACATTTTGAAAAATCTCCGCTCAGAAAAAGTCACAAAAATAAAAAAGACAGAACAGGAACTAAATCTACAAATGTTTCTTCTCAACTTCCACATATTTCCTCTGGTGAGCTCACAGACAGAGTCTTTCTTTAAAGCTCCTTTAAAGCTCCTTTGTTTTCCAAGGCTGCCAAGGCTGCTGTCCCAATACATCTGGAAACATGCCCAGATCTGCTGCTGTCCTCACGGAAAGTTTTAACCAGGCAAGGACTGTGGACAGATGACTCGCGTCCATATTCAGCAAGGCCTTTTCCATCACAAATTCTCACTCGAAACCAGGCTTCAAAAGTCAGCCATCTTTTAGTAGGCCACAATAGGCCACAATAGACCATCTTAATTAAAAGAGACAAAACAACGTTACCACAGCATAGTGATTAAACAGTGTTAACCCCACTAATACCCTTATGTGTATGCAATTATCTAGCTTTAGCAACACATGAAAAGCATTAATTCAAAAGCGTTTCGTGCTTAAAAATAAACAGCACTCAGCAACGTTTATTTAATAAAACATGCACATTGTCAATAGCAACATATAAGCATTTCCCTCATGTCGGTTTTCTCTTGTTAATACATACGTATTGATTAATAAAAAACATTTACACAAAACAAATAATTAATGATTAAAAATTAGTAATTTTATTTTTACAACGTTTAGGCAACTGAAGCTTCAAAACCCGATGAATTTTCAACAGAAAACTCTGCTCCAGCAATCCCCCCTTTGGTGATTTTTATCACCAAATAATCCACAAAAAAAAATAATTTAGTGAAATTTAGTCCCATTTTAGGAGAAATTTGAAATGTCTTTTTCCTCCTTACACAACACTACACACCAGACACTCTTTCATCATCCCTCTTTGTTTCTAAGTAGACACTCTCCCTTAATTCTTCTAATTCAATTTCTTGTGGTTCTCTTTTTAACTTTTTATTTCTCTTTTCATTGTTTCTTTTAATTAACTTCTTTCTCCCTCCCCTGTTTTTACAACACACACACACTAATCTCAATATCAGTAAAGCAACAATTATACAAGTTAAAGGAAACAATATCTTACCTATAATAGTACTGCCTATTTTTGCAATAAAACTCTTAACAGCTATCACCTTATTAGCTATTTTAGTCCAAATACTTTCAGCTTCAAGTGGTACTAATTCTTCATGCAAATCAGTAATATTTTTGATATAGACCTTCAGGTCTTTGCTTTCATCTGGAATGTAAGTGCAACAATGTTGAACTTTCAGCATTCCACAAACTCCACCCTCCTTGGCCAATAATATATCAAGAGCAAGTCTATTTTGCATAGACATAGCACGTACGGCAATTAATTCCGTATTCACCAAAAGAAACCCTCCAGCGGTATTTGTCGATAAGCGATCCACCACTGTCGACAGTTTCCGAATCCCATTAGCATTTAAAGAAATTCCCACTGCTGGAATTAAAGCTCCAAAAATGTCACCCACAATTTCAAACCAAGTTTCCCTCTTGAAGCGCATTAGTAAATTAATATGTTCTACATCTTCTATTCTATCTATATGAAAAATCTTTGGAAAAACCAGGCCCACATAACACGTGCCATACCAATGGTCAGGCAACTTGTAATAAGCCTTGTTCCCACAAACATAATACACTCCTGGAAAAATTGTATCTTCTCCACCTCTGAAACCCCATCCTGTTGCAATGAAGTATGTATCATGACATTCACTAGTCCCAACAAAATATGTATCATATTGGGATTTCCCTCTTGTAATGCACAGCTTACCCTTCTGTGGTGCATCTAAAGCTAAAGTTGGACTAGCCCCATTTCTCAATTCCTTTCCCATCTCAATGTCCCAAATTGTCTCACTCACTTTATATTTCCCTGCCTTTTCATGCATACTCAATCTCCTCTCCTCCACCATGTTCAGGAAAGCTTTCTCCTCTTCTTCCAAACTACAAGTTAAATTATTCTTAAAAATGTAATCTAATGTTAATTCTTCTTTTTCAATAAAAATCTCACCAAAAATGTTAGCTTCTTTAGCTGGATTCAGCTCTTTGTTCATTGGCAAGTGCCCAAAAATACTATCTTTGTTAGACATCTTATAATCTATTTTCCCTAAGAGATAAAAAACACTACTTATCACACTACAAGAAATTCCATACGTAGCTGGTAAATGGTGATAAGTAACACCCTCTGATACAGATGCAGGTAATAGCATACAAACGTAGCAATCCCTTACTTCCATTGTTTTCACATATTCGTATAACAACTTTGAAAAAACATTACTAGAAAAATCATTAATTGACCTATCTTTATGCATGTAAGTATTACTAATTCTAGTTGGAACTACTTTTTGCGAATTCTTTTCTACATTTGTCTCATTCTCAGTATGTATTCCAAATGTACCTATTGAAACTCTAAATGTAACTAATAAAGCTAAAATACCCCATAGTAGCATTAATAATCCAGTACAGCAGCAGCACATTCTACACCATCTTTTTAAAAAGGCACATTTACTTTGATTATTCTCTATGTTAGCCATTTTACTACTTTGACCTTGTCTTTTGACTTAGCCTCTACTACTCCACTACTGTAATTTCTCAAACTTTGGATTACTTCAGACAGCTGAATTTCAGACTTTCCCCTTTTCACTTTCTCCAAGTGATTTCTTCAGTTCACTCAATTTGGATATTCATCACTTTTCACTCCTTCTTCTTCAGCAACATCAAATTGTATCAGATCATCAACAACATCCTGTGCATCTGACTCTTCTCCAATGTCAGTCAGGATAACTTTTAAGATTCCAACAGATTCTTCCTTTTCCTCAACCACTTTTCTCAAGATCCCCTCCGGATTATCTCGAGTCACTGTTTCTTCTTTTCCTTCTTCAGACAGTGCCACATAAGACCATTCCGGTGATCTGTACTTTTGTTTGGGTCTTCTAATTCTCTTTATTTCCTCAGGTTCTCTTGACTCCTTTTGCTCCTTCCTTTTTACTTCGTTTTGACTCGATACTTCATTCACTTGTTCAGCTTTCGATGTATTTCCTCTTATCAGTCTGTATCTCAGCCTCTTTACTCTGTTGTTAGGCCAAAAATCTCCTCTTATGACCTTTTTCGGTCTTATCTCCGTATTATTTCTTTCTCCAATCCAAGTTCTCTTTCTCAGAACTCGACCCTTTGATTTTTCACTTTCACTTTCATCCGATTCTGTTTCAAATGCCTCTTCTTCTTCAGCAGTTTTCTTTCGCTCTTGTTCTTCAGCAGTTTTCTTTCGCTCCACAGTCTTTTTCACCACTCTTTGAGACTTCCCTACTTCTTTCCCTCCTCGGGTCTCCGACACGCAATCTTCTTGCTGTCTACTTGTCCCTTCACCTAGCTTATTAGAAGAGTTCCCTATACCTCCTCGGGGGTCTTCCGCAATCTGTCCCTCTCTATCTTCTTCTGACCCTACTTCTTCAGAAATAATCTCAAGTGGTTCTTCAATCTCCTCCTCTTCTGATTCAGGAGTAATTTCTGTGGAACTGCTCTTTTCTTTTCTTTTTCCTCCACTGCTTTTTGGAACTTCAGGCTCTCTCTCAGAATCAGATCTTCTTTCTGAGATTCTCAATGGTTCTCTTGAACTTGTAGGAAAGACTTCTTTCCCTGAACCTTGATTCTTTCTCACTGGTTCTGGGTCTTCATCATCACTGGAATCTGACTCTTCAAAATACTCTCTACCAGTCCCATCTTTTGGATTTGAAACTCTCAGAGTATGACTTGCATGCACCCAGTTTTTCACACCAGCACACTTCACTGCAGTCGTCGTAGTTAAAATGACTTGTCTTGGTCTTCCCCACCTTGGAACCAAGCAATTTCTTCTTCTGTGCACCTTAATCCTCACCCAGTCCCCTGGACTCAGATCATGAGCTTGCTTCTTCTCAAGTGTAGTAGCTTCTTCTCCAATCTGGTGAAACACAGAATGAACTGCGTCAGCCAGGCCTTTACAGTAATCCAAAATCATGTCATCAGTTATTGTCATTAACTTATTGACAGGTACATATGCATGTCGCATTGCACGTCCCATGATTATCTCGTGCGGACTTAAACCAGTACTTCTATCTGGAGTAGATCTGATAGTCATTAGCACTAGAGGCAAAACATCAGGCCATTTCATGCCAGTGGCTAAGCACATCTTACCAATCCTGTTCTTGATTGTGCCGTTTATCTGCTCAACAACACCAGAAGCCTCTGGTCTGTATGCACAATGTAGCTTCTGCTGTATGCTTAATGCTTCACAAATCAAACTCATGAGTTCATTATAGAAGTGTCCACCTCTATCAGACTCAATCGTTACTGGAAATCCGTACCTAGGAATCAACTCTCTTAACAGTAACTTTGCCACTGTTACTCCATCATTTCTCCTAGTCGGATAGGCCTCAACCCATCTTGAAAACAAACAGACTACTACTAGTACATATCTCAGTCTGTTCACTTGGGGCATTTCAATGAAATCAATCTGCATTCTTGTAAAAGGACCTCCTTCTCTGCCTATTGTTCCCAGACTCACCACTGTCTTCTTCCCAGTGTTAAATTGCTGGCAAATCAAACATCTTTGACAGATACTCTCTGCAATTGTCCTGAACTTTGCATTGTACCAGGTTTGTTTGAAGGACCTAATCATCGCATCCCTCCCCAAATGTCCCTGGCCATGATACATCTTTGCCATTGCTGACAGCATGGAGTTGGGCATTACTGGTCTGCCATCTCTATAGACCCAAACATGGTCTGTCTCTCTCGGGGCACAACCTGCCTTAATCCAATCTTTCTTTTCTTCTTCCTCTGCTTCATCCTGCAACTGTTTCACTTCATCCCATGTCTCTAAGACATTAGTAAACATCACAGAACAAAAAGACATTTCACCCTCTCGTTCCCGATTAATAGATTGATTATTTCTTGCACAGTATTGTGCAATGTCGTTAGCGTATCTGTTTCCAACTGTCACAAAATCGTCTCCTACTCCATGGGCAGCACATTTCACAACTGCTAATTCTTTAGGCAGCTGTATCGCCTCAAGCAATTTCCCAATCACTTCAGCATTCTTTATTGGAGTCCCACTCGACGTCAAGAAACCTCTTTGTAGCCAAAGTTGGCCAAAGTCATGCACAACTCCAAATCCATACTGACTATCAGTCATCACAGTCGTTCTCAAATCTTTCCCAATTTCACAAGCTTTTGTCAATGCAATTATTTCAGCAACTTGCGCAGATTTCACTCCTTTCAATGATGATGCTTCCATTACTTCTGAAACCTTACACACTGCATATGCTGCACATAGCACACCCTCATCATTCCTCAGGCATGATCCATCCACAAACAACACATGATCACTCTCATGCAAGGGAAAATCCCTTATGTCTGGTCTCGGTTTTGTACAGTAATCAAGCACATCCAAACAATTGTGATCATCTTCTGTTTTCACACCCACATTTTCAATATCCGGCAACAATGTCGCTGGATTCACATTCACACATCTCTCAAGAGTCACATTTGATGCTCCCAGAATGACTTTTTCATATTTAGTCAACCGACTATGTGACATGTACTGAGTTCTGCTTCTCGTCAAAAGAATTGCCACATTATGAGGTACGAATACCCTTACAGGATATCCCATTATGATTCCCTCACTCTGTTCTAGGCTTCTGCATGTTGCAGCCACAGATTTCAGACAACCTGGTAAACCCACAGCTACAGGGTCAAGTGTCGATGAGAAGTACGCAATAGGCCTTCTCAGTAATCCATGCTTCTGAATTAACACTGAAAGTGCACATCCATTTCTCTCACTGCAGTACAATTCAAACTCCTTTTCATAATCAGGCATACCCAAAGCAGGGGCTTCACACATTCTGCTTTTCAGCTCTTCGAATGCTGCCATTTGTTCTCCATCTAGTTCCAATGGGTCTGTCATCTCACTTTTAGTCAGCTTAATCAGTGGCTTTGCTATCAGCGAAAAATTAATTATCCACTGACGACAATAACCCACCATTCCCAGGAACATTCTCACTTCCCTCTGGGTCTTTGGGGCTAATTTTAATCCTGTCATCAGTCACTTTTCTCAGACCTTTCTCAATATTGTGTCCAAGATAATGCACCTCTTTCTTGCAGACCTGCAATTTAGCTGGAGATACTTTTAACCCTCCATCTGCCAGATGATTCAGTAAAGCTATAGTATCTACTTCACAAGCTTCACGTGTCTTTGATGCGACAAGTAGGTCATCGATATACTGCACTAGTACTGAGTTTTCAGGCATGATCAAACTCTCCAATGACTTTTTCAATAACTGATTGAATATTGAAGGACTCTCTGTATACCCCTGTGGGATACGACACCATGCTAAGATACGCTGGCCAAATCTAAATGCAAAAATCGGCTGGCTGTCATGATGCAATGGAATTGAAAAGAAAGCATGACACAAATCAATCACTGTATACCACTTAGCATCATGTGGAATCTGATACAAAATCACTGATGGATTTGGCACAATAGGACAACATGCCACCACAATTTGATTAACTTTTCTCAAATCCTGTACGATCCTGAATTTCCCATTAGGCTTCTTTAGCCCCATTATCGGTGAATTACACAGACTACTCAGTAGTTCTCTCAGAACTCCCTGCTGAATCATTTTCTCAATTATAGGAGTTATTCCCTCAATTATTTCTGGTGTCATTTTGTACTGAGGAATGTTAGGATAAGTAATTCCCTCTTTCACTGAAATTTTCACAGGATCTACATTATTCATCAATCCCACATCCTCTCCAGTAAAATCCCAAACTGTCCTTTTCACTGTGTCTCTCAGCTCTTGAGGCAAATCCTCTGGATCAAACACAGCATATGCACCAATTAACTCACTTTCTCTATTTTCTAGAGTCACTCGGTACAAAACATCCTCATCTGGTGTTTCAAAAGCTATTCCATCTGGTGTACAAAAAATTGTACAGTTCATCTTACACAGTAGATCCCTACCTAACAGGTTCACTGAACTTGTGTCACAGACGATAAATCTGTGCATGTCTGAAAATTTCCCTATTTGTACTCTTACTGGTTCAGTAAGACGTGTTCTGATTTGTGTATTTGCTACACCAACTACTTGGATTGCTTCATCCGAGAGAGGAAGATTTCTAATATCTGTTGACCTGACAGTTGATCTTGTCGCACCTGTGTCTACTAAAAAAGTAACACCTTCTTCATTTATTTTTCCATCCACAAATGGTCCTGTCTGGTCTATTTCTAGAGTTGCACCAAGTATGCACTCTTCCTCCTCTCTTCGGCACCGTCAATAATCACCCTCAGACTCACTCCCTTCATTCTTTAACAAGTACTGTTGTACCTGGTTAGAACGCCTTGGTTTGTTTACCTGCTCATCATTGTAGAATCCCGAATCCGGATTATACTTTTGTGCTCCTCTATTCTGCGGCAAGGGCGGTTTTGGCTCTTGACTCTGCTGTCTCACAACTTTCTGCTGTTGCTGCTGTTGATTTTTCCCCTCGTTCTGCACCTGTTGATTCAAGGAGTTTCCCTCATTATTCACTAATGGTGGATTGGTACACTCAGATCTCCAATGTCCCAGTTGGCCACAGTTGTGACATGGGAACTTCTTTTTTGCTTCCTCAAGACTCCCCTTTCCTTTCCCTGCATACTTAGGTCTATTCCCTGCATTATTTCCTGGATTATTCGCCTGTTCCACCAACTGTGCTTCCTGTCTTTCCGCAACTTTCACCTGTGCCCACATTGCTTTCTCTTTCAGCTTTCTTTGTTTTGCTTCAATCTCATCACTGAAGTATTTTGCATGTCTCAGAATCTCATCTATTTTCTTACTCTGCCAATCCACAGTATGCTCACGAATTCTTTCACTAATCTCAGGTCTCAGGCCATATACAAATCTGTATACAAAATGACTCAAATCCTTGTCACCCAGGTGTTCATCTCCACTGAATTGTTTAAATGCCAGTATCAGCCTCTCGTAAAAAGCATGAACTGATTCTTTTGCTTCCTGATGTGTTCGATCTATTTTAACCCAGTCTGTTTCTTTTGGAGGTACTTTATTTTTCAGGTATACAATCACCTGTTCATACTTTCTCATTACTTCTGGATCTGGTGCTCCTGTTCTCTGATCTCTTGGATATTCCTCAGTAGGCCAACTCACAACTATTTTACACTCAGCCCACAAGTCTGCTGGAACAATTATATCAAACAGACTATTCAGGTCAATCCACAGCACTTTTGACAATTTCACAAACCTGTCTACCTGCCTGTACCACTCGACGGGCTTTTCTCTCAATCGAGGGAAATCATTCGTAAATGACAAAATATCCTGTCTGGTCCATGGAACATGTACATATCCTCCTCCAGGTATTTCTCTCATAGGATAAGTATCCACTGGTTTTTCCTTTTCTCTCACAGGAAATGCTGAATAAGTCCTATCCCCTGATTCTTCTCTCTTTTTGTACCATCTATTCTTCCACTTTTCAACATCACCCCATTTTCGCAATAAAGCGATCATCTCTTTAATCTGTCCTGTTCTACCAGTACCATTCAAATTTTCTATATCCTTGTCTGTGAAATCCATCCTGTAAGACTTCTGCAAAACTTTCATTTTATCAATGTCAACTCCATAGTCATTTGCTATTGCTCTTAATCTGTCATGTGTATTTCTCGCTCTCCAGGTAATATTCTTGCACATGAATAATAATTCACCATCATGATGATTTTTTAGAATTTCTGTTGGAACTGTCCCTGCAACAAGCTCTTCTAATTCTACACGTAACCTAGCAACATCAATTGCTTGTGAATCTTTATCCCTCTTTTGAAGAACTTTCATCCATTCATTCAAATCCTCAGCTGTTATTTCAGTAGATTTTCTCACTGGAACCATTTTCTTCTGCGGTTCTAAAATCGGCATCCCTGAACAACTAGCTTCACCAGCATCCAGTCCTGAATTAGACTCCTCTAATTCTTCATTACAGGTGTTATGTCTGAATTTTCCTGCCCTTTTCCCTGAATCTCCTGAAGGACCAGCCAAACTTGTCAATCTATTACCAACATATGGAATGACCAAACCATTCTCACCCTTCCTCTGCTTATCAAAAACAGGCATAACCGGACCTATGGTTACGGGTACCGTAACAGCATCTAGATTTTTTGTCTCTTCCTTGATTTTTTTCAGTCAACTCCGATGTAGTTCTGGCTAATTCTCTCGTATTTTCGCCACTGCTTCTATTTTCTCTCTCCCTGAAAGGATTACCACTTCTTAACTCAGGTGTCACATTTTCTGTCTCAATGATACGATGTGTATCTCTTATCGGAGAAACAATTGGTGTACTCTCTTCTGGTTCCGGTCTATATGGAGGTGGTCTTTTGTAAATCATGTCATTTAAAACCTCATCCTCATATTCATTAACTCCATATCTTCTCACTTCTGCCTCAGGAACCCTTTCTGCTCCCTCTTCAACTGTTCTCACAGGATATAATCCTTCTGACATACTAGCATCTCGCCATCTGGTCATTCGATCATGATGAGTTTCACGACCATGTCTCCTCCCAAACATATACCTATAGTTGCCTCCAGACCTCTGTTTCTCTCGCTCATGTACTTCCTCTTCCCATTCCACTAAAGCCTCGAATTGTGTCGGCCTTGGTCTTGGGTCAAGACATAACATCTTTTCCCGTAAATTTTTCAACACGGCCAGATTAAATGAACCATGTTCTGGAAATGCCAAGACTCCATCTTCTTTGGTATACCTAACCCAATTCTCCAACCATATACAGGTATGATACCCATATCTCGCAGCCATGAAGGATGCAGGCGTTTTCGATGGAGGTAACAATTCACCCTCTCTCGTTTTAACATCTTTATCCTAGTCGAACCAATTTTTAATCTTTCTGAACAAAGATTTTTTCTTTTTCTCCTCTTGGTAATACATTTTAACGCTTACCAAAACTTTCTAATCCCTTCCGTAATACAACTACACAATATGATTTTTCAACCAATAACAGCGCGACTCACACTAACGCACCAATCCTGGAACGTTACGTCACTAAATAGCTCCACCAATCCTTGCGCGGCTCACACCAACGCACCAATCTCAGCGCGAGCACTATTCTGATCTAATATCCAATGAGAGCGCGGTCTGTTTGACATCAGCAGTCGCTGCAGTTTCTCGCTCCTGTCTCCTGTCAGTCGTCTACCCCTCCTTTACAAAATTTCTCAGTAGACTTCGTGTCGAATTTCTACAAAATCTATTAGTTACAACATATAAACATCTCCATTGTCTGCTTCGCTAACCAAAGAATAATAAAGAAAATCTATTTCACAAGAAATCTCTCGTTGACACAGTAGCACATCCCTCTACTCTGCCCTTCTAACATACATTCATTAACTGTTTCCTCTAGGACTTGTCCAAAGAGTCTTACAATCAACTAAATGTATAAACATTCACACACATTCATACAAGAAAATATAGTACATACACACAGAATCCTGCTTTTCCCGAGAACAGCGAACAATCTGCTCCACTACAGAATTATAACACACACCAAAGTTTCTCAAACAAGCTCAGAGAATACCTATTACTTCTCCCGCGATAAGCTTTAACGGCGAACCTTACGGATCCCTGGGACTTAAAACCAGAGTTTCATAGATAACCTTCACTACCATACGCACTCCTTATATACCAGAAATATCTCTAATAGTAACATATAACAATGTCACTGATTCCGAACCCAGACAATGTGAATTTTCCTGCATACATACAGGACCAACAATCCCGTCTTTCCCGAGAGCAGCATATACTTCCCTCTGCCCTACTACGGAACTGCTACTAGCTCCCAAGTTCCAGAGCACTACATATAACTCAACATGACGACTCCAACATATAGTATTAATACATATACCAACATCAATCAATAATCAATAAGCTAATGTACAAGCAATCTAATCAGATCAAGACAATCATCAATAACCATCATCACTCTGCTACCAGGAACTTGGTGCAGATTGGGGTGTACAAAATCTCCCTACTTCCACGGATAGAGTAATTTCACAGTTACACGCACATTCACTCACCATACACTAGGGCCCATTTCACTAACATATACTCAAATACTCTACTAGCATCGAACCTGTGGAAAGAACAATCCTAAACTCCTAAACCCCACACCTACACCGAGGTCGATAAGACCTAGCTATTGCAATTGTCATAATCTAAACAATCTATACATCAATAATCAAATAGAGTACTCAATAATTGACAAGAAATAATCACCAACACCGTATTAAAGTTATGATTTTTTATCTAAAGTTTAGTCAAAAGAAATTAATCAGAATAAATCATTTTCTCATAATTACCTATTCTAGCTAAATGTCAGAATGGGTCATCAGGACAAGTCTCTCGGTAGAAATCTCCCAAGTCACCGTCCTTACAGCATCGATCCTCACCAACGCAGGTTTGGGAAGAAAGTAAAACCGCAATGGAATGGAACCCTCTCTGGTCTAATATATTTATAATAATTCAAACAAAGGAAAGAAACATTTAATTTTCTCTTCATCCGCCAAACCGCTGAGCAGAGCGAGAAGGAAAGGATGTAGCATCGCTACATTTTGAAAAATCTCCGCTCAGAAAAAGTCACAAAAATAAAAAGACAGAACAGGAACTAAATCTACAAATGTTTCTTCTCAACTTCCACATATTTCCTCTGGTGAGCTCACAGCTTAGAGTCTTTCTTTAAAGCTCCTTTGTTTTCCAAGGCTGCCAAGGCTGCTGTCCCAATACATCTGGAAACATGCCCAGATCTGCTGCTGTCCTCACGGAAAGTTTTAACCAGGCAAGGACTGTGGACAGATGACTCGCGTCCATATTCAGCAAGGCCTTTTCCATCACAAATTCTCACTCGAAACTAGGCTTCAAAAGTCAGCCATCTTTTAGTAGGCCACAATAGGCCACAATAGACCATCTTAATTAAAAGAGACAAAACAACGTTACCACAGCATAGTGATTAAACAGTGTTAACCCCACTAATACCCTTATGTGTATGCAATTATCTAGCTTTAGCAACACATGAAAAGCATTAATTCAAAAGCGTTTCGTGCTTAAAAATAAACAGCACTCAGCAACGTTTATTTAATAAAACATGCACATTGTCAATAGCAACATATAAGCATTTCCCTCATGTCGGTTTTCTCTTGTTAATACATACGTATTGATTAATAAAAAACATTTACACAAAACAAATAATTAATGATTAAAAATTAGTAATTTTATTTTTACCACGTTTAGACAACTGAAGCTTCAAAACCCGATGAATTTTCAACAGAAAACTCTGCTCCAGCAATCTCACATGGGGTGACACCCAGCAGGTCACGGGGGAGGGCGAAGGCAGTGCGGAGCGAGGTTGCCTGCCTCTGATCACCGAGTTGTGGGGCCATCTTTTGAGTTGTCGGGATGCCTGCGGAGACGACTTTCAGGCACAGCCGCTCTGTGTACAAGCTGAGGCCTCTCGCCTGCTAGCCTGGCAGTTCTTCTCTCACTGAAAACCTTGACTTCAAGATGGGGTTCTCACTCTTTCCTCTACGTTCATTTATTTGCTCCCCTGTGAAATGGATCCAAAAAAGAAAATCATTTTTGCTGGAAATGTCGTATTTTAATTCTAAGGTGCAGCATCTGGAACAAAAGGTTAAAAATATGAAAAATAACTAAATAAAGTAAGACAGTGGTAGCAAACTGGCCAGATTAATTTTATTCACACCCAAACACATTAGCGCCACTTTTACAGAGCTTGCCAGTGAAGCTCTATTTTTTTTTTCCTTATCTTTGTTTTCCCGGGGCTTGCAACTAGTGCACCAATCCTGGAGGTACTGCAAAATGTGGATTGGAAAACAAAATGTGTACTGCGGCTCTGCGTCCAGGAATGTGGTCTTTTACCATACTGCTAACGTTTTGTAAGGCTATCAGCAATGGACATTGAAATGGGACCATTCAAGGCCCCTTTCAGGCAAAAGCACTCACTGATTTCTGAATAGTGAGTGTAAAAGCGTTAAGGTCACAATGTTGTTCCTGCTTGCATTTCACATGGTTTGCTAAATTTTGCATTCCCCTATGAGTGTTTGCTTTTTCAAGGATGATGTTACTTTTTTCTGTAGGCCGCATATTGCTCTCGTCTATTGCGTCATTTAAATTGAGCCTCATCCAGGTGTTTATAGCCGGCAGTAATTGGGTTGTAGTTGAAGGCAGTGTTAGTTTTTCTCAGTGGGACAGTATGGTGTTCAGTGGGGGAGACGATGTGGCACTATGGCCAGAGCTGCTGAATTTGGAACTGGGGAACCAGGTTCAACCTTAATAACCAGTCCACCAGACGACTCTCCTGAGAGAGCACAATCCCATGCTAGACCTTAGAAGGCTTCGCAAGACCTTAGAAGTGCTGGTGTCTTAGCATCAGCAGGTGGATCCTAACACTGTCAAGTCTGGGTTAACCTCCAAGGTTTGTCCACCACAATCCATACTGAAGTTTACCTCCAGTCTTGCTAGCAGGCCTATGAAGCAGCACAGCCAAGAACAGTGACTCTGTCACTGAGGTCACAGGACCCTTGAGAAGGGCCAGCTCCAGGGCAGTGCAACCGGTGTGACCGTGCGCTGACTTTGGGTGGAGACATTATGTTTGCAAGTAAATTAAGGTTTTAAAAGCGCTTGCTGCCTCCTTCCTGGCCTCCAGCAATTTCCGGCAACAATATAAATGTCATAATGACGCTGGTGTTTAATGTTCTTCCTAGAGAGAGATTGGAGTTTTGTCTAGTGGAAGTTTTGACTCCTGGAAAGGTAGCACATATGGTTAATGTGCCTGCAGCAAAGAACATGTACCATGCAGATCACAAAGTGCACATAATGTAAATAGGTCAGTGGGCTACTGCGTGTGTGTGTGTGTGTGTAGGTGGCTCTGTGGGTGGCTCTATTTGTGTGTGTGTTGCTCTATGTGAGTGGCTCTGTGGGTGGCTCTGTGTGTGTGGGTGGCTTTGTGTGTGTGGCTCTGTGTGTGGGTGCAAATGCAATAGGTCTCGCAGTTGAGAGTGATTAAGCTATTGACATTGTAAATAACAATGCCGTTTCTTTAAATGTTTTAAAAACAAAAACATAAACAAAGAAAATGTCATGAACAATGCCAATAGCTCAATCTTTAACAATGCCGAGACCATTGCATTGTAAATGCTTGTTAACTATTACTTGTGACAGAAAGGAAGAGTGACAGAAGGATTAATGTAGATGGATGCCTCCAAGATGTTACCTGCCAACCGAAAAAACAGTTAAAATGCTGTTTAATACTCTATTTCGCTGTAAAATTTCAGATGTTCTTGTGCCATTCGTACATTCGTACAACATTACGAATCACAAATTCTACAATATCGGTTTATCCCCTCAAAGCAAATACTTTATTAGCTTTGAATTACAAAAGTAGAACCTTTTGCCAATGTGCATTATGTTTAAATAATAGTCTTGTATTTGGAAACAGATTGTTAATATTTTATTGAATGTTGATGCATATTTTCCGGTCATTATACATTTGCAAAAAGATTTGTGTAGGGGGAATGGAGCAGAGCTGAAAAAAAAATACACCTGGTCACAACATTTACAAGGCTGGCACGCGAGGTTCTGTTCAAAAGATGCCGAGAAATACAATTCAAAGCAAGAGCTGGCATCCTCCACACAGTGAGTCTTTTACAGAGTTCTTGCTTCTCTGTGATCATTAGACATAGTTGTCGAAGGGAATTGGAGGGAAATGTGAATACGCTCTCAAATACTGTTTTTTTCTTCAAAGGTTTTTAATTTGGCCATCTGAGATGCCAGCTAAAATCCCCGAACCTGACCTTTCACCAGGGGCACTGTGCATCTGCTGAGGGCCTAGGGCGAGAAGGGTGATTTCCGCAGTCAGAGGTCATAGCTGCAGAGATAATTTACATTTGCAGCTGACCGATTCTCACCGTGAAATATCTCATCTTTCTCTGTGGAGCGGGAGCATATGCACACTGTGACCTCTCTGGGCTGCCATCAAGGGCGCCACTTTAAACGCTGTGCCGATTTGACCATTTACACTCTCTTCTTGTCCATGTAATGTTGTTTGTCTCCTGGACGGAGGCATACCGTTAAATACCAAGGCACGCTAGCCTCGGTTTACCCCCTCATAGGCGTCATAGGATGGTAGGTTTCCTTGCAGTTCAGCCAGTCTCTGCTGTGACACTGCATTACTTTGTTTTCAATGAGATTAGCATACACTGCCTTGCTTCCTTCTACTAAATTGAGGCAACATCGATCCAGAGCAGCAATAGCCCTGCCATCTGTCGGCCAGTAACCTTTGACCCCCACCCTCAACCAGCAAGGGGGCGAGGAGAACCAACACATTGCTTAGTTACCTTTCCTGTGCATGCAAGCTTTGTGAATTAACGCCCCATCCTTGGAAAACCTCAGGCCAGAGAGAATTTCTGTGCTGTATTTCTTTGTTATTAGTAATTTAATGTTTTATTTATGTCTGCTTTATTTATTTTTATTTATTTATGTTTTTATTTATCTACTCACAATATGTAGTATAGAGCAGTATTTGACAAAAAAGCTTGTGGAGCCTTTTCAAAAACATAATGCAGTAATAACAAATAAACAATTTTATGCCCAGTCAGTAACGAAAAATATAGAACAAGAGACAATGACAAAAATCAACATGGCAAACACAATAAAAGAAAAAAATGCACGTTACCAAACGAAAAGCTGACATAAATAGGTATTTAGCTCGTTGCAGAAGAGTATTAGTGAAGAAGGGAACCTTATTAACACAACACAACATAACATAGGTGTATTTGTAAAGTGCACATTCACCCGGCAGGGTATCTTGACGCTGAACAACATATGTTTATTGTTACCCAACTCAATGGTACTCGGGTAGAAATGAAGTTCCAAAAGCAAGTTGTCATTTTTGAAACGTGATTCAGGGTCAGGCTCTACTAAACATTGGTGAAGTGTAGATATAACAGTTAGTACAGCAATCCGCATCAGCCAACGATAGATAATCGGGCACCGAAGAGAGGCTGCTTCAATTCAAGAGGCTCATATGTAAAGCATACCCTGCTTACATTTAACGAGATCCTCCAGAAGTAACCAATAAAGAGTCTTCAATAGATGACGTTTTTATGTCATGTTATTATCACTTCTATGGCTCGCTGTCTGCCAATATTAGAATCTCATATCCATCCTGGTCCCTTCTGGATGTTTCTGGTGTTTTCACTGCAGACCAGAGTCTGATTTCGACTTGTACAGTATTTTGGTCAGTCTCTCACTTCCGTGGCAATATCTTACTCACGAACTGCGGGTAGGAAGAGAACCAAGGTGGTGCCCTACTTTTTAACAATTATTTCACAACATGTGTGTTTTGCAATGTGTGCCACCGGGATGAGAGTCTTGTAGATAGATCTTGCCTCTATGGGAAGCCAACGGAGGGTGGATAAAATGGGTGTGATGTGGTCGCTTCTTTTGGCCCCATATATGAAACGAGCTGCTGAATGGAGAACAGACTTCAGGGGGGACAGGTGGGATTTGGGGAGGCCAGTAAGAAGAAAATTGCAGTAGTCCAATCTGGAGAGAACCAGCCATTGGACCAGGGTTTTAAGGTCATGCTCCGGGAAGAAGCGACGAATCCCCCAAAGAAGGCGCAGTTGGTATCGAGCAGACTTTGCAATGAAATCAATGTGGGAGAGTAGATTGAGTTTTTTGTCGAGTATGACACCAAGGGATTTTGCGCTCTCGACAATGATGGGTTTATTGTTCAGTAGATTAATCTGATCCATCCATGATTTCACTGGGGGAGGAGAAAGTGAAGAGGAGAGGAGGAGGAATTCAGTTTTGGAGGGATTCAGGATCAGTTGATGAGTTAACATCCAGTTTTGAATGGAGTCGAGAGTAGAGCTTAGGAAGGAGAGATCGTGAGAGGAGGCCACCTTAAGGTAGATTTGAGTGTCGTCCGCATATAGATGATAGTGGATCCTGGATTTACTCAGGAGATTTCCCAACGGTTCTAAATAGAGATTGAACAGTGTGGGTGCAAGTATAGAGCCTTGAGCGCGGTAAGAATCTGGAACTCACTTCCGCCTCAGCTCCGGACCACCACCTTTTCCCAGGCCTTCAAAACTGACCTCAAAGCTCTCCTCCTTCAAAGACACTTCCAAATTTAATTCACTCCCTCTATTTTCTGAAGGAAGTCCTTCCATTATAGGAAATTCTGTTCTCCATGCCTATAGAAGTGCCTTCCCAGTGTGTTTTTGTGTTTTGAGTGTCTGCCATTTAGCGCAGTATTATACCTCTACTTGTACTTTGTACTCTTTTGTAACATGCACATATGTCACCTTTCCTTTTGTAACGTAGCGTTTGCTACCTCTTGTATTTTTTTGCTTGTGATACATGCACAACGGCCACCACTGCCTCATGTAACGTAACCTTTGTTTTAGTGTTTTGAGTGTCTGCCATTTATTGCAATTTTTTACCTCTACGTGTACTTTGTATGCCCTTGTAACCTGCACACGTCACTTTTTCCTTTTGTAACGTATCGTTTGCTACCTCTTGTATTTTATTTGCTCTTGATACTTGCACAATTGTCACTATTGCCTCATGTAACGTAACGTTTTATTTTGTAACATGCTCACTTGTAATTTTTCTCCTTATGTATCATTACTGTTCCTATTGTGAAGCGCTCTGACACCTTCGGGTAAAGTCCGCGCTTTTTAAAAACGCATTAAATAAAATAAATGAATAAAATAATCTTGGATCAAAGAGCAACAGTGCAGCACTGCTGACTAGTGCACCCGTCTTGCTTTGCACAGCACTGTGATTATAAGGTCTTTATTTGAAAGACACCTTTTTAGAATCAATATTCAGCCAATAAGTAATATTGTAGCCAATGCAGTTCATTAAGGCATAAAACTTTCTTCTTTTATTGATTTTCATTTAAAATTATAACAACAGTGCCATTTCAGAGGGATTTCCCACATATAATCATTGTGGCAGGAATATTATCAATATATTCACTTCAAATGTTTTTCTCTCAGCTGAGCGCCCATGTGCATTTCAGGTAAGAGGGTCATAGTTAATCTTACTGTGCTTCTTTATAGCTCAGGATGAGGAACTTCATAGCTTTAAGTTGTGCCGTTAGTAGGAATCCTCATGCATTGGGCCCTCTGAGTTGTCGGGCTGAGTAATCATATTTTAATATATTGCACTGCAAGCTCCTCATTGGACACAACTTGTTTTTTTTGCCTTGTGCCTGATTTGTACACGACAAAGGACTGACCTTCTCACAGTAGGCACCTCTGCAAAGTTAGCACTTCGTTATGAAACAGCAAGCTAGTAGATCTATATCTTCCTATTATTTGTTATGTTATGGAACATTTTTTTCTTAAATGTCACTGTGCCCCTGAGGCATTGTGACAAAATACTTTTCAAATAGTTTGAGAAGTTCTTTATACAGCACCTGAGAAATTGGAACACAAGCCCTGCTGATGGCCTATACCAATTTATTTTTAGAAAATAATGTTTTCAGTTATTCCTTAAAGATTATTTTACCTGCAGCTGAACAAAAATGTAAAGGCAAAGATTCCACATCACTAGAGATTCATCAACCATTGACAAAGCCAATGCGTCTCGCCTACCTAATCCGAGTACCAAGCTGTTGGCTTTTTCCATTGTTTGTCTGTAAAGTATTGTTTTAAAAAAGTAAAAGTAAAACATTTCCAAATTAATGGAAGAAAACAAACCTCATATCTTATGGTATGGTATCTCAAAACTGAACACTGAATTTAATCGGAATCAATCTTTAAAAATGGCATGGCTTATTTTTCAAATATGTTTCACTCAGGATACTGAAGAGAATTTAAAAAGAATGAGATAAAGTTAGAATGTAAAAGGGAAATGTTCATCAAGGCCTAGTTTAGATTTCCACAGAAGTAAGCCATTTGGTGTCCACATTAACCTAGGAAGCAGATTTTTTGGGCCTCCCGGAGAAGTGTCATGCTAAGTATTCCTGCTGCCTCAGAAGACAGCTGAGTGAATGCAGCAGATGGCCCTTCCCACAGTGCCATAAAAGCATCTGTATGTCAAAGTTTCTACTAAGCAGCATAAGAAGGGGATAGTTAGAAAACACATGCACTCTCATTAAGTGATGAATGAAAGAAAGCAAATCCCTAAATGTGGAAGGATACAAGTCAGCCAATCAAAAGGATCAAGAAATATATAGGCTATTCTTCAGGGGAGGAACAGACACAAGGAGAGGAAGGCTAATACACAATAACAAGCAAGCAAATGAGAGTGACAGTAAACCAACCAATGGTAAGCAATGGGCAGGCTAGTTCACAACAGGTCTTTCACAACTAAACAGCTTGTGCTAACTAGTAGGCACGATCTACACATGATCTTCCAAAGAGCAGGCCTCCTTCAGTATTAAGAGCATTAGAAGCCAGATACCTAACAATCATAAGTAATACCAAAGATGTGTACTGAATAGGTTTTCTGTCTGAAACAGAACAACAATGGATACAACAATACCAGGCACCTCCTGGCCTATTTCCCTTCTTCCTTCCTGTGCAATGTTAGCTGAAAAAGACGCAAACTCTCAGCTTGCAAGGTTCATCAAGGTTACTACTCTCCTCAATCCCTTTCAAGCAGGGTTTCAACTTTTTCACAGAGCAGAGGAGGCACTGGTCACTGTTCTTATCGAACCTTTGACACAGTATGCCATACCACTTTGTTGGAAAGGCTAAATAGTGTTGAGGTCGAAGGAAAAGCACTGAAATATATTGCCTCCTTTTTAACTAATCAAAGTCAGATTGTATTATTCCCTCTTTCTAGTTGTATCTAAACCTCTTTTTGTGGCATTCTTAGGGGTCATCACTCAGCAAAACGTCCTTTAATCTTTATGTAGCACACCTTTCGGATTTCATTCTCTCATTCAACATGAGTTATGCAGAGAACATTGAGGGAGCAGGGTTTTCTATGTCTCAATTTTCTGGTGTAATCATGAAATAATCCTGCCCAGGTCGTATGGACCTTTGATTGTCAAAAAGAGAAATAAGGAGCGATCACCTACATAAATACATATCAAAAGTTATTAGAACTTTAGTTCAGTCAATAAAGATAATTAGTGTTAGTTGAAGGGTTTCATCTCCAATTCTTTTTGTTTTTCATCATTTTCATTATGTATTATTCTCTAATTCTCAGGATTAAAAGTTAATATATAATCCATCAACCAATACATGGTAGAGATGCCAGTATCTTGTAGTATTCACAGAAAGCAGATTTTATATCCCTTTGCGTGTTTACTGTTGTGCCATTAGGTGTGGTGACTTCGTGTATTGGGGGTGGAGGGGGAGTGGCGCATCACATAAAATTCGTGCTAATAGAGTGCCTGACTTGTCAGCTTCTGCGTGTCATTGTTGTGTGTAGGATTGGTAATCTATTACACGTAGATGTTCTAGTAGATCTGCGTGTGTTATGCTCGCTGCTTGCAAATCTGCTGCTTTGGTGGGTCACTAATGGTTTCCTACTCTAACTTGTTCAGCATATTTTCTATCTCTTTTAAGTCTTTATAAACAGTTTGTCGGACTTCTACCATTGCACTAATAGTTGTTCCCTTCGATTAATCACGAGGTCGCAGTGCTGGCATTTTCAGTAAAATAATTGGTGAGGGTTCTTGCTATAGTGCTATGGAACACTGCATCTTCTAGCATCTGCAGTCACAACTTCCAGGTGGGGACTGGTGTAGGGATCCTCCCCCAAGACAACGTTACTTCTAAGTGATTGTGGTCTGAGAATGTCTTTCCCAAGTACGTGGTATGCGTGATTTGGGTCATGAGGGTAAGGAAACAGAACACCTGATCTAGCTCATGTGGAGCATGTGGGGCGGGGATTAAAATGAGTACTCGTGGCAGTTTGCATTTTTATTACGCCCGGCTTCTTACAGTGACCAACCCTCAGCCCAGCTACAGAGGACAGCCGCCTGCTTAATGGCGGTCGCTCCTTGCAATGGGGAATGTGAACGGTCCAAGTTTATATCTAAAAATGCATTGTAATCCCCCCTAGTATCCATGGATAAGTTACCCATTCCATTAGTGTTGCATTTAGATTTTCTAAGAATTTATCCTTATCGTAATTCGGGGCGTATATGCTGCCTATAAGTACATGTGTGCCATCTAGAGTACCATGCATCAGGAAATACCTGCCGTTTGTATCTATGCGCTGTTCGAGGACGACAAACGGGGTTCTGTTTCTGATTCAAATAGCAGCTCTACGCGCAAAAGCGGAATGTGATGTATAAAACACCTGACATCTCCATTTTCTATGCAGTTTGGTAGCCTCACAATTGGTGAGCTGTGTGTCCTGGAGTAAGACAAACTGCGTTTTCCATCTGTTCGATTTGGCGTGTATTCTGTGCCGTTTGTGCACTGAGCCCATGCCCCTGACATTCCATGTGATTATATTGTACCTTGGCAAACACAAGGAGATGATGGACGGAGCGCTGAAACTTTTCAGACACTCACCCCAGTCACAATTCTGGGTTGAATCCATCATTGTTCTTTAGCTCACTTCACCACCTCAGTTCAGACCCAGCTATATGCAAATCAGTCTTGACCCTGTGCTTCATGGGAACAGTCCAGCCCGAACTGCCAAGCCAGGTCTTCCCTGAACTGGAAACAAGCATCCTGGGACCGGTTTCGGGGTAACACCCCTCATCAACCAGGCAAACTTGAGTTTAGTGGCAAAGTGAGCAAGGGACCCACGTCTGGGCATACCCTGCCAACTTAGGGTGAACAATGCAAACACAAGGAGATGATGGACAGAGCGCTGAACCGTGTACCTTCCCAGTGTAGCCATAGGTATGTGGGTATTGTTCTGTATCCTACCACATCCCGTGAGTGGGAGCTCCTAGGGGTGATTATTGGAGGTGAGCCAGATAAACAAAGTTCCCGTCTACAACCCAATACAAGGTCCACCTATAGAACTGTGGTGAAACAAACAGATAACCAAAGCTGGAAATGTTCCAACTGTAATCATCTTCCATTTACTATGGGGGATATGGTTACTATGCCTCGCAGATATCTTGTGACCTTGGATGGTATGATTGCGATGCAGCAGACAGGACCTCAGCCATTTGCGAAGCTTGTGTAGTATTGCGAGGTGGGGATTTCATCAGAGTCTATTGCTCGAGTACATCAAGGCAAGTTAAGATCGAGAGTGATGCCATATTGGGAAGTTATCCCAAGTAATCATTCACTATTTGCGGAGTGATGGAAGGGAATACAGCGAGGCTGTTTTGGAGTCTGAGTGCATAGTTGTATCCTCCGAAGACTCGGCTGAGGAGGGGGGATCCTAGTCTTTGAACGTTGCTGCTGTGAGTAATGCTGATTTTCGGCTTTCCAGTACTTGTTCTGGCGATGGACTTTTGGCTGTGTCAAGCTCCCATTATGTAATGGTGCCATTCCTCAGAGCCTGACTTGATGGGTAGTAGTTCACTGTCTGTTACTGCGTAGTTGCATTTAGCAGGATTGAACTTTCTGGAAATAATATGCTACTAGATTCAACTGACCAGTAGAAACATTACTTTGCGAGAGTAGCCCACCAACAGCCCCTTGTGAAGAATATGCTTTTATCCAAAAGGGCCGTGAAGGGCATGGATGACACAGACTCAGAGGTGAAGTGAATTTCTCTTTTAAGAAGTCAAATGCTGTTTGGGTTTCAGCATCTTAAAGAAACTTAAACTCCTTCCTGAGCATTTTGCTGGTGGGTGCCACCGTGGTGAATCACTGGTCTATGAACCACCTGTAAAAGTTGGCGAACCCAAGGATGCCCTTAACATTTTGATGAGCCTTCCACTGCCGTTCTGCTTCTACTTCCTTGAGATCCATCTGAATGCCAAATGGAGTGATAATAAAACGCAAAAAATCAACTGTCATGGCATGGAAAAGGCATTTCTCCAATTTGAAACAGGCTTTGCCATAACTTCTGCAATACTGATTGTATTAAAGTTATATGTTCTGTAATAGACTTTGAGTAGATAAGAATGTCGTCTATATAGACCAATCCGAATCTATCAAGAGATTTGCCCAGGATTTTGTTGATAAAGTATTGGAAGGCAGCGGCGGCATTGCAGAGTCCGAAAGATATGACAAGGCATTCGTAGAGACCAAATTTGGTATGAAAAGCAGTCTTCCACTAGTCACCCTCTTGAACTCATACAAGATGATACGCCCATTCTTAAATCTAGTCTGCTATAGAATACTGCTTTAACTTGGTCCAGTAAGGTTGATATCAACTGCAGCAGGTACCTGGGTTTGACAGTCACACAATTGAGTGCTGTGTAATCAATGCATACACAGAGTTCACCTCCTTGCTTCAAAACGAAAAACAGGGTTGACGAGACTGGAGATCTGGAAAGCCAGATGAAGACAATCTCTTTCATCCCATCGAGGTAGTCATGGAAGTGCAGGTTGTCTCATTCAGTGAGAGCATATATACGACTGCACAGGAACTGTGCTCCAGGTTGTAATCAATCCGGCAGTTGAAAAACCAATGAGGAGGTAATGTCTAGGATTTTTCTTTATCAAAGACATCGGTAAATTCCTGCTATGGTTCAGGAATGTGTAAATGGTCCTTCTCCAAACTGCCTTGTGTTACCATAGGTACATTAAAGGATTCGAGATTGCAGTGTTCAAGGCAGTGGGGGGCAAAAGAAGGCTATAGTTCTTTGAACCCAGTTGATGGTTGGATTACGTTTCTGGAGCCAAGGAATTCCCAAAGGGATTTTAAATTGGTGAGCACAAATCGGGGAAAGCTGGGAATTTTCTTGTGAGTCTGAGAAATTACAATTGTCACTGAAACAGCCTGGGTGGCTACTAGCCCTGATAAGATTACAGTTACATTAATCATCCAAATGATTTCTGGTCGGATCTTGTTGACAATTGGGCTCCCTATAGCTGAATTCTTTTTATGTCCATTAAGTTACCTGTGGCCCCAGAATCTAACAGCAATTTCACGGGCGTGAAGTGTGAATTAGGCAGCCACAAAAAAGCAGCTGCTCCCTGGAAATAGGAGCACATAGAATCCTGGAAATTATTGGCTGAATAACGGGAGACCAAAGTTTCTTCTGTTCCTGGGGCATGGTCTCCTCAACTACCAGGCACTTGGGTTTCCCTCTTCCTCCTTGGTAAGTGTAACTGCTCTTGGTTTAATTTTGGATTTTACTGTGCAGTTCTTCAAAAAATGGCCAGTCTTTCCACATATAAGCATAGTTTCAGAGCACAACAGCTTTGTCCTATCTTTAGACAAAGGGTCATGAGACCCCAAATTTGCATGTGTTCGGATTCTTCCACAGGCTTCTTCTCAGGCCTTCTATCCCAAACTACCACCACCGGAGCATCTGACTTCACTCGACCCCCTTTGCGCTGCAAGAGACAGCAGTTCAATTTAACAGCAAGGTCTATTAAATCGTCACAACACTCCAGTGGGTTTACAACTTGAGCTAATACGTCCTTCAGGACATCTCTGAGACCTTTATAAAATAAAGAGGCTCTTTTCTGTTCTGGCCATGTGGATACCGCTACTAAGCGATTAAAGGAGATTAGGTAGGTTAAGAGATCTCTATTGCCTTACTTCAAAATAAGGAGTGCTGAATATATTGACTCCATGAAAGTATGATGGCTGAAGAGTTTCTACATCTCTGCCTTAAAGGCATGAATATTGTAAAGAAGCGGATTGTCTCTCTCGATAAAAGGAATTGACCAGGAGGGTACTGTTCCACCCAGGTAAGAGAGAATGAAGACCACCTTGGATTGGTTATCTAGAAAATATGCTTGTCTGCACATAAAGTGTAAATGAAGGTTGCGAATTTGGTTAGTTCTCCATAAAATCATTCCAGCATAACAAGTGGAGGGGTAACTACATGTATCATAGGTCCTGCAGCCCCTCCACTGTTTGCCTGTGAGGTTGGGTCAGTGGGATCAACATGTAGAAATGTAGCAGGTTTTAGCTGTGGTGGCGATTTCACTCGAGGCCACCTGACATCACCCTGTATTATGGGTGACTACTGGGTGCTGTAAACTGTCTAATCTATAGGTAAGATGTATTGTGTCCTCCTGAGTTTGCCATAAAGCCTGTCTCATGTCCCTGGTGTCACTTTGTAGTATGGCTAGAAGGTCTAATCGAGAGTGGCAGTCTGAGTCTCCATCACATTCAGACGAGATAGTTAGGAAGGCCTGTTATTATATCAGGTTTGATGAAGCACTGACCTTGTAAATGGCAATCTTGTGGGATCGCAATGCGGTCACCGAAACAAGATTTCAACTCCACATCTGGAATCTATGGACCCAATAAGGCAACTTGGGAATCAGTTAATTTACCGGCGGGAAAGGGTAATGGGATATGAGAGATGAATTGAAGTCTTCTTCCGTGACATGTCAAGCTGGCCTGTTCTGTTGTGCATTAACATCCTCTGCGTCAGTCAGTAGAGATGTTTGGGCATGAAGTAATTGGAACCTGTTGAGCTGTGTGGAATGAATTTACAATAGTAGTAGGAGCATGTGATTCTCTTTTCCTGCCCCCACTAGTATGTCCCACCTGATACGAGGGAATGACTAAACTTTACTTACCATTCTATTCCTCCCTATAAACCACTGTGTGTTGGTGACTGGACAGAGAATCCCTGAAACGAGAGAAAGAGTGAAGTCATTTAGAGTTCTTGGATGAGATAGCCCTTGTTCCCCACCACCCATTCTTCCTAATTTAGTAACTTGGATAGTTGTCAACACCTGAGAGGGTTGAGTTTAGAAGCCTCGAATTCTCAACATTCCTTTCACCTCATAATCCTAGGTGTCGCTGGGCGTTTCTGGTTCTTGTCACCTTAGGCACTTTTACAGCACCATGCGCAGATCCAAGTAGAACTTACCAGAACATACCAATCACAAAGCTTTCGGGAACTGTACAGTCAAGGAGTTTCAGAGTTGCAGATTTCAGAATTAGGAGGACACCAGGAATGAGAACAAATGAATGTCGCCGGAGAGTCTGAAGGCGCAAGAATCCACAGGGAGACCTGGGGAAGCCTCCAACCCCACCTACAGGTAAGTGTCTACTATATGGCAATGTATCAGATGGGCGTAGTCGTTTTATAGGCAGCCACACCCAACATCACTCTCAGTCTCATGAGATTTGTGACTCCCACGTGATCATGTGCATTAGAGAGCTGCACTATTCTTCACATCTTATGCTAGTTAAAGGGGCCGGAGGGGCACAAGATGTAATGTTGCCAATGCCCTTTTTAGCTCATCTGCACTACAGGAACACTGGTCGCTCCCTTCAAGTTGTGTGCGTTTCAGGCATGATGCGTACTTCTGGTGTTCCTGGGTTAATGATGTGGGTGCTGTGGGTATGGTGTGCGTACTTGGTGTAGCTGGGTAGTCGGGAATGTATGTGAGAGAAGTTGTGGACAAAATGGCTGCTGCAGTACAAATTTAAAGTAAGTCCACAACAAAAACAGTACACAAACGTCCATTTTGGATTCAAATAGAAATACACATATGTGAATATAATCATTTCACATGTATAGTTAATTAGCTATCAAAAAAGGCATATGTATTCAAAATAAAAATATGAAGTTATTATAAAATATATGAATTGTAACATGAAAGTGATTGTTACTTATTAGATAACCTCAATCACAGGGACTGTGCACATTTCTCACAAGACCGAGAAACATAATATTTACCAAACCTACATCTTAAATTGATAAAAAAATATTATAATGCTATATTTATCAATTTATAAATAATCTTGCTTTGTGTGTGAGCCATTCACATAGTCCATAATGGCCCTTTTTTTAACCTACGTGGATAGGGACTTTGGGTCTTATTTAGAATTTGGCAGGCAGGATGCTCTGTCAAAATAGTGGCTGATATACCATCCACTGAATTACAGGTTGCATACACTACAATGCATCTGCAATAAGGCATATGGGGTATCAGCCACACAACCGCCAAGCTCTAAATGAAGCCCTAAGGGACAAAAGTGATAAATATTCTATCTGCCGTACTACAAGTGGCATTGGCTTCAATTCGGTTGCAATATGGTGGATGGGACTTCTGTCATATTGGTGACATAGTACACTGTCTGGCAAACTCTAGAAAAGCCACAATGTTTAATACTGATGTATGTCACAACATACTAATTCTTGTGCATAATGTTTTTTTTTTCCTGATGGACAAACACATGGGTGGAGAACCAGTATTAATGTCTGAGTTATATCTGTTTAAACATTACTTATCTTCTTCCCTAATGTGTAGCTTGGTAGCTGGCCTGCCATGTCCACCAGATGTCATGACATCCCTCACCCTGGTGGACAAATGCCCACAATATTATATGTGCATCACACGCCGATGGGTATTTCACTGCTTCGTATGGAGCTGCGCCTATGGCATCTCCATTCACAGCAGTTATGTTTTCTTAAGTGCGCATCTTCTTTGAAGCAGACTCTTTTCAGAACTTTTTTATACGGAAGTAACAAACTTACAAATTAGCAGTTTTGTTTAGTTAATATAAAAAAAACTGGCAATATGACAAGGGATCTTTATCACTGTGTGTCAGAAATGAACTGAAAAATACGTTTTCTCTGTCCGTGTGAATCATGCTTAGGTTGTTAGACACGAGCCGAGAAAATTAGTTAGGGTTGCCCCATTCTGAATAGAGGGTAGTTAAACCTTTGTGTTTGCAAGGTGGTAGGAGCGTCGTTTTATGGTATTGCTTCTGCTATAGCTAGGAAAAAAATAAGCCCACATCACTTCTTGATGTTAACGAATGGCTAACTTTCAATATACATTTACAATTCATATTGGTCAAAAGTGTTACTGCTTCTAAGTCTAGATAGAAAAACATTTTCAGTATCCTCCAGCAAAACAACACAATTTGGAACTCCAGAAGGTATTGAGATGTAATGAATTAGGTATCAACTGTAACCGACTATCAGGATTTTTGTTCTAGCATCAGCCACATACTAAGTTATTTCTCTCTATGTTTAATTATATCTTGCTGATACTGCGCTCTGTCCTGCAGCTTGTCAGCCACGTGGTCATAGGCCACCTCCATCCAATATGCAGTGATATGGAGGTCCTTGAGCGCCACCCCTTTTTTCAGCTGAGAGGACCTTCGCAGTCAGCTTCCACCACTGGTGGAGGTTTTCAGATATTGGAGCTGTAACAATGAAGGACCCCCTGGTCGCACACACTTTCTGCGATGGTCCGCTAGATGTTCTTATTGCCGTGGGTGCTGACCTAAAAAGTGAGTGCAAAGCACAATAAAAAAAAATTAACTTGATTATGTATTCGAAATACGTGAGCATCTTAAATCAACAAAAGTCAAGTTATGAAAGATGTTGATTTTTTTTCCGATTTTTTTTTAAATATTTGACAAGCCACCCGGGTGAATGGCTGTCTACCTAATAAAAACACCTTCACATGCCTGCTGGCAATGAATGTGCCTTCAGAGGTTCCTCTGTGTAAATTGATCCTTTGAAGGTACTGATGATTCTGCCAGCTAGACGGACATCTCTAAATCTGGCAGACGGACATCCACCAGGGTGACATAAGGAAAGACCTCTGCCACCCTTGCAAAACGGCAGCCCATCCACCACATTTTACATAACCACCTTAAGTCCTTTTTAGGTTTTGATGGATGAGACAAAGTAATGCACTGGAAATCCGTTGGACAGACAGTCACCACATTCCGAATGCGTATATTCCTGTCTGCCAGTGTCTTTATGAGGGCCTTATTGAACATGGTGCATGTCTAGAAAAATGACCTTCCTGTTAAATGACCAATCATGATAGACAATCCTCTTTAACCACGTTTTATTTTGGAAAGCAGTGTAAGATTGTAATTTAATGGGCAACATACTGTGCCAAATCATTAGCGATCATGACTATGCTAGCTAGGAGAACGGAGCATACTTTTTCAAGTGTTTTAAAAGGATTCAACATATGCAATTATTATAAATAAATTGATCAAAAGTACTTCCTCTTTTTAAAGGTATACAAAAGTATCATTAAAACATGTAAAAACACAAACCTTACCTAAAAAATGAAAAAAAAAAAAAAAAAAATTATTATTACATGTTTATCATTATTATTAGTATTAAAATGATTGTCACGGTGCATTGGCTTGGCAACATGGCTGGTAGCACTCACTAATCCAGAGCTGTTGACGCCCCAACAGAATCCTGCCAAACCATGCGCAACTTAGTGGGAAAAAGAGCATTGGTGACTTCCCAGCATTACAGGATGTGCTACCGACCGATATCTGGATTGACGATTCCCAGTATATTGATTGCAAGGTCTGACTTTTGTGAACTGGGCTTGCCCCTCATCTGGTCCTAACATAGATGCCGGAGCGCCGCAAGGACACAGCGGAAATTACCCAACACCCCACCGCTCATATCTCGGCCTAGGGATAACCAATAAGATATGATCCTCAATTTGTGGGAACTGATGAACATACATTGGTGTCGAAGTCCTGAAGGGTCTACTGCCCCGCTGCTCCAGGAAAGCGCGTACTGGCACTGAAAAGCCAAGCCCCTTTGATCTAGAAGTTTAGATGGACAGAGCTTGGAGCCCTGCTGTGCTACCTGAACAGGAAATATGCATCAGGGTACTGGGTGTTCCCCTAATATCAACTGTGAGCAGTGCCACAAACAAGCCACACAGCGAGTTAAAATCATGTGACCAATGCAAAGGGAATACAAGTGATTGGAGGTGGGTGGTTGAAGTGGTGGGGGAGCGCATGGATCCCTTGCATTGTCATCCCTCCCAATTCCACAAGGAGACAGCCATTTACTGATGTTCCTAAGGGGTGAACTGCCTGCCCACTTTGGGTATACAAAGTAGGGAATAGCAGGGAGGAATCCAGAAGGGTTTATTTAAGACTTTAGAAGGGAAATTTAAGCAGGTAGCTCCACACCAGCACACAACATTAACATCACTATCCCGATAAACTGGGGACCTCTGCATGAAACCTATCAGAGGCAGTTTGGGAAAATTGCCCCTGTCTGTAGCAGCTCTATTCCTTAACAATTAGACAATCCCAGAACGTGCTGTTGGATGTGGCACATAATCCCCTTGTCATCTAACACAAGAGCAAAACTAAAACTGCTGAAAGCCATGTCTTCCCTGGAACGGAAACAAGCATACTGGGACCGGTTTCGGTGATGTAATATGGGAGGTAATTAGCAGTGGATGGTGAGATTTATTATTACAATATGGTTTGAGTTACAGCTACTTGAGATAACTATGACTGCTGCCTAACCATTCCATCTGCTGTGGGTGGGGGTTGCGCGCAAGGCCTGGGTGCCGGTTTAAGTAAGGCAGACCTACTGACTTTGTTAAAGGAACAGAACACCAAAATATAAAAAGTGGGCCTACTGGCTTCAGAAAGGGTTAAGGATATCACTATATATAACACACATGTGTTTTCTTAGTTAAAAATTACCAATAATTACAATTAAATGTATATTTCAACAGTTCACACAGTCCAATATTCAATTAAAGTGATTGTCTTAAAAAAATGGAATAAAGTTTAATAAAAAATAAAAAAACACCAACATGGTTTTGCGTCTTTTTTAATATTGTTCAAGTTGCAACGTTCACCCATGCAAGGGGTCTGCACTCCAACTGAAGAGCACAAGCTCCAACTAGGAGCGCTTTTAAAAGCTATGGTAAGCTCTCCTGAGATCATAGATTTAGTGCCTGATTTAGATCTTGGCGAATTGGGTTTCGTCGTATTTTTTTGGTAGTCTTCCCGTCCCCCGACTTGGCGGTCCACCCGTCCTATTTAAATGTTGCCTATTGCATAGATGAAAGACAGCCACGATCCTGCTGTTACCACCAGGAAATGTCGACTGCATTGAGGGCAGGATAGGCAAAACTGGCTGTTGGAGGGAGGACCGCCAGTTTCACCGCCAGGCGAACAACGATGTGTCTTCCCACCAACGCAACTGTGGTGGGGAAAGCTCAACACCTGAGTTGGCGGAATGGAATGCATATAAGGCATAAACTCACCTTTACTCACCTTCCCACTTTCTGTACCACCATGGACCCGATCCTACTTGCTAATGCAGGCTGACCAAGTTGCAAATTAACATTGTTGTCGCCGGAACTGAAGGTAACCTCCCCCATTATCTGTTACCTTTTTCACTTGGGTGTTCATATATGCTCAGGACTTGTGCAGTATTAAATTATTCACCCAAGCAATAGCATACCAATGTGCAATGCGTATGTCTCTAATGCTGATGTTTAAGACATTTCAAGTAACTCACCTGTATAAACACATTGAGTTCATAAATGTGGTGTCCGCTGCATTCCAAAAAAAGGACATGTGTACAAAAAAAGATATCAAGTCAAATATGAAAAATTCACCATACAGGTGGGTGTAAATAAAGTTCTAAATTGTCACAATAAAAACATATGCATCAGACATCATTGGGATAAGTACAATGCAACCTTGTGTAGAGATTGTACTAGACTAGCTGTAACCCTCACCTCACAGATTACCTGGAAAAATCAATGGCAGTCCCACATTTGAAGCACTCTACATTTTCATCCATGTAACATTTCTCCTTGTGTAGTACACGTCCTGTATTGTATACAGTTTCAATGTTCACCTAATATTACACAGTGCAATGCAAATGTGTACATACTTATCAGTAATCAAGGTGAAACCAACACACCTGTAGTAAAATATCCTTAAATAATGTCTCAACATCTATTTGTTGGTGTATGTATCCACTACTATGTTGAATGGCTGCACCTAAATTTAAATGGCCATCACATACCATGTGAACCAGTGTATGCATCTAAAAAGTATGTAGTAGTTCCTGCCATCATGGTATAGAAAATATGTGCTACGCATTTTACATTGAAACATTGCTAGGAATTAAACAGCTGCTATGGAAAATTAATGCCAGAACAAATTTGGTCAAATCAAAAGTATGTATTAATGCCACAAATTGAGATACAGCTCTCAAAATAAGAATACAGGCAAATGGCAGTTCATAAGTCCAAACTTCACCACTGTTGTGCAGTGGCACAAACCTTGCCTCTAAATACACTGCCAAAGGGAATCTCCTCCAGAAGGGGCACCAAGTGGGCAGACCAGACATCTCCAAGACTTACATGGGCTGTGTGGAGGTGGAAGGGGTGCCCTTGGGTTTGGGAGGGGGTACGTTTTTTGGAGGGGTGGTCTTGCTTTTGGGATGAAGGTACCTTGGAGGGTAGTAGGGGTGGTCCTGTATTTTGAGGGGTAGGTTGGGATGTGGAAGGGATGGGTTGGGGGTGGATGGGGTATGTGTGCGTTTGTGGGAGTTAGGTGTGGGTGTGACAGGGCTCAGGGCAAGGGCAAATAGAAGACTGTCATAGAAAAAATGGGTAGAATGGTCGGGAGTTGGGGTTGGGAGGTAGAGGGAATGGAAGTGTCTGTTGTGCATGTGTCTGTTGAGGATGCAAGTGTCTGTGGGTATGGTGTATGTAGTGAACGTTTGGTGTGTCTTGCTTTGCTTGTGTGTGTTGTACGGTGAGTGTGGGTGTTTCTGTTTTGTGGGTGTATGTGCTGTGGAGGTGCTGGGTGTGGTTGTGGTAAATGTTGCTGTGGTAGTGAGTGCTATGTCTGGGGCAGTGCCTGAGGTGGTGGATGTGTCTGTGGTGGGAATGCTGTGTGTGGGGCTGTGATTGTGGTGGTGGATGTGTCTCTGGTGGTGGGTGCAGTATCTGGGGTGTACTGGTGGATGTGTCTGTGGTGGCAGGAGCAATGTCTGTGGTTGTGCTGGGGGTGGTGGATGTGTCTGTGGTGGTGGGTGATGTGTCTGGGTGTGTGCTGGTGGATGTGTCTGTAGTTGTTGGTGTAGTGTCTGTGGTTGTGCTGGGATTGGGGTGGAGGTGGTGTCTGTCTTTTTGGATTGTATGCCTGTGTTTTTTGTGTTGTTTGTGTGTGGGTGTGCTGCTTGTGTTTGTGTGGGTGGCAATGTGTGTGCAACGGTGTGGGACAAGTCTTGGAATAGGGAATTTAGATGGGGATGTGGCAGGAGCGGGGGCGTAAGGTTGGGATGGTTGGGAGGCTGCATTCAGTGAAGAGGCTATACCTTGAAAAGGCCTCTGTAGACCATACATAGCACTATGAATGCCTTCCAGGTACACTCTCATTTATTGCAATTGGCAGCTAAACCCCTGGATGGGATACAGAGATATTCTGTAGGGGGTGCGGTGCCAGGAGCGAAGGAGACGCCTCACCTTGTAGGAGTGCGGGATTGGCTAACTTGGGGGGGATCAAGAGGGAAGGTGGAGATAGTACTGTGGGTGACAGACAAATATGTAGGTGTAACAGATGCAGTGAGGTCCACCCCCACTAGGGAGTACTCGCTGGAGGAGGTCTCTGAAGAAGATGTAGAGTCACTGGTGGCCTCCATTGCACTCCCCTCATGCTCCGGGCAACTGGGTCTCCATGGTTTCGGTGGTGTCAGCACCTGAACAACTGTGGCCAGCTGCTTCCCCACCAATGTTGGCCCCTTCTCATTCGCCTCAGATGATTCAGAAATGACATATAAAATAGTTTTATTGAATCTGTATAAATAGTACTGATCAGGACCTTTGATCACAAAACTGTAAAAGTTTTCAGATTTTACCTTTTTCAAGGCTCTCAAACTTTGCTTTAACATTAGCATAAGCTCATGCATATACGCAACATTATCAGAAAACATTTGGTCAGTTATGCCATTCCTCATGATAGCGCCTATATCATGTATGATCATTTCTCTTATTCATCATTACATATCTCCAGGTAGTGTTCCACACCTCTGAATTTTTGGCCTTTGTAGTTTAGAATAGTGAAGTGATGTCACCAAAAAGGATATCAAGCAAAAATATCTTTGTACAGTGTGTTCCCAAGGCCCTAAAATCTGCATACTGTTCATTCTCAAAATGTTTAATATAAATAAATGTGTGTTAACAAATACTGCAATGTTGTACCAATATTAGCATAAACTGAAAGTAGGTTACCTTAGTTTGGGCATTTCACAATGATAACATTTACTCCAAGTCACTAAATTATGTCAACTGACAAGAATTATACTTTAATTCTGTACTGAAGTAGCTTAGCAAAGTATCAGATACTCTGTAGATACCTAGGCTGTTGAAGACAGTCAGAAACAAAGATTTGGGGGAATTGACAAATTACATTTACAACATAAGTAAATATGTAGCCCTTTAAACATTTCTAATACACTTCAGTACACAGCAAAAACATTTCCACATTTCACTCCTAAGTTTGTTGTGTCATTGTGAAATTGTTTCACTAAATATACTACCTTTCACTGTAATGCAGTAGTTTTTACATACACTAATTCCTATATAATACTTGCATCAAAAACTCACATATAAATCACAATTTGCAACATATTACACCTTGATGCATTTCAGCAGATGCCTAATGAGTCATGAGTTTGGCCTGATTTTGAGTTTACCTGATGGGATACCCCTAGATATATGTCAAGGAACTTTCCATCTTGCAAAATCCCTTTAAGTTTGCCATTTATCTCAATCATTGCTTCATCATCTGGACATGACAAAGGACATTGAGAAATGCTTTAGGGTATGTGTTTACTTTGTCACCAATGTGTACACGTTCCTGTCTGTGTTTCCACAAAAATTGTATGCCTATCACAAAGACTGGCTTACACACACATATTTGTGAAGTAGTGAAACATCATGCCACTCTGTCACTTTTAACATGTATGAAACAGTATTTTTGATGCAAAACACAATGTGGATATGTTTTGATTCCGAAATGTAGCCAATTCGTTTTGGATCACATGCTCACTCTTGTTTGTGGAGGATCCAAACTTAACAATGTGACGTTTGGTACATCCTCTGTACCATAAGTGCCTAGAATGCTATGTTATGTGTAATAGGGCTACCAGTACCAATAGTGAAGGAGCATCACACCTGGCACAATAAACACTATTGGCTTGTTTGGGAGAACTGTCCCTCATGACATCAAACAACATTATGTATATGTGGAGTTTAGGCAGCCATGTATTTGATCAGAATGGTCCAGTTGGGATCCTTTCGAACATATCGATAGACAAAACACATCATCATACACATTGTGCAAAACTTACAACTTAAAGAACTCTTCTTGTGTGTTGTAGAGGCTCACCCTTAATGTTGATGTGAAAAATCCTGGCTGTAAAAAGAAAATTAGTCATTTAACATGTGAAACTATTAAAAGAACTTGCCCCCTTTTTCTGCTGTTGGGCTCTCAACTGCCCATCAAGCTCAGATAGGCCATCACAAGAATGCAGGCCATTAGGGGGTTCAGGGTGTGGCACACACGCCTCCCACGTTAGGAGGAATGGCCGAGCTGGACTTTAGCTGGCTTTTGAATCCAGCATTGTAGGTCCTTCCACCTTTTCTGGCAGTGGACACTGCGTTGCTTGAAGACCCCGAGGGTCAGCACCTTCCTGGAGATGGCCTTCCAGATGTCCCGCTTCTGATGGGCATTGACCTGTATGGAAACAATCATAGAAAAAATAATAGTTTTATGATTTTGTGTTTGCCTGTATTGATGTTACACAATTTTGCAACATCTACACTAGCATAACCCATAGGTTATCTTACAACATGTGTATTGTCACATGCTGACCAAAACCAATATCTTCAAACATCCTTTGGTATGACCTGTTGCCTATCTGCAACGCATGTCATGGTCTGCACTCATCAATTCAGGCCTGTGATATCATCTAGCCCAGGGGGCTCCCACATATTCTGTTATGTGACCTACTTCTTATCAGTGAAATCGATTGTGAGCTACTGAAGGCTAAACATAAATATTTATGGCACAGTAAATACTGACCACTGGTAATAAAGGAGCTTACAGTTTGAACATGACACACAGTTAGAAATGGGAGTCCAATGAAATAAAGTGCCAACTCAAGTAGTTAGGTAACTCTCCATTTTAACTGTCGTCAATGTAAAAGCATCCTGGGCAAATTTTTAAGCACTTCTCAAATTTTGTCTTGGCAAGGATGTATGTTTATGACAGATGCATCTCAGGCCTTTAGTTGTTGGTCCCTATGACTCAGCCTCGGCCTGGCCCATTATTCTGACTGAGCACTGCTCAATGTCAGGCCTTGGTATCCACAACCATGATGACCATGATGTAACATCAACACAGGCTTCCCGTAACTTTCCACTGCAAAGAGGAACTTGTACCTATCTAATAAATGACCTCAAGTTTGTGTGCCACTCTGAAGGGGTCTGAGAGCTACTGGTAGTTCTAATACAACTGTTTGGAGAGGCCAGATAAAGGCTGAGTGAGTTGTTGGACAATACACACAGCTAACATTTTGTTTGTACAGAAAACATGGTAACGTGCTTAGAACTCTCCACTATCATTTTGCTCTGTAGGGAACAATATATATGATAGTTCACATCATTAACTACACTTCACTCAGGGAACTGAAAGGGATATTGTAGCCTGCGTTAATGGAAAAAAATGTTAGACAGATTCCCATATACATTTCAGACATATATGTTTCTCTGGTGAGCCAAAGAGCTGGCCATAAAGAGAGAGGACCTCCTGTGCCAGCAAATCCAGCTGCTCTGTCAAGACAGCAGGGGCCCTCTCACATGCTCGTCCCAGCACGGTTGCCCCCAGAGGCAAAAAAAAAAAGCAGAAGTGAGGGAGATCTTGATGGCAGCAGTGTTTCGAGGAAAGTGAGATTTTTGTCCAACCCCAGCGTACATGTATGTGACATACACGATCATCAGCATAGACGGACACCGCCATTGGTCTTCTTACGTTACATTTAACAATGTTGGCCTGTGGCTGTGTCTGTTGTGGAGTTCATTACCCACTACGCAATCAACAACTGCCGCGCCTGTCTGATTACAAATGTCCTATCAGCGAGGTCAGGCAGCCGCCATTTCAGAAGTTCAAAATAGTGCATTTGTAACTGCATCACCGCAACTCAAAATGGGGGCTAGTTTGTTCACAAATACACACTTTAATGGATACTCATTGTTTTGAAAAAAACAATTATATGTAGTATGTTAGTGTGCTGAAAAGTGATATAAGCGCGGTGTTGTTTACATCTCCATTTACTATATTTTTTTTAAACAAATGTGTAAAAAGCACTTCTAAAATGTATTATTTACATATTTTTGAAATTGTTCAATTATGTTAGGCTATAAATATAATTTGTGAAGAATAAAGGACAAAAAGCAAAAGTTGCATTAAAATATATAGTTAAATCATATATATTTTGTAAGAGTAAATGACTTCCCTGGTAATTAACAATTATGTTGCTGTTGAAAATGTAATAAAAGATAAAATGTTTATCCACTGCAGACATATGAACCCTGGGAGAGTGCAGAGAAAATTTGAAAATGTGGTCCTCCTTAGTGAGTGTTTTGAATAACACAAAAGACTCCAATTTGGATTCTGTTGATTTTAGAGAAATTACAGTTGTCTTGTCTTATCTTAAGAACGATTTTTATTGGTTACATCCTTGTTAATCCAGAATATTGTTTTATACTGTAAACGATGCAACAACCGACACATGTTTCGCCCTAGGTGGTCAGTGGGACCAGGGCTTTCTCAAGGCTTCTTAATAAGTCAGTAGATCAAAAACAAATTTCTTTAGACGTATTAGATAATGCATCAGCCATCAAACAAGCATATTAAATGCTGAAATTTCTATTTACTGGTGGAGAAAACTATACCGGGTCAATCCCTCATCACGAACGTCGCGGCAATCTAGCCCTGCTAATGGCTGTGTTGTGTTAGTGGTTTTTGGAAATAGTTTTTCTTTAAAGATTTGTGTTTTTTGAGGAGGCGAAGTTTCACACACACTTGAGGGATCATTTATAGGCCCTTTTAGTATTTAATGTTTAATGAAAAACATTATTTTACAATTCCCCTTGAGGAGATTTTGTTCACCCGACCGAACTGTTTGTAGCTCATAACTGCATACCTAGGTTCTGAGGGACACAGAGTAACCCCATTACATTTAATGGTCAAATAAATTAACAGCAAGGAAATAAATGAAATAAAATAAAGGAACAAGAAACAAGGAGAAGCAAAAAAAAACCTCACCTGACTGACAAACATTTTGGTTGTAAATGTTGTGGTAGAGCTGGAATGGCAATGTCTCATGGTCTGAAATGGGGTGTGTTTTATAGTGTGGTATGAAGGTGTTTCCATTTGGCCAATGGTGTTTTTCTGCTAGCATCCATCCAATGGTCACAATAATGGTGCATTGTTAAGCGCATACCACGACGTACCCCCTCCGTCAGGAAGCCACGGCTAGAAGACCACCAGCACAACTGTGAAATCTAAATCTGCTCAACAGGAGCACGCCGCCCTGAAGGCGACGGAGTACTATTCGCCAGCATTGAAGTCCTTCATGTCGGGGGAGATGAGTTGCGACCGTGGTGAGAAACACTCCATCGAAGTGTACGGTGAGTCTGCCTGCATGCATCTAAATACGGTGGGCAAAAGACCGTCGACTTGGCAGAGTACATGGGACCGTCGCTAAGGGGAGATGGCGGTAAGACCGTCAAGTTCTAAATCAGATCCTAAATGATCCAGGGGACTTATTGCTTTTTTTTTATATTGCTGGGGGGTTGCTTCACTCCCAGCAGCACCCCAAAAATATTTGGTGGATCCCCTGCCTCTCCTAGGGACATCACCAAGCTCCAAACAAAAATTTTAAAGGGTCCTCGGGGGGCATTATTGGGCACCATTTCAAGAAGCATTGAATAAATAAAGTAATTCATTATTCTTTTCTTTTTTTGGGATGTCCCGTTGCCCACTCGGGACACTCATATCCTTATTTTTTGCTGGGGGACGTGTAGAGCTCCAGGGCTCCCGGGGCACCTCTGCCCCCCCCCGCCAGCACCTATCCTGGGTTCTGGCAGGAATTGCCAATTCTTACTTTTTTTTTACCTTTACATTTGTGAGGAGGGGTCGTGCGCCCCCCCTCCCCAAACTTTTGCAGGCCCATCGAGAACCCATCACCCGGGCCGTATTCTTTTTTTAAGGGGATGGGGGTGCAGCCCTTCTCTCCGAGCCTTTACAGAAATACAAAAACAAATAAATTAAAGTGTAATGTGAGACTTTTTTGCTAACAGGGTTCTCAATTTGCAATGATGATTTTCAAACAATGGAGAGGATTAATTTCAAGATACTTACATCAAGGACGAGCCTGCAAGGGTTTGCTTGTTAGGAGTGATTCATGTTCTAGGAGCAGCACTGTCATGTGAAAGTGTTTTTATTTTTCTAGCACTTAAAATTAAATGCTGTGTTTAACTTGTTTTATTTGTTTAGGGATGCTCCAAATCCTGTGAATTAATTTAGCACTTTGAATAATGAGAAATCATCCTCACTTACTTACAACTCTTTTCAGTGAATTACAAGCTTTGAAACTACAAGCAAACATTCCATAAGAAGAATTAACAATGAAGTGTGTGTGAGGGTGTGTGGTGTGTGTGTGTGGGGGGTATGTGTATGTTACCTACTGGTGATCGGCAACAGCAATGCTGTGATCGGCTGACCACAACCTGATACAAAAGTTGCGGCTGCCATTTTGTTAATCGGGACACGGTTTCCTGTGGGGGAAAACAAGGTAGAAATAGGATACAAGGAGTCAGGATAGAGGTATCCTGCCCTCATAGGACTGATGGAGGGGTCTGTAAGGGACCCCTCATTGGGAAAAAATTGCTACCTCAAGTAACTATAACTCGTGCCCTAAGGTAACTGTAACTCACTCCTTCGTCATGCACTACTAATTACCTCAAACATTACATCACTCATGTCATCTTCTTTCACATCATTGATAACATCACTGCAACATTTGCAGTGACATTATTGATTAGAAAACTGTGCACAGCGGAGGTCTGAGTAATAGTTGCTTGAGATAACTATAACTGCTGAACTTCTGTGTTTTTGTGTGTAAAATCTGAGCCTAACTATAACATTCCTGTAACCTTTGTATATTTCAGTGAATTTCTAAGTCTTTTTTAATTCTATTTCCTGACTAGTCTATATATATATATATATATATATATATATATATATATATATATATATATATATATATATATATATATATATGTCCAGGCTCTCGGTACACAACAGATACCCGCACTCACGGGAACAGTGTTCTGAATATTTTATTTTCAGAACTTCACAGCTTATCCACTAGCATTAAATCTCTATGTACCAGATATCTGTTCCGTTATATGTATATATATTTCTTTTGTCCTAAATAATGCATTAAGTCAGTGGCAGCATAAGAAAATACCCATTCAGGGTTCAATTATAAGTTTAAATTCATTAATTATTACGAATGCCCATGCAGGGCATGATTGTTCAATGCACGTATTCAAATGTAAAACAACTTGCATGTTTAGTAATGGCTGCCATTGTGGGACTGAAGCAAGTCCTCTGTTGTTGTTTATGAGACAAGGCATGTATTTATGTTCACTGAAAGTCGACGCCGGTTGCAATTGACAAAGGCGGTAGCCGAAACGCGTTTTGCTGTGAAGTTCTGAAAATAAAATATTCAGAACACTGTTCCCGTGAGTGCTGGAATCTGTTGTGTACCGAGAGCCTGGACTGTATGCGGTGTCCGTCACCGCGTTGGAAGCACCCGGTCACGAGTGAAGGGATCAAGACGGAAAGCTGAGCTGGATATATATATATATATATATATATATATATATATATATATATATATATATATATATATATATATATATATATATATATATATATATATATATATATATAGATATATATATATCCCCCTCCAATCTGAAACTAGGAAGTGGGCCTCAATCAGATCGCGACCAGTTGTGGGTTTCCAGGATGTTCACCATGATAATAAATCATCTGTATCACCATGGAATGTGCTGACAGTAATGAGTCATACTAGAGTCACTGCATTGCTATTTATTTCAAGAAAGAGCTGTGCAGATGGATGAGACAAGATTTGATGCAGAAACACTGTTCCCGTGAGTGCTGGTATCTGTTGTGTACCGAGAGCCTGGACTGTATGCGGTGTCCGTCACCGCGTTGGAAGCACCCGGTCGCGAGTGAAGGGATCAAGACGGAAAGCTGAGCTGGATATATATATATATATATATATATATATATATATATATATATATATATATATATATATATATATATATATATATGTATATCCCTCCAATCTGAAACTAGGAAGTGGGCCTCAATCAGATCGCGACCAGTTGTGGGTTTCCAGGATGTTCACCATGATAATAAATCATCTGTATCACCATGGAATGTGCTGACAGTAATGAGTCATACTAGAGTCACTGCATTGCTATTTATTTCACGAAAGAGCTGTGCAGATGGATGAGACAAGATTTGATGCAGAAAGGATCTTGATCACATGATCATGTTTTGTTTAAAGTCTATTTATAGCTGTTTCCTTTGTGATCATAATAGAAATAGGCTGTTTATCCCTGTGAACTAATAATGTACATAGATAAAACATTTTCACAGTACATTACAAAACTAACAAGGTCTCCATTTGATTACAACAATGCATCCTTTACAAAATGTCAATAAATCAGCATAGTGGTAAAAATCTATTTTTTCTTCACTGAAATGTAAACATAAGCATAGGACTATTTCATCACGTGTAAAGTAAGTAACAGCAACACATATAAAGGAAACCACAACTCAAATTGGACAATCATGATAACAGCTTCAAATAGCAATCATCAGATATAGTTTGATTTTATCAGATTATTTCGAATATGTCTCTTCACCCCGCATACTATTACCCCGCATGCTGTCACAACACGGTCGTAACAATGACTGCGTTGTGACAAAGCATACCATTACCCCGCAAGTCGTTACAACGACTTGCGGAGAGGGGGCGCTGGATGTTGGAATAGTAACATTTACTATTCCAACTACAGTCTGTGCAGACCATAGGGTAGGTGTTGGATTTTAAATCCAACACCTTCTCCCCCCTCCGCAAGTCGTTGTAACGACTTGCGGGGTAATGGTATGCATTGTCACAACGCGGTCGTTGTTATGACCGCGTTGGGACAGCGTGCAGGGTTGCAAATGCGGGGTGAAGGTCGTTCACCGAGTATTTCAAATCAATTATACATTTAGAATAGTGGCCCAACTAGTTCATTATTACTGAGTCATGAACATAACCAAAGGAATACCTTGTCACTTGTAGAATTGAACCACCAAGACACATAATGTGATACAGTAATATCATATGACATTGGTTGTAGATAATCAAGGCTATCGTAGACATTGGCTTGCCAATCTGATAAGTGTTTTTCTGTTGTCTTGTTAATCTAATTTGTTTTCATAAGATGAAACGTGGGCGTTCTTGCTTCAGGGCAACTTTTGGATGTATGCATATATATATATATATATATTCACTGAAAAAACCATAGGTTTCAGGGACGTTATAGTTAGTTGCATATATCACTCGTACAAAACCATAGAAATTCGGCCAGTTTAGTTACTTGAGCTAACTATAACTCACACCCCTGTAATGGACTGCTGATGACGTCACATATTACATCATTCATGACATGGTCAGTGACATTACTGATGAGATCACTGATGACATCTCAAATGACATCACTGATGACATCACTGATGAAATCATCCATTGACTGTGTGTTTCTGTAAAGTTTAAATATGTTTTATAAATATATTGGCCAAGGTATATATGAGTGGGTGTATAAGTGTGTGGATGGAGGATTTAGTAGGTGCGTGACTGACTGTATAAGTGAGTGATTAAATGTGTCTTACTGAATTCATGGGTTAGTGACTAAACTGTGTGAATGTCTGTATCAGTCTGTCTATTGCTGTGTAGGCTGCTGCATTGGTAGATGAGTGGCTACATGAGTGTCTATATGGGTTATTGATTGGTTGCCTGAGTCTTTGTATGGGTGCCTGAGTGTGTGTGTGGGTGGGTGGGAGGTGTGTTTCTTTGTGCATAGATGTGCGAGTTCTTTATTCACTGGGTGTATGGGTTTAAGACCACATGTGGAAACAGCTGTATGGGTGGGTGAGTGTGTGAATGGGTGTGTTGGTGAGTGAATGGATATCTCAGTACTACATGTTCAAGTAACTACATATGTAAAACGCAGTGCATGAGTGAGTTGGAGTATATAAATGACTATACGTGAGAGGCAGTGCTTGAGAGAGTGCTGTATGGATGAGTGTGTACTTGTATCAGTGATTGTATAAGAGAACAAGTATATGTTAGTATCATATAGACTTCTGCCCACTATGGATTGCACCACTCAATATAAATCTCAAAAGCAATAAATTGGTAAATGTCCATCCAATGGTTGTCTGATTCCAAATTTTCTTTATTCTTCTTTAGTTATGCAAAAACATCGGGCAGCCAACGCGTTTCGTTCTTTTAAAAAGTACTTCGTCAGGGCGATTCTTCTAAAGATGGTTGTATGCTAATGGTGGAACTCGTGTCCAAATGTGATGCAATTGCGAATTTTCTCCTCGTACTCCTTGTGTTTCAAAACACCTCTAGCATCCTTACCGGTAATTATGCCTATAGCTTCAACATTATTTCAAGTGTTCCAATGGTCTTGTGACTTCTTCCTAGTAAATGGCTACTGTGCCCATATCGTGGCTTATAGAGAGAGCAACAATGTAACTTATTCGGTGCTCAAAGGGCACACCGTGAGAGCTAGTAGCTCGCATATCAGTTGTACTGAGGCAGGGCAGGCATGATGCCTTGAGAGAGGTGCGCCACACACAAGTATTTGTGAGTGTAGTGTTGGACTGTTCCCTTGTTGGTTTTGTGAAGTTTATATGCTAGTATCACTATGAATAAGTGAGGTTGTGTGTGTATAACTGTATAGTTGAGTAAATAGAAGTGTGATTGATTCTTTGCATGACTGACTAGATGTGTGAGTAACTCTGGATGAGTGGCGGTGTGTGAGTGTTTATATAGGTGTATGAGTGCCTATAATAGTAATGTATTGATGAGTCACTGCATGTATGAGTGACTGTATGGGTGAATGAGTGGATGTGTGTGTAGACCTAGGAATCAGTGCGTGCGCACGTAGTAACTGGTATTGGTGTCTTTATTGTTTCAAAAATGCTAGTCTGTATTTTAGAGTGGGTGTATCAAAGGTTTTATTAAGGTATGAGGAGGTGCATCAGATTTTCACGTGGATGATGTCATCAGCGATGTCATCAGTGATGTCACCGACCATGTCATGAATGATGTAATATGTGATGTCATCAGCAGTGCATTGCGGGGGCGTGAGTTATAGTTAGCTCAACTAACTATAATGGCCGAATTTCTATGGTTTTGTATGAGTTAAATGTGCAACTAACTATAACGTCCCTGAAACCTATGGTTTTTTCAGTAAATTTCTAAGGTTTTTTAAATGCTAATTTGTACCTATAACATCCCTGCAACCCATTGTTTTTTCAGTGAATTTCAAAGGTTTTAAAATGATAATTTGTAACTATAATTTCCCTGAAACCTATGGTTTTTTAGTGAATTTCAAAGGTTTTTAAATTCTAATTTCTACTTATAATGTTCATTAAACCTATGGTTTTTTACTTGATTTTAAATTATCATTCCATTCTCAACCTGGTGAAAACAGTCGATATCGCCAGTTTGCCAGCAATAGCTTCCGCAAAAAAAAATCGCCACAAATGAGAGCAGCAACTAACGCTAATAATATTAATGAAACAGGCGATAAGCTGCGTTAGCAGTAGGAATGTAACATCTGCCTTTTACTGGTGTAAAGTAGGACGACTACCTACAGTGTGAAAAGGAGCCCAGCCCAGAATCACATCTGAAGACCAACTCATGTCATAGAGCTACTGATCATGCACCTCCCACACCCAAGAAGGCCACAAAACCCACTGCCACCACTATCAGGACCTCCCCCTGGACCACTCCCCCCCCCCTACTACCACTGAGGCAGCACACAACAGGACAGCGAACCTTTCAAAAACGGCATGGTCCTTCAGCCACATAATAGCTGAATGTTGCGAGATGTGGCAACCAAACATGTGTGAAGGACGCAAGTCACACACCAATAATAATGCACAATACCAAGTGTAGCAGTGATGTGCTGGACAGACCTCACTATGCAGAGCACAAACCTCTCCATGTGTACATATACTGCTGGTGCTCAGAGTGTTGTGGACAGTGGACGCAACCATGTTACCTCAGGCAGTGGGGAATATCTCGGTCATGTACCTGTGTCGTCATCCCCTGTAAGCGGAAGCGCAGTGGGCTGGTCCAACGTACGCCACTCCAGCGTAGATGTGTGAATAAATTGGCCGGGGCTCTGGCCGTGGTTCACTTGTGTGAAGGTCAACGCGTCTGCCAGAGTGACGGCCCTCACCCTGTCACGTGGCTTCCGCCATGACTGCGGGCCTCCTCGACACAGGCCCGCTGCGAACACAGCGGAACAGCACCGCAGAGTTACGTCTGTACACACTACTGCCTTCGATCTACACTGCGGACAGCAGGACTCACAATTCAGATGGAGTCGCGATTGCAGATGACTCAGTCCAGAAGGCAAGACACATTGCTCCCAGTGTCGCCCGCCCGCAAAACGCATCATCGCAGGCTGCGTTCACGCTGAGCACTAGAGGTACCACTAACTCAGTGCACCACAAGTCAATGCCATGTGGCCTTATTAAGGCAGAAATCATTAGACACAAGATATTGCTACTAGTGCGGCACGCCCGGACCACGCATCATTGCAGGGTGTGCACACGCTGAGTGCTTCAGGTATTACCTACACTGCAGTCAGCAGAGCTCACAATTTGCATTGAGACATGATTTATTAATTACAAACAGAATTGTACTCTATGTCCTCGGATTTTGTCAAGAGGAAGTGACAAAAAGCATTCCTCGATGTCTGTGCTGAATACTGCCTTCCATCTACATTGCGGACTGCAGGGTTCACAATTCAGATCGAGTCGCAATTGCAGATGACGCAATCCAGTAGGCAAGAGATATTGCTCCCAGTGCGGCTCACCCGTACCACGCATCATCGCTGGCTGCGCACACACTGAATGCTTCTAATGCCCCATCTCAATGCAGCACAACTCATGGACCCTTTATGATACAATATTTTGTGTATAATTTCAAATCTGGTGCCCCTACTTCAGTGTACCACAAGTCATGGACCCTTTCCGATAGAATGTTTTGTGCATTATTTCACATCTGGTGCCCCTACCTTAGTGCAGCACAAATCATTGACCCTTTATGATTGAATCTCTGTGTCTGATCCAATGATTACTGTTGTACTTGTTGCCAGCACCAACCATTCCCGGAGGGCTGGCTTACACTCACCCCACACGCATCCAGCACAGACGTCACTGGACATGTGACCCTGGTAATAAAAAGGAGTCGAGCGCACGTGCCCGTACCCAGATCCACTATCTAGCTGTGTCCGTGTGTTCATTATGTATGCAACATGCTGCCACTGGGACCTACCACATTACATTGTGCTCTCGACAGCGTATGCAACCAACTTGCCTTACAGTGGGAGAAAATTTGGTTATGTAACATTGTCTTGGTCATTGTACAAGTACGTACGTAGAGACTGGATGATTAGAGTACTGCAAGGAGAGTGTATAGTGAATTTATAAGTGCGTAGGGATTGGCGGAGTGATTGTATAAGTACATATGTTGGCGCAGCCTAACTCCGACAACGAGCTTGTCTCTAATTGGCTGCCCTCCATGTCACAAAAACTGAAATTTGGGCTTTGCATGGCCCTGTATTGCTACAGCTGCAATACTCCACTGAATGTGCAATAAACATTCACATCCACACAGATGTGTCATGTCCACCATCTTTCTTATGTGGAACTATGGATGAATGTAGGGTCAGTGATTCCCCGTACCTTCCATGTTGGCCATGTTGTGGGAACACCCGCCATTGTTGCCAGATTTTTTAAGCATTCTCTATCCCAAAGCCAACCAAAAAGTAGCCCAAAGTAGCCCAATATTGCTACTTTAAGGAAGGAGGGGCAGAGACATCGTCAAGCAGGCGGTGAATGCATTGGAATTGATGTTGCAGCAGGCTGACAAGTAAATATGTGTCTAATAAAGCACTTTAACATACTACTTTGCTGGAGCGCTGTATATATATTTATAATCTGGCAACTAGCACAACGAGCAACTAGCACAAACCAAAATTTTACCACACAACCGGGAAAAATATAGCCCAATTGTGCGTGATCTAGCCCAATATGGCAATAGTGCCGCATCAGTTGATTCCTCATACAGCTCACGATGGAGCCACGCCCATAGCTCCGGAGTCATTCTTCACAGCCTCACGCAGGACTGGCATACGCCAGGCCAGTCCACTCTACTTACGCTTACAGGGAAGGACAACAACGCTACATGGCACAGATTTTCATTGCAGTGATCTGCTGGTCACACCCTAGTTGTTAGTACTCCACAGCCACTCCCTCACGGCTAGTATACACCCACACCACACCCATCAATCAATCAGTGTACTTGTAAAGCGCGCTACTTACCCGTGAGGGTCCCAAGGCGCTGAGGGGTGGGGGGTGCGGGTGCCGCTACTGCTCGAAGAGCCAGGTCTTGAGGAGTCTTCTGAAGGCGAGTAGGTCTTTGGTCTGTCGTAGGTGGGTTGGGAGGGTGTTCCAGGTTTTGGCGGCAAGGTAAGAGAAGGATCTGCCGCCGTCAGTCGTACGTTGGATGCGGGGGACATCTGCGAGGGCGAGGTTGGCGGAGCGGAGCTGGCGGGTGGGGGTGTAGAAGGTGAGTCTGCTGGTCCGGCGTTGTGGAGTGCTTTGTGTGCGTGGGTGAGGAGCTTGAAGATGATCCTCTTGTTGATGGGGAACCAGTGCAGGTCTCTCAGGACGGGGGTGATGTGGCTGCGGCGGGGGGCATTGACGATCAGTCGGGCGGAGGCGTTTTGGATGTGTTGTAGCCGCCGTTGGTGTTTGGCTGGGATTCCTGCGTAGAGTGCGTTGCCGTAGTCCAGTCTGCTGCTGACGAGCGCCTGTGTCACTGTTCTTCTTGTTTCGGTCGGGATCCATTTGTAGATCCGGCGGAGCATGCGTAGAGTGTTGTAGCAGGAGGAGGAGATGGCGTTGATTTGCTTGGACATGGAGAGGGAGGAGTTGTGGATGAATCCTAGGTTGCGTGCGTGGTCGGTTGATATCGGTGCTGTCCCCAGGGCGGTCGGCCACCGGGAGTCGTCCCAGGCTGAGGGGGTGGGTCCGAGGATGAGGATCTCCATCTTGTCCGAGTTCAGTTTCAGACGGCTGCTCCTCATCCAGTCGGCGATGGCCTTCATGCCCTCGTGAATTGTTAGTTTTGGCAGTGTGAGGGTCCTTGGTGAGGGAGAGGATGAGCTGTGTGTCGTCGGCGTAGGATATGATGTTGAGGTTGTGGTGGCGGGCCACTTGTGCGAGGGGGGCCATGTAGATGTTGAACAGCGTCGGGCTGAGGGATGAGCCCTGGGGGACGCCGCAGATGATGTCGGTGGCTTCTGACCGGAAAGGTGGGAGGCGGACGCTCTGTGTTCTGCCGGAGAGGAAGGACGTGGTCCATTCAAGGGCCTTCTCTTGGATTCCGGCTTCTTGGAGGCATGTCTGTAGGGTGCGGTGGCAGACCGTGTCGAATGCGGCTGACAGGTCCAGGAGGATGAGGGCTGATGTCGTCTGTGGCGGCGATGAGGGCTGTCTCGGTGCTGTGGTTACGTCTGAATCCGGATTGGGACGGGTCCAGGATGTTGTTGTCTTCGAGGTGGCGGGTCAGTTGAATGTTGACGATTTTCTCGATGACCTTTGCCGGGAACGGGAGCAGGAAGATGGGTCGGAAGTTCTTGAGGTCCGTGGGGTCTGCCTTGGGCTTTTTGAGGAGGGCGTTGATTTCAGCGTGCTTCCAGCTTTCCGGAAATGTCGCTTTTTCGAAGGAGATGTTGATGACCATCCGTAGTTGGGGTGCGATGGCCGCGTCTGCTTTGTTGAATACGTGGTATGGGCATGGGTCTGACGGAGATCCTGAGTGGATGGAGTTCATGATCTTGCGTGTCTCGTCGTCGTTAGTGTTGGCCCAGGAGCTCAAGCGGTTGGTGATGTTGGTGATCGCAGGGCGGGAGGAGTCGTGCATCGTTGGTGCGGTCGTGGAGTTGAAGCTGGTGTGGATGTCAGCGATCTTGCGGTGGAAGAAGATGGCCAGTGAGTCGCACAGTTCTTGTGAGGGCGGGATGTCGTTGGCGCTGGCGTCGGGATTGGAGAGTTCTTTCACGATGCGGAAGAGCTCTTTGCTGTCGTGTGCGTTGTTATCCAGGCGGTCTTTGAAGGAGGATCTCTTGGCAAGTCTGATGAGGTGGTGATGTCTGCGGGTGGCGTCCTTGTGGGCTGCGTGGTTTTCTGGCATTCGTTTGTGGAGCCACTTCTTTTCCAGCTTACGGCAGGCGCGTTTGGAGGTCAGGAGCTCGTCGGTGAACCAGGTGGCTCTCCTGCTGGCGTGGCTGTTGGATGGTCTCTTGAGTGGGGCGAGGGTGTTGGCGCAGTCGTCGATCCACTATCTGAGGTTGCGGGCTGCGGCGTCAGGGCAGGTGGGGTTAATAGGTGGGTTCTGGGCGAGGGTGGTGGTCAGTTGGTCTTCGGTGACTTTGTTCCAGCAGCAGCGCGGCAGCTGTTGGGTGCGATGGTGTGTGGTTGGTTTTTTGAAGGTGAAGTGGATGCAGCGGTGGTCGGTCCAGTGGGGTTCGGAGGTGTCGTCGAAGGTGACGTGGGTGCTTGTGGAGAAGACGGCGTCCAGTGTGTGGCCTGCGGCGTGGGTGTGGTGACGAGTTGTCTGAGGCCAAGGTTGGCGAGGTTTTCGTTCAGAGTGGCAGAGTTGGCATCGTTGTTGTTCTCGAGGTGAAAACTCAGGTCCCCGAGGAGGATGTAGTCCGTGGAGGCGAGTGCGTTGGTCCTGGCGAGGTCGGCGATGGAGTCGCTGAACCGTGCTCGTGGTCTGGGGGGTCTGTAGATGAGGGTTCCTCTGAGGGTGGTGTTGGGGTCGGTGTGGATCCGGAAGTGCAGATGTTCGGCGGTGTTGAGGGTGTCGTCTGCGTGGGTGGTGACCTTGAGGGTGGACTTGTAGACGATGGCTATTCCTCCTCCGATTCCATTGGCGCGGTCCCTGCGGGTGATCTTGTAGCCGTCCGGGATGGCTATGGTGATGTCAGGTGTTATGTTATGTTATGTTATTTTTTATTTATAGAGCGCACAGATGCCACAGCCAAGCGGCGTCCCGGCGCTACAAAGGACGAGCAACATAACAGCCAATGTATCAGACCAGCCGAACCCCTAGACCAGAGGAAACAGGAATGTTTTTACAGCTTTCCTGAAAAGAAACAAGTCAGAGATAGATCGGATACTAACCGGCAATGTATTCCAAAGGCTAGCCGCCAAAACACTGAATGAGCGACCGCCCATTCTAGCTTTTTTAAAACGGGGGACTTTAGCTAGAAATTGTCCCGTTGAACGTAGTGTTCTGGCAGGAGTATAGTATGATATGGCCTGAGCTAGGATAGGAGGGGAAGACATCTTCAGAATTTTAAAAGCCAGACACAGTACTTTAAATTGTATCCTCTGCCTGACGGGCAACCAATGAAGATCGGAGATAGAACGCCTAACTGAGCAGAACTTTGGCAGCCCGATCAGCATTCGAGCAGCTGCATTTTGCACACGCTGAAGGCGTGTGAGCTCTGCTTGATTGGTGCCCAATAAAAGTGCACTGGCATAATCCAACCTAGAAAGGATCATGGCCTGCACTATGAGTTGCCTGGTGGCAGCATCGAAGAATTTAAAAATAGGCCTGAGACTCTGAAGAACGCCAAAACAGGTACCCGCCACTTTCTTTGTGTGGGGGATGAATGAAAGATTAGTGTCGAGCAGGATCCCCAGATTCTTCACCTGGGATACTGACGTAGAAGTTTGGCCAAGCTCTGACGGCCACCAGTTATCTCCCCAGAGATGGATTTCTTTGCCCAGCACTTCGGTTTTAGCTGCATTGAGTTGGAGACGATTATCGGTCATCCAACTTGCCACCTCTCTAAGAGCACTTTGAAAACTAGAGGCATTCAGCGCAGTGTTCCCATTCAGTGCGACCGCTAACTGAGTGTCGTCGGCGTATGACACCATGGTTAGACCCCATTTGTTGGCAACCTCCGTCAGCGGTCTCACATACAGGTTAAACAGAGTCGGACTAAGCGCCGAACCCTGCGGAACTCCTTGGGAAATAGGGCGGGGAGAAGACTCAAAGGGGGGAGTGCACACTTTAAAAGTACGCTCGGCCAAAAATGAGCGGAACCAGTCCAAGGCAGTGCCATCGACTCCGGCTTCCCTCAATCTCTGGAGCAAAATCGAGTGGGAAACAGTATCGAAAGCGGCACTGAGATCCAAGAGGATCAGTGCCGCCGTCTGTCCAGAGTCTAACAATCCTCGAAGATGCTCAACCATAGCCACCAAGGCTGTCTCAGTACTATGGCCTGCTCTGAAGCCATTCTGGGAGGGGTGGAGGATACCTATATTTAAGAGATGATCAGAAAGAATATTATTGACATGAGCCTCAGCGATCTTGGAGACCCAGGGAAGCAAAGAAATGGGCCGATAGTGTTCTGGTTTTACTGGATCTAATGTAGCCTTTTTCAGTATCGGCATCACCATAGCTTGCTTCCATTTTATAGGTACCGTCCCAGTATTAAGAGACAGCTTAATGAGATCGAGGAGAAACGGGAGGCAGAACTCCGCGGATTCCCTAAATTGTGCAGGTCTGAGAGGGTCCATCGGAGAGCCCGATTTGACCTTCACCACCAGGGAATCAAATTCTTCCTGAGATGGTACAGGAAGCACTAATAATGAACTGGCGATGTCAAACATAGATTCTCCAGTGTTGATGGGAGTGGTAAGAGGGGGAAAGGATCTATAAATCGAGTCCACTTTTTCCACAAAGAAAGAGGCTAGTTCTTCGCAGTGAGCCTGAGAGCCATTCCCCTTTGCATCAGTTTTCCTGTTAGTTAGATCTTTAATAACCTTAAAGATTAGTTTGGTTGGATTTGCACAGTTCTTAAACTCTAAAGAGTAAAAAGAGGCGCGTGCTTTGCAGATAGCTCGATGGTATAGCTTAATGCTGGCTTGATAGGCCTGTTTAAGAGTAGGGTCATATGTCTTGCGCCAGGCTCTTTCTGCCCTTTTACAGGCGACCTTAAGGAGTCTGAGAGATTCATTGTACCATGGGCTAGAATGGCCAGGCCTGGTCTTACTCCAGCCTGCCGGTATTAAAGTATCTAGGGCCTGAGTCACCCAATTACAAAAATAATCATACCCAGAGGTAACATCAGTGGGAGGTTCTAATAGATGTTGTGATAAGAGCTGATGAAAGTTCTCCAGGTTCAAGTTTCTCCAAGGTCGTTTAAAAACGACAGGTGTAGTGTTTCTGAAAGGAGGGACAGTAGAAGTGATCCGAATATCAATCAGATAGTGATCTGTCCAGATTATAGGTTTGGGAGGCAGTGTTTTCGCGTTATCTATATTCGTCAGGAAGGGGTCCAAAGTATGACCCCCTATATGAGTAGGACCGCGAATTAGCTGATGTAGCCTTAGTGCCTCAAGGTCTGTAAGAAAACTGCACACCGCAGAGGATTGAGGATCATCCATATGAAGATTAAGATCACCTATTATGTTAAAGTTAGCTGATATAAGGGCTAAGGAGGAGACCACCTCAGGGAGAGCTGAACGAAAAGCATCATCAGGACCAGGAGGCCTATAAATAACCAAACCAGAGAAAGTGAACTGGGAGGTCAATGAAATAGCAAAGTGCGCACTTTCACAGCCCACTATACTAACAGCGTTCCATAAACAAGGATAACATGTCCTGACCACAGCCGCAATCCCTCCCCCTCTAGAATTACGGTGTAGAGTATACATAGTGTAATCTATAGGCAAGGAAAGGTTTATCGCCGCCGTAGCATTGTCGTGTAACCAAGTTTCAGTTAGAAACAATATGTCTGGTTTTTCATCCGTAAGCAAAGTAAAAACATCTAAATAGTGACATACTAGGGACCTTACGTTCAAGTGGAATATTTTAAAAGTAGTTGGTCGATGAGAGACCGGAGGACAAGTTGCAGTGTGAATGGTATTGGCGCTAGATGGGGTGCCGAGGAGTCTTTCCACCAGGTCTCGGTGAGGAAGGCCACGTCTGGGGCGAAGGTGTCGAGCAGGTCCCAGAGCTCGACGGCGTGTTTGCTTGCGGAGCGGGTGTTGAGTAGGATGCAGCGGAGGTGGTTGGGTCCAGTTCTTGGAGGTTTGGTGGGTCTGTCGCAGGTGAAGCTGCAGGTGCGGCAGGAGAAGGGTCCGTGGGTCCATTTCGGGGCGGCCTTTCTGAACCAAGCTCTACCTTTCTGCCAAATTTGGGGTAATTCCGTTCAGCAGTTCAGGCTGTAGCACGTCGCACAATTTCCTATGGAAATTAACATGAGGAAAATGCGTTTTGGGAACCCCCTTTTTTATCAGCCCCCGCTTGACGAATCACCCCCAAACTTTCAGGATAGGAGCTGACCTGGATAGACTTTTGTTTTGGGAGAATTTTGCAAAGATTCGTCAAACTACGCCAAAGGTATTAACAAATCAAAAATGCTTTTTCTATGGAAACTAGGTTGTAACTATAACCTCCTAGGCCTGCTCAGGGGGTCCCACAAGGACCCCCAGGGAAAAAAAAACATTTTCTTAAAAAAAAAAAAAAATAGCAAAATTTGCGCTGGGGTCGCAAATCCCACCGAATTTTTTTTTTAAATGAAGTGCGGTCTCCCACGCTTCATTTAATTGGTCAGTATGATTTTAGAAGCCGATCACAAGCCTGTACTCCGGACCCAGTGTGCGTATGTATTCAATGGTTTCCCCTGCCCGCTCGGCATGGGCTGAGCCCAATGCCAGTCCTTTCTCTGAAGGGTAGCAAGAGACCGAGTGCATCTACTCACAAGATCAGTGTGAGTCTGCAGTGCACACAAGAGCCCAGTGGCCCGAGTCTCCTCTCAAAAGTCCAGCTTTAGTCCACTCTTCAGAGCCCAGACCGAGTCTCTGTGCACTCAAGCTCCCAGCTTAAATCTACACCCAGGAATCCAGTTTGAGTTTGCACGTAAGAGTCCAGTTTCTCTGCGGTTCAGATCCTAGTGTTGAAGGGGTTAAAGAGTGGGGCATACGCGTAAGGAGAATGCTAAGGGGAGATACCAGGGAGATAAAGTGATAAAATGAAACAAGACTAAGCGATGAACAGAGACAGCTGAAAGAAGAGAGGTAAAGTCAGAGGGAGCCGAGGGGCAGAGGGGTGGTATGGGGACAGAGGCCGGAGGGTTCTGGCTCTCTTGAAGGCCGCGTCCTTGAGTACCCAGTACAATGGCTGGCCGGTGCGTGTGAGAGCCGTCCTGGAAGTTCTTGCCGCTTGTTCCCTGGCTCCAGTCCAGGATCTCAGACATGTCTTTGTGCCGGAGAACTGCAGCTCTAGAGCTCAGAGGGGGCACGGGCGGCAGCCCCAAAGGCCCTATTGAGAGAATGCAAATCCATGACTAGCCGCGGCACCTACACCACAGGCCCGCTTGGCCGTGCCCAGCATTGATTAGGGATATGCTGCCCAGACTTCCAGTAATGCACCCCTCAACAGCGTCCAGCATCAAATGGACGTCCAAACAATGCAACAACGCACCCCTAAAACTGCACTAGGTAGCAGTCAGAAATACACTCCTAAACCCTAGCCCTGAGAGCAATATCACCCGTCTCTGCGCGCAATCATCCAACAATACACCCCTCAAGCATTTTCTAAAGACCAAACACTCAAATGTGGTGTGTAAGAAAGTTCAATGCCCTGAGTCTTCAAACCTCAACCAGCATCACCTCCCCACATACAGTCCAAAGTAAAACCGCCCAGGGTCAGGCAGCAGAGTGTGCAGAATGAGCCAAGAAGAGACCCATAAACTGTGCCTAGCACCAGCTAGAGCTGTGCCCCCGGCCTGTGCCAGCATCAGACAGCAACACACCCCCAACGTTAACCAACCAGTCAGCCGCTCTGGCGGAAATCCAAGTCTGCAAGCAGAGGTAGAACTGGTCAGATGAGTGGAGACAAAAGGGAGGCGGAGCTTGGCTGAGCGCCGAGGCAGAAAAAGAGAGTGTCTGCTTTATAAGGATTAAGTTGTAGATAGTGACTTGACTTCAGGCCGCGACAGCAGAGAGGCAAGTACAGATGCACTGCTGGAGAGAGGTGTACTAAGAGGAGAGCACACCCTGGAAGCTGTCAGCATGGAAACAGGGTGTGAGCATAATGCAATACAGTAGAAGATACAATAGTGGACTTGGAGAGAGGGAATCTTCCGGGAAAATGAAATGGTGCGGTCAAACATATAGAAATATAACCAGTCCCCTACAGCTCCCCTGTGACCTGGGGGGGACAAGAGTCCTGAAGTGCTGGATGGTTCAGCATGGCAAAAGTAACAGAAACATTGAGTTTTGTTGGTAGGTATTCCGCAGCCACACACACAAGCCACAGCACAATGGACTCAGGTGCTTCTAAGAGGAAGTCTTCGCTCGAGCAGGACTCACCGACTTTATGATGTAAACAGAAACATTACATTGAATATTAAAGACACACCAGTTGTACAAGATCTAACAATCCTGTCAATGGGATCACATATGACACAGGTTCTTCCAGGGTGACCATGTATATGACATACATTGGTTGTGCATGGGAAACTTAGGCTGGTCATCGTGTTCAAGGGCTCTGCATACAGAGACAGAGAAAGCTCTATTTTATGCGATGGTGATTATGCATAGAGTTGTTCATTAGGGTCTCCAGACTTCTTGGTTACCAAATAAACAAGCATTTGCAATGCAATAGGTCTCTCATTCATGCAAGCTTAAGCTATTAGCATTGTAAAGTTCAATGCCTTTTATTTATGTTTTGGGTTTTAAAACATAAATAAAAGGCATTGTTAATTACAATACTAATATCTTAAACTCTTGCATTAATGTAGCATTTAACTCCCACCTCTACTTGTTAGTCCCTGGTAGTGGTACACCAGCCTGTGTCAATGACTAAGTATCCTGGTCCCTGCACCGCATTTTAGTTTTAACTGTAGTCAGTCGGAAGTCAGACGAGGGAGTGCTGTTGTATTATTTGGTGGTTCTATACGTAGTTACATGAAGCTTTCCCTCCTTCTGTCCCTCATTGGCTCCTCATTCGGAGCACAGCAGTATTCCATGTGACTGCCTGGGAGGTTGAGGCCTTAGTGTTGAATAAAGGGTAAAGATGGGGCTGCACTGTGCAGGGGGGGGGCTGCACTGTGATTACCTGGGAAGAAGAGATCTTTGTGTTGAATAAATGAGTTGGCTGCACTGTGACTCCCTGAGAAGGTGAAATATTGTGACAACAGGGAGGGACAGAGAAGGTGAAACGTTCTAACAGCAGGGAGGGAAAGGAGTGCAGTTTACGAGAGGTCCCAGCCGGGCGCAGCATCCAGAGTAAGCGTGAGGGGGCGCATTGCATAGCACAGTCACCATGATCTAAAATTCTGCTTCCAATACTGGCACAGCTGGGCACCTATTCAGTAGAGCACATTACCGACTGTAGCGATGTTGGATTTAAAGCCCGGCTTCGCTGCCTCATGACATTGTGTGATCCTGGACAAATAGCTTAGCGCATTATGCTTACATCTTTTTTAACTGTTGCCTATGTGGAACCCTCAGACAATAAACACCAGTATTTGCCTAGAATACAACAGGGTAAAGAACACTGCCCGTGAGGTGATAAGTAGATGGCTTGCACGAAAATAGCTAGGATGTTATAATTTATTGTGTTGACTGTATATAGAATATGTATACACGTAAAGATAAAGTAAAGGTTGATGCATTTATAGTCATACATAGAAAGACGACTTTTTACATGTAAATATGTATATATATCTATATATTCACTGAAAAAAACATAGGTTTCAGGCACGTTATAGTTAGAAATTAGCATTTAAAAAACCATTGAAATTCACCCAACAAACCATAGGTTTCAGGGACGTTATAGTTAGTTGGGCATTTCACTCATACAAAACCATAGAAATTCCCCCGTTATAGTTAGTTCAGCTAACTATAACTCGCGCCCCCGCGATGCACTGCTGATGACGTCACATATTGCATCATTCATGACATGGTCAGTGACATCACTGATGACATCACTGATGACATCTCAAATGACATCACTGATGACATCATCCAGTGACTGTGTGTTTCTGTAAAGTTTAAATACGTTTTATATATATGGCAAGGTGTATTGAAGAATGACTGGGTGTATAAGTATCTGGATGAAGGATTTAGTAGGTGCGTGACTGACTGTATAAGTGAGTGATTAAATGTGCCTTACTGAATGCATGGGTTAGTGACTAAACTGTCTGAATGTGTGTATAAGTATGTCCGTTGTTGTGTAAGCTACTGCATGTGTTGGTCAGTAGCTACATGAGTGTCTATATGGGTTATTGATTGGTTGCCTGAGTAGTTGTATGGGAGACTGAGTGTGTGTGTGGATGAGTGGGAGGGAGGTGTGTGACTCTGTGCATAGATGTGTGAGTGGTTGATTCACGGGGGTATGGGTTCAAGAGTGCATGTGGAAACAGCTGTATGGGCGGGTGAGTGTGTGTATGGGTGTGTAGGTGAGACATTGGATGTCTCAGTGGTACATGTCCAAGTAACTACATATGTAAAAGGCAGTGTATGTGAGAGTGGCTGTATGGATGAGTGTGTACTGGTATCAGTGACTGTAAAAGAGAGTAAGTATGTGTTAGTATATGTTTGAATAAGTGAGGTAGTGTGTGTATAACTGCATAGGTGAGGAAATGGGAGTGTGATTGATTCTTTGCATGACTGACTAGATGTGTGAGTAACTCCATGGATGAGTGGCGGTGGGTGAGTGTCTGTATAGGTGTATGACTGCATATGATAGTGTTGTATTAATGAGTGACTGTTTTTATGAGTGATTGTATGGGTGAATGAGTGGATGTGTGTGTGTAGACCTAGAAATCAGTGAGTGTGTATGTAGTAACTGGTATTGGTGTGTCGATGGTTTCGAAAATGGTAGTCTGTATTTTACAGTGGGTATATCAAAGGTTATATTAGAGTGTGAGGAGGTGCATCAGATTTTGACGTGGATGATGTCATCAGTGATGTAATTTGAGACATCATCAGCGATGTCATCAGTGATGTCACTGACCATGTCATGAATGATGTAATATGTGAAGGCATCAGCAGTGCATTGCGGGGGCGCGAGTTATAGTTAGCTGAACTAACTATAACAGGCGAATTTCTATGTTTTTGTACGAGTGAAATGTTCAACTAACTATAACGTCCCTGAAACCTATGTTTTTTTCAGTGAAAATATATATATATATATATATGAAAACGAACAGGTTGCCCCAAATGGAGTAGTCGCACGTTGAAGGGAAAGCGCACACAGCCCCTGGCAGCAGCATCGCAGCGCTCTCTGCTCACTTCACTGCAGTCTGCCAAACGCGTTTCGAGCCCCAATAGCTCTTGATCACTGGCCTGCATGAAAACAACGAAAGCAGCATAGTTTAGCTAGGTAGCCATTTTATTGCACCATAAGTCCCGCCCATCAGGGCGTAACAACATTGCATGATGGTAGCGGTAGTCCACATGATAACGGACCTGATTACCAACCCTTGTATGGGTAATGCTGTCCTCGCTAAAGTTAAAACCAAGTGGAAAATTGTTCAAAATTGTTCATGGTCGGAAATGGCAGGTGAAAGCGCTGTTCTGCCACCAATATCAATCCAAGGGTCAGGCCCCTTCAACTCCAATAGATGCCCACGAATGCGAGCAATGGATCCGCACTTCATGCGGCGGGACCACTCCGCGGCTGGACAAGCCGCTAAATATGAAAACGAACAGGTTGCCCCAAATGGAGTAGTCGCACGTTGAAGGGAAAGCGCACACAGCCCCTGGCAGCAGCATCGCAGCGCTCTCTGCTCACTTCACTGCAGTCTGCCAAACGCGTTTCGAGCCCCAATAGCTCTTGATCACTGGCCTGCATGAAAACAACGAAAGCAGCATAGTTTAGCTAGGTAGCCATTTTATTGCACCATAAGTCCCGCCCATCAGGGCGTAACAACATTGCATGATGGTAGCGGTAGTCCACATGATAACGGACCTGAATACCAACCCTTGTATGGGTAATGCTGTCCTCGCTAAAGTTAAAACCAAGTGGAAAATTGTTCAAAATTGTTCATGGTCGGAAATAGCAGGTGAAAGCGCTGTTCTGCCACCAATATCAATCCAAGGGTCAGGCCGCTTCAACTCCAATAGATGCCCACGAATGCGAGCAATGGATCCGCACTTCATGCGGCGGGACCACTCCGCGGCTGGACAAGCCGCTAAATATGAAAGCGAACAGGTTGCCCCAAATGGAGTAGTCGCACGTTGAAGGGAAAGCGCACACAGCCCCTGGCAGCAGCATCGCAGCGCTCTCTGCTCACTTCACTGCAGTCTGCCAAACGCGTTTCGAGCCCCAATAGCTCTTGATCACTGGCCTGCATGAAAACAACGAAAGCAGCATAGTTTAGCTAGGTAGCCATTTTATTGCACCATAAGTCCCGCCCATCAGGGCGTAACAACATTGCATGATGGTAGCGGTAGTCCACATGATAACGGACCTGAATACCAACCCTTGTATGGGTAATGCTGTCCTCGCTAAAGTTAAAACCAAGTGGAAAATTGTTCAAAATTGTTCATGGTCGGAAATGGCAGGTGAAAGCGCTGTTCTGCCACCAATATCAATCCAAGGGTCAGGCCCCTTCAACTCCAATAGATGCCCACGAATGCGAGCAATGGATCCGCACTTCATGCGGCGGGACCACTCCGCGGCTGGACAAGCCGCTAAATATGAAAACGAACAGGTTGCCCCAAATGGAGTAGTCGCACATTGAAGGGAAAGCGCACACAGCCCCTGGCAGCAGCATCGCAGCGCTCTCTGCTCACTTCACTGCAGTCTGCCAAACGCGTTTCGAGCCCCAATAGCTCTTGATCACTGGCCTGCATGAAAACAACGAAAGCAGCATAGTTTAGCTAGGTAGCCATTTTATTGCACCATAAGTCCCGCCCATCAGGGCGTAACAACATTGCATGATGGTAGCGGTAGTCCACATGATAACGGACCTGAATACCAACCCTTGTATGGGTAATGCTGTCCTCGCTAAAGTTAAAACCAAGTGGAAAATTGTTCAAAATTGTTCATGGTCGGAAATGGCAGGTGAAAGCGCTGTTCTGCCACCAATATCAATCCAAGGGTCAGGCCCCTTCAACTCCAATAGATGCCCACGAATGCGAGCAATGGATCCGCACTTCATGCGGCGGGACCACTCCGCGGCTGGACAAGCCGCTAAATATGAAAACGAACAGGTTGCCCCAAATGGAGTAGTCGCACGTTGAAGGGAAAGCGCACACAGCCCCTGGCAGCAGCATCGCAGCGCTCTCTGCTCACTTCACTGCAGTCTGCCAAACGCGTTTCGAGCCCCAATAGCTCTTGATCACTGGCCTGCATGAAAACAACGAAAGCAGCATAGTTTAGCTAGGTAGCCATTTTATTGCACCATAAGTCCCGCCCATCAGGGCGTAACAACATTGCATGATGGTAGCGGTAGTCCACATGATAACGGACCTGAATACCAACCCTTGTATGGGTAATGCTGTCCTCGCTAAAGTTAAAACCAAGTGGAAAATTGTTCAAAATTGTTCATGGTCGGAAATGGCAGGTGAAAGCGCTGTTCTGCCACCAATATCAATCCAAGGGTCAGGCCCCTTCAACTCCAATAGATGCCCACGAATGCGAGCAATGGATCCGCACTTCATGCGGCGGGACCACTCCGCGGCTGGACAAGCCGCTAAATATGAAAACGAACAGGTTGCCCCAAATGGAGTAGTCGCACGTTGAAGGGAAAGCGCACACAGCCCCTGGCAGCAGCATCGCAGCGCTCTCTGCTCACTTCACTGCAGTCTGCCAAACGCGTTTCGAGCCCCAATAGCTCTTGATCACTGGCCTGCATGAAAACAACGAAAGCAGCATAGTTTAGCTAGGTAGCCATTTTATTGCACCATAAGTCCCGCCCATCAGGGCGTAACAACATTGCATGATGGTAGCGGTAGTCCACATGATAACGGACCTGAATACCAACCCTTGTATGGGTAATGCTGTCCTCGCTAAAGTTAAAACCAAGTGGAAAATTGTTCAAAATTGTTCATGGTCGGAAATGGCAGGTGAAAGCGCTGTTCTGCCACCAATATCAATCCAAGGGTCAGGCCCCTTCAACTCCAATAGATGCCCACGAATGCGAGCAATGGATCCGCACTTCATGCGGCGGGACCACTCGGCGGCTGGACAAGCCGCTAAATATGAAAACGAACAGGTTGCCCCAAATGGAGTAGTCGCACGTTGAAGGGAAAGCGCACACAGCCCCTGGCAGCAGCATCGCAGCGCTCTCTGCTCACTTCACTGCAGTCTGCCAAACGCGTTTCGAGCCCCAATAGCTCTTGATCACTGGCCTGCATGAAAACAACGAAAGCAGCATAGTTTAGCTAGGTAGCCATTTTATTGCACCATAAGTCCCGCCCATCAGGGCGTAACAACATTGCATGATGGTAGCGGTAGTCCACATGATAACGGACCTGAATACCAACCCTTGTATGGGTAATGCTGTCCTCGCTAAAGATAAAACCCAGTGGAAAATTGTTCAAAATTGTTCATGGTCGGAAATGGCAGGTGAAAGCGCTGTTCTGCCACCAATATCAATCCAAGGGTCAGGCCCCTTCAACTCCAATAGATGCCCACGAATGCGAGCAATGGATCTGCACTTCATGCGGCGGGACCACTCCGCGGCTGGACAAGCCGCTAAATATGAAAACGAACAGGTTGCCCCAAATGGAGTAGTCGCACGTTGAAGGGAAAGCGCACACAGCCCCTGGCAGCAGCATCGCAGCGCTCTCTGCTCACTTCACTGCAGTCTGCCAAACGCGTTTCGAGCCCCAATAGCTCTTGATCACTGGCCTGCATGAAAACAACGAAAGCAGCATAGTTTAGCTAGGTAGCCATTTTATTGCACCATAAGTCCCGCCCATCAGGGCGTAACAACATTGCATGATGGTAGCGGTAGTCCACATGATAACGGACCTGAATACCAACCCTTGTATGGGTAATGCTGTCCTCGCTAAAGTTAAAACCAAGTGGAAAATTGTTCAATTGTTCAAGGCGGGACTTTGGTGTATTTAACGATGTGCTCCACTGACAGTCTGTTGTTTCCCTCTTGCCAAACAGCCTGTGAACAAGGACTCAATGGAGTTTGAAACGCGTCTGGTGATAACTTTGGCAATTGTACTCGAAGTTTGATGGTGTGCTGTACCTGCTGCCTTCTGCATTAAAAGGGCATTAACTCCTCATGTGCGGCTTCTTCTCTTGGGCAACCTTCGTTTTCAATGTTTTGCGGCTCGTCCGGCCGCGAAGGAGCCCCGCTGCCTAATCTTGGGCGGATCTGAAGCGCTTGCAACTCTGAGCGTTTGTGAGAATGAGGAGGTCATTGTTGCAGAGTATATTAGCAGCAGGAGCAGGCATGCTGTACCCACTGGGGCATTAATTCTGGACTATCAAACAACAGCACCCACAGGGGTTTATATTATAGTGGACTACATGTACCAGGAGGCAATTTGGGCCGCCGCCCATTCAAGGCGGGACTTTGATGTATTTAACGATGTGCTCCACTGACAGTCTGTTGTTTCCCTCTTGCCAAACAGCCTGTGAACAAGGACTCAATGGAGTTTGAAACGCGTCTGGTGATAACTTTGGCAATTGTACTCGAAGTTTGATGGTGTGCTGTACCTGCTGCCTTCTGCATTAAAAGGGCATTAACTCCTCATGTGCGGCTTCTTCTCTTGGGCAACCTTCGTTTTCAATGTTTTGCGGCTCGTCCGGCCGCGAAGGAGCCCCGCTGCCTAATCTTGGGCGGATCTGAAGCGCTTGCAACTCTGAGCGTTTGTGAGAATGAGGAGGTCATTGTTGCAGAGTATATTAGCAGCAGGAGCAGGCATGCTGTACCCACTGGGGCATTAATTCTGGACTATCAAACAACAGCACCCACAGGGGTTTATATTATAGTGGACTACATGTACCAGGAGGCAATTTGGGCCGCCGCCCATTCAAGGCGGGACTTTGGTGTATTTAACGATGTGCTCCACTGACAGTCTGTTGTTTCCCTCTTGCCAAACAGCCTGTGAACAAGGACTCAATGGAGTTTGAAACGCGTCTGGTGATAACTTTGGCAATTGTACTCGAAGTTTGATGGTGTGCTGTACCTGCTGCCTTCTGCATTAAAAGGGCATTAACTCCTCATGTGCGGCTTCTTCTCTTGGGCAACCTTCGTTTTCAATGTTTTGCGGCTCGTCCTGCCGCGAAGGAGCCCCGCTGCCTAATCTTGGGCGGATCTGAAGCGCTTGCAACTCTGAGCGCTTGTGAGAATGAGGAGGTCATTGTTGCAGAGTATATTAGCAGCAGGAGCAGGCATGCTGTACCCACTGGGGCATTAATTCTGGACTATCAAACAACAGCACCCACAGGGGTTTATATTATAGTGGACTACATGTACCAGGAGGCAATTTGGGCCGCCGCCCATTCAAGGCGGGACTTTGGTGTATTTAACGATGTGCTCCACTGACAGTCTGTTGTTTCCCTCTTGCCAAACAGCCTGTGAACAAGGACTCAATGGAGTTTGAAACGCGTCTGGTGATAACTTTGGCAATTGTACTCGAAGTTTGATGGTGTGCTGTACCTGCTGCCTTCTGCATTAAAAGGGCATTAACTCCTCATGTGCGGCTTCTTCTCTTGGGCAACCTTCGTTTTCAATGTTTTGCGGCTCGTCCGGCCGCGAAGGAGCCCCGCTGCCTAATCTTGGGCGGATCTGAAGCGCTTGCAACTCTGAGCGTTTGTGAGAATGAGGAGGTCATTGTTGCAGAGTATATTAGCAGCAGGAGCAGGCATGCTGTACCCACTGGGGCATTAATTCTGGACTATCAAACAACAGCACCCACAGGGGTTTATATTATAGTGGACTACATGTACCAGGAGGCAATTTGGGCCGCCGCCCATTCAAGGCGGGACTTTGGTGTATTTAACGATGTGCTCCACTGACAGTCTGTTGTTTCCCTCTTGCCAAACAGCCTGTGAACAAGGACTCAATGGAGTTTGAAACGCGTCTGGTGATAACTTTGGCAATTGTACTCGAAGTTTGATGGTGTGCTGTACCTGCTGCCTTCTGCATTAAAAGGGCATTAACTCCTCATGTGCGGCTTCTTCTCTTGGGCAACCTTCGTTTTCAATGTTTTGCGGCTCGTCCGGCCGCGAAGGAGCCCCGCTGCCTAATCTTGGGCGGATCTGAAGCGCTTGCAACTCTGAGCGTTTGTGAGAATGAGGAGGTCATTGTTGCAGAGTATATTAGCAGCAGGAGCAGGCATGCTGTACCCACTGGGGCATTAATTCTGGACTATCAAACAACAGCACCCACAGGGGTTTATATTATAGTGGACTACATGTACCAGGAGGCAATTTGGGCCGCCGCCCATTCAAGGCGGGACTTTGGTGTATTTAACGATGTGCTCCACTGACAGTCTGTTGTTTCCCTCTTGCCAAACAGCCTGTGAACAAGGACTCAATGGAGTTTGAAACGCGTCTGGTGATAACTTTGGCAATTGTACTCGAAGTTTGATGGTGTGCTGTACCTGCTGCCTTCTGCATTAAAAGGGCATTAACTCCTCATGTGCGGCTTCTTCTCTTGGGCAACCTTCGTTTTCAATGTTTTGCGGCTCGTCCGGCCGCGAAGGAGCCCCGCTGCCTAATCTTGGGCGGATCTGAAGCGCTTGCAACTCTGAGCGCTTGTGAGAATGAGGAGGTCATTGTTGCAGAGTATATTAGCAGCAGGAGCAGGCATGCTGTACCCACTGGGGCATTAATTCTGGACTATCAAACAACAGCACCCACAGGGGTTTATATTATAGTGGACTACATGTACCAGGAGGCAATTTGGGCCGCCGCCCATTCAAGGCGGGACTTTGGTGTATTTAACGATGTGCTCCACTGACAGTCTGTTGTTTCCCTCTTGCCAAACAGCCTGTGAACAAGGACTCAATGGAGTTTGAAACGCGTCTGGTGATAACTTTGGCAATTGTACTCGAAGTTTGATGGTGTGCTGTACCTGCTGCCTTCTGCATTAAAAGGGCATTAACTCCTCATGTGCGGCTTCTTCTCTTGGGCAACCTTCGTTTTCAATGTTTTGCGGCTCGTCCGGCCGCGAAGGAGCCCCGCTGCCTAATCTTGGGCGGATCTGAAGCGCTTGCAACTCTGAGCGTTTGTGAGAATGAGGAGGTCATTGTTGCAGAGTATATTAGCAGCAGGAGCAGGCATGCTGTACCCACTGGGGCATTAATTCTGGACTATCAAACAACAGCACCCACAGGGGTTTATATTATAGTGGACTACATGTACCAGGAGGCAATTTGGGCCGCCGCCCATTCAAGGCGGGACTTTGGTGTATTTAACGATGTGCTCCACTGACAGTCTGTTGTTTCCCTCTTGCCAAACAGCCTGTGAACAAGGACTCAATGGAGTTTGAAACGCGTCTGGTGATAACTTTGGCAATTGTACTCGAAGTTTGATGGTGTGCTGTACCTGCTGCCTTCTGCATTAAAAGGGCATTAACTCCTCATGTGCGGCTTCTTCTCTTGGGCAACCTTCGTTTTCAATGTTTTGCGGCTCGTCCGGCCGCGAAGGAGCCCCGCTGCCTAATCTTGGGCGGATCTGAAGCGCTTGCAACTCTGAGCGTTTGTGAGAATGAGAAGGTCATTGTTGCAGAGTATATTAGCAGCAGGAGCAGGCATGCTGTACCCACTGGGGCATTAATTCTGGACTATCAAACAACAGCACCCACAGGGGTTTATATTATAGTGGACTACATGTACCAGGAGGCAATTTGGGCCGCCGCCCATTCAAGGCGGGACTTTGGTGTATTTAACGATGTGCTCCACTGACAGTCTGTTGTTTCCCTCTTGCCAAACAGCCTGTGAACAAGGACTCAATGGAGTTTGAAACGCGTCTGGTGATAACTTTGGCAATTGTACTCGAAGTTTGATGGTGTGCTGTACCTGCTGCCTTCTGCATTAAAAGGGCATTAACTCCTCATGTGCGGCTTCTTCTCTTGGGCAACCTTCGTTTTCAATGTTTTGCGGCTCGTCCGGCCGCGAAGGAGCCCCGCTGCCTAATCTTGGGCGGATCTGAAGCGCTTGCAACTCTGAGCGTTTGTGAGAATGAGGAGGTCATTGTTGCAGAGTATATTAGCAGCAGGAGCAGGCATGCTGTACCCACTGGGGCATTAATTCTGGACTATCAAACAGCAGCACCCACAGGGGTTTATATTATAGTGGACTACATGTACCAGGAGGCAATTTGGGCCGCCGCCCATTCAAGGCGGGACTTTGGTGTATTTAACGATGTGCTCCACTGACAGTCTGTTGTTTCCCTCTTGCCAAACAGCCTGTGAACAAGGACTCAATGGAGTTTGAAACGCGTCTGGTGATAACTTTGGCAATTGTACTCGAAGTTTGATGGTGTGCTGTACCTGCTGCCTTCTGCATTAAAAGGGCATTAACTCCTCATGTGCGGCTTCTTCTCTTGGGCAACCTTCGTTTTCAATGTTTTGCGGCTCGTCCGGCCGCGAAGGAGCCCCGCTGCCTAATCTTGGGCGGATCTGAAGCGCTTGCAACTCTGAGCGTTTGTGAGAATGAGGAGGTCATTGTTGCAGAGTATATTAGCAGCAGGAGCAGGCATGCTGTACCCACTGGGGCATTAATTCTGGACTATCAAACAACAGCACCCACAGGGGTTTATATTATAGTGGACTACATGTACCAGGAGGCAATTTGGGCCGCCGCCCATTCAAGGCGGGACTTTGGTGTATTTAACGATGTGCTCCACTGACAGTCTGTTGTTTCCCTCTTGCCAAACAGCCTGTGAACAAGGACTCAATGGAGTTTGAAACGCGTCTGGTGATAACTTTGGCAATTGTACTCGAAGTTTGATGGTGTGCTGTACCTGCTGCCTTCTGCATTAAAAGGGCATTAACTCCTCATGTGCGGCTTCTTCTCTTGGGCAACCTTCGTTTTCAATGTTTTGCGGCTCGTCCGGCCGCGAAGGAGCCCCGCTGCCTAATCTTGGGCGGATCTGAAGCGCTTGCAACTCTGAGCGTTTGTGAGAATGAGGAGGTCATTGTTGCAGAGTATATTAGCAGCAGGAGCAGGCATGCTGTACCCACTGGGGCATTAATTCTGGACTATCAAACAACAGCACCCACAGGGGTTTATATTATAGTGGACTATATGTACCAGGAGGCAATTTGGGCCGCCGCCCATTCAAGGCGGGACTTTGGTGTATTTAACGATGTGCTCCACTGACAGTCTGTTGTTTCCCTCTTGCCAAACAGCCTGTGAACAAGGACTCAATGGAGTTTGAAACGCGTCTGGTGATAACTTTGGCAATTGTACTCGAAGTTTGATGGTGTGCTGTACCTGCTGCCTTCTGCATTAAAAGGGCATTAACTCCTCATGTGTGGCTTCTTCTCTTGGGCAACCTTCGTTTTCAATGTTTTGCGGCTCGTCCGGCCGCGAAGGAGCCCCGCTGCCTAATCTTGGGCGGATCTGAAGCGCTTGCAACTCTGAGCGTTTGTGAGAATGAGGAGGTCATTGTTGCAGAGTATATTAGCAGCAGGAGCAGGCATGCTGTACCCACTGGGGCATTAATTCTGGACTATCAAACAACAGCACCCACAGGGGTTTATATTATAGTGGACTACATGTACCAGGAGGCAATTTGGGCCGCCGCCCATTCAAGGCGGGACTTTGGTGTATTTAACGATGTGCTCCACTGACAGTCTGTTGTTTCCCTCTTGCCAAACAGCCTGTGAACAAGGACTCAATGGAGTTTGAAACGCGTCTGGTGATAACTTTGGCAATTGTACTCGAAGTTTGATGGTGTGCTGTACCTGCTGCCTTCTGCATTAAAAGGGCATTAACTCCTCATGTGCGGCTTCTTCTCTTGGGCAACCTTCGTTTTCAATGTTTTGCGGCTCGTCCGGCCGCGAAGGAGCCCCGCTGCCTAATCTTGGGCGGATCTGAAGCGCTTGCAACTCTGAGCGTTTGTGAGAATGAGGAGGTCATTGTTGCAGAGTATATTAGAAGCAGGAGCAGGCATGCTGTACCCACTGGGGCATTAATTCTGGACTATCAAACAACAGCACCCACAGGGGTTTATATTATAGTGGACTACATGTACCAGGAGGCAATTTGGGCCGCCGCCCATTCAAGGCGGGACTTTGGTGTATTTAACGATGTGCTCCACTGACAGTCTGTTGTTTCCCTCTTGCCAAACAGCCTGTGAACAAGGACTCAATGGAGTTTGAAACGCGTCTGGTGATAACTTTGGCAATTGTACTCGAAGTTTGATGGTGTGCTGTACCTGCTGCCTTCTGCATTAAAAGGGCATTAACTCCTCATGTGCGGCTTCTTCTCTTGGGCAACCTTCGTTTTCAATGTTTTGCGGCTCGTCCGGCCGCGAAGGAGCCCCGCTGCCTAATCTTGGGCGGATCTGAAGCGCTTGCAACTCTGAGCGTTTGTGAGAATGAGGAGGTCATTGTTGCAGAGTATATTAGCAGCAGGAGCAGGCATGCTGTACCCACTGGGGCATTAATTCTGGACTATCAAACAACAGCACCCACAGGGGTTTATATTATAGTGGACTACATGTACCAGGAGGCAATTTGGGCCGCCGCCCATTCAAGGCGGGACTTTGGTGTATTTAACGATGTGCTCCACTGACAGTCTGTTGTTTCCCTCTTGCCAAACAGCCTGTGAACAAGGACTCAATGGAGTTTGAAACGCGTCTGGTGATAACTTTGGCAATTGTACTCGAAGTTTGATGGTGTGCTGTACCTGCTGCCTTCTGCATTAAAAGGGCATTAACTCCTCATGTGTGGCTTCTTCTCTTGGGCAACCTTCGTTTTCAATGTTTTGCGGCTCGTCCGGCCGCGAAGGAGCCCCGCTGCCTAATCTTGGGCGGATCTGAAGCGCTTGCAACTCTGAGCGTTTGTGAGAATGAGGAGGTCATTGTTGCAGAGTATATTAGCAGCAGGAGCAGGCATGCTGTACCCACTGGGGCATTAATTCTGGACTATCAAACAACAGCACCCACAGGGGTTTATATTATAGTGGACTACATGTACCAGGAGGCAATTTGGGCCGCCGCCCATTCAAGGCGGGACTTTGGTGTATTTAACGATGTGCTCCACTGACAGTCTGTTGTTTCCCTCTTGCCAAACAGCCTGTGAACAAGGACTCAATGGAGTTTGAAACGCGTCTGGTGATAACTTTGGCAATTGTACTCGAAGTTTGATGGTGTGCTGTACCTGCTGCCTTCTGCATTAAAAGGGCATTAACTCCTCATGTGCGGCTTCTTCTCTTGGGCAACCTTCGTTTTCAATGTTTTGCGGCTCGTCCGGCCGCGAAGGAGCCCCGCTGCCTAATCTTGGGCGGATCTGAAGCGCTTGCAACTCTGAGCGTTTGTGAGAATGAGGAGGTCATTGTTGCAGAGTATATTAGAAGCAGGAGCAGGCATGCTGTACCCACTGGGGCATTAATTCTGGACTATCAAACAACAGCACCCACAGGGGTTTATATTATAGTGGACTACATGTACCAGGAGGCAATTTGGGCCGCCGCCCATTCAAGGCGGGACTTTGGTGTATTTAACGATGTGCTCCACTGACAGTCTGTTGTTTCCCTCTTGCCAAACAGCCTGTGAACAAGGACTCAATGGAGTTTGAAACGCGTCTGGTGATAACTTTGGCAATTGTACTCGAAGTTTGATGGTGTGCTGTACCTGCTGCCTTCTGCATTAAAAGGGCATTAACTCCTCATGTGCGGCTTCTTCTCTTGGGCAACCTTCGTTTTCAATGTTTTGCGGCTCGTCCGGCCGCGAAGGAGCCCCGCTGCCTAATCTTGGGCGGATCTGAAGCGCTTGCAACTCTGAGCGTTTGTGAGAATGAGGAGGTCATTGTTGCAGAGTATATTAGCAGCAGGAGCAGGCATGCTGTACCCACTGGGGCATTAATTCTGGACTATCAAACAACAGCACCCACAGGGGTTTATATTATAGTGGACTACATGTACCAGGAGGCAATTTGGGCCGCCGCCCATTCAAGGCGGGACTTTGGTGTATTTAACGATGTGCTCCACTGACAGTCTGTTGTTTCCCTCTTGCCAAACAGCCTGTGAACAAGGACTCAATGGAGTTTGAAACGCGTCTGGTGATAACTTTGGCAATTGTACTCGAAGTTTGATGGTGTGCTGTACCTGCTGCCTTCTGCATTAAAAGGGCATTAACTCCTCATGTGCGGCTTCTTCTCTTGGGCAACCTTCGTTTTCAATGTTTTGCGGCTCGTCCGGCCGCGAAGGAGCCCCGCTGCCTAATCTTGGGCGGATCTGAAGCGCTTGCAACTCTGAGCGTTTGTGAGAATGAGGAGGTCATTGTTGCAGAGTATATTAGCAGCAGGAGCAGGCATGCTGTACCCACTGGGGCATTAATTCTGGACTATCAAACAACAGCACCCACAGGGGTTTATATTATAGTGGACTACATGTACCAGGAGGCAATTTGGGCCGCCGCCCATTCAAGGCGGGACTTTGGTGTATTTAACGATGTGCTCCACTGACAGTCTGTTGTTTCCTTCTTGCCAAACAGCCTGTGAACAAGGACTCAATGGAGTTTGAAACGCGTCTGGTGATAACTTTGGCAATTGTACTCGAAGTTTGATGGTGTGCTGTACCTGCTGCCTTCTGCATTAAAAGGGCATTAACTCCTCATGTGCGGCTTCTTCTCTTGGGCAACCTTCGTTTTCAATGTTTTGCGGCTCGTCCGGCCGCGAAGGAGCCCCGCTGCCTAATCTTGGGCGGATCTGAAGCGCTTGCAACTCTGAGCGTTTGTGAGAATGAGGAGGTCATTGTTGCAGAGTATATTAGCAGCAGGAGCAGGCATGCTGTACCCACTGGGGCATTAATTCTGGACTATCAAACAACAGCACCCACAGGGGTTTATATTATAGTGGACTACATGTACCAGGAGGCAATTTGGGCCGCCGCCCATTCAAGGCGGGACTTTGGTGTATTTAACGATGTGCTCCACTGACAGTCTGTTGTTTCCCTCTTGCCAAACAGCCTGTGAACAAGGACTCAATGGAGTTTGAAACGCGTCTGGTGATAACTTTGGCAATTGTTCTCGAAGTTTGATGGTGTGCTGTACCTGCTGCCTTCTGCATTAAAAGGGCATTAACTCCTCATGTGCGGCTTCTTCTCTTGGGCAACCTTCGTTTTCAATGTTTTGCGGCTCGTCCGGCCGCGAAGGAGCCCCGCTGCCTAATCTTGGGCGGATCTGAAGCGCTTGCAACTCTGAGCGTTTGTGAGAATGAGGAGGTCATTGTTGCAGAGTATATTAGCAGCAGGAGCAGGCATGCTGTACCCACTGGGGCATTAATTCTGGACTATCAAACAACAGCACCCACAGGGGTTTATATTATAGTGGACTACATGTACCAGGAGGCAATTTGGGCCGCCGCCCATTCAAGGCGGGACTTTGATGTATTTAACGATGTGCTCCACTGACAGTCTGTTGTTTCCCTCTTGCCAAACAGCCTGTGAACAAGGACTCAATGGAGTTTGAAACGCGTCTGGTGATAACTTTGGCAATTGTACTCGAAGTTTGATGGTGTGCTGTACCTGCTGCCTTCTGCATTAAAAGGGCATTAACTCCTCATGTGCGGCTTCTTCTCTTGGGCAACCTTCGTTTTCAATATATATATATATATATATATATATATATATATATATATATATATATATATATATATATATACATATGCTCATGTTATCGCTAGCCACCAAATAACACGCCATGAATTGGCCCCATCTGGTGTTCTCATATTTTCTCAAAAAACAAATCTCGCCGTGAATCTGCTTACGTCCCTCAAAACCATGAACCTACTTATATTGAAACAAAACTAATATTTCTCTGATTACTCCTCTCACTTAATCATTACAGAATTCACTTTCCTCCTTTCTGTTGTGTTTCCTGTGGTGTTGCATTTTTACCTGCCATGCGCCTGGACGCCCCTTAGCTGGGGCAGCAGTGCGCATTACAAATGTATGTAACATAACATAACATATATCAAAAAATATATAAAAAAATTAGAATCCACAATTCATTTACACATCTCTATAACCTTTCTTAGTCAGTCATAATCAGTTTCTGAGAATTCATATGTAATCGTTACAGTCATTACAAGAAATACAATGCATTATCATGTTGTTGCTGATGCTCATCAATAATTTGTTTTTTGAAAAAATTTGAGAACACCAGATGGGGCCAATTCATGGCGTGTTATTTGGTGGCTAGCGATAACATGAGTATTACTCATGGAATGTTACTCGCATATTTAGATGCTTAAAAAAATTTATAAGACTCGTGATTTAGTTTAACATTATCGTTAAGAGTTCTCGGCATTCTTCTCAAAATTTGCATTGCAATTCTGTACAAAGTGGATTTAAAACAGCTAGAATTGCACATTTATAAATGGCGCATTCTGTGAGGATGTTTTGCATAGTCCCTTTTCCATGTCTACATATTGACGCTATGCCTGTACAAATAATGGTGGCCTCTCGGAAAGCTCACAAACACCGAGGAAGGCAGTTCGCCGAAACGCGTTTGTTTGTATCGGAATAAAGATCTCCTCCGAGCGTCTCCCGTGAGTGCTTATTTCTCTGAAAGACGAGGATTGGAGCGTTGATATTTTGTGGAGTGTACCGCCACAGCAAGAGCACCCGCCCGCGAGTGAATTCCCTGAAAAGGTACAACTTGAGCATATGTTGAAGGGAAGGCACCGCCGTCTACGAAATCTGGATCAAGGTATGCCGAGTCAATCTAGCGGATGTCGGCAGTAATCGGTAAGGCAAACAGGACGCTGGGTGGCGAACGGCAAAACGCATTGTATTGTGCGAATAACATTTGAATATTTCGGCAGGGCGAGGGAGACGCTTAAGAGGTTATAATACTTCCGACAGAGACTAATGATGTTTAGCGACACAGCGCGACGTGAGGCCGCGCAAGGCATGTTTCAGAACAAAACTACTAGAACCACAGAGAATTCAGCGCCCGCCATCTTGCGCGTACGGACCTAGCGCGCTCCAGAGAAGACGAGCCCCATCTGCACGGGGTAGGGGCCACTGGTAAAGAGACATCGGAGCGGTGTAACAGACTGACCGTATCGACGTCCTGACCCTCCTGCTCTGCTGGCTGACGGCGGAGGAGACCGGGCTGCGGAGGCAGGGAAGACCGCGACCGCCATTTTGCGACCTTCGTCCGGAGGAGCTCGGAGCGGGCTCTGGCCCTGGTCCGCGATCCCTGCCTGGAGACCAACACAGCCGGGATGGCAACCGGAACTGCTGAGGTACCGGGCTTGGGGCATGTTGACATTGATATTTGGGGAGTACCTTGCCGGGGGGCGCATGACCCTGCTTCCGACGCCTTGCCGCTGCCACCATTGACTCTGACCCTGCAGGGGCCCGGTTTGTTCCCAGGCAGCGGCGTCCTGCGGCTCCCGGGTTCTCCTGTTCAGCACTCCACTGCTTTTGGGAGGCTTGGTCGATGGCCCCCACTGACAAGCCCTAGCCCACCGGCCAACGCCGACCCCTTGCTATCACCCTGCCTCCAAGCTGAGTGGGCTAAAGCTTGCATGCACTCCCGGGCCACGACTGGGCCATCGGATCCTCTCCCAGGGGGCAGAACGGAAAGCGCACCTTGGCACCTGGCACTCCTGGCCTGCACTCCGGCCTGGGTGTGAGCCTGAATGTTCTTTGCCCCCGCTGTATCTGGCGACCCGGTTGCCACCTCTGTTGCCCTGGCGGGAACCATCAAAGCACGGCTGGGCACTTGAGCTATTATTTGACCCGGCAGACGGCTTTGGACCCCGCGCAGCGGAGTGTAGGAATGCCAGTGGCCGCAGCCGGGCTGGATCGGGGTCACTGATCACTTGGGATTGCTCAGGGGCTTCGGAGAGTCGCTGGCGCGAAGGACACCCCTTCCATGATCTACACTCTCCAGGAGGGCCCCCTGCGCCACGTGATAACCTGGACCTGGGTGTGTGGCTGTAGCCTGGCGGGCGCGGGCGGCGCAGGGAGCTGAGAGACGCCGGCTACCACCTCGATTAAACACGTGGGGAGGCCTGACCCACGGAGTGACTGGACGGGGGAGGCGATTGAGAGAGAAACGCACTCGGGGGGTGATCGGCCCCAGCGACCTGCTGCCTGTGTCCTTCTGCCTGCACCCCCAGACCTGGAGGTGGTGGACTAGCGCTGGGTTGGGTGAGGCCCGTTGCCGCGCCTTGGCTTGGGAGCCTGCTGGTGGCCCGCATTGCAGGCGCGACGGCCATTCCTCACGCTGGGAGTCGCCTCTGGAGTTGCATCGCGGCCCTCGACGCACGGCGGGGGTCCTGGACGGCGTGGGAGCTTGAACCTGGAGTTGGCGGTGGATCCCGTGAGGGGTGCAGTTTAGCGGCCGCTTCGCTTCGTGGTGCTGTGCCTGGAGAGCCTTCTACATTGCGGCGTCCTGTGCCACGGCCCTGTCGTCTGCGCTCATCCTTGCGCCCCCGTGTTTCTGAGACTGGAAGGTCGGAGCTGGGCGTCCACCATACGACTGCGGGGCGTTGAGCTGCTAGGGGCTGCTACTCCCATACGCTGAGAGGCCGATCCCAGGGGCGGCCACATCATGACCCGCACGAAGCCAGGGAAGGAGCCGCCGGCGACCCCCAAAGACGCCTCTGTCAAGGACTTGTGGAACAAGCCTAACACAACATCGCAGAGCGCGGAGCCATCGGGGCAGGTGTCTCGGCGGCGCCCGTCACGCAATCCTTCATGGCGGCGTTCATGCAAGAACTTAAGTCAGAAATTGGGTCCCTCCGCACAGAAGTCCAGGCATGCGTGAAGGACCTTCAGAAGGATGTGGGGGAGTTGGGAGGCCGAGTAGATGACTTAGAAAAGACCCTGGATGCGCGTACCGAAGACCAAGAGCACCTATGGCAAAGACTGGCGACCTTGGAAGAGCAACATGTTGAGCTCCAGATCAAACAGGAGGATTTGGAAAATAGGGGGCGCCGGAACAACATACGCATCCGGGGGGTGCCGCCTGGAGCAGAAGGGGCAGATATCATGTCCTTCGTGGCGGACTTACTCCATGACATCCGAGGGGATGAAGATACTTCGCCGCCCACCTTGGACCGCGCCCATAGGGTTTCAGGGCCGATGGGGAGGCCGGGTCTTATCCCTGACATCTTGACACGGGTTCATTTCTTTGTGGAAAAGGAAGCCATTCTGAAGGCGGCCAGAGGCAAATCCGAAATCCTCTGCGGGGGGAAGCCCATCCAACTATTTCAAGACTTGGCCTCCACCACTCTCCGGCGCCGTCGGGACTTCAAACCCATCACCGACAAATTGAGGGAGCTCAACATCCGCTACCAATGGGCCCATCCCTTCGCCTTCATGTTTCAGTGGGAGTCCAAGCGGCGGGTGCTGCACTCATACCGGGAAGCGGCTCAATTACTGCAGATTCCCGATTCACCACCGGCCAGCCCTTCGCGGCGTCCCGCCAAACTCAGAGTCCCGTTGAGGCCACAATGGTCCACAGTGCGACGCCCTCGACACCCATCGTCGCCGGAGGGCAGCAGGGCCTCCCGGGACAAGCAGGACATTATTGAACATATAAAATCCCTGGAGGGCTCCTCCTCGCCGCTGGGCTCACAGGCCTCTGCCCTTAAATGAACACTACCATTGCGGAACATCCCACCTGATTGTGGCTTTACAACTGAGACGACTGGAGGTGCGGCCGGCTGTGGGCTGCATTTCTCCCCCATTACTCGACGCCTTGGACGCCTCATTCGGAGGCGCACCGACATCTCTTCTACGGGGCGCTGCCTCCCCGACTTGGGCGGCGGCCCAGGAAGGACTCTCGACGCCATAGCTTAGTGGTTCAGCGATGGCGCACCCCCACTCCTATTTCTGGGAGAGTGACATCTCCGAGACAGCCTGTGCCGTGGTGCCTGGCTACTCTCTTGACTGGAATAGGCTCTTCCGGCCCTGTTGGCCGACTACAGGTTTTCATTGTTGTATTTGTTTCTATTTGTTCCCCTCAGTGCCCCCTTTCATCCATTCCCCTTGGCGGGGGGGACATGCGTATAGGTGGGATGATCATGCGGGAGGTGCCCTCTTAGGGATTTTACGACAATGAATACCACCTCTCCCTGGAAGATTCTTTCTCTTAATGTGGAAGGGCTCAACTCTCCCAATAAGCGACGCCTAATCTGGCACTACCTGCTCCTACAGAATCCCGATATCATCCTCCTCCAAGAGACACACCTCCTCCAGTCGGATGTGGGCCGGATGGCGCACCCGCGCTTCCCCCTTCAGATCTGGTCCTCGGATCCCTCGAAGACGGCGGGAGTAGCGATACTGTGCAGGGCGGGGATATCCCGGGGGGACGCCAAAGTACTTAGGGATGCTGAGGGGCGGTTTCTGCGGGTGGAGGTCCGGCGGGGAACCCGCGCTCTGACACTGTGTAATTTGTATGCCCCCAATCAGGGTCAGGATCTCTTCTTGCGTAGGATAATCAGGGAACACCTTGAGCCAGTGTCCACTGACCTCATAGTCGGAGGGGACTTCAATTTGGTGTGGGACGCGGAGCTCGATCGCTGTGGGGGCACTTTCCACGGGGTGGGAGCCATGTCTGCGGCGGTGAAACGCTCCCTAACCGCCTTAAACTTAGTAGATGTCTGGAGGTATCACTCCCCGGGGCTGCGAGACTACACCTTTTACTCCCATGTCCACCGCACTTACTCCCGCATTGACCTCCTCCTCGTATCGCACTCTTTGCTCAAGGACTCCGTCTCGGTGTCCCACTCCACCATCTCGGTCTCAGATCATGCCCATGTTGAGCTGCTTCTACGGGAGGGTCCCCTCCACCCACTACGGCCGCGCCGCTGGCGATTCCCGGATCACGTCCTTCGTGACCCAGTAGACAGGGAGGAAATCCAGACAGCCATTCTGGCATACTTCGAAGACAATGACTTGCCGGGGACCCCTCTCCCCCTTCTTTGGGACGCCTTCAAGGCCACTATACGGGGTACTCTCACAGCCTTGGCTGTCGCTCGAGAGCGAGAGGCCCAGCTCTACGAGACAAAACTTACGAGGGAGCTGCACGTGCTTGAGCAGATGGACAAGGAGCGCCCGCTGGCGACGCACAAGCGCCGCTTGGCCGTCCTTCGGGGGCAGCTCCGCGCGCACAGGGTCAACAAGGCTGAGCGCGCTCTGCTTGCACTCAAGCAGCGCTACTACGCGGGGGCGACAAGGTAGGCACTGTTCTGGCGCGACGCTTGCGGACGCGGGCAGCTACGGCGCATATCGCGAAACTACAGAAGGCGGACGGGTCCTGGGCCGTTGCGGAACCGGCGAAGCTCCAAACGTTTCGCGACTACTATGCGGCCCTCCATACTGGCGACTCCCCTGCGGCGGAGCTGGTTGCGGAGGCCTTGGACTCTTGCCACTGGGACCCGTTGAGCGAGCATCAATCCGGGCTCCTGGAGGACTCTATTACTCCGGCAGAACTGGCTGGCGCCCTGCGCGACCTCCCGCTTGGCAAAACACCCGGCCCGGACGGGCTCCCGGTGTCGTTCTTCCGCGCCTTTTTGCCGCAATTGCAGCCGTACCTTCTGCGCCTCTTTAATTCCTTCGCGGAGTCGGTAGGGCCCTCGGCAGACATGGCAATGGCCGACATAACCCTCATCCCGAAACCCGGGAAGGACCATACGCTGTGCTCCTCTTACCGGCCCATCGCCCTGTTGAACACCGATTTAAAACTCTACACCAAAATCCTGGCTAAGCGACTTAGCCCTCACCTACCTAATCTCATTGAGCCATTATGATTCGGCGGTCCCCTGATATCTGCGGTGTACCTCTGCGCGGAGTGCAGCACAAGATCGCTTACTTTGCAGACGATCTCCTGCTCACCCTTTCCGAGCCCCTACGCTCACTGCCGGCGGTACACTCGCTACTCCGAACCTACGAACGCGCCTCCGGGCTCAAAATTAATCATGCGAAGTCCTGGGCCCTCAATATTTCGATCCCGGCCGGAGAGCTTCCGGCGATCCAAGCTTCGGCCCCATACCAGTGGGCGGACGCGTCAGTGCGATACCTGGGTCTTAACTTGACTTCAGACCTGGCCACCTGGACGCAAGCCAATTGGCAGGAATACAAACTCTCTGTCCTAGCTGACCTACGGGCGTGGAGGGCCTTGCCGCTCTCTTGGCTGGGCCGACTCAACACAGTGAAGATGTCAATATTGCCAAAGGTCCTCTATCTGTTTCAAACACTGCCAACTCCGATTCCGGAGCATCAAATACAGGGGCTCCAACGCGAGCTCAACGCATTTGTTTGGTGGGGAAAGAAACCGCGGTTTTCGAATAGAATTTTGAGCCTCCCTCGGGATAGGGGTGGCCTGGCCTGCCCTAACCTTCTCGAATACTACTGGGCGTCGCATCTCCGCTGTGTCCTGGAGTGGGAGGCGTGGGAGAGTGAGAAGGTGTGGTTCCACATGGATAGGGCAGTCACCTGTCACCCGCTATGGGACCATGCTTGGCTTCCCCGAGCGGCTCGTCATCGTAGCGCTTACATGGCCGTCCCTACCAAAACGGTCCTGGAGATCTGGGATAAAGTGGCGGTGAGCAGGGGCCTGACCACCTTTCCATCCCCGCACACCCCGATTGCGCGAAATCCGCAATTCCCGCCGGCATGTGGACCACCTCACTTCGCGAACTGGACGGAGTCGGGATGCAGGACGATACGGGACCTGTTTCTCGGTGACTCTCTCAAAACCTTTGCTCAGTGCAAGCAGGAGTTCGGGCTCCTAGACGGTGACAAATACCAGTATATACAACTGCGTCACTGGATACAGGGCTCGTCCCTGACGCCGGCGGCCACGCGACCCTACACGCAGTTCGAACAGCTAGCGCGCGACTTCGGCAACTACAAGGGGCTAATATCTCGCATATATAAGGTGCTGCAGCACTCGCACCGGCTGGACCCCCACCCATACCAATCGAGATGGCAACCATCTACTGGCTCAGGCGTTACCCCTGCCCAATGGGCCCGGCTCTGGGGCGACATCCCCAAAATCCTGCGTAGCATTCCCCAACAGGAATCGGCTTACAAAGTAATGACCCAATGGTACTACACCCCTGCCAGACTTCACAAAATGTTTCCCAACTCATCCCCCCTGTGCTGGCGATGCACCCAGGCGCAGGCAGATTTCATACATATTTGGTGGACATGCCCGCTTCTGAAAATCTTTTGGAAAGAGGTCCTCAGCCATGTAAAAAAGGTACTCGGTACCCCCTTCCGGAGGATCCGCTGGTGGTCCTTCTGGGCATTAGACCAGCAACCCTGAGAGCCATGACTGGCCGCGATCGGCACCTTAGTCTCCACATGCTGGGCGCTGCAAAACAAACGGTAGCCCTTTACTGGAAGAAACCGGAGTCGCCCTCTGTAAACGTGTGGTTTACTCGTCTGTGGCATGTGGTGGCGATGGAGTCTCTCACGGCGCGTCTGCAGCTCCGAGACGCCAAATATAAGAAGCTCTGGAAGCCTTTGGTTGATCACCTGGGGCGGCTAGAACATGCTCGTCTGCAGCCGCCACGGCTTCGAGCCCTGAAGCTCTTTGATGACGTGCTGGATCCCACGGACCCGGGGGGGTTCTGGAAACCTGTGGGGGGTGTATAATATAAGTCCCTAGCGACTGTGTGCCTGGAAGGGAGAGGACCCTGCTGTTAGCAGACTAAAACCCGTAGCCCCCCACCTGACGATGACAATAGAGCGCGCACCCCTTCCTCCCCGCCATTTTTCACATCTTTATTGGAGACAAGAGTAGCATGACGCGTTTCGCCTCCCTCGAGGCTTAATCATATGCAAAATTAGTAAGGATGGGTTTGTTAGCTTATTTAGACGTGACTCCAGACATTGAAGAAGGACTAATGTCCACCTGTTCGATTTTAAAGAGGCAGTGAGTTTTCTGAAAGTCAATATACATTGCTTCTCTTTCATACATCCTCGAGGGAGGCGAAACGCGTCATGCTACTCTTGTTTCCAATAAAGATGTGAAAAATGCAGCAGTATGTTGGAGTGGCCTGTTTCATGTTACGAAGGGTAACGTGTTTGTAGCTGTTGAATTTGCTAAGGTGTCTGACACACCGTTGATGGGCCCCGACTCGCTTGGCTGTGGCGCTTCATCTGTCAGGTTCTGTTTGTATGGATTGATTCCTTTTTCGAAAGCGCCCGCCGGACTGCTATTAATGGATTGTCAACGAAGAAATGACGGCAGGGCCACGTTGAAAGGCCCGCCTTGACTTGGGATATAAACATGAATACAGTCAGGGTTTGCGTAGGGGATTCCCCAGTGCACCTCATGCTGGGTAATATTTCTCGGAAGACAAATGAAAAATTTATAACAACTGGATGGTAGCTGAATTGACCTTGGGAGACGCTGCAAACCTTTTGAACATAAGCCATAAAATGGAACTATTCCTGTGAAAGGCAACTTTATGCACAGAAGTTGCGGTGTGAACAAGGGTTTAATTTTGCCAAGATCGCATTGAAGTACCAAGTAGGTGAAGAAATGACAGTGATGATGTATTCTGGGTATTGTGGTCCGAGTACTACAATCGAAGATAATTGTAAAACTATACACTGGTGGGACACTATTATAATGAAAATACTCTAATTTTCAAATGGCTTTTCCATGACTAAAACTAAAGTACTTACTACCAGTGTATGAAAGAGAAACAATGTATATTGACTTTCAGAAAACTCACTGCCTCTTTAAAATCGAACAGGTGGACATTAGTCCTTCTTCAATGTCTGGAGTCACGTTTAAATAAGCTAACGAACCCATCCTTACTAATTTTGCATATGATTAAGCCTCGAGGGAGGCGAAACGCGTCATGCTACTCTTGTCTCCAATAAAGATGTGAAAAATGCAGCAGCATGTTGGAGTGGCCTGTTTCATGTTACGAAGGGTAACGTGTTTGTAGCGGTTGAATTTGCTAAGGTGTCTGACACACCGTTGATGGACCCCGACTCGCTTGGCTGTGGCGCTTCATCTGTCAGGTTCTGTTTGTATGGATTGATTCCTTTTTCGAAAGCGCCCGCCGGACTGCTATTAATGGATTGTCAATGACGAAATGACGGCAGGGCCACGTTGAAAGGCCCGCCTCGACTTGGGAGATAAACATGAATACAGTCAGGGTTTGCGTAGGGGATTCCCCAGTGCACCTCATGCTGAGTAATATTTCTCGGAAGACAAATGAAAAATTTATAACAACTGGATGGTAGCGGAATTGACCTTGGGAGACGCTGCAAACCTTTTGAACATAAGCCATAAAATGGAACTATTCCTGTGAAAGGCAACTTTATGCACGGAAGTTGCGGTGTGAACAAGGGTTTAATTTTGCCAAGATCGCATTGAAGTACCAAGTAGGTGAAGAAATGACAGTGATGATGTATTCTTGGTATTGTGGTCCGAGTACTACAATCGAAGATAATTGTAAAACTATACACTGGTGGGACACTATTATAATGAAAATACTCTAATTTTCAAATGGCTTTTCCATGACTAAAACTAAAGTACTTACTACCAGTGTATGAAAGAGAAGCAATGAATATTGACTTTCAGAAAACTCACTGCCTCTTTAAAATCGAACAGGTGGACATTAGTCCTTCTTCAATGTCTGGAGTCACGTTTAAATAAGCTAACGAACCCATCCTTACTAATTTTGCATATGATTAAGCCTCGAGGGAGGCGAAACGCGTCATGCTACTCTTGTCTCCAATAAAGATGTGTAAAATGCAGCAGCATGTTGGAGTGGCCTGTTTCATGTTACGAAGGGTAACGTGTTTGTAGCTGTTGAATTTGCTAAGGTGTCTGACACACCGTTGATGGGCCCCGACTCGCTTGGCTGTGGCGCTTCATCTGTCAGGTTCTGTTTGTATGGATTGATTCCTTTTTCGAAAGCGCCCGCCGGACTGCTATTAATGGATTGTCAACGAAGAAATGACGGCAGGGCCACGTTGAAAGGCCCGCCTCGACTTGGGAGATAAACATGAATACAGTCAGGGTTTGCGTAGGGGATTCCCCAGTGCACCTCATGCTGAGTAATATTTCTCGGAAGACAAATGAAAAATTTATAACAACTGGATGGTAGCGGAATTGACCTTGGGAGACGCTGCAAACCTTTTGAACATAAGCCATAAAATGGAACTATTCCTGTGAAAGGCAACTTTATGCACGGAAGTTGCGGTGTGAACAAGGGTTTAATTTTGACAAGATCGCATTGAAGTACCAAGTAGGTGAAGAAATGACAGTGATGATGTATTCTGGGTATTGTGGTCCGAGTACTACAATCGAAGATAATTGTAAAACTATACACTGGTGGGACACTATTATAATGAAAATACTCTAATTTTCAAATGGCTTTTCCATGACTAAAACTAAAGTACTTACTACCAGTGTATGAAAGAGAAGCAATGTATATTGACTTTCAGAAAACTCACTGCCTCTTTAAAATCGAACAGGTGGACATTAGTCCTTCTTCAATGTCTGGAGTCACGTTTAAATAAGCTAACAAACCCATCCTTACTAATTTTGCATATGATTAAGCCTCGAGGGAGGCGAAACGCGTCATGCTACTCTTGTCTCCAATAAAGATGTGAAAAATGCAGCAGCATGTTGGAGTGGCCTGTTTCATGTTACGAAGGGTAACGTGTTTGTAGCTGTTGAATTTGCTAAGGTGTCTGACACACCGTTGATGGGCCCCGACTCGCTTGGCTGTGGCGCTTCATCTGTCAGGTTCTGTTTGTATGGATTGATATATATATATATATATATATATATATACACATATATATATATATATCACACAGACCCCTCGGGTTGCTAGAGAAGTGTAGAGGCCACACAGGGGAATATCTTGGAAGTCTTTAATAGGACAATGGGCATTATGCATTTCGGCGTACAACGCCTTCCTCAGATGCCGCTGTTATCCCGGCGGTACTCCACCCATACCTTTAGATGCTGTGTCATACTCCCATTGGTTAGAGCATTCACCCCCATGATCACGTGATCACATACCCTCTGTAGTTGCTGTCTTGGACTACAGTTCCCAGAGTTCACTATTGTAGGAGGGTTAGTGCACAGGGGGAGCAGAAAATTGTCCAGCCCAGATGGGCATATACTGACCAGGGAGGGTGTGAAATGTCCAGATGGATGGCCCTGAATTCAGAATGATGTCCACCAGGCTTCCTCTAGTCCCCTTTGACGTTCCAGCCCCTCATGCAGATGGCGGGCGGGCTGTGAGTCAAGATACAATGATTCCCAGCTCCTCATAAAGTTACGAGCTGCTCCAGGCAGCAGCCCTTTCCTTAGTCTGCACTCCGAGGCGGGCCGAAGCTACCAATCCCTTGGTGAAGAATAAACACAGCAACAGCTGACCCAGCAATGCTCCGGCCTCTTAATGGAACGTTGCCTCCAGAACACGCTACTAATAGTTCCCTATTGCGGGAGTGTTAGTGCACGGAGGAAGCAGAAAATTGTCCAGCCCAGATGGGCATATACTGACCAGGGAGGATGTGAAATGTCCAGATGGATGGCCCTTAATTTGGAATGGTGTCCTCAGGCTTCCTATAGTCCCCTTTGACGTTCCTTCCCCATATATATATATTCACTTAAAAAACCATAGGTTTCACACACGTTACAGTTAGGAATTAGCATTTAAAAAACCTTGCAAATTCACTTAAAAAACCATAGGTTTCACAAATGTTATAGTTAGCTGGACATTTCACTCGTAAAAAACCAATGAAATTCCCCCGTTACAGTTAGATCAGATAACTATAACTCGCGCGCCCGCAATCCACTGCTCATGACGTCACATATTACATCACTCATGACATGGTCAGTGGCATCACTCATGACATCACTCATGACATCATCCTTGTCATAGAGTGGCGGTCGCGCGAGTTATAGTTATCTGAACTAATGACGCAATCGACACTTTCTCGGACGCAGTTCTAGGAGATCTTGTAAAATTTCGAAACAACAATAAGTTTACCAAGAATAGACGTAAGAACCTCACTAAGGAACAAAGTGAGATCCTGACAAATCTGAGTAAGGAGGAAGGAATCATTTCTAAGCCATCGGATACAGGTGGCAATATCGTGCTGCTAACTAGGGAACAATATTGCCGTGAAGCTTTAAGACAATTAAATGAAGTCAAATCCTATGAGAGAACAATGAGAGAACAATATCAGGAGAGTATTTCTAAGTATCATGATCTCATTAATAGATGGCTTGACCAATCCATGCTGGACACTGATGAATTTCTATTTCTGAGAAATAATGATCCTGTGCTGCCGACATTTTATCAGCTCCCAAAGATCCATAAAAATCAGGTTGATCCGCCGGGGAGGCCGATTGTCTCGTCTAAGGGAAGTTTAACAGAGAACCTGTCAAGATACATTGACTCTTTTCTTTTCCAGTCTGTTTTACAACTCCCTTCGTACGTAAAAGCCACTAAAGACTTTATTATTCACATCGATAAGATGCAATGGGAACCAACTTTTGTACTTTTGACTTTAGAAATAACGAGTCTTTATACGTGCATAGAACATAGACAAGAGATTCAAGCGGTGCAATATTTTCTTGATAAAAGATCATTGAAGTTTTTGACACATAGTCTCATGTTGATCGAATTTATCGAATTTTGTCTTTTTAACAACATTTTTTTGTTCCAGGATGAATTGTTCAGACAGGTCTCCGGTACAGCAATGGGCACCTGCTTCGCCCCTAGCTATGCGAATTTATTCGTAGGCTGGTGGGAGGAGTAGGTGGCCATGACCGGCAACAGGGAGAAATGGGCAAAATATGTGGTCGTCTGGTATCGATATATTGACGACCTCTTCCTTTTATGGAGGAGATCTGTTGAACAAGCGAGGGAGTTCATCCATGAATTTAATGACAACGATCTAAACCTGAGATTCAATTATGACATCAGCCCAACTGAAGTAAATTATTTTAGATCTCAGAGTGTATGCGAAGGATGGCAGATTAGAGACCGAACTGTTCAGGAAACCCACGGCGGGTAATTCGATTCTACACGCCGACAGCTGCCATCCTCCCCAACTAATTAATAGCATACCTTACGGTGAACTCCTCCGCCTAAAACGTAATTGTTCTTGTGACAAGGATTTTGAGAAAGCAGCTATGGGCTGCATAGCTAGATTCAGCACGAGAGGTTATGATCTGGGTTTGTTACAGACCACATATAAGAAAGTACAGAGAATTCCCCGCAAAGAGCTCTTTAACAAAGAACAAATAAAAGCAAAGATAAGGGACAATACAGACCCTGATACAGGCACCTTCCGCATGATGACCTCATATTCTGAGGATGCAAATTGTTTAAGAAGCATGCTTAAAAAGAACTGGCATATCCTCCAAACAGATTTAGTAATAGGCAAAGATATTCCATCTAGACCTTTAATTACTTTCCGCAAAGCGAGATCATTGAAGGACCGATTAGTCCAGAGCCATCTGTCACCGATTACATCTAATACAGGGACTCTAAAAGAGATGAAAGGTTTCTTCCCATGTGGAAAATGCAGGGCCTGTGCCAACAGCAAAAGAGTCCTTACATATAACATCTCAGGTGTCACACAACAGAAAGTGATCAAAAGATTCATTACATGTTCTACATCACATGTTGTGTACTGTTTAGTGTGTCCTTGCGGGCTTAGATACATTGGAAGTACCATCAATAGTGTCAAGTTACGCATTCTCGAACACCAACGAGCCATAGCAAATAAGGATGCGAATTATCCTGTGGCCAGACATTTTGCAATTAAACATCAAAGCAACAGGGAGCTGTTGCAATATTATGGGGTTGACCATGTCCCTATTAACAGGGGTGGAGATAGGGTTCTAAAGCTGCGTAGATTAGAATCCAGTTATGTCATTGATTTACAGACCAAGGCACCCAAAGGACTCAATAGCGGGGAGGAACTCACAGTACACTTAGGAAACTGATCTAACCGTATGTTTTTCTAGTTCTTATGTTTCATGTATTTTATCTTGACATGGTTGATTTAACATCCCAGGGGATAGCCATGTATCTATACCCTCTCACTCATAACTGTTATTGTTCTCACTGATTTTCAGTGGGGTAGTTTTCAATTTTGACAACAGTATATGTACTATTTAGTATTGTCAGATCGTCATAATTGATTTTACCGATACACGGTGTTATGATGTCCATGACCGATCTACCTATGCCGAGCGTGAGCTTTGTATTGAATAGCCACGATAGGAGATAATTTACTATTGAGTATTCACTGCTGTACATATTTTGACCACACCGATACACGGTGTTATGTTGTTTGAAATCTATCCACACTTGCGGATATTGAATTCGAAAAGCGTGCAATCATGACAGTAGAGGATTTACCATTGAACATGTATATATTTATATACTGATATTTTCCTGTGTACATAATTTTATGTTGGGATTGAGAGAGGGTTATTTTCATGAGTTCCCATACATCACTGTATATACAACATACCATGCAAAGATGGCCGCCACCATGACAGATTAATTCAAGTAGTCTTCGACTACAGATGTCACGTCCGCAATCATGTGTATGTTAATTTAAAAATGCTGCTACACCGCAAGTTTTGTAAACACTGACGAAGGAATTTCCAAAACGCGTCTGTTTTCTTGTGTGGCTCAATAAATATCTGTGAAGCGACCCTCCGAATGCTGGACTTTTACTGCAAGTTGTGTGAGTCTTGGAGCATTGATTTCTACGTGGAGCACTGCCACGACGAGCACCCGCCTCTGAGTGCCTTGGCTTTCGGTGCAACCTTGGAGCTGGATATATATATATTCACTTAAAAAACCATAGGTTTCACACATGTTATAGTTAGCTGGACATTTCCCTCGTAAAAAACCAATGAAATTCCCCCGTTATAGTTAGTGCAGGCAACTATAACTCACGCGACCGCAATCCTCTGCTGATGACATCAGATATCAGGGAGTGCACTGCCCCTAGGAAGTACCGCCAGCAGGGCATGCCTGATTTGGAGATATTTAAAATATTCCAACTGGGCTAGCTCATAGTCCTGCTGCAACTGGGGAAAAGGAACCACCTCCCTCGACTTCCATAAGTCACCCACCTTGGAGATACCTATAAGGTCCCATCTATCGAAGCCCTTCGAATGGATCAGTGTACCCAATTGTTCGCAGTGCCAGAGCGGCGTGGCCTGTGTGAGCCTGCCCTCCCAGCCCAGACTCCTGGTAGCCACCCTCCACACATGGACCGCATGCCCGGTCGGGCAGGTCAATGCAGGCCGCAAGGATCGTACGTATGAAGCACCCTTGAAGCCGTCCCCCGGGAGGAGCCACCTGTCAATCTGAAAGGCCAGGTCACCTTGCGGTCTATACATGCATTGATTAATGGCTGCGAGTTGCAAAGCCCAATAGTACCGCTTGATATCCGGAAGCCCGATGCCCCCGTCAAACCATCCTAGTGCGAGTTTGTGTGTCGCGAAACAAGGTGGTTTACCCTCCCACAGGAGGTCTCGAACTATACAGTTGAGTTCCTTGAAATACGAGGTGGCGACAGGGAGTGGGGTGTTCTGCAGTGCATATAAAAGTCTGGGAAGGGACATCATCTTGAATAGGGCCGCACGCCCCAAAAGGGTCAATGGAAGCGATTTCCAGTGTTGGACGTCTGATTTAAGATGCACTAGAGGCGGCAGGAGATTATTATTGTGAAAGCTAGATAAATCTTTAGAGACCCAGATCCCCAAGTATTTAAAGCCATCAGCTGCCTCCGCTAGTTGGCAGCCCCGAGGGAGCCAAGGCCATTCGCTGGAAAGGACATAAAGCACCGACTTAGACCAGTTTATCGTATACTCCGTGAACCTACCAAACACACGGAATATGTCCAGGACTACATTGAGGGATGCCGCCGTGGAGGCCAAATATAGCAAGATATCATCTGCATATAGTGATATGCAGTCCTCATAGCCTGATGTCCACTTGAGGCCCCTGATGACGGGGTCCTGCCGGATCCATGTCGCCAAAGGCTCTAGGGCCAAGGCGAAGAGTAGCGGTGACAAGGGGCAGCCCTGTCTGGTGCCCCTGCCTAGAACAAAAACAGGAGACTTCCTATTGTTGACAACTACTTGAGCAAGAGGTTGATGGTATAAAAGCCGCACCCAGTTGATCAATTCGGGCCCAAAACCCAGTTTATGGAACACTGCGAACATGTAGGGCCATTCGATGGTGTCGAATGCCGATGCAGCATCCAGGGATACCACAAAAGCATCTTCCCTGATCGTGTCAACCCGACACAGCACACCATGCAGCCTACGCAGGTTGAGGGAGGTATTCCTAGCGGGCATAAATCCCAACTGGTCCGGATGGACCAGGCGGGTTAGGACCCTGAGCGAGTGGCAAGAAGCTTCACCAGTATTTTTGCTTCACAATAAGGCAACGAAATGGGCCTATAGGATGAACACTTATTGGCTGGCTTACCCCCTTTATGAATGACTACAATGTTGGCAAATCTCTGATCCTCAGGAAGGATACCTCCTTTTTTACTTTCGCGATACATTTCGGCGAGATAAGGCGCCGTCTTGCTCCCCATGAGCTTGTACAATTCAACGGGCAGACCACTAGGGCCCTACACTTTTGCCACCCCGCAAATCGTGAATGGCTTTTTCAACCTCTGCTACTGTGATGTCGAGTTCGAGATCGGAGCACTCTTCCTCGGTAAGTAAGGGCATCGAGATATCACGCAAAAGAGAGGAAGCCTCTTCCTCCGTATGCGTCGTGTAGGATGTGTAAAGCGACTGGTAGTACTGGCCAAATTCGTCTGCTATGTCTTGTGGTGCAGTGAGGCGAGACTGTGAGTCTGTTTCTATCTCAACCACAACGCGCTGAGTCCTATCCCTGTGATCTAGCCAAGCCAGTAACTTGCACGCCTTATCGCCTACGTCATAGATCGCCCTGTGGTGCGTCTTGGCGGCTTCCGTAGCTAGGTTGGAGAATTTCTTAACTTTTATGCGCAGCTCACATAGCATTGTTACATACACTCTGGTTCATGTTAGCAATGGAGCACATGTGCTTAGTGGCAGAGAATAAAGGAGAGATATTTGCAGAGCTATGGGCACCCTATGTACAGATCCTCTCAAAAGAATTCCCGGGAGGTCACATGTCCCAAATATCTGCAAATATTATGATTACTACCTATAAAAGGAGCAGGGCCGCAGGCACTGCTGAATGTAGACACAGAATGCCAAACATAATGATATAACAGAAGACTCACGACCAATAGTGAGTAGGAGTCTGGTGAGGAGGAATGGGCGGTTGAGGTGAAGGGGGGGGGTTACATTATTAGTTGTTTTTAGTAGTTTTGGTTACTAATACTGAATGATCTTTTATTCGCTGCCGGCCTCTGGGTTGTGGTACAAAAGGGGGTGGTGATGGACGGAGCATCAGAACCAATCAAACACTCACACCCAGTCAACAGATCTGGGTTTGATCCATCACCGTTCTTTAGCCCACTCTGCCACCCCAGTTCAGACATGGCCATATGCAAATCAGTCTGACCCTGTGCCTCGTGGGAACAGGCCAGCCCGAACTGCCAAGCCATGCCTTCCCTGGACCGGAAACAAGCTTCCTAGGACCGGTTTCTGGCATTTCAGCCATCTTCAGCCAGGCTTACTTTAATCCAGTGGCAAAGTGAGCAAGGGACTCACGTCTGAGCATACCCTGCCAACTTATGGCAAACAAAGCGGTACAAAAGGGGGTGGTGATGGACGGAGCATCAGAACCAATCAAACACTCACACCCAGTCAACAGATCTGGGTTTGATCCATCACCGTTCTTTAGCCCACTCTGCCACCTCAGTTCCGACATGGCCATTTGCAAATCAGTCTGACCCTGTGCCTCGTGGGAACAGTCCATCCCAAACTGCCAAGCCATGCCTTCCCTGGACCGGAAACAAGCTTCCTAGGACCGGTTTCTGGCATTTCAGCCATCTTCAGCCAGGCTTGCTTGAATCCAGTGGCAAAGTGAGCAAGGGACTCACGTCTGAGCATACCCTGCCAACTTATGGCAAACAAAGCGGTACAAAAGGGGGTGGTGATGGACGGAGCATCAGAACCAATCAAACACTCACACCCAGTCAACAGATCTGGGCTTGATCCATCACCGTTCTTTAGCCCACTCTGCCACCCCAGTTCAGACATGGCCATATGCAAATCAGTCTGACCCTGTGCCTCGTGGGAACAGTCCAGCCCGAACTGCCAAGCCATGCCTTCCCTGGACCGGAAACAAGCTTCCTAGGACCGGTTTCTGGCATTTCAGCCATCTTCAGCCAGGCTTGCTTGAATCCAGTGGCAAAGTGAGCAAGGGACCCACGTCTGAGCATACCCTGCCAACTTATGGCAAACAAAGCGGTACAAAAGAGGGTGGTAATGGACGGAGCATCAGAACCAATCAAACACTCACACCCAGTCAACAGATCTGGGTTTGATCCATCACCGTTCTTTAGCCCACTCTGCCACCCCAGTTCAGACATGGCCATATGCACATCAGTCTGACCCTGTGCCTCGTGGGAACAGTCCAGCCCGAACTGCCAAGCCATGCCTTCCCTGGACCAGCAACAAGCTTCCTAGGACCGGTTTCTGGCATTTCAACCATCTTCAGCCAGGCTTGCTTGAATCCAGTGGCAAAGTGAGCAAGGGACTCACGTCTGAACTTACCCTGCCAAATTATGGCAAACAAAGCGGTACAAAAGGGGGTGGTGATGGACGGAGCATCAGAACCAATCAAACACTCACACCCAGTCAACAGATCTGGGTTTGATCCATCACCGTTTTTTAGCCCACTCTGCCACCCCAGTTCAGACATGGCCATATGCAAATCAGTCTGACCCTGTGCCTCGTGGGAACGGTCCAGCCCGAACTGCCAAGCCATGCCTTCCCTGGACCGGAAACAAGCTTCTTAGGACCGGTTTCTGGCATTTCAGCCATCTTCAGCCAGGCTTGCTGTGAATCCAGTGGCAAAGTGAGCAAAGGACTCACGTCTGAGCATACCCTGCCAACTTATGGCTAACAAAGCGGTACAAAAGGGGGTGGTGATGGACGGAGCATCAGAACCAATCAAACACTCACACCCAGTCAACAGATCTGGGTTTGATCCATCACCGTTCTTTAGCCCACTCTGCCACCCCAGTTCAGACATGGCCATATGCAAATCAGTCAGACCCTGTGCCTCGTGGGAACAGTCCAGCCCGAACTGCCAAGCCATGCCTTCCCTGGACCGGAAACAAGCTTCCTAGGACCGGTTTCTGGCATTTCAGCCATCTTCAGCCAAGCTTGCTTGAATCCAGTGGCAAAGTGAGCAAGGGACTCACGTCTGAGCATACCCTGCCAACTTATGGCCTCTGGGTTGTAGCACATAGCTGTGTGAAACTTGATTATCTGATATACGCTGCAGGCCACTGGTTGTCGGCACTCAGCTGTATGAATGGTACTATGGATTTAATAAATAGAATGGTTCCATAAACACATAACACTGCTATTACATCAATTAATTCTGTCACTCCCCTTTCATTACATTTTTCAAAATGTTACTATTACTTATCCACACTTTACCACTAGTAACAGCGCAATATATTGCCTTTTTGCACATAAACAAGTCATAACACTCCTACAGACTTTCTCTAACTTACATTGTACAACTACTCAGCAAGCTACAACTTACAACAAACAACAGCTTATTATTAATCGTAACGTAATGCATTTACCAAAGCTTGTTAGAAGATATTGCTTCTCAATTTCTTTATATTCTACAGTTGGGCCATAATTGGGTTCTAAAATATTTTTATTTTTCTGAAAATAGGGAGTAAGAGTTTAGAATTCGGCTATGGGAAGCTGTCCCAGGAAGCATAATCCACCATTTTTCATTGTGACATGAGGGGTTGTATCCCGTTTCCACATCCTACATTAATTTTGTGCTGCACAGTGAGTGGTCATTAACACTGGATATCTGCCCAACTAGCCTGAGCAAAACTTTCTGGGGTTAAAACATAGAAGCAAGTCATGAAGAGTGTGGTAGGGAGAGGATGTGGCCTAACGCCAAAGCTGCCGACTGTGGAACTGGGGAGCCAGGTTTGAGTCTCGGAGTAGGATCAACATCCTCTGAGTCTGTGCAAATCACTTAAACATTCCATAAAAATTAAATTTGACCTTGTGTAAAGTAACTGGTGCTCATGCAAAGCGCTCAAATACCTTCAGATTGAATTGAATTGATTCAAATCATCCACCTTATTGTTTGAGCACATCCCTGACAATGACCAGAGGAGGAGAAACCAGCTTGTAATATAACCAAAATGCAGTGAGAAATGAAATACTACACACAGCATCTACACTGCTAACCATGATGGACACTTCTGTCTTCGTGCAAGACCTCACTGCCCTCTGATAACTGTTTCTTTAGGTTATTATTTGATTTTTCAACTTACAAAGTAAAAACATGGTCAAGGGCTAGCTACACATTTTCCACTCTATTCTACACAGCTTTCTTTCACTTGTATTTCCGGTCATACTAAAAACAAAGGGGTATGCATACAGAAAAGATGTCTTTGGTTTGTTCAATGTGTTGAAGTTAGTGTTCACAGACAGCTAATGTGATGCTAGTCCTCTGATGTTTTCGTCACACTTGGGAATAATAAGTGATAGTTCACGTAACAAGGATGTGTTAATGTCAGTGCCACGTTCTCAGTGTATTTGTTTACATTCTATAATGCTATCACGAATGCTCTGTTTAAGGCAGAACTCTCACTGTGTTCCCTCATTTACTATGTGTGGTGGCTGGAAGGTAGGAGCCATCAACAAATCTCCCTTCCAAGTCTTATGAACCTTTATGGGCTGTGAAGGGGAAAGCAGGCGACAGAAGAGGAAATTTACAAAGGTTATGCTTCTTTCTCTGACATTGGGAAGCATAGATGGTTGTTGGACAGGGCTTAAATAGACTAAATAGACTACTCATCTATTATTGCTTCACTGAGAGATCTTGCACAAGTTTTCACCTGTGTTTGAGAGCTTGTTCTGAAGTGTCTGGCGTGGGCTTCTGCTAAGGATCTCGTGTTGTTCTTCTGCATGGCATGGCTGAGCTGGAAGGAGCAAGAGTCAAGGGGCATCTTATGATCTATCAAAGTCCTTAGAAAATGCCTACCTGTTTTCACTGCCAAGTGTCTGGGCCCAGCTAAATTACAGAGGATATGCGTGGGCGCAGTTTGATGAGGAATATCTGGCCCGCATGGCAGTCAACCTTGAGGCCCAGTGGGGTAAGATAGACATGGACTTGTTGCAGCACACAATGGGCCCAGCCAAGTTTGGCAAGACAATTTTCACAGCTAGCGGATTGCTGATTGTATACCAGCTGGGGAGGGGTGGGATTGTCAGGCAAAGGGCAAACTAGCCACTTTAGAGCCCGTTAGGCCTATAATAAGGGAATCTGCACAAGGGAATTTTGTAAGATCCGCCACAAATGATCCAAATGTGCAGGCAGACATCCCCTGGTTATCTGCTTTGGTGGGCAGGGCATCTGGTTCAGCAGGATATGGGCATCAGTAGGGGACTGCAGGGGGACAGCAGAGGGGGCTATAGGAGGGCAACAGCATGGACATGGTAATAGCTACAAGGCCAGGAGAGGGGGGACAGGGACCTGACAGGAAAGGCTTGTACACCTATTAAACTGGATAGATTGGAATTCTGGCTTTCACATTATGATCGGGCTGATGATGAACAGTTTCAAGTGGGGTTTCAGCCTGGGCTATGAGCACCCGAGAATGTGCCGCTGGGCGTCTAAGCTGAAGTTAGCCAACAAGCACAGGCAAATCATTAGGGACAAGTTAACAAGGGAGATTTGAGAAGGTAGAATGGTGGTTCCTTTGAGGAGTGGCCTAGGGAACACCTAATAGTGTCCCTGATTAGAGTAGCCCAAAACAAAGAAGAGCAGGGTCAGTTTCGGGTGATTCAACATCTCTTTTGGGCAGAAGGTCAGTCAGTCAATGACTGCATACCTGCTGAGGAAGTCTCGGTGACGTATTCATCAGTGGATGTGGTCTTAGAAATGGGGTACAGAGTAGGACAGGGGTCGCTTATGTCAAAGTACAACATTAAGTCAGCCTTCCATTTGCTGCCAGCACAACCTGCCAACTTTTACCAGCTGGGCATACAGTTTGAGGACCGCTGGTATGTAGAAAAAGTACTGCCAATGGACTGCTAGGTCTCCTGTTCTCTTCCTGAGTGCTTCAGCACCTACTTACAATGGATTTTCACATGATGCATCGGTACTGAGCTCATAACTCACTACCTGGATGACGTCTTCTTTGTAGGAAAACCCAGTTCTGTAGACCGCCAGCATGTGCTGGTAAGTTTCCAAGATCTCATGGGTGACAACGGTGTGCCATTGGCACCAGAGAAGACAAAAGGTCCCAGCACAGTCTTTCCAGGTATTGAGATTGATTCACATGCACTGGAGACTAGGTTTCCTGAGGAGAAGAAACAGAAAATGCTGAGGCTCCTGGCTACAATGTTAGGCAAAGCAAAAGTCACCATAAAAAAGGTACAGGTCCTGTTGGTACATTTGAATTTTGCCTACAGAGTGGCGAGAGTGGGGAGGACATTTTGTCAAAGGTTGGGCATGTTGCTTTCAGGGTTGCCATTACTGCGTCATCACATCAGACTCTCAGCAGGGCTCAAGGAGGACTTATGGATGTGAAGGTCATTCTTACAGGCCTTTAATGGGATTCCCATAGCAGCATAGAAAGATCAGGTCTTGGATGCGCAGATATTTTCAGACGCAACAGTGGGTTTAGGTCTTGGCCTTTTTTGGCAAGGGCATTGGTGTGCAGAGGAGTGGCCGCCAGAGTGGAAGCGGGGGGGGGAAGGGGTTGCAAAAAGGCATTTCTACAGTTCTTTCCTTTGGTTGTAGCGCTGGCAGTGTGAGGAACCAGCTGTCTCAAAAGAGAGTTGACAACATGGCAGTAGTACAGGTAGTAAATAGGCAGTCAGTGAATGACGCCCAGCTGCTGAAATTGCTGAGGGTCTTCGTTTTAAAATGCCTACATCTTGACACCATTTTTAGGGCCAGACATGTGCCAGGTGTGGACAATGGCACTGCGGATGCTTTGTCTCATTCGCAGTGCGAGAGATTCCTTGTGCTGTCAATGAAAGTGAACAGAGTCCAAGCATGGATGCGGTCCACATCTTTAGTGGGTGGGGCCAGGAGGAGACTAGATGGTTGGGACAGTACAGAAGACACAGTTCAATGTATAATGTTCCTCATAGAAAAAGGCAGTTGAGGGCGACTAGCTCTAGAAAATTGGCGGACATAGCAATTATGGGTAAGCTCTTAAGGGGTAATGCCCGGTCAGCGGGTGAGCTAGGAAAAATAATTTTGGACGGCTGGGCCAGGGAAGCAGGGCAAAGTGGGCCAAAGAGGAGGCTATTGACTTTGGACATTTTTAGTAAGGTGATAGAGGCCCTTCCAAGAGTTTGTACAATGGGCAGTGAATTAGCACTCTTTTCAGCCCTTATATCATTCATGTTCTTTGATGCATTACAATTTTCTAAGCTGCTGGGGTATAGGGGGTGTAGGAGAGTTCTATGGGAGGAGTTAGGTCAGCAGGAAGAGGATCTCCAAATATGGCTATACAAGTCTAAGACAGATCAAAGGAGCGAGGACAGGAGCATTTATTTTCCATTGGGCATATCCAGTTGCCTGCCTATCCACTGCCCTCTGGCAAGCAGTCATTCAGCCCAGGGCAGTGTCTGGGTGGGGGAGAGTTTTTCAGCATGAGGACGGCAAACCAGTCACATCCTTTCAATTACTGGCAACAATGCGCAATGCGCTAGATATGCTTGACGTAGGTTCACATGACTATGGTACACTCTTCTAGAATAGGTATGGCTTCTGAAGCGTGTAGGGGGGTTGGAAGCAAGGATGTGTCATGGATTTGGGTAGGTGGTCATCCAATGGTTTCAAAAGATACGTTCGGGGGTAGTAGGGGTCTTTCTAAGTAATTGCACAGGTGGTCAACATATGTTTCGGTTTCAGGCTCCGTTCCCGGGACTCAGGCTGCAGGTTTGAAATTATAAATTGTGAGCCACTCCTTCGTTAAGTGGGCAGAGAGGCACGTGAGGGCCACAGGACATGAGCCTAATTTAGGTTTAATGTCAATATGTATGCTATCAAATGGTATGATAAAAGGGGTATGAGATTAGAGGAGCTCCTTCCTTGTTTGAACAGGCTCATGGTTGGGGGAAAATGACCATATATACTCTTAGTTCACTTAGGCGAGAATGACGTAGTGGTTCAGAAGGGATAAAATGCATAAAGGTAGACTTGAAAGAGATCCACAGGTTGTGGGTTGGCTGCCATGTAATATAGACTGAGTTTATACCTAGGAGAGTGTGTCAAGGGGCCGTCAAGCCAGCCTGGCATAAACAAGGCTAAGAGTAAGCTTAATAAGTAAATGTGTTTCTTCTGTAGGGACCTCGGTCTGGGTAGGATAGAGCATTCAGATCTCCACTATGACGACGTGGGATTTTTTTGTGTGGACAGAGTGCATTTGTCATTCATTGGCATGGAGCATTATTTGTTGCAGCTAAAGCTAGAGTTGGCCAAGGTGTTCAATATTAGTTAAACATAAGCCCCAACTCATTGGAAATATGAGAAAGAAAAAGGTGGGTGGGAGCTCTGTTGGCCCCTCCCTCTTTTTTCTGGGTCACGGTTAGCAGAGAAGTGGCCATAGTTTACAGAAGTTTATAGTGGTTATCGTCGGTTCAGGCTGAAAGAGAATGGGTAGGCAAATTCACGCCTAGACGAGACAAGAAGTTTAAGGTCATATAGGAAGTTTATTGCTCTAAGAGGTTAGTAGATGTAGGAAAGAGGGAAGGGATCTTAGAGGGCTCAGTTACATTCGACCAGCCCTTGATCATATACAATATTGATGTATTAAGTTGTTATGTAGGGGGGCGGGATATTTTAGGGTGGAAGATAGATTACCAAAGGTGATTAAAGTTTTAGATTTGTAAGGCAAAGGCCAAGGTTGTTTTTGTTATGTGCACCTGTTTCATTGACGGGGTCTTTTCCACACAAACCTGTTGTCAGTGGTCTGTGCTGCTACCCTCTATCCCAAGGGGGATTTGGGTGGCAGCCGACCAGAGGGAGTTCTGCCCCCCCCCCCAGGTATTTTTGGGAAGTGGAGCAGTTGGACAACTGCTCGGGTTTGGGCGAGTTGTGGGCTACTTTTGTAGCCTAGGAGTATATATAACCGGACATTTTGTATAACCAGCCACCATTTTGTCAGGTGACACGGTGGCTGGTAGCTATTAGCTAGTTTTTGCCTCAACCTTTTGTCCTCATTTTTAGCGTTTTTGAATTTTTCCATTTGTTTCCATTCATCAATTGGGAATGTTTTTAGTGTACACAGGGATGCAAGGGGGTTTATGCTGCTAAGAAGCTTTGTTGCTTGAAGCAGGTGCATAGGCGGATGGCAGAGAAGTTGCCATGTTTACAGAAGTTTATCATTGTTGTCAGCGGCAGTTCAGGCTGAAAGGGAACGGGTAGGCAAGTTCACGCCTGGACGAGATAAGAAGTTTAAGGTTATACAGGAAGTTTAATGGGCTAAAAGGTTAATAGAAGCATGAAAGAGGGAAGGGATTTTAGAGGTCTCAGTTTCATTCAACTAGCCCTTGATCATATACAATATTGATGTATTAAGTTGTTATGAAAGGGGAGGAATATCTTAGGGGTGGGCGGGTAGATTACCATGAGTGATTAACTTTGTATAGTGAGGATGTTGTTTTGTGAGGTGAAGGCCAGGTTTTTTTGTGATGTGACCTTTTTCAATAAAGCGACCTTTACCACACAAAACTAGTGTCAGAGGTATGTGTTGCTCCCCTCTTCCGCAATGTGGCCAGGAGCCTCTGAGCTTTCCATATCTTGCAGACACTGTATGGCAGCAGGATTTACCAAGTATATAATGTAGGCTGTTTCTCTTGAGTGGCTACCACGGCTCATTGCACCAGAGTGAAGAGTGGGCATGGAGTAACCGATCTTAAGAGGAGAAGAATTTATGGTTCCAGATCGGAGTCAAACAGCGTGGTTGACAGGAGGTCTGTGCAGATGGGAATTCAGGCAACGGAATCCAGGCAACAGTACATTTTATAAACGCAAACAGCGTGGTTGACAGCAAGTCAAGCAGCATCTGCATTCTGCAGATGGGAATTCAGGCAACTGTACATTTTATAAACGCATCACTGAAAGAACGCAGTCCCCATCAAATTTGTTCTGCGTCCATAAAAAAACAAGTATTTCCAGTCAGCACATCAGATTTCTTCAGTCTACGAAGAATGTTGGTAATTTAGGTGAACATTTACTAGTCAGTCAGTTAGTCAGGGAACGTCAGCTACATTTACTATTTTGGGCGTTTATTTCAAATTGCAGATCAAAACTGAATTTGGGAAGAATTTATTTCTGGCTAAACAAACTACTGATTAAACTATGTGATACAAATTGGCAAATGATTTTTAATTGGAGGTGTAAAAATACAAGCCTGTGTTTTTCTAGACTTGAGATATTAGAATTTGTATGTATTCAGAAAGAGATTGTCTGAGTAACCACTTCCCGAATTTATTCCTGGATAATAATCAATCTGGGGAAGAGCCTTTCATGAAATGCAATGTTTGATATTTCTAAGAAGCTTCAGGTAAAGCTAAAAAATCAATTTAGTCAAAATAAATTGTTATTACCTAAGAATTAACTGAATTGGGGAATAAACATGATCAAATCTTTATTTTGTTCTTTAGCCAAAAAATCAAATAACCCAAAGTCAGAAAATACCACTGGATCTTCCTCTGCTGATGTGCTACTGTGAATAATTTAAAATTGACATTAACAGTGACATTTTGTTAATAAACCCGAAGAGAATGGGGCGCTGTGCTACTAGAATTCATAAACAAAAGGGAAGAAGATGAGCGCAGTACTTCATGATCAAATGATGGAAGTACAAACTGATGCCTTAAAGAACAGGACTGAGAGCCTGAACAGCTCTTCACCCTATAAACCCCCCTACAAGTAGTAAAGATTCTCTCACAAAACACAGTCACACCCTTTTGAATTAGCACTTCATCCCCAATTAAATGCATGACTCAAGGAGACGTCTTGTTTAGTTATCAATTTGTTTTATTTAGGATTATTTTTCTTCTTTAATTTGCATGTTATTTATGGAATTGGTTTGTGGATTGCAACTGTACACAACGCAGGCTGTAGCTCCACCGGGAGCCTGTAGATTGCAACAGAGGGACACTAAAATAATATATGGCTGACAAAGCTAACTGACAGCTAGAAACTGACAACTTCTAATGCACCTCAGAAAGCCAGCATGAACGCGAAAAGCAGCGCCTTGATAAATATTGTGAAGGTCAACTGTAAATGGAAACAGAAGCATTACCAACAAGTGTAAGAAAAATAGCTTCAAAACAATAGGATGTATGCATACATTTGTTAACATCAAGTAAAATAGATTTCACAGTGATATTTGTTGTGATGGAGAGCACAAACAACTGTGGGATAGTTTCTAAGCGTTATACAGAGAAGAAACTAACAGGTTGCACCTGAGGTGCACTTCTGCCATAATGTGATGGAAACTCACACTGTCCACGTGTGTTGCCTCGCCTACCACCCACATCCAACATGCCTGTGGTCATAACAAAGTAAAATGATCTAGATTTCAAGTTAACAACTGTGCATAATCTAGGACTCCCAGCTAAATATGCATCCATTTCAAAATATATTTTATGGCATTTGGTTCTTATGTATTGCAATGTGATACATTTTGTTTGCATAAATACCAATACCAATCAAATTGTTTGGATTATGCGAATATACAGAGCATTGATATTACATTTCATGCAATGCCGCAATACAATTAGACAGCTATTGTTCAATACAGTTGTCGTCAACGTATCATATTCTTCTTTTTCTTCTTTTCCCTTCTCTCTCTTTAAGAAAACTGTCTCTCTTTGAATGTCCCTGCCCTTAACGTCTCTTACATGGAGTACTAGCTCTTTTATGCTCTGCCACTACTAACTACTACTGATTGAACTGTTAATTGAACTGTAATTGGCTCTGTGCTGGTCCTGTGTTATTATTGCTGCTGCTTACTTATTTAATTTTTTTTTTACCGGTTCAGAAATAGAAAGAAAATGACTGTCCATCTACAATAGAAACAACTTATACCATTTTACAATCATAAAGAAGGGCATATCATGATTTGTTGTGAATGGTATTTACACTCTCTAAATTCATAGCACAGAATAAAGGCATCCTGTGAAAAATAAAGATAAATATGTATAACCAATATCTACTTTTAACTTTTGATAAATATCCATGTCTTATTGAATTTACTAAGGGTGCCAATCCGCTTTTGCATTTCTCTTTTTTATAGACCATCAACAGTTTGTGCTTCCGTTGGCTAAACGAGGGGTTTTGGCTAATTTCTCTTTGTTCCCTTCAATGGCAACCCCAAATGGTTTGAGCTCCCCATAAATATTGCCACAGCATTTGGTGGTGTTGACTTGAGTTAACAAATGGATATGGTTTGCAGAACCTACCTCTTCCCAAAAGACCTGTAAGATTTTGCAAGTCCATATCATATGTAATCATGTACCTTTTTCCTGACATTCTGGATATTTAGGTAGGGTATGTGGATTGCTTTTGTTTGAGAGCACCGGTGTATAATAAACCTGCCATTGGACATTGTTAGACCTGTCTTCCTTAGGGTAGTCTTCCCCAAACATTTTGCTTGTTTACCTCCTCTTTTTGCTGTATCTTTTAGTTGGCTTTAGGACTATTTGCACATTACTACTGCTAACCAGTGCTAAAGTGCATGTACTTCTCCCCTAAACATGGTGACATTGGTTTATATGTGATTGGCATATTTAGTTTAGTTATAAGTCCCATGTATAGTGGTATACCACATACCCAGGGATTGTAATCTAAATGCTACTAGTGCGCCTGCAGGACTGGTTGTGCCACCCACACAAGTAGCCTTTCATACCTGTCTGAGGCTTGTCATTGCAAGGCATGTGTGCACAGTTTACTGCCACTTTGACTTGGCATTTAAAAAAACTTGCCAAGCCTCAAACTCCTCTTTTATTACACATAAGTCACCACTAAGGCTTTTGGAAAGCAGACATTTCTCTGCTCTTAATGCTCTGTGTGCCTTGCAGCCTGTCTTTAATACACTTCTGGGATGTATGATAGCTACACTTTGTGCATTCTCTCTAGACAGCCACAAACACAGGAAGGGTGGGTGTGACAGATAACACATCTGCATTCAGCTACATTCTGATAGTTCTTCCTGGAAAGGAAGAGGGTAGGGGAGCTGACATACTGTCCTGTATCCCACACAAAGGGCTGATTACCCCCTACTAGTAGTCTGGAGCCAGGGCTGGGATGAAAGGGGGACCTGTGCACTTCAAGAGCTTGCTTTGAAGTCACCCTCACTTCAAAGGCACATTTGGGTATAAGTACTGGGGCTCTGACCCTACCAAGACAGTCCACTATTGGACCTGTGAAGAACTCTGCCAGCAGTAAAGTCTGATGTGCCACAAGGATTGCCAATATGCCTGACTGCAACTCTGAAGGAACTGCTTTTTGCTTTGCTGAGATGCCCTGCTCCCTGCTGATCTCTGCCCTGCTGAGGACAAGGACTGGACCAATCTCATTTAAACCCAGAGGGACTCCAAAGGCTTGTTGGCTTGCCCACATTTCTGAGTCTCAGCACCATCCAAGACGCCATTCAACTCTGCAACAGCACCTGGACTCTGTTATCTATGAGTCCTGCTCTGCCAAGTGAAAGGTTATTTCTGCTGTGCAGGACCATCAAAATAGAAGCAGGGGCAACTTTGCACCAATCAGAACAGACGCATTGCCCTTCGATACTGACGCAGGAGCCGATCGACAACATCATCTCAGCATGGCTCGATAATGACACAGAGCCTTTATCACAAAAGGGGTTCGACACAGAAGTCATCATCGACTGCGCAGATTGGCGCTGATGCTTCGCCTCCATCCACGGGATCAACGACGACGACACGCCTCCTCAGCTTCTCGTCTCAACGTCGACGTCGACGCTTGCTCCATCCCAGGTACTCTGTCAGCGGTATCTGCCTGGGTCCTGTAGCAGCCCTGCCCTCCATGGCGGTCAGCCTGAACTTTGGATTTACACCGGTCTAGCATGACCGCAAGTAACCCCTTAGCACTATTGACTACTAAGTACTATTTTAATGTATTCTTTAAAAAATCCTTTACTCTTGTTCTACTTATTGGATGTTTGTCATTTTGGTCTTGTTTTACTTACAAAAGTATAATGTATTTTTCCAACCCTGTGTGGAGTATTTTTGTGGTGTTTTACTGTGTGTGTGTGTGTGTGTGTGTAAATACTTTACACATTACTTCTTTAGATAAGCCTGACTGCTCTCTGCCAAGCTACCAGAGGTTGAGCATAGGTTATCTTTTAGTGTGTATCTAGCTTACCCTGACTAGGATTGTGGTCCCTACTTGGACAGGGTGCATACCTCTGCCAACTAAAGACCCAATTTTTAACAGGTGTTAATTTCATTGCCTAAAATTATCTCAGTGCAATGTGGGAAATGTAATTGACTAACTCCTTCCCAGACCTGAAAGCAAATCTGAAAGGCAATTTCAGTGAGCCATTTTCTGGATATTTATTCATATATATAGCCATTAAAGATGACTTCTGTAAATGTATGAAAGAAACCCTCTTTCCAGTTCTACTTTGTCTATGTTGATTAGAGCACTAAGTATTTGATCTAGTGTAAATTGATACCAAATTCCCTGATCTACTATTTTCTTTTGCACAAAGAACACTGAAGAGCATGAGTCCGAAGGACAGGGTCAGAAATATACACAGATGTCCAGTCAAGAAGGGAGTGTGTCTAAAATGCCACATATAGCACCCCAGAGCCAAAGCATCAGTCCTGGACATGGCCATCAGACACTGCCCATTGAGGAACTGGATGATACAGTGAGTCCAAAAGTCCCAGAAGAACCTGCATTGAGGTCAGACAACTGCACAGGAGTACTCATGTCTGACATCGCAAGGTCGTCAAGCAGCCTAATCCGAGGTCAGGGTCCACACAAGCTATGGGCGATACCACACAGGTGTTTGCTGGTCTTGAGGCCTCCATGTTGAAGGCACAGCACCTACAACACAAGCAAATCTGCATTATTACAAAGTAGATAACTGGCATAGAAAGTAGAATCACAACTGGCTTCCAACATGTAGCAACAACCATTAAAGATTCCCACAAGTCTCTGGAGGCAAATGTAGACTCAATGATAAAGGCTATGAACAATCTATATGGCCAAATGGAACAGGACAATGCAATGCACAGACAGACTCAACATATTTTATTCTCCTGTATGGATATGATGAGTCAGTCAGTAAATCACCTTGCGCAGGCTACATCAACCCTCTCATGCCATACTGTAGGGCAGCAGATTGAAACGGGCCACTCTAGTGGCGATGTTGCAGGGGGCCTTATGCAAGTGATCACAGCAGCAGAGAGCTTACAGACCACTAAATTAGCACAAAGCGGATTGGCTGGAAATGCCAAAAATAAGGACTTATCCAGTATAAGCAGTGTCTCTGTGAATGAGACAATGAATGTGTGTTGCGGTAGATCACGAGGTGGTGTTGGTACAGAAGGTTCCATTATACCCATGCAACAAAGTTCAGTTCGTAATGGACGCAAACAGTAATAACTCATACATTTGCACCACATACTGTTTTGTAATTTTTTTGCTATTTCAGTAACGTGTGCTGATTTTGCACTTACAATTTCATTCTGAGGAGTGAAAAGGATATTACAACTCCTTTGACAACATGAGAAATAATGGTTAATTTGTTTAACACTGCACTTCTTGTGGTGAGCTTTGTGCAAAATGTTACACACAGCATCATTCACATACCTTACAAATAATTGTTTGTTAAATGCAATGTACCTCGGCACTCTAGATATTTTATAAATTATCTGATAATTAGGACAAAGTAACACATCCAGAGTCAATATGTAAGCTCACAGGAAACCAAACTCTAGGATCAAAGTGCTTCACAGTGATAATTAATGTCACAAGTTTCAAGAAATCACATGATTAAATACAATAGAAGAATTGGGATGTGAACCAAAAACAACAACATAATCCTTAAATTTCCACGGAGGTCAAGATCATGTTGCCTCTCCTGTTGGCAGTGATTAAAAGATAGCCAACACGTGTTTTGTCACAACGTAACTTCTTCAAGGCTTTCGGTATGTTAAATGCAAGTATAGATGAATGCTCCAAAGTTCTCCACACATAGGGGTCATGAACAATGTGACGTTCTCTCACTTGACGCGGCAGACGCGCTGCACAAAAGGAGGCTTATCACAGCCCTTCATCTATGTCTTGACAAGATTACTAGATGACTACACTTTTTTAAATATATGCTCAAGTGAGAGAATGTCACTTTGTTCATGACGCCTACTGGTGATTCTAACACCAAATGAATTATATTTGCATATAATTGTCTGGAGTCACGACGTTTGTGGGAAAATATTTGATGCGCACGTTTTTTTAAATTGAGGGTTGCTTGAATAATCCCAGATATTTAAAAGGAATAGGACATTAATGCGAGGAGACCTTTGGAGCATTCATCTATACTTGCATTTAACATACCGAAAGCCTTGAAGAAGTTACGTTGTAATGAAACGTGTCGGCTGTCTTTTCATCACTGCCAACAGGAGAGGCAACATGATCTTGACCTCCGTGGAAATTTAAGGATTATGTTGTTGTTTTGGTTCACATCCCCATTCTTCTATTGTATTTAATCATGTGATTTCTTGAAACTAGTGACATTAAATATCACTTTGAAGCACTTTGATCCTAGAGTTTGGTTTCCTGTGAGCTTACATATTGACTCTGGATGTGTTACTTTGTCCTAATTATCAGATAATTTATAAAATATCTAATGTGCCGAGGTACATTGCATTTAAGTTTTATATGGGAGCTCCCGCGAGCTCTCGTTGACAGACACCAGTGGTAGTGGGGTGTCTTTTTCTGGCTACCTTGAGGGGGACCAATACAATTAACACCTTAAAATCTAACAGCCATTTATTTTTAAGATTGATGTGCAATCCTTTTATACCATCACTACCAATTGTGTGTTTGTTAAATAATTGTTTGTAATGGCCACACGGCTGGCTCTGCCTTCTGCTGCCAATGTACCTTCCTGTGTTGCCTGTGTGGAAGCTTTTGTGGTTCATCTTCATTTGATTCAGATTCAGACATCATTTCTTCCAATCCGCTCCGCATTGCAACATTGTGGAGCATTGCACAAGTAGCAGTTATCTTGCAACTTCTCTCAGGGATATATTGTAGTGCAACCCCAGTTTTGTGTAGACAGCGACATCTAATCTTCAGTAGACCATATGTCCTTTCAATTACAGACCAGGTTTGTTTGTGTGGTGCATGTAGCATACCTCACTTTGATTTGATGGATGTATATAAGGTGTTAAAATCCATGACCTCAAGGCATGTGCACTGTCACCTCCAAATCATTTGGGGAATCTGGGTAAGATATATACAATTTAAACATTTAACACACTTATGTCATGTACATAGGCCATATTTACCAAGTAGATAGCCATCTTCAGGCTCTCCTCTGAGAAGACATGAGTAAATGTCGCTATGCCTGAACATAAAAAAAAATTCATGTGTACTGCCAGGGTACTTTGCTACGAGATCTGTGATGATATGTTTTAAATCACACACCACTCGTTTATTTAGCGAATAGCTGTTTTTTCTAGTTTTTGAATATGTGCTCATGGTAAGAGGGAGGACATATGGGAACATGGGTGCTATCAATACAACCAATGACATGCAGAAATTGCGCAGAGCGGTAAAAATTCAGTTTTTCTAACTGCAACTCCTGTGCTGGGTAAAGTAATATGATGATGTATTCTCTGTACCAATGCACCTAGGAAATGATTAAAAAAACCTAGAAAGGGCACTCAGTCTGTAATAAGCCATCGGCAGCAGCAATGACACTTGCTAACTCCCAGAGGCTAAAAGAAGGAGTGAGCATAGTTCCTGCATAAGGTGGTAAGGCATTGCTTCTGAGAGTGTTTCTCTCAAGCTGAAGCCTTTTTTTTTTTAAATTCTTTTTATTTGCATTTTCAACAACAAAACCAATACAATTTACTGCAGGTTGCATAGGATATAATATAGACGAGACAGCTCCCCTCCCCCGCAATGCCATCCAGAGGACCGACAGGTGGCCACTCTTTAGTGCTCGGAAATAGTCACGTCTCCTCCGTCACAGCCCCCCACACACCCCAAGTAACCCTCACACCCCAAGCGTCGATGGCAGTGTCCCATTTTCCACCCCGGTGGCCGTCTCCTCCCAGCCATCTGCCGTGAAGATCAGTATTCTACAGTGCTTGAAGCGGCGTGTGGGCCAACCAATGTGTGAATGGTTCCCATATGTCCTTTGGTCGTGTACACGCCGGCAGGAGCTCCCAGAATAGGGTGAGTTGTGTCTGGCAGTACACTACACTTTTTTTTTTAAGTTCAAGAAAAGGTTTATTGGAGAGATTATTATGATCATAAAAACAATACTTCATATATGCAGTTATTTGTTAATATATAAATACATGAAGGTGTAATAAAGAATAACGATATATAATATCCATTAAAATAGTAAAAGGATAATATAGAAGATGATATGAATACAAGCAAAGGTTCACAGAAATCGTAAATAACAGTACATGTCAAAAATACACAATTAAAATTAAAATATATATATATATATATATAGATATATATAATAGAAAATGATAAATTAAACATAATTATAAATAAACAATAGGAGGTCACGGAAGCTTGGTCACTTCTTGTTGTGAGGGAGCAGGTAAAGGAGTTTTCTTCACGGTATCGTCTAGAAATTGTGTGAGTGGGCCCCAAAGGTGAGAACGTTTAGTAGCAAGAGAGATAGGATGAACGAGTGCTGTATCAAGGCGATGATTGTGACATACAGCATACCACCAAGCTAAATAGGACAATTTAGAGGAATCTTTCCAGTTTTTTTATATTTGCTGAAAAGCTACAGCTATTAACAAATCAATAAGTGGTAACTGAGATTGACTTGTTTTCCAGTCCGGTGTTAAACTACCTAGGAAAATGTTTGTAGGGGAGAGTGGAATTGTGGTGTGAAATATAGTGTTGATTTGGTGCCAGACCTGTTTCCAAAATATAAAAACATGTGGACATGTGAAAAGCATATGATGGAGATCAGCGTGAACCTGGGAACATGTCCAGCAAGTGTTGAGATATGTGTTGTGTATTTTATGTAGGTATGTGGGAGTAAGAAACAATCTGTTGTAAATAAAGAAGAGTGTTTGTGTTGTGCTGGCCGCTCTGGATGATTTCCTAAGTTTTGTCCAAATTCTGTTCCAAAAAGAGATAGGCCAATTTGTTCCCAGATCGGATTCCCACGAGAGTTCCACTTTGGTTTTGTCTCGGATCTCAGGAGGTACCATTAATCGGAAATAAATGGTGGACGCTTTGGGCTTTATGTGCAAAAGGTTATGCCATGGGAAAAGGGGGTGGGAGGGTGAGGAAGGTGAAGATTTGAGTTTAGCATAAGTATCAAGTATTGCTTTCTGCAAGGTCAAAAATTTAGGTTTAAAGGAAGAAGGCAAATGATAAAGAGTTTGTAATTGCGTAAATTGAATGGGTGTGCCCTGATCTAAAAATTGATGGACCCAGAGTAGACCTTTATTTCTCCAAGCCTTCCAAAATATAGGTTTCCTATTGAGAAGGATTTGTTTATTGTGCCAAATTGTGGAATTGAGAAAAGTGTCTAAATTATGTACTACTAAGTGGGGTGCAGTGGATAGTAGTTTACAGGATTGCTTAATTATGGGAGTAGAGAGCTTTTGTGGTTTGCGAGTAAAGGAGAGATATTCCTGAAATGAAAAGGGAGCTAAAAACGAGGTCTCAAGATCCACCCAGAGAGGTTTATCTTCAGATTGATTAGTGATCCAATTTGATAGTTGTCGTAACTGAAAGGCTTTGTGATAATTGGAGAAATGGGGGAAATTGACACCGCCTTCAGATTTTGGTCTTGTTAATTTCTGTAACGCCATTCTTGGTTTTTTAGCATTCCATAAAAAAGAAGTCAAAATAGAATTAATCTTTTGAAAGAATTTAGATGGAATGGAAAGTGGAATGTTAGAAAGGATATACAAAACTATCGGAGTCAACATCATTTTGATTGTGTCCAGACGACCCCACCAAGAAAGATGAAGGGGATGCCATCTTGCGACCAAAGTTTTAAGTTTGGCAGAACATTTGTCTATGTTTAAAGAGATAGATGTCTTTATAGAGGGAGAGAACCAGATACCAAGATATTTTATATGTTTAGGGCTCCAGGTAAAATTGGAGATCTTAAAATCATCCTTAAAGGTGTATTTGGTTAAGGGTAATATCTCACATTTTCCTCTATTCAGTTTATAGCCAGATACCAATCCATAGGCCTCCACCTCTCCCATGAAAGCTGTAAGTGAAGATTGTGGTTTGGAGAGAAAAACTAAAATATCGTCAGCATATGCTGCCAGCTTAATTTGTTGAGGATCCGAGACAAAACCTGTGATTGAGTTATTCTGGCGTATTCTTGAGAGAAAGGGTTCTAAGGCCAAATTGAAAAGAAAAGGGGACAAGGGGCATCCTTGGCGTACTCCTCGTTTAAGATTAAAGTAGGGGGAGATGAGGCCATTGGTAGATATGGCGGCCTTGGGCTCAGAGTAAAGTAGGGCTATTAAAGAAATGATTTTCGGTCCAAACCCAAACCACTTGAGAGCGTGGAAGATGAAAGGCCAGTAAACCCTATCAAAGGCCTTTTCTGCATCTAACGCAATTGCTGCCAAGGAGTCCGGATAATGTGATGATTTAGATAAAATGTCAAAGAATAAGCGTGTATTGTCAGTGATGTTGCGACCTTTGACAAAACCTGATTGTTCTTTTCCAAGCAGCATGGGAAGATATGGTTCTAATCTTAGGGCTAGAGCTTTCGAGAAAATTTTATAATCTACGTTAACTAAGGATATAGGTCTATAATTCTTACAGTAACGTAAATCCTTATCAGCCTTTGGTATTAGACAGATCAAGGCTTCGGAAAAAGAGCCAGTGGAATTATGGGAAGAGATAAAGGAAGAAAGAAGAGTGTGTAAGTGTGGGAGTAATAGATGAACGAAATGTAAATAAAATTCCACTGTGAAGCCGTCTGGGCCTGGGGCCTTGTCTTTTTTAAGAGTTTTTAAAGCATTTAACAATTCTGTTTGTGTAAGTTCAGCTTCCAAAGAGGCTAAATCTAATTGGGGATTAATATGTTTTTGAATCGCGGAGAAATATTGGGATATGTCTGTATCTGAGGGTGTGTTTTCTGGTGTGTAAAGGGATTGATAGAAATGTACAAATTCTTGGAGTATTTCAGTGTCTTTGAATTTCGGTGCTTGGCTATCATCGATAATGGAATCAATATGAAGTTTCTGTTGTTTAATCTTTAGATAATTGGCTAGAAGTTTGCCTGATTTATTTTGGCCACCATAATACTTTGCTGAGGATTTCAGTAAGTATAGGGAGGACTGTTCGGTAGTGGACTTGTTAAAAGCGATTTTTGCAGTGATGAGATCTTTAAGGGAGTCCTTCGACTTGGAGGTGTAGAAGGAGTGCTCAAGTTTTTTAATCTTAGCAAGAAGTGTGTTATGTAATATGCGGGAAACTTTACGTTTATTTGACACAAATCTAATGATGAAATCCCGAGCGGTGGCCTTAAAGGCGTCCCACACTGTATGAAAGGAGACATCATTCGTTAAATTAATGTGAAAAAACTCTTGAGCGAAAGAGGTAAAAGATGAATTGAAATTAGGGTCAAGGAGTAAGGAATTATTGAAACGCCATTTTTTGGGCAATGTGGATTGATTTAAAATGTCTAATTGAATTGAAACAGGTGCATGATCCGAAATGAGTATAGGGCCTATGTCAGCAGAACGTAAGGATTGGGAAATGTTACGGGAAATAAAAATATGGTCTATCCGAGATTGTGTTTGATGTGGAGAGGAAAAAAAGGAGTATTCTCTTGTGGATGGGTTGCAGAGGCGCCATGAGTCTAATAAGTTTCTTTGTTGAATAGTTTGTGTGAAAACTTTGTGTGGCGTGTTTGGGATAAAGGGGGATTTGGAATTTCTATCAATAAACGGGTCCATCACTTGGTTGCAGTCTCCTGCAAGAATAAAGTTTTCTGATGGGTACTTGAGCAATAATTGAGATATACGAGACCAAAACGTGGCATCACCGCTAGTAGGGGCATAAATGTTGAGCAAAGACAGAGGGGTCTTCCCCAGCAGGAGGTTAGTGAGAATCCACCTACCCTCTGTGTCGGATTCTTGAGATACAAGCTTGGCATTCAGTGTTTTGTGACAAAGAGTTATAACCCCATTCCTTTTGCCATCTCCTGGTGAGAAAAAGATTTCACCAACCCAATTTCTTTTGAGTTTTAGTGATTCTCCTTCGGTAAGATGTGATTCTTGCAGTAACGCAATATTAACATCTAATTTGGAGAGGTGAGATAAGACTCTCTGTCGCTTAATGGGGGAGTTCAAGCCGCGGACGTTCCATGTGACAATTTTCAAAAACATTTGTGAGATGAAAGTAATAAAAACATAAGTGAACCAATAAAATCTCGTAAATTGTGAACGATAGTACATGTGAAAAATTCAGCAATAGAAACTATAAAAAACATTGAAGTAAACCTTATATTAGGTACGAAGATATTAAAAGTTAAAACCAATTGAGAGAAGCTGAAAAGGTGGGAAAGATGAAGAAAAGGAAGAAGCAAGATTGGAAAAAGAGGCAAATGATAGAAACATGTATGATAAGAAAGAAGAGGGAAAAAAGGAGAAGGGGTGAGAGCTGTAAAGAAGAATATAAGAAAAAGGATCATATCCACAAAGAAGTCAAAACAATGGAAGGATGTGGGGGGGGGAGACCACATGGAATGATGACGTACCCAGACTCCATGAGGGAAGGCGGGGAAGACTTCGGGATGTAAACAACATTCAAAACTAAAAGGTCAAGCACATGAGGTTAGGTCCTGTGTAAAAAGAAACAACAAATAGTTAATACAAACAGGATGGAATATGTCACGACACATCATGAGGTCATAATGTGAAATGGAAGAAGATAGTGAGAACAAACAGACCATTATACCATGACAAAAACCATTCTAGAATTCTGTAAGTAAAACAACATACTGAAAAGCTAAACCCTATTCCAATATATAACAGAAGAAGAGCTATTTAGAGATTCATGAGATCAAACAAACCATTATACCATGGCAAAAGGTATATTAAACTTCTATAGTTAAAACAGCACACTGAGGATTTAATCCCTATTCAAATATATTCCAGTCAAAAAACTATTTAAAGCGAGTGCTGGAAATGTCCATCTTTTCTGGGCATTGTGCATTGAGGAAACTCTTCAGCTTTGTTGGGTCCTCATAAGTTGTGGTTTTATTGTTGAGAGTGACTTTAAACAAGCAAGGATGAAGCAATCCGAAACGAGCTCCAATTGAACGCAACGCTGGACGCATATTGAGGAATTCTTTGCGTCTATCTGCTGTGGATTTGGCGTAGTCTTGCGAGAAGAACAGTTGATGACCTGAAAATGAAATACGCTTCAGGAGCCTAACTGCGGAAAGCACTTTGAGGAGGTCCGTATACTCAAGGAAATATAATATAACCCCTCTTGGTCTTTTCGTGCTTGAGGGTGTTGAATGCAGTGGGCCCAGTCTATGAGCACGTTGTATATTGAGAGTAGTGCCCTCCGGTAGATTTAGTACTGTCGGTAGAAATTTTTGAAAGAAGGAGATGGGATCCGATCCCTCCGTGCCTTCCGATAATCCATAAATGCGAAGGTTGTTGCGTCTGTTTCTATTTTCAAGGCTTTCAACCTGTTTTTGCAAGGATGTAATCTGGGAATGAAAGATGTCTACTTTGTTGTAACATGCACTGAGAGTTTCAACATTATGTTCAACCTTGGTGACTCTTTCTTCCAATTTTTCCCAGCCATCGGTTAAGATTTGTATTTTAGAATTTGTCTCTTCAACAAATGGCCGCAGAGCTCGAATTTCCTCCAGAAGGAGATCCATGGAGACAGACGAAGAAGGCTTGGGTGGAGAGGGTGGATTTTGTTTAAGGCGTTTAGTTGTTATTTTAGTAAGAGAAGAGGAGCCATTAGTCGTATTCGAAGAAGCAGCTGTTTTGGGCGTCGATGTTTGGGAGTCCTCCATTTTAATGAAGTTCACACGTGACTTTGAATGGACAATAAATCTGCGATGTGAAGATATTTGCGATGAGGATACTTTTTTTAACCTACCCATGCAATGGGGAGAGTTAAAACCTATAGAGACAAGATAATGTAAAACTGCAAGGTATAACTTACGTGCGTAATTCCACCTAATAATAGTGGGCGAGGCACACTGTAACAGAATTTGTGTGCATTTGGCGCATGACAGAATATCAAAATATACATTTACCAATAAGCATGAAGTGAAATATAAAAGTGATATCTGTATGCTTAAATGGAATAGAATATATGTATGAAATGTAAGTCACCACAATACATTACAAGAGTGTGTCTATGCCCAAGCAAACCATACCACATGCTTAGCTTAATACCATATCCAAAAAAGCCACTTTAAATAAAGAATCTCGTGGTACACTCATATAACATTGTAGGTTCTGAGAGAAACACAGCTAAGAAATGCAGATATTTGCACATACACATATTAGCAACACAGGACCAAGGTTGCTGAAATGCCCATCTAAAGCCTGTTAATACAAGCGCAAGGGAGTAATGTCCAAATTCACTTTTCAATATGATTTCTAGTGTGAAACATCCATAATCAGTGAACCGGGGTCAGTAAATGAATAAAACATTGCTCCTTTCTGAAGAAATTCAGAGTGCGATGGAAATAATCTCCTCAGTGTGCCGACTGCTTTGAAGCCACATTTCTCATTCAGTTAGTCAAGAAGCCATGTGTTTCACAGAAAGGGCATTGCGGGGCAAAGTGAGGCAATAAATCACTGCAGAATTTAACTTTAGAGTTCTTCTCATGTTAGTTCAATTTGTTAACTTGCTGCCAGTGAAAATGCAAACTGAAAGGAAACCGGGCTCTCCCAGCGCGTGAGCGGCAGTTAAGCAGCTGTCACAGATACCTCAGCTGTGAGCAGAAAGGTTAATAAAAGGTCAAAGCTTGCCAGAAAGAAGACGAAAATACTTCCATTTAGAGGCTCTTACATTCCGACCATAAATTATGCAGTTTTGCAGACCTTCAAGACTCCTGTAAAGCCAGAAAATCCCTCAGAAAGCCCCGTCACCTCAAGCGAGTCACAGGAATGCCGCCATCTTCCTCGGGCTCAAGCCACGCCCCCCAGTACACTACACTTTTAATCCACTCCCTAATGGTGGGTGATGTGGTAGCCCCCCAGTGCATCGCCACCTGTCGCTTGGCAAGTAAAATAAGCATGGCTGGCAGCCGACGATGTTTGGGCTTAACCATATGCAGGATCCGCAGTAGCACAGCCTGCGGTGTGCATGGAATCTGTAGTTCCGTGATGGTACACACCAGCTCCATGACCTCGGCCCAAAAGGAGGCCAGCCTGGGACATTCCCATGCCATATGCAAGAAAGCAGCTCCGCGTGCAGCACATTTCCAGCAATTATCCGTATCTCTCAAGCCAATACGATAAAGCCTGCTAGGGGTGCGATATGTCATATGTACGTATTTGAAATGTATCAGCCGGAGTCTATAGTTAGGGGATAGGGTCTCAAGCATTTTACAGCATAGGTCCCAGTGAACGTCAGTGATGTCAACACCCAATGCAGCACTCCACATACCGCGCGCCGCTGGGGTCACTATTGGATGATCACTTTGCATGCGCCCATATAAGCAGGAAATTAGTTTGCGCCCTGAGTCTACCTTCAGTACATTCTCCAGGGCCAGCAAGCTCGGCGGTGGCTCCGGGAACGTAGGAAATAGTGCCTGACAGGTATGCCGAAGCTGATAATGGAGCAGGGTATCAAGCATCGTTGGGGCCTCCGGGGCGCACATGCGCTCCAGCGTGATGAAAATGTCGTCAGGGAAGATGTCCCCCGCCATATGGAGGCCGCGCGACGTTGCGCGTTCTCCAGTTTTCATGCTTTGCAGCGGGGGCCACATGGGGTTTCCGCGCAGAGGTCCCGATGTAGTGTAAAGGAGGTCCAGCTTGGCCCGGCGGCGCAACCCGTCCCAGGCCCATTTAAGCACGTGTACCGTGTCAATTTCATTTCGCCTCCTCTTGTGCGGCGCATATAGGGCAGTGTTAAGCGGTATCGGGCCACCATATCCGCCTCTATCGCCACATGCGGCTGAAACGGCGTGGGATGCACCCAATAGTGCAAAAATTGCGCCTGCGCACAGTAAGCGTACAGCGTAAAGTCTGGTGCCGCCATACCTCCCTGTTTCTGTGGAAGAGTAAGGGTCTCCCAGGCCACCCTCGGCTGTTTTCCCCCCCACGCCAGTTCGATCATCAGCGAGCGTACCTTGTTCAAAAAACGTTTAGTCAAGGGGAGTGGGACATTAACAAATAAGTATAAGAGCTTTGGCAGGATAACCATTTTGGCCACAGCTATCCTACCCGCCAGCGACAGGGGCAAGTGTTTCCATCGGCTGACCCTCTCCTCTATCCACCGCAGCGCCCGCCCATAGTTCTCTGTCCACAGTGTTTGCATGTCTGTGCTAAGCCAGACCCCCAGGTAGCGTTCCGGACCTGTCGCCCATTTCAGCGGGCAATCTGGCGTGAAGCGGGTTGTCCCAGCCGTCAGAGGCAGTATGACCGACTTCTCCCAATTTATGGTCACTCCCGACAGCAGGCCATACTTTATCAAGTCACTCGTCATGGGGGAGAGATTATCTTGTGGGTTGATTACATAAAGGGTAATATCATCTGCGTACATTGAAATGGTCAATGCCCGGGATGAAAATCAGATGCCCCTGTCCACATGGTGCTGTCTAATCCGGGCCGCCAAAGGCTCTGCGGCAATCGCGAATAGTAAGGGTGACAGGGGGCAACCCTGCCTCGTGCCTCTGCTAATAGCAAAGGGTTCAGATACAAGCCCGTTCACCCGCACACGGGCAGTGATGGTGGTATAGAGCAGTCTAATATAGCGTATAAAAGCTTCACTGACCCCCATCCGCTGTAGCAATGGAAATAGGAACCCCCATTCCAGGGAGTCGAACGCTTTCGTGGCGTCCAACAGCACCACCGCGGCCTTGACATGAGGGGCTAAATAGTGCAGTACCCCAAAAAGTGTACGTAAGTTGTGGGCCGTGGAGCGGCCTGGCACGAAACCCGACTGATCTGGGCGGATCATGAGTGGCAACACCGGCTGTAGCCGCAAAGCGAGCATTTTAGCGAATATTTTCACATCTGTGTTTATTAGGGACAATGGCCGATACGAGTCGCACTTCTGGGCATTTTTATCGGGCTTTAAGAGGGCAATAATGAGAGCCTCTCTCATCGTCGCAGGGAGTACACCCGTCTCAACTGCCTCAGCGTATACAGCCAGCAGCCGGGGGGCCAGGAGGTCAGCATATTCCTTGTAAAACTGCGCTGGTAGGCCATCCGGCCCCGGCGCTTTGCCGGGTGCCAAGGACCCCAATGCTTCCTTGACATCCTCTAATGTAAAGGGGCGATCGAAGTACCCTTTTTGGTGCGCATTAAACCATATCAGCTGAACCGTGTCTAGGTAATCGGAGAGGTCTTCCGACGTGGGCACTCCCCGGGAGCGGTATAGGTCTTTATAAAAGGACCGAAATGCATCCAGGATCTCCGGAGGGGAGCACGCGTTGTCTCCCCGTGACGTTTCTATGGAGGGAATGTATGAGGAGCCCCTCTGCGAGCGTAACAATTGGGCAAGTGTTTTGCCCGAACGATCCCCCTCTCCATACCGGCGCGCCGTTGCATGTTTATGTAAAAATTTAATCTCTCTATCCGCCTCAGTTTGGTATTCCGTTAGTGTGGTGCGTGTGTCCGCTAGTGTGGTCGCTGAGGGGTCAGAGCAGTACTGTATTTCTAGGGCATGTAGGCGGCCTTCCAGTTTCTGGAGTGTATTTCTAATGTCCTTCAGCACTCTGGCCTGTCCCGCAATGCAGTGGCCCCGGATGATCACCTTGAATGCATCCCATAGTATGCCCACAGATGCCACCGAGTTTGTGTTTAGCTCGAAATAGTCTAGTATGTGTTGGTGCACCTCCTCACGAAAAACCTGATCCAGCAGGGCCTGCGCCGGCAAACGCCATGTGAATGGTGTGATGTATGGTTTGGGGACCTGTAGCACCAGTTCAACCGGGGAGTGATCGGAAAGGGTGCGCGGTCTGTGGTGAACCTCGGACGTCCAAGCATGGACATGCGGGGTTAGGAGCCAAAAATCCAGTCTGGACCACGCTTGTCTGTGTGGGGTGAAGTATGTGCCCTCCCTCCCGTCGGGGTGTAATATCCGCCACGAGTCTAACAGGTTGTATTCCTCCATTAGACCTCGAAGAAGGTCCGCCGTGCGCGGGTGATGTGTGCGCGCCGCCCCCTCCCTGTCGTGTTCCAGCGAGAGCACCGCATTGAAATCCCCTCCCCATATGTACTCTCCTTCGCCAAGTGACTGCGCCTTTAGCCAGATGGTCCTGAAGAAACTAGGGTCATCCGTGTTAGGACCATAAGTGTTAATTAGTATTATCTGCTTGTGAAACAGTTTCCCCAGTAATATTAAATACCGTCCATCCGAATCGGCATGCACTTTAAATGTTTGCCAGGGCAGGCCCCTACGAATTAATATGGCCACCCCCCGGGAATAGCTGGAGCAGCCGGACGTATGCACCTCACCCCACCTGGCATGTCGCAATCTTTCCCCTGCTTTCTGTAGCAGGTGGGTCTCCTGCAAGAGACAAATGTCGATGTGGTGTCTGGCCAAGTGCGCGTGGGTCAATCGGATCTTGCGGTGGTCGTTGAGACCGCGAATATTCCATGTCAGGCAGCGCAGCGCGGTCAGGGATGCAATGGGTGATGTGTCTTACGCAGCAGTGCGTCCATCTGCGGTGTAAGGGGCAGAGCAGATGGCAAGAGACCTATCGTAGCAGGTCGCGCACTTAACTGGAAAGCGTGCGTGGTCAGGGATAATACTGTGTCATCATTCAGTTGTACATTATAATGCTGCAGTTCAACAATACCAAACAATACAAACCCCCCCTCCCCTCCTCCCACTCCAACCCCCCAATCAGTTTGAGATACAGTACCCCTCCCAAAACTAACCCAAAAACAGAGCATTTGCACGGGAATCATCCCTTCGAGGGCGTGGGATTACCGGCACACTACCCCATCTAGAATCGATAGGGTGGCCGAACATTTTGCCTTCCACAGTCACAAGCAGACCAAATATAACAGGCAATGACTTGCGCATCTCACAGAACAGCAGCGGCGCCCGCCCTAAGGTCCAGAAGCATCAGTGCTCCGCGTGGCACCGGCCTCGGCGGCCGCTCCCCCCCTCCCCCACCCACCGCAGTGATCAAGACTCGGACAGTAAGCAGAGCAGTGTGTACTTATCAGCAGAGTCTCATGGCACCATTCAGCAATGCAGGACTTCCCCAGAAATGTCTGCCTGTTCATTCCACATCGCTCAGCCGGTCCACCGGGGAGGCCGCACGATCGACGCGCAGCTCCCCGTGCGTTCGTTCTGCTTTTCGTGCAAATTTCAGCGCCTCCTTCGCCTCCGTGAAGATCAGCGGCCTCCCTTTGTGCTGGATTTTCAACTTGGCAGGGTACAGCATGGCGTATTTGGTCCCCACTTTTTGGAAGATCTTTTTGGCCGGTATGAATTCGCGCCGTGCCGCCTGCACCGCCTGCGTAAAGTCAGGGTATAGGGAAATGGCCATGTTCTGAAAAGTGAGCTCGCCTTTTTCTCGAGATAGCCGCAGGATGGTGTCCCGGTCTCGGTAATTTAGAACTCGGGCAAGGATCGGTCGCGGCGGCGCCCCCGGCACCGGGCACGGACCCAGCGTCCGGTGCGCACGCTCGACCAGGAACATTGCCGACAGTTCCGCCCCAAACAAGTCGCGGAACATGCCCTCCACGAACTGTTCCATATTACCAATGTTTGTGGACTCTGCAATTCCAATAATACGCACGTTGTTTCTGCGGGAGCGGGCTTCCAAATCCTTGTTGCGCCCGCGTATCACCTTCAGGACCTTGTCCATGCGGAGCAGTTGTTCCCGGGTGTCACCGTGGCCCTCCTCGCAGTCCGCGATCCGCGCCTCCGCCGCCGCAAGCCTCTCCTCGTGTTAGTCGACTGTGCGCGATATGCCCTCCATTCGCTGTGCCATTGAGTCTAATTTGGCGTCAATCTCCCTCAGGCAGCCCTTGAGATCGCGAAACATACTTTTTATGTCGTCTTCTTGCGGGGGTTCCAACTGCGTCTCAGGGACCACCGTCTGCGAGGCCGGCTCCACCTCAACATTCCGAGTGGATTTCCTTTCAAAATGCAGCTTCGGCTGCTTAGTATCCGGCTTCCACATGGTCCTGCAGGGGAGACTCCTCAGGAGGGGCCCAGGGGGGGAAGGGGAGGGAGCCCCAGCCAGTCGCTCCAGTTATTTGTACACTGCCACACAGGTAGGCCCCACAGGTGCTCGAGGCCGCAGCGCCAGCCAGACGTCCGGGCCCAGCAGGCCCCCAGCGCATGCAGCAAGTTATTATGTCCGTTCCTCTGCCCTGAGCCCGTGGCCCCCGGCCGCTATGGATGTGATCAGTCACCCCAGGTCTGGCCTGTCGCCTCCCCCGGACATCCGCAGCTGGCAGGGCGGGCAGACCAAAAGGCAGGCAGCGAGGCCACGTAGATCCGCAGCAGCCGGCCAGACGCCGCCACCTGCAGGCACCATCGGCCGCTGTCCGCTCTCCGGCGGAAGCACCAGCATAGGCAACTCTCACGGGCTTCTCCGCAGCGTACAGGCTGCTCCAGGTCTCCCCGCAGGTCCCCTCGTGCAGCGCCACCCTCAGGGGGCAGCCAGCTCACCTTCGCTCCGGTGTCGCGGATTAGCAATCAGGCCTCACAGGTTACGGCTGCGACAGCGCCGCAGGTTCCCACTGTTGTTCCGCCCCGCGCGCCGGGCTGAAGGCCCGCGACCGGGGACTTGCGTAGCGACGATGGCCGGCAAGCGCGAGGTGGGCGGGTCGCCGGTGCAGCGCAGGGTCAGTTCTCCGGGAATCCGCCGCCGATTCCAGCCGCGAAAGCTGCCACCGGGTCTCTGGATCGCCGGCACCTCGCTCCGCAACTTTGTCTGCCCGGACCAGGAGGCATGCACGGATGGGCCTTCGGATGTTTCGTTCGGCCGGCAGAGCCCCGTTACACGGCGGCCATCTTGCGGCTCGGCTCGACCACGCCCGCCTCTCAAGCTGAAGCCTTAATTCTACAATTAGGTCTAAAATAACTGCACAACTCAGCCTGTCTTATCAAAAGTTTCCTCCTCTGTTTGTTGGAAGAGTGTCAGCCTCACTCTGAATATCCGTGCCTGTCTCCTCCTCCTTTTCTGCAGGGCATTGAGAATCTGCATCCACCTCACGATCACGTACAGCATTGTCATTAAGAAACACCCTGAAGCGTTTTGAGCCTTTTTATATGCGTTGCGCCTGATCAGAGTTGGTGGTAATTTGCACATGCTAAATCCACGTTTTGCAACTGTAGGAAAGAAGGATCTGCTTCTTATGGTTAACCCCACTTTTTGCTTCATGTGATGCTGTTTTTGACTAGTCGGACTGGGATCCTGCTACTCAGGACCCCAGTTTATCTGCTTTCTACCTAAACTGTTATGTCATGTACTTAGGTGCACTCCAGATTGAATACTGGGGTACCCTTATCAGTCCCTAGCATATGGTATCCAGGTACCCAGGGCATAGGTACCCCAGAGGCCTCCCATTAGATGAAGCATGTATTATGCCACCCATGAGAGGTCATGCAAAATGGAAATACAGGCCTGCCATTGCAGCCTGTGTAAGATGATGCATGCACCACTTACTTTAGATATAGGTTTACTATATCTAAGGGTCACTACACTTAAAATTTATAAGTCACCCCTATAGCAGGCTTTGACAATCCTGAAGGCAGGGTGCTCGGTTCTAAGTGAGAGGGTGTCACTGCATGAGCAGGACACCCCTGCATCCTACGGAGCCCATTCTCCTGGGTTGTTAGTACTGCAGCCATTTACAACATATAGAGTGGCATTATGCGACAACCTGATGACCAACTCTAAAACGGCTGAAAGTAACCCTATCGTGTTTGGTGTCGGTTATTGTGGAATCATACCCCCACACCGGTAACTGGTGTGGGAGGTATGATTCCAAACCTCAGAAAGGAGCTTTGTGAGGCTCCTGGTGTTCCCGGTACCAGCCTTCTACTTCCGGGCAGCCCAAAATGGTTGCTGCCGACCAGAGACACATTTCTGCCCTTCTGCTGCTGAGCCAAGCTCGATCAGGGGAAGGCAGAACAATAGGCATCCTGTCACAGGGAGGTGTGACCACCTCCCAGACAGGATTTAGTGTATTAGGTCTGGGTGGGTGCGCTTGCCAGCGACCAAAAGTCTGCATGAGGAGCACATTTGGTGTCCCTGTGCATAGTCCAGTTCAAACCAATCCTGGAAGCCGTTGATTCCTGCTCTGGCGTGAAACTGGACAAACTAACCTCCCCACTGTCCAAAACCTCCCCTGGGAGAGTCCCCTGAATCTGTCTAACCCTCTCCCATGGATACAAAAGGGCTTACCTGGCTGTAGGACCCTAGATTCTACGTGAACAAGATTCTGAACCAGAACCCACTGAACTTTGACCATCTGGAGACTCTGGACATTGCTGGACTTTGTTTGGGCCCGACTTTGTCTCCCTCTCAGTCTTAAGCATTGTCTGTGCCCATGCACCATACAGGCTCCGTGCAGGACCTGTGGAGTATCAAGGACAACTGAAGATATCTCCTTTGGAGTGAAGGAGTCACTCCCCTGCAACCGCAGGCACCACATCAGGATTGACTGGTCTGCTGCTCCTGAGCTCCTAAGGACTCCAAAGGCTCCAGCAACATAGGAGGTAGGTTTCCAAGCCCCTTCAGGTTCAAGGTGCTCTCTCACCAAGTTTGAGGTCAGAATCCCTCGTGGGGGCTGCAATACCTGTACCCCTAAGCACTGCTTCTATTTGCATGTGCATATGCTTGTTGGCGATTTCCGAGCAAGTGCACTGGGCTCTGAGTAGCCCCAACCTCTGGCACCATTTCCTCCAAAGAACTCTGGCCTCCTCGCACTGAGTGCTCCGTGGGCTGTTGCTTTGTAAAACTGCTTGAGGTTCCCTTGCGACTCCTGTGCCTCCGGCCTGTGAGTCCCCTTGAGGGTCAACTTTGCTTTCTTTTGGCTCCCCCAGTTTCTCCAGGCTTGGCCTGACTTCCCTGTGTTTGGTGAGTCTCCTGGACCTTGCTGGTCTGAACCGTAACCTTCTTCGAACCTCTGCATGGGCTGCCGTTGCCGAGGCTTGTTGATGCTCTAACTGGACACCGACCCCTCAGTACTCGACATCCTTCATGGAATAGCTCAAATCTGGCTCCTGGTTGTCCTCAACATCTCCTGGTCCCGCCGGCTGCAGAGCCAAGAACCCTCTCAACGCACCTGAAGCACCCGACATAGGGGGGCATTCGTCTACCAAGCCCCTGGTCACTCCTGATTGACCCAGACTCTGTCCCCTCTGCTTTCAGGTACTCTTCAACAAGAATCCACCTTTAGATTCCGACAGACACTTTTCTTCTTTCCAGAAGTGGCACTTTCTTGAAGTCCACAATTGAGATTGACAGCGGTTTCCGAAGCCACTTCAGCCCTATGCACCCGGCTTCCCTGGGATAGGTAACGCTGGTACTACGGTATCCACGGGTGGGGTGGCTCTCCAACCTCCTAAGTTCCAGGGGGTTTCTTCGAAGTTAACTAAAAAGGGTCCTTAAACTTTAAAACTTCAACCGCGACTCTCCCATAGAGTTGTACAGAGCACGCGTCGTGTTCCACACTGCACCCGTCCTCCGTGGGATCCCTACTTAATCACCTTGGATGGTTCCTTGGGGTCCCAGCGATTATACATCCTCTAGACAGTGTCTTGACTCAAGTCATGGTTCTTATACCACTATTTTAGTACATGGTTTGGTCCTGAAGCCCACTGTGTATTAGTGATATTTACTATTGTTTCTGTGCTACAGTATTGTGTGCTTCATGCAGAAGATACTGTGTCGTACTTAAATAGTGTTATATCAATAAATACATATCTTTATAACTACTATGTGGTTCTCCTTTTATTTAACCAATACTATAAGCTTGCATTCTGGTAAAACAATCTGCTTAACATTCCTTCAAGACTAAGCCTGAAGGCTGCTCTCTGCAGCTACCACTTGGATAGCTTTCTAAGGTTATCTTTGACAACTTAAATCATCATAAGGGTTGTTTGGACTGGTAAAGGGTGCCCACTTTAATTAGTGGACAGCATATACCAGACCAACTTCTCACACCAACTATTCAGTATTTGCGAATAGTTGATATATACTATTTGCAAATTGGTATTTGGGATTTGGTAACAGCGACTCGCAAACTCTAGTCACTAAAATACCGATTCATTAACTTGTCAGTTCTGAAAAAATAGCACAACAAATGTTTTGGTACATTTGAAAATGCCATTTGTGCAGTTGGTAACCAGTTTGCAACTGGTTACTGATTCGGTAACGCTTCGTACATCTAGTCCTTGTTTTTTTTAAGAGATGTAGAATCGGTATACATTCAATTTTCACCCACTAATATCAAATTCTGTGCATTAGCAAATAATTTTTGGCTATTAACAAGACCAAATCTATTAATTTAGTGCCTACTTTCTTGGCTTTAGGACATTCATATTGCCCCACTAGACAGTTTTCTACCGCAGTGGAAGCCACCAAATGGTCAGTGATTTCTGGCCAAAAGTAGATGATGGTCCATTGTCATGTAGAAAAACACCACACCTGTGTGTGTGCATTTAGGTCGAGTTAGGAGTATCTCTTCATTCCCCAAAAAATGCCTTGGCATCCTTTTGGACATTTTGTGTACCCTTCTAGGAAGGTGATAGGATTTATGCAGGAGAATAAACTGTATATTTAAATCAAGAGTTTTAAAAAACATTTTTGGCATATCTTGCTACGAGTTCAGAATCTGTGTAATCTAGATATTTACCCAGATTCTCTTCCCATTTCCTTCTAATATAATTTAGGCTGTTTTTTGCCATTATTATAAGTCCTTTGTAGAGCTACGTCTCAAGCCATTTCCCATTACCCCAGTATACAGTAATTGTAGAACCTTTTGTATTGGTGAGTCTAATTCTGTCCCTTCTATATCATCTGAGCTACATTCTTCAGCATTGTCGTATGATGTTGACACCCAGCTGATATTCTCCTTTAAGGATCAGTCAAAGGACCCATTTGCCAGATTAAATAGCTGCCCGAAAGACATCCCTAGCTGGATGAACAATCACAAATTAAAATTGAATGCGGACAAGACAGAGATCATGTTCTTTGGCCAGCCATCCCCCCCACCTGCAGGACTCTGGTGGCCTGCTGAGATGGGCACTCTGCCATGTCCGGTAAAGTCAGCTAAAAATCTGGGCGTTAAGTAGGTGTCAGATCTGTCCTTCGAAACCCACATACGTTATGTATCATCAACATGCTTTGGCAAATTAAAAACATTAAAAAAATTCCTGCACCTCCTGCCAGAGGAGAACAGGAGGACAGGGGTTCATGCGGCGGTAACATCCCATCTGGACTATGCTAATGGCTTATTCATAGGACTGCTCAGTTATCCGATTCACAGACTTCAGATGATACAGAATGTGGATGTGAGGCTTATTCAAAGAGTGCCTTTCCCCCAGCACATCTCCCCTTACATAAGGCGCCTTCATTGGCTCGCGGTTGCAAAACGCATTGAATTTAAGGCCTTGACTTAAGCTTTTCGGGCAATCCACAATATAGGACCGATTTACCTCAGAAAGAGACTTCTCCCATACCAATCAACTCGTACTCTGAGATCTAACTCTAAGCTCCTGTTGTGTGTTCCCCGGTATGTCAAGGCCAGGAAGGGAGGCAGGGCTTTTTCGGTAAAGACAGCTATGCTATGGAATGCTCTGCCTCTGCATATCCGCATACTGGGTACTGAAGTTGAGTTCCGAAAGAGCTGAAGACATGGTTCTTTAGCTAGATCAACTAATGTCCTTGTCTGTTCCTGACTGGAGCTAAGCACCTGGACGCCTCTGCTTGAGGTAGCTGTTTACGCTATACCAAGTAACGTTATTATTATTATGTTATTATATAGAAACTGCCCCCTTGGGAGCAAGCCATTTTCAATCCTGCGTCATAATGATTTAACAGTACCCGCCTCATAGCAATGCCCGCAATCTCAAGCCAGGCAATAGATCAAACATGCATCTTTTTGGGCATAAAATAATCCTTTATTTTTGGAAGGCCTATCAAAGAAAGCACAGAGGCATTTAATCAAGTGTTATTTTGTGTTCTTCTCAAGGTCTCCATATCTTTTGCTAGTAAATTAGGCCATATCTTGCCGGGTGGGTATTTCCCCACCCTGTGTTCCATATCAGGCTCACTGATAGCCTATCCAAGTCCTAGAAATATTGTCTAGGAATCCAGATCAGTAATGTGCTAAAATAATATAGTGTTCGAGGAGTAAGCTCATTTTGGTCAGGGTTATGGAGCCTGTTATAGCAAGTGGGAGCGTTATTCAAGCGTTTATGCATTGCTTCAAGGCTGTCATTTCTTTCTTGAGATCTGATGTGCGCATCTGTGTGAAGCAGCTGTACTCCCTAATATTGAACTGCGTGCAATTCCCACACAATCCCTTGTTCTTCCAGCCTTGCAGGTGCCTCTGTGTGTTCTGGCCTAAGCGGCAATGCGCACATCTTAGACAAATGTTCTTGTAGTCCTGAAATGTTGTCAAATCGATCAATTCCTTGGTTGCTACTTCCACTCCAGTGTCACCGTCTCAGAAAAATAAAAAAAAATCATCAGCACATTGGGATATCATGGCCAATTCATCACTCAGCCAGAAAAATACTCTCCATGGGCCTGATTACAAGCTGGAAGTTGCAGTGGCCGCTGGCATGTACCAAGGGCTGTGAGGCAGGAGGGGGCTCACACAAAAAATAAAAACACTTCCATTCCTATGTAACATCCTCTTCACTCAGGTCTTCTCCAGCAGGCAGGCAGGTAGGCTCCAATGCAGGACACAGGCAACTACCCTAACCAATCCTCACAGCATGAGAGCAGCACCAGGATTGGTTGGAGCAACCTCTCTCAGCGCTCACAAGAGGACTGGAGGCCTGCGCTTGCTCTAACCCAGTTAAGACAGCTAGGTTAGAGAACTTTAAAACTTGCAAGTCTGGCTGGCCGTTCCAAGACGACCGGCCAAAGGGACATGCGCATTTTAAAGCACAGCAACACTGGCCCTACCCCGTCCTGTCACTCAGGATGGGTCGATTGCTTTTTTTAGTAGGGCGGCTTTCCCCCGCTCAAATGGAGGAGCTGTCTCTGGGTAGTTAATTCTGTCTTGTGCGTAAAACTGTTTACGCATGGGACAGAATTATTTCCAGTTTGGTTTTATTTAATTATTAGATTAATTAAATAACCCAACATTCAACAGCTTAATCTTGCAGAAATTTAACAGGGGAAACCATACGGTATTCACTGTATCATGCGGGTTTTGATGCGTCAAACGCCAAAATCCATATGATTTCCCATAAACTTGTAATTGGTGTTATTTATCGCACCTGATAAATAACATAACCCATGGTATTTTTATATATAGTACGGCTGATAATGCCTCAACTTGTAATAAGGCCCTATGTGTCCTTTCACTCTCACTGCGGCAGCTAATAGTTCTTTTGCTAACGCAAAGAACTTAAGATGACAATGGGCACCCACAAAGCATCTGAAATTACTTGTCTGCTCTCTCTAGCAGAAGACAGTGTTTTTAGTAGTTTCATCAATGTTATCATCTGTTTTCTCGGTCCCAACTGCTGTAATAATTTTAGCAGATGCTGCCAACCAAGCATATCAAAAACTTTCTTAGTGTTTGTCGATAGAATTAATCAGTGTATTATATCTCTTGGGACCTCATTCAATAACCAGATTAGTCAATATATGTTCAATGCCGTGTTCCAGACTCCAGAGTCATCAATAAAAGGTGCAATCTTTGGGCCAAAAGCTTTATGAAGAATCTTATAGTACATGTTCAACATGGACCAGGGCCTTTACAATGATCTGTCTGACGGATCTTGTCTCGGTTTGAGGAAAGAGACTATAAGTGCTTCTCTCCAAGAAGTGGGAAGTGCCTCCACCTCCAGAACAGCACTATACATCTGCCTCAGGTGAGGTGCTAGTATGCCAGAATGTATTTCATAATATTTGGTTGGCTGGCCATGGGACCTTGAGATCTCCTCAATTGTTAAGTTACTTATTGTTACTTATTGGTTCATTGAAATCTTGTTCTGTGATTTGAATGTTTAGAGGATCGAACCTAAATGTGCATCATAAACCATTTTAGCACTTGTTTTTGCAGTTTTAGGGTAAAGGCAAATATTATCAATTTTTGTCAGGTCCCCATGCAAATACTGTTTTGTATTAATGAGTTTTTTGTCTGACATACCCTCAGCAAGACAGGAAAAGCAGGGGCTTGCATTGAGGATACAGGCGAAAAGACATTCATAATGGTAGTTTCTTCTCATCGTGTGCATGCATTCGAGATGGTGTCCACTTTGCTATATTGATTCACATGAAAATATGTAAATATGTCTACTGTTTGAACATTTCATTTCATTTCAATTAGCTTTATTGCGGTTAAATTTACCATAAAAGCACATAAAAAATACACAGAACAACAAAACAAACAGTCCGTTTCATACATACAGTCACAGATTATTACATGGTTGTTTAGACATTTGTTCCTTTAAAAATTTAAATAAATCCAGAATTCAAAAATTGACATAGCAATATTATTCCTAAAAAGAAGATAAAATATTTCTACTCTCTCAAAGTTCATTTTGCTTGATCTTAAATTAAAACAGCATTGATGATCAAGTTCCTTCGTGCAATCCACATTGAATGTAGATATTTCGCTACTGCGGAGACAATTACTGGGTTGGTATCTGTTTTTAATATCCTAAAAAAGGCCAAATAATGTTTTATGCCTAGGTTCTTGCACAACTGAATTATCCATATCTTCCTAGTGTAGGCGTAAGCTGGACAGAATAGGATAACATGAACCGGGGTTTCGTCCTCGGTGAGGCGACCAGGGCAGGGGCGTACAGCTCCCCCCTTCCACCTATCAGAAATGTAAAAAAAAGGCAATGTGCCATATCTAAATTGTAGATAAAGCTTCTTTGCTAGTGTTGGTTGGATTGAATCAATCGCAGACTCAAAGCTGTAAAAGGACTTTACATCCAGAAAAATATCAGTTAAGCTTGAGGATTTTACTGAGCGAAAAAGATTCCTTAGGTTAGTTTCCTTGACAGCACTGGTCACAGTTTTCTTCGAGATAACTGGGCAGGAAACTTCAGGATTAGACCAGAGTTCCTCAAAGCCAGTCGATATAAGTGACTGTTTAACGAATGCTAGCCAGGGAATCCTACCAGAACCAATAGAAGCCATGACAACTTTGAGCTCCTCCTTATAGCTCACCAGCTCAGGTGTGCTCCAGAGACGCTTCCAATAAAGTAACGGTCGAATGGCAATAGCGTCTGCAATTGGGCAAACATTTAGATCGAGTCTTAATGGGAGTAAAGGAGTGCTTTTTGGGAGGTCCAGTAGTTGTCTTAAAAAATTATTTTCAGTTATAGATAGGTTGCTTATTGATGTGTGACCCCAGAGTTCTGCCCCATAGAGGGATGAGGCCCTAGCTTTCACTTTAAAAATTTCAAGCGGGGCGCTAATTATTTTAAGGGTACAACTCTTCTGTACTTTAAGGATTCCCCCTGCTGCTTGGGTAAGTCTTAAATTGGCCTTAGCCACTTGAGGGCCCCAACCCATTTTGTCATTTAGAGTCACACCCAGATATTCAAAGGTTGAAACCCTTTCAAGGGGTCTGCCATCCGTCATTGGATGGGGGCAGTTAACAGTATTTGCGTTAAAAACCATATACTTAGTCTTATTTATGTTAACCACCAGATTTCTTTTGGAACAAAAGTTGGAGAATTGATCCAACACGCGCTGCATCCCCATTGGAGATTTTGAAAGCAGAAGCGTGTCATCCGCAAACATTAGGGCGGGGAATTTTCGGGCACCCAATTTGGGGGAGTCTATATCATTTTTAGCTAGGAGATCTTCGATAAGCCCGTTGAGAAAAAGGGAAAATAAAGTTGGAGCAAGGACACAGCCCTGCCTGACACCTTTCTCAATCGGGAAGGCTCCAGTTAACTGGCCTTGTTTACCGAAGCGTACTCTTGCAAAAGTGCCAGCGTGTAAAGTTTTGAGCTGGTGGCATAAATAGGGTGGAACCCCCATTGATAATAGAATGGACCATAGTTGATTTCTATCCACCATGTCGAAAGCAGATTTTAAATCGACAAAAGTAAGATAAAGACTACCCCCTTCCAGGGTCACATGCTTCCAGTATATCACTTGTAACCGGAATAATTGGTCAATTGTTGAAGTTTTCGCCCTAAATCCCGCCTGGAGCGGCGTCAAGATGTTATTATCACTGGACCAGGTCTCCAAGCGTTGTAACAATACCCTGGCATAGATTTTTTGTGTAACATCAATAAGGCTAATCGGCCTATAGTTAGAGGGTTGGAGCGGAGAACCCTTCTTATGTATTGGGATAATCTCCGCCCCAAGCCAAGTGCTAGGCAAAGGTAACCTCTGCAAAATCGCGTTGAATAAAACCAGGAGATAAGGGCCCCAAACTGTTAGTTCTTCTCTGAATAGATCACCCAGGATACGATCAAGACCCGGTGCTTTGTTGGGCTGGATCCTAAGTATTGCCATCTTTACTTCCTCCAGTGTGAATATTTGCACTGGCCATATAGGATTCGGAGCCTAGGGGCTCTGAGGAGCTTCACTAATGCAGGAGGGAGAGAGAGAGTAGAGGTCTTTAAAATAAATGGACCAAGCTTCCTCAGATATATTGGGGATGATTGCAGATCTTCCTTCTGGATTCCCAGTATGAACAAGGTTCCAAAAGGACCTCAGATCCTTTGCCGCAAGGGCAGATGAAATGGCGGCCCAACGGTCGGCCTCCCATTCAGATTTTGCATTTTTTAGCAATTTCTTGTATGCTTGTCTAGCCTGAATAATGCACTGTCTATTACCTTGGCTTATAGCCAGTAATAGTGCAGATTTTGCGTCCCTACATCCTCTATTGAACCAAGGGTTATCACCAGGACATGGTTTGGTTTTAATAGGACCTTCTTTGTAAAAGGTATCCTTTAATAGGGAAACCATCTCACTGTGAATATCAGTGATTGCAGTCATATCAATAAAAGAAGGATCGCTAAAGGCAGAATTTGCCTTTTCGAGAAGGGGGACTACGTTTCTATATAGGTTTGACATTATTTCAGTAGAAGATTTCGCGGCTGCCCATCGAATTCTTCTCCCACCTTGCTCTAGTCTTAGATCACAACTAGGGGAACTGGTTATAGCACTCTCCCCACAGGTTAGTTGAAAATCCAACTCAGTTATCAAAGGGTTGTGATCACTTTCGGAGCGCCGACAGACGGTAAAATCTAAGATATTTGACCAGGATGTCAGGCTCACCAGAAAGTAATCTATCACTGATGTATGCCCCATGCCATTATAGGTGTAATGAGCAGGGGTGTCACTCTTAAAGCGACCATTACAGGCTCTGAGGGAGAATGTGAGGGTGAGGGAGGTCAGTTGTAGAACTAAGACTGACCAATTTTTAGCAGAATAGGCAATTGGGGGAGGAACTGACCAAATTTCATCCTCAGCCTTGGTCATTGTGGGGACCCCATATAATGGTTCAAAATGACAATTGAGGTCGCCTCCAATCAACAACACTACATCGCCCCCCAATGTATGCAGTAGGGCAGTTAACATATCCAAGGTGTCAGAAGTTCCACCGGGTTTTACTGGCCGCGAATAAATATTAATCAAGGCCAGGTTGGGTGTTCTTTTATGAGACATCAGGATGCACGTAAGATCAGGGCTGTTTGTCTCTAGTCTTTTCAACGTGAATCCAAAAATGGATGCCTATCCAGATACACAGCCCCCCTGACGGTCTACCTCTTGCACCTTTTACTGCGGGTTCTGCAAAGGTTACATACCCTACTCTATGGGTGGGACCTGTCGCCCATGTTTCCTGAAATAAACAAATCCCATGGCAATCCACAAAAGTGCACCAATCCGGGATATCCAGATTGGATACAAGGCCCGCTATATTCCAAGATAAAATTTTTAGGGACCCTTTTGTATTTGGTTGCTCAGTTCCCAGACTACCCTCATGGCGGGAGCCAGCAAAGCCATGAGTCCCAGAACCAACTAGATAAAAGTCTGCCTGTACACTAGTAGACTGGGATTGAGGCACCAATGAACTATTAGCAATCATAGAGGTGGATAGGTCATCCCCAAACTCCCCATCTGTTGTGAGGAGATTCTCTTTAGCCATCAGACCAACCTCTGTAAGTGGCATAAGTTTGGGTTCAAATTTTAACACCTCCAGATGCTTGTTCCTAGTGGTTGTCAAAACTTCATCCTTTTTGTAAGCATCAATTTGGTAGGGCAGAGAACAACTAAGCGACACAGGAAGTCAATCGAGCAAGCTGTATCGATTGCATAACGGGATTTCCATCATTTCCCCCCTTGGTTGACTACCGCTACTTCTAGGTACAAGGTGCCAAGGGTCCTCTTGCTGTGACCTCAAAACAAACCTCCCGTAGTCGGGAGGAGAATAAGCATGAACTGTTGGATAAAAATAGTCTAACCTCCATGGTTTAATCATTGTATTAGAACTTGACTGTTGCCAGCTGCATATATGGTCAACTGCCCTATAGTCCTCAAAGTTAATAATTACACAATCCCCTCCCACATTTTTAGATCTAGAACCCACCCACCTCACTCTTCTAACATACAGAATTTTACTATAAATAGATCTAGGCAGGGATCTATGAGTATTCAACCAATGCATAGTCTTGTTTCTAAGTTCCTCATATGATTCTGTTTTGTTACTCAATAGCTCTGGGACCTCCGTTAGAATAACAACATATGGGGCGCAATCCGGAAGTAGATTGATGCATGGTAAAGCTTGAGAATTGATATTTCCAGCAACACACTCCTTCCCTGAAATAGCAGGATTTGCAGAAAATACCGGTAGCAGGGGTTGGGAGGGATGTACCTTGTCCACAGGGTTGGGGCTATTGTTAGAGTCAATAGTAGAAGAGCCCAAAGTCGATCCCTGTGTGTTAGACATTAAGGGTTGATCTTTTGCAGTGATGTGGGTTAACTTATGTTGTGGGTGTAGGACTTTGGTCGGAAGAGCTAGGGCTTTAACTTGGGTTTGAATGGCAAGTAAATCTTTCCTAAGTCCCGTAGTTTCCACAAGTGAAGCCTCCATTTTCCCAAGTCTGGCATCTAAGTGTTGCAACTTCTGCTCCACAGGCTGGATAAGAGAGGATAGAACCAGACTCAATTTTCCCACTAATAAATCTAAATCCAGGGAGCATAAATTTGCAGATAGTCTACCATTCTCAACAGGAGTATCTATTAAGGTCTCAGGGGAGCAAGACTCCAAAAGTACCGTGGACCGTGGAGGCGATTTAGTAGTGGTTTTGGGTTGTTTCGATTTTTTACCCCGTGACGAAGTATCAGCCTTCCTCTTCTTTGGAATAGCACCCTCCTTAGGTCTTGACTCCTTGTCATTATTTAAACTCAATCCAATAGGGGCCGCAGTTAAATTAGTGGTGTGACCACATGATGGTTGCATAAGGCCATCGACCCGGGCGTCTGTGCTGGACCCAGTGTTGTATGAGATTGATGGAAAATACTCAATAACTAAATTTGATTGTGAGGGGGCAGGTAAACTAGCATGAGCAACAAGACCCAAAGAAGATCTTCTTAAGAAGACCGGGTCTTGGGACAAACGGCGTTGTGTCATTTCAATTTCGTGCTCCAATACCGATGATCCCCTCGTTATAAATTGGTCCAGTGTCCCAGCTACCATCCCAACAGGTGTGGCTTTCGCAGCCCTTCTAGCAGCCATTTGTAAGAGGTGTTAATAGTTAATAAATATGGTACAAGTACTTACTATAAGAAGTGGTTGTTAGAGGGGTAGCCCAGCCCGGCCTCCGCCGGCCTCTGACGGCCACAGACGGTCCCGCCCTTGTCCCGGGCTTCGCCCGGGCGCCGCCCGCGCGTGTCCCGCGCTGCGGTGCACCCACGAGGAATAAATAACTCCCAGGCGCTGCCTGATGACACCCACGGCAAGCGCCTGACTCAAGGGTTGCTGGGAGGTGTAGTTTTTGCCAGAAACCGTTCCCCTCACGGTCGAGATGGATTCAGCAAATACAGGAAGGTACGTACTCCCCGAGGATGATAGTAGCCGTTCCCTTCACGGCGGTGCTCTGCGGGCTCTGACAGGGTCTGCACCTGTGTCACTCCTCTATTTGCGCGTCCCGCGCTGCGGTGCACCCACGAGGCATAAATAACTCCCAGGCGCTGCCTGATGACACCCACGGCAAGCGCCTGACTCAAGGGTTGCTGGGAGGTGTAGTTTTTGCCAGAAACCGTTCCCCTCACAGTCGCGATGGATTCAGCAAATACAGGAAGGTACGTACTCCCCGATGATGATAGTAGCCGTTCCCTTCACGGCGGTGCTCTGCGGGCTCTGACAGGGTCTGCACCTGTGTCACTCCTCTATTTGCGCGTCCCGCGCTGCGGTGCACCCACGAGGCATAAATAACTCCCAGGCGCTGCCTGATGACACCCACGGCAAGCGCCTGACTCAAGGGTTGCTGGGAGGTGTAGTTTTTGCCAGAAACGGTTCCCCTCACGGTCGCGATGGATTCAGCAAATACAGGAAGGTACGTACTCCCCGATGATGATAGTAGCCGTTCCCTTCACGGCGGTGCTCTGCGGGCTCTGACAGGGTCTGCACCTGTGTCACTCCTCTATTTGCGCGTCCCGCGCTGCGGTGCACCCACGAGGAATAAATAACTCCCAGGCGCTGCCTGATGACACCCACGGCAAGCGCCTGACTCAAGGGTTGCTGGGAGGTGTAGTTTTTGCCAGAAACCGTTCCCCTCACAGTCGCGATGGATTCAGCAAATACAGGAAGGTACGTACTCCCCGATGATGATAGTAGCCGTTCCCTTCACGGCGGTGCTCTGCGGGTTCTAACAGGGTCTGCACCTGTGTCACTCCTCTATTTGCGCGTCCCGCGCTGCGGTGCACCCACGAGGCATAAATAACTCCCAGGCGCTGCCTGATGACACCCACGGCAAGCGCCTGACTCAAGGGTTGCTGGGAGGTGTAGTTTTTGCCAGAAACCGTTCCCCTCACGGTCGCGATGGATTCAGCAAATACAGGAAGGTACGTACTCCCCGATGATGATAGTAGCCGTTCCCTTCACGGCGGTGCTCTGCGGGCTCTGACAGGGTCTGCACCTGTGTCACTCCTCTATTTGCGCGTCCCGCGCTGCGGTGCACCCACGAGGAATAAATAACTCCCAGGCGCTGCCTGATGACACCCACGGCAAGCGCCTGACTCAAGGGTTGCTGGGAGGTGTAGTTTTTGCCAGAAACGGTTCCCCTCACGGTCGCGATGGATTCAGAAAATACAGGAAGGTACGTACTCCCCGATGATGATAGTAGCCGTTCCCTTCACGGCGGTGCTCTGCGGGCTCTGACAGGGTCTGCACCTGTGTCACTCCTCTATTTGCGCGTCCCCATTGATTTCAGAAATGCTGATTCTTATTATCAGTCTGTGCCTTAACGATATGCGCTGCACTTTCTAAATAATGTTGCCAATAATTCAAAATGATATGTGGTATAATTCTGTTCTATGGTGTCATGGACTAGGAATAACAGGGCACTGTGTGTAATGTTTTGGACAATGCATCTCTGAGTGAAAGAATAGCTCCCACTGCAGTGACAGACACCTCAGTTTCTACAACAAAAGTCAGGCCGAGATGTGTGTCAAGGGGTTAGTGCTGACGTCAAGGCTACCTTTAATACTTGAAATTCATGTTCAACTTCTGGCCGCCATGGAATATGTCATAGTCAAACACAAATGTAAAGTCTGTAAAAATTGACAAATCCAATACATTATGAAACTCTTCAGTGTAGGCCAGTCATTAACAATTTGCATTGTGTCTCCATCAGTAATGATTTTATACCAAATCCAGAAAAAGGCATATCTGATGCTACCAAAGTACCATTTTACAAGATAGCGTAGAGTGAATTTTGTGTAACTTGGACAGATATTCCTTTAAATGGATGGGATCCTCCTCCACTATTGATGAAACTATTGGGGGGTCATCTGGGTGAACAATAATGTGAATATTCAAAATAATGTTGTTGATAAAATTATGAAATGCATCAAGCATGGAAAGTCAGAAGAGCAGAACCAAATAAATACTTGAAGAACTTATAGTTAGTGTGAAAAGATAGATTTACCTTTACTTCCTAAATTAATTTGGATGAATTTATCAGCATCCTGAAGGTCTAGTTTAGAAAAGACTGTGGATGACTTTAGCTGTTCTAAGAGGACAGAGATCTTGCATTCCGAATGAAGGTAGGGATGTCATTCGGTTCTCTGAAATGAAATCACAACACGACGCAGGTAAAAGAACTGTGGCTATCGCAGTGACTGCTCACAAGTCTTTCAGCCAGGGAATGCCACTCCAGAAAATGCAGAGACAGATTCATAATAATGTGAAATAAATCCTTGTAACTCAACACCGAGGTTAAACAAGGCATCTCAGGACTCACCAAGATTGCCTTGGAATTCAACTGAATGCCATTCCATGCCTCCTCAGTTTGGACCCAGCCATATGCAAATAGAAGTTGCACGTGCATCCATTCCCCATGCATCCATCGGTACCCAACATTTTGAATTTTTAAAGCCTTTAATTCCGGTCATAACCTGTTCTTCTGTTAGCTGGATTTCTACTGAGGCTCTTTGTGTGAGTGTAATATGGGGTAATCAAATTCCATTCAGACACATTGCTTGTTTGTGATCAGAAGTCTTTTCTGTAACTGAAATTGAATATAATTGTAGGAAGGTGGATATCTGACTATGGTTACCCCCAAATTTTTGCCTAGTGTCTAGCTGGTTTTTCGACTTAGTTGGCCTGAGATCCTGCCATTCAGGCTCTCAGGCTATCTGCTCTCTCTGTAAAATGGACTCCATGTACCCTAGGTACATACCCAATTGGTTGGATCACCCTGTCAGCCCCTGTACCAGTGTACACTAGGTACCCAGGGCATTGGTGTATCCAAGGCCTGCCAGGGGCTGAAGCATGTATTATGCCACCCCAGGCTTGGCCTAACAATCTGACACAACTGGCTGATCACTCAGCTGGGGTAAGTTGGTGTAATCACCTCTTACTTAGGTGTAGTATACCTATACCTAAACTTAAATGGGACACCTGGTAACCTATAAGTCACTCCTATGGCAGGCCTTAACAATCCTGAAGGCAGAGTGCTTGGTTCCATGTGAGATGGTGCTCTGGCATGAGCTGAGCCTGTCTGCAGTGGTCGGAACAACTTCCTTCTACTGTTTCCAGATATCGTCATACCATATACTCTTAAGTGCATTATGAACCTCGCGGTTAAATGCTATCTTTGGTTTGGCTTTATCAAAACATGTCGAGTAAGGTGTCATACGAATTGGAATACTAACCCCTCGCCAATTCTGGCGACGGGGTTAGCATTCCACCCTTCTAGAGGGACACGACATGTACAGTGCCTGAAACCCGGGTAAAATCAGACATAGCCTCAGCTCCACAAAATGGATGCTGCCACCACAGACACAAGTCTGCCCTCCTGCTGCTGGGAGTCCTTCCAGCTTGGGAGGTGTGGACAAAGGGTTTCCTGCCAGGGGAGGTGCATGCACCACCCCAGACAGGATTTTGTGTATTGGTCAGGTAGGGCTTGAAAGAAACCAGACATGCCTGTGGCTCACAAGGAGCCTCGGGGCATATGCCAGTTCAAACCGGTCCTGGGGCACACCAGTCCCGGGCCTGGGGCGAGCTGGACAAAGGATTGGGGGTGTAACCACCCCCCTTCCTGGTCCCACCCATAGGGAGGGACCTAGCAGGTAGTCCGGCCCCTAGAATCCGAATAAAGGTAGGAGCTGTGTCCTAAGACTTCAGACATCCTGGAATCAACTTGAAACTAAGAAGAAGACGGGAACTTCGACATTCTGCTGCACAGAAGACTGAAGAAAATCTCCCCTGTGGTCAGGGAGTGACCACCTTGCTAACGCAAGCACCATCCAGCGAATCACCGTCTGCTTTGCCGCCGCCTCCCGCCGGAGCCCGAGCCCAGAGACTGACAAGACCTGGACCTCCAGACCTCTCACCGCCCGATCCACAGTCCCTGCAAAGAGGGGACCCGTGGAGGCACCGAGACACGTGGAGCCAGCCATCTTGGAACGACTACGACAAGCTGACCAGTGCAACAACCGAGGCTCCCTCCAAGTTGTGCTTTGGGTCCTGAGAAGCCCAACCCTCGAGCAGCATCTGCACCAAAGGTGAGCCCTCCAGCATCTCCACGATCTGCGTGGGGCCCTTCTGCATTTTGCCACTCGACGCGCCTAACCGGTTGCTGGCCCGCTGGCTAGTGGCCATCTTGGCGACGAAATCTACGACAAACACCGCTGGTCTGGTTGCTCCAGACTGGCCCTTGCTCCCCTCCAAAGGAGCAATCCCTCTGACCTTGCTGGTCAGAACCAACAGCTGATTTCCGAATCCTCCTGCAATTGCTTTTGCCAAGGCTTGTTTGCTTCGATCAAGTCGCCGACACCGCCGACAGCGAGAGCCTGCGTGGGACAGCTCGTGAGCCGACTCCTGGACGTCGTCGACCTTCAGGGACCACGTGGCTGCGGAGACAAGCTACCCCTCATCACCTGTTTGCACCCGACATCGCCTGGTACCCACCTGGTGCCACGCTGGTCACTGGCTAGTGACTGTGAACACTGTCCCCTCTGCTTACAGGTCTTCAACATCTCCGATCCACTCTTGGATCCACTGCATCTCTTCCCGACCGACCGCCTGCAGCACTTTTGTCTACAGGCCCCACGGAACAGATAGAAGAAACCCGACGCACTTCGAGGCCTATGCACCCGCTTCCTGTGGGTGAGGTAAAGCTGGCACACCTGTGCCCAAGTGTAGTATTACATCTCTAGTGCCTGTGTTCCAAATCTTAAGTTCCTAGGTCATCCGGAAGATTCCTTTTGCAGTAACTTTGTACTTTTTACGCACCCATTGAAACCTATGGGAGCACGCGTGTGACTATTTGCTCTGCACACGCCACCCGTGGACCTCCTGGTCACTAACTGACGTTAGCTCCTTGTAGGCCCAGCGATTCTAGAGGCCCTAGGCCTTTTCCCTTTTCTGTTCGTGGTACTTATACCACTATTTTAGTATATGGTTTGAGTGGCCACCAGGGCCTACCCATATAAAGTGCAACTTCTGTGTATTCTGTGATAATCTTGTTTGACGATTTGTGCTCCTGTGCTCATAAAGAGACTAGGGGTAACTTTGATAAATAAATACATATATATTTTGAATATATATCTGTGTGGTGTCCTTTCATTGGTATAAAAGGGGGTTGCATTTGGTAAAACAGCTGGCTTAACACGCTTCACGAGTTTAGCCTCAAAGACTGCTTAGCCTACGCTACCACTAGGGCAGCTAGTCCGAAAAGGTTGACTTACAACCACACCATAAGGGTTGCTTGGCATGGTACAAGGTGGTCACTAGAACTAGTGAACAGCATATACCAGGCCAACTTCTCACATTGGTGAGCAGCGGTTGGATTTGAGCTTGCTGTGTTTTACCATTGTAATCTCTTGGTTACCAATTGAAAGATCACATAGGTACCTGTAGGTACATATAAAACAAGATTAGATATACTTAAGTTCTACTGAACTTAGTTGTTGTAGAGCAAAGGGAGTAGCACACCCTGACTACAACTACTAGATAGGTTTAGTAGGTAAACCCAAGTGTAGGTAGATTGCAACACATCCACCCACACTTAAGAGCAATGGCCGGGGCAGAGGGGTCCACTGTACCCATCTCTGTTGAGAGTGACCCCCAGAGGGCACCATCCAGCTTTGCTACCCTTAATCAGAATGAGCTCAGGCATTTGGCAACTCTTAGAGGCCTTAAACAGCCCAAGAACCCAAACTCTGCTGAGCTCAGAGAGCTCTTACAGAATGATGAGAATCAGAGAGCACTCAAGAAAGCTTCCCAGTTAGCCCCCTTAGGGTCAGGAACAGGAGGCCCCCCTTCTGAAGATGCCACTGAAGTACCCCTTCCCAATAGTCACCCCTTAGATGGGATGCCTACCACAGAGGATGAGAGTGAAAAGGATACTGACAGTAGTGAGGATGAAGGGAGAACTAGCCCAGTGCCAAGTGTTATACTTGGCCCAGCTAAACCAAGGCTATTGGGGACTGACAGTGGGGTCAACCCACTGGATCTCCCCAGTGGACTTAACCCAGGGCTTGGAAGGCAAAGGAATCGCTCAGGTGACTCCAATGCTTCCCATGGCTCTAGAGGCTCTCAAGGTCACTCCAGGAGAAGGATGACCACCCCTCAGAGGAGGGAACATGAGGCCAAGATGCAAGAGGCTCAGCTGAGGATCAGGAAGCAGGAGCTAGAAGTAGCCCTGATGGAAGAAAAACTGAGCAAGGCTAGGCAGCATAGAGAGAGTGGGTCTATACCCACTGGTGGCAGCAATGTCCCTAGGGACAAAGATAGGGTCTTTGACAATAGGAACCTGTCCAAGATTGTGCCCCCCTACAAAAGTGGGGATGACATCCACAAATGGATGACTGCTCTTGAGAGAGCCTGCAAAGTGCAGCAGGTTCCTGAAGACCAGTGGGCAGCAATCTTATGGCTCTCCTTTGAGGGGAGAGGCAGAGATAGACTCCTCACTGTTAGAGAAGAGGATGTCAGAAATTACAGAGTCCTGAAGAGTGTCCTAGTTGATGGGTTAGGCTTAACCACTGAACAGTACAGGTTAATGTTCAGAGACACCCAGAAGACACAGACTCAGGACTGGTCTGAATATGTGGAATGTGCCACTAAGGCTTTGGAGGGTTGGTTGCTGGGAAGTAAGGTGTCTGATTATACAGGATTGTACAATTTGATGATGAGAGAGCAGATTTTAAGTAATTGTCAAAACCAGCTTCTCCATCAACACCTGGTAGACTCAGATTTGACCTCTCCCCAAGAATTGGGAAAGAGGGCAGATAAATGGGTCAGGACCAGGATCAGGCCTAAAAACCAGGGTGGTGACCAAAAGAAAGATACCACCAAGCCTCAAGAGAAGGGTGGGGATAAAGAAAAAGAGAAACCTTCCTCAGGGCCCCAAAACTCCACACAGGGTGGTGGGTCCCAAGCTCCCTCCTCTACCACAGCTAAAAAGCCCTACTGCCATGAGTGTAAAACTCCTGGGCATTGGAAAACTGACAGCGGTTGCCCAAGGGCTAAAAACAAAACTGTTCCTCCAATTACTCCTGTCACACCACCTATTACTGTCAGCAGTAATCCCCCAGGTGGTGGGAGTGCCCCCAGAAATCTGGGTGGGTTTACTTGGGGAACACAGGGGGACCCTGGCTTAGCCAATTCCCCTACAGCAACCACTCTTGTCTGTGATGGTGGCATGGGGTTTGCCAACTTCACTGCCTGTCCCAACACTTTGGGTAGGTACAGACAGGAGCCCTACATCAATGGTACAAAAGCTGAGGCCTACAGAGACACTGGGGCTAGCATCACAATGGTGGCCCATTGGCTAGTTCCCTCTGAGCAGCTTTTGCCCGGTTTCTCCTACCAGGTGACTAACATTGATGGCAAACAGAACAGTCATCCCATGGCAGAGGTATGTCTCAGCTGGGGAGGGGTCACTGGCCCTAAAAGGGTAGCAGTGTCCCCAACCTTGCCTGTAGACTGCTTACTGGGGAATGACTTAGAACTCTCAGCTTGGGCTGGAGTTGAACAAGACACCCATTCTAAAATGGTAGGCCTTTCACAAAAGGGTAGGGGGGTTGTGCCATTCACAACCCCTGTCCAAATAGATTTCCTCCCTGAAAAGGTTGGAAGGGCAGTGGTAGCCACAGCCCAGGCACAGACAGACTTCCCTGTAGGGACTGGCAGAGCTGTGACAGTCACAGCTCAAACACAAACTGAGTGCCCCCCTGAAAAGGTTGGCAAGGCTGTAATGGTCTCAGCCTATACTCAGACTGACATAGGTGTAGTGAAGCCTGAAACAATGGATCACTCCACACAAACTGAGAGTAGTGGGGAGGAAGAAAAGTCTCCCTCTCCCCAGACATTAGGAAAAGGTCAGCCTCCTCAGGGATCTGACCTCACCCCTTGTGAAGGAACTGCCCCAGAGGTAGCCAGGCCTGGCCTGGCAGAGCCTCTGATGTCAGTGGCCCCTTCCAAGGTGGGATCCAGTCTGGTGCAGGTAGCCTGCCTCTCTCTACCCTGCCTCAGTCAGCCCAGGGCTGCAGAGGTCAGGGAGGCCAGTGGACCCCCAGAGGGCCCCTGTCCACAAGAACCCCCCCATCAAAAGAATGAGGATTGCCTGGCTAGTAGCCCTAGTCAGGTGATGGGTAAAAACATTCCTGAGGGATCTCCTTTACAGGTAGTTAGGGACCTCCCCCAGGGGGATTCTGTTGGGCACAGGCAAACATGGGACCTTAGGGCCCCAAACCTGACCTGTCCCTCCAGTAAGCCCACAAAAGGGACCCAGCCTCCAGCTTTAGGTAGCCAGAGGCTGACCCTGAGAGCACAGTGCAACTCAGTTAAAGAAAGAAAGGCATCCATGGTGGAGGATGATTGGAGGAAGCTGAGGCCTCACTTTGAGGACACTCACTTCAGTACTCCATCTCAACACCAGCCTTTTACTTTGCCAAGACACACCACAGGTAGAGATTCCCTATGGTGGAGACCCTCTGATACCCTTAGGGTGAGGGATTGCTTAGTGGACCATGAGACAGGGGGTAACCATGCCAGTGCTGGTTCCTCCTTATATGGCCACTTGGGCAATATAGGCTTACCTGGTCAAGGTCAGCCTTATCTCCCTTCGTTTGGGGGGGGGTTGTGTAGGAAGGTGGATATCTGACTATGGTTACCCCCAAATTTTTGCCTAGTGTCTAGCTGGTTTTTCGACTTAGTTGGCCTGAGATCCTGCCATTCAGGCTCTCAGGCTATCTGCTCTCTCTGTAAAATGGACTCCATGTACCCTAGGTACATACCCAATTGGTTGGATCACCCTGTCAGCCCCTGTACCAGTGTACACTAGGTACCCAGGGCATTGGTGTATCCAAGGCCTGCCAGGGGCTGAAGCATGTATTATGCCACCCCAGGCTTGGCCTAACAATCTGACACAACTGGCTGATCACTCAGCTGGGGTAAGTTGGTGTAATCACCTCTTACTTAGGTGTAGTATACCTATACCTAAACTTAAATGGGACACCTGGTAACCTATAAGTCACTCCTATGGCAGGCCTTAACAATCCTGAAGGCAGAGTGCTTGGTTCCATGTGAGATGGTGCTCTGGCATGAGCTGAGCCTGTCTGCAGTGGTCGGAACAACTTCCTTCTACTGTTTCCAGATATCGTCATACCATATACTCTTAAGTGCATTATGAACCTCGCGGTTAAATGCTATCTTTGGTTTGGCTTTATCAAAACATGTCGAGTAAGGTGTCATACGAATTGGAATACTAACCCCTCGCCAATTCTGGCGACGGGGTTAGCATTCCACCCTTCTAGAGGGACACGACATGTACAGTGCCTGAAACCCGGGTAAAATCAGACATAGCCTCAGCTCCACAAAATGGATGCTGCCACCACAGACACAAGTCTGCCCTCCTGCTGCTGGGAGTCCTTCCAGCTTGGGAGGTGTGGACAAAGGGTTTCCTGCCAGGGGAGGTGCATGCACCACCCCAGACAGGATTTTGTGTATTGGTCAGGTAGGGCTTGAAAGAAACCAGACATGCCTGTGGCTCACAAGGAGCCTCGGGGCATATGCCAGTTCAAACCGGTCCTGGGGCACACCAGTCCCGGGCCTGGGGCGAGCTGGACAAAGGATTGGGGGTGTAACCACCCCCCTTCCTGGTCCCACCCATAGGGAGGGACCTAGCAGGTAGTCCGGCCCCTAGAATCCGAATAAAGGTAGGAGCTGTGTCCTAAGACTTCAGACATCCTGGAATCAACTTGAAACTAAGAAGAAGACGGGAACTTCGACATTCTGCTGCACAGAAGACTGAAGAAAATCTCCCCTGTGGTCAGGGAGTGACCACCTTGCTAACGCAAGCACCATCCAGCGAATCACCGTCTGCTTTGCCGCCGCCTCCCGCCGGAGCCCGAGCCCAGAGACTGACAAGACCTGGACCTCCAGACCTCTCACCGCCCGATCCACAGTCCCTGCAAAGAGGGGACCCGTGGAGGCACCGAGACACGTGGAGCCAGCCATCTTGGAACGACTACGACAAGCTGACCAGTGCAACAACCGAGGCTCCCTCCAAGTTGTGCTTTGGGTCCTGAGAAGCCCAACCCTCGAGCAGCATCTGCACCAAAGGTGAGCCCTCCAGCATCTCCACGATCTGCGTGGGGCCCTTCTGCATTTTGCCACTCGACGCGCCTAACCGGTTGCTGGCCCGCTGGCTAGTGGCCATCTTGGCGACGAAATCTACGACAAACACCGCTGGTCTGGTTGCTCCAGACTGGCCCTTGCTCCCCTCCAAAGGAGCAATCCCTCTGACCTTGCTGGTCAGAACCAACAGCTGATTTCCGAATCCTCCTGCAATTGCTTTTGCCAAGGCTTGTTTGCTTCGATCAAGTCGCCGACACCGCCGACAGCGAGAGCCTGCGTGGGACAGCTCGTGAGCCGACTCCTGGACGTCGTCGACCTTCAGGGACCACGTGGCTGCGGAGACAAGCTACCCCTCATCACCTGTTTGCACCCGACATCGCCTGGTACCCACCTGGTGCCACGCTGGTCACTGGCTAGTGACTGTGAACACTGTCCCCTCTGCTTACAGGTCTTCAACATCTCCGATCCACTCTTGGATCCACTGCATCTCTTCCCGACCGACCGCCTGCAGCACTTTTGTCTACAGGCCCCACGGAACAGATAGAAGAAACCCGACGCACTTCGAGGCCTATGCACCCGCTTCCTGTGGGTGAGGTAAAGCTGGCACACCTGTGCCCAAGTGTAGTATTACATCTCTAGTGCCTGTGTTCCAAATCTTAAGTTCCTAGGTCATCCGGAAGATTCCTTTTGCAGTAACTTTGTACTTTTTACGCACCCATTGAAACCTATGGGAGCACGCGTGTGACTATTTGCTCTGCACACGCCACCCGTGGACCTCCTGGTCACTAACTGACGTTAGCTCCTTGTAGGCCCAGCGATTCTAGAGGCCCTAGGCCTTTTCCCTTTTCTGTTCGTGGTACTTATACCACTATTTTAGTATATGGTTTGAGTGGCCACCAGGGCCTACCCATATAAAGTGCAACTTCTGTGTATTCTGTGATAATCTTGTTTGACGATTTGTGCTCCTGTGCTCATAAAGAGACTAGGGGTAACTTTGATAAATAAATACATATATATTTTGAATATATATCTGTGTGGTGTCCTTTCATTGGTATAAAAGGGGGTTGCATTTGGTAAAACAGCTGGCTTAACACGCTTCACGAGTTTAGCCTCAAAGACTGCTTAGCCTACGCTACCACTAGGGCAGCTAGTCCGAAAAGGTTGACTTACAACCACACCATAAGGGTTGCTTGGCATGGTACAAGGTGGTCACTAGAACTAGTGAACAGCATATACCAGGCCAACTTCTCACAATAATTGACTATAATAAGCATGGAAAATGTTCCGTTTGTCTTCTTCCCTAGGGATGCTAGTGCCATCTTCAAGAGCAGGCTCTTTCACAAATGTTTCTCTTGTGTTATCCCAAGTGGATGAGCTAAGTGGGTCCCCACCTTATTACCTGGTTCTGGTCTGTTTGTACCTAAAATTCGGATTTTTACTGTGTAAACCTGTGAGTTTTATGAGGTTTGGTGTGTTGGCTGTGTCCTATGATATACCCTCTCCCTCAATTTGTTTTCTAGTTGTTCCCTATTACACCTGAGCTTCTTAAGATGGGCCACCTTGCTAACAAACAAAGGAAGGAGTCAGTGAAAATGTAGTCCATTTGTGAGTATGTCCGATGGACATGATAAAAGTATGTGCATTCTATGACTTGATTCACCACAATCCCTTACATTTAGAAGTCTAAAGGGAATGAGATTGGGCTACCTATGTTTGCATTCTCTGAATTCAAGCTGAAATGCCTCTATATCCTCAGTATGGGATAAAGTCTCTATTTTGAGGACACAATTGTGTCCCTAATTTCAAAATACAGGAACCTGATATATTTAGAAATATATACAGGATGACATTACACTCCTCCCTGGGTGTCATGCTTCATCAACAGTCATCACGTGCTCACTAAAGAATCCTCAAATGGCGGGCGGGCCCTCAGCTGCAAGAAGGGTACTTGCAGGGAAAAAGAGTTTGAGGATCCATATAGGAAATACAAATCCTGCTCACCTACCCTAAGGATATTCCTTGTTGTTAGCCAGGTGGTGAAGAGAAGGTTCAAAAGGCATTTGGGTTGTACTTGGTGGTCTCGATACCTTCAATTTCCCTGATAACTGCTAGTTCAAAGGTTTGTCATGCTACAAGGGTCTCCAATGTTAGTGGTTGGAAAGTGGACTTATTTCTAAGCTCCGTATTCTTTTTTTTAAACATAACTCTTTTTATTGGTCCGTATTCAAGGAGCTGTACATACAAGATGCAGTTATATTATGTTAGTTACTATTATCTTTGGTTATACATTTGTTAGGTATCTGCAATACAATGTTGTTACTACAACAATGTCACGTGTTCATGCGCATTGCCTTATACAGTACCCTCCCTATAAGCCTCTGTAGGTCATCCATGCCCCTGATATCTTTCCCATTTCTTGGGACACCCTCTACTTTTGTATATCATGCGTGCTGCTTGCCAGCACCAACCTAAATAATTTTCCCACTCATCCACTGTCGTATTGGCACTTGTCCCCATTTCCTTGCTATATTCCGTTTCGCAACCACGGCTGCGAGTGCCAACCACTATCTTACGTGTCTCGGCCAGTCCTCTTCCACTGCGGTCAGCAATAGGAACCATTTTGGCTCCATCAGCACCTCTATGCCCATGACTGCTGCCATCACCTGGGCTATTTTCTACCAGTGTGTCTGTAGAGGTGTGCATTCCCATAGTAAATGAAAAAAGGTCCCTTCTGCCCCGAACCCACTCTGGCAATGTGTATTTTGACCAAGCCCCATTCGGTGCAGCACTAATCAGGATAATACACTCTGTGTAGAACTTTTAGTTGTATCAATCGGAACCTTGTTTGTATTGCCACCTCTCTCTGGCCTTGTAGTACCTCTGTCCATTCGTCTTTCTCTATGAGGCCAACATCTCGTTCCCAGGTACTCCTCAGTGTGCCTAGGGTGTCTGGGGTGTTATTAATTATCTTCTTATACAGAAATTAAATGGTTTTCCCCTGTAGCAGTCCCGTCAATCTCCTGTCTTCTAAAGGAGAGACTTCCTCCAGAGTCTCCCCTTTCCTGATGTATTCCCGCAGTGCATGTCCTAACTGGGTGTCTCTTATCCATTCCCCACTTCATATTCTGTTTGTAGGGTCTTGAATGTTATGTATGTTTGTCCTCGCCACACATCCCCCAGCGTCTCCAAGCCGAGCAGCTCCAACTTGATGAAGCCCCCCAGTTTGTTTACCCCTTCAAGCGATCACCCTCCCAGAGGGGTATCATCCCAGTAAGCTTACCTTCCCAGCCCAGATATTGCTGCATGCCATGCTTTTATACTGTTGTAGTGTGTGTTGGTAGATTCCCACTGGCCTGTCTGGTGTATAATATCGCCCGTGGTCCTTTCACCCTATATGCTGGTTCAGCCCTTTCTCCAAACATCCATCTGTTTATTGCGACCAACTAGGCCGCCCAGAAGTAACCCCGGATGTCGGGTACTGCTAGCCCACCTTCATAAATCCCTCTCTGGAGTTTGCACAGTGCTATCCACGGTGCAGATCTGCACCACAATAAAGCTTGCAGTTCCGAATTTACCCTTTGAAAGAAGGGGGGAGGCGCTTCATGTAGTATGTTTTGCACTGCGTATAGTAGTCGGGGAGAGCCATCATTTTGAACAGCGCCATCATGGTTAGAGGCAACGTTCACCAGTGTTTGGCGTCTGTTTTGAAACTGTCTAGTTGTGAGCCCAGATTCTTCGGATAGAACACCTGGGCATCTTTTGTTATGTAAATCCCGAGTTATTTAAAGCCTTGTTCTACAAGGCCTGTATTCTTGAAGATAGTTTATGATTCTCAGTTGTTCTGAAAAAAAGCCTTAAGTCGAATTTATCTGAAGGGTTGTGCCAAATCACATCTGAGACTGAATTTGTCAATTTGTGGTGTAGAGAAGAATCCTAACCCCTTATTGAAGACCTCAAGATCCATCAATGCTAGGACTGTAGGGCTGAAATTAGCCACTAAGCTCGGCTCTGCTTGGGCCTGCCAGGTCATCCCTGCCCTTACTCCTGGTCACAATCTGAGGTTCTTCTGTCCACTGAACCTTACTATCTTCCAATCATTCGCTTGGGCCAAAGATTGTGTCACATTTATTTCACTTAAAAGAGAGGGGCTAGTCATGATGTTCTTGACTGTGTCCTCTTCACATGCTCGTTTGTTTTGTTCATACATGTTGAAAGAGTGAAGTGAGAAGCACCTATGACTACATTTAAGAATATGAGATGAGGAAATTAGATCAGATCCAAGGTAGACAACAGTTTCCTCTTTTATGCCTTGGTCTAAAATTATATGTTTTGTAAAGTGGTATGATTACCGCGTACTTATAGATGGAAAAATTCCCACGGGTGATTCCCCGCTCAGTATGAATTCACAACAAAACTGATACACATTATCGATGTATCTATGCCAAATAATGATGTTAGACCTATAACGGTTATCAGAGGTGTAAATATTGCTCAAATTGTGGTGGTATAGACAAGCCAGGCTAGGAGCAAATGTGCTCCATTCAAAGTCCCTGTCACATTCAAAGAAATTTTCTGTGAGGGTATGCTGGAATAGTCTTAAACAAAGTGAGTTAGAGTAATTGAGTCAATTTCAGTGTTTCTCAGAATAGTTTCAATGACCAATCATATTTGCTCTAGGGGAATGCTGGTATACAGTGCCTCTAAATCCATTGTGTTTAGAATATCAGTGTTGGAATCAATGCTGAGGTCCTTCAAAAAGCACGCGACATCTTCAGTGTCCCTAAGGAACAATGACATTTTTTCTGAACAACAGCCTAAGGAACCAATCGCAAAATTGAGATAAGGGATATGGAAACTGTTTTTGTGAATTTTGCGAATGATGTAGAATTCAGCTACTCTGAGTTCTTTGGTTACAAGAAAATCTGCTCAGTATCCAGTAATCCATCCCCTCACCTAAGTTTCTTTCACCACATTTTTTATGGTGGCCCTGAGACGGGGACTGGTGTTTTATTTGAGAATCCTATAACTATTCCTGTCGGAAAAGAGGCGTTTACATTCTCTGTCATACATTTTGTATGCAATAACTACAATTGCTCCCCCCTTTATCTGCCGGTTTTATCATTACATTATGATTATTCTCAAGGGCCTTGAGAGACACTTTCTCTTGGTTTCACAGGTTGTGATTTTTTTTATTATTGAGCATCATCCTGGAGACATTTGCATGATTTTTTCTGACAAGCTCATGATGTTTCCTAAATATCAAGTAAACTCAGTTCCCCAGATTTAGTCTTGGGCTTTTTTGAGAAAGCTCCAGAGTGTGGGATGCTAACCGGTGGGAGAAGACGGTATGCAGTTCCTCGGGTAGGACAAGGAGAGCGCAGAGTCGGCTTGTCACAAGATTCGTCAGACTCACAAAGGAAGAGGAAGGGAATTCCTCTTAGCGGAACTAGGGTCCTCACACATCCAGCCAGCTAGGTGTCATGCTTCATCATATGGACCTGCTCCTCGTCGGGTCGGCGCTGCAATACCCGACGGGCACCCATAAAGGGGCTCTTTAGCGGAGATCTTTTGTTCCTGGCCGTATGGTGCAGTGCGTGTGAGGGGCCCTGGTGGTGTAGATGTAGGATAGTGAAGGTGGTTAAAACAGGTTGGATAGTCCAAAAAAGGCTTTTATTCAGGCTGGCTATCCACCTGATTAAAAACAGAATGGCAGCTTGCTGATGTAAGGGTTCAGTTCTGCTATGCTCAATTCTGACAGTCAACATGTTTCATGCTTTGTGGTCATAGTGTTCCTCGGCAATTCTTCAGGACCTAGCACAACAACTATCTACACAATGTGGTGGGTGCTGGTGCTACCTACCACGTCTAGTACTATGGAAAACAGTCTCGCACAAACGTTGGGTGACCTAAGAGAAATGCAAAATACAATCATGACTGTTTAAGTGGAAAGTAGGATGTCCTCTCTCCTGTTTATGCTATCAACTCTCTTTCTCCGTGGTGAAGCATACAATTAGTGATAGTGATGTCTGAGGAGGTGTCAATAATTGCCTCCATAAAGGTTAGGTAACCTATCATAATGTGAAGTTAAAACAATCAGGGGTTGAAAATGTGATTAAAAACAGAAGACTAAGGGACCAAATGCAGCATGTGCATGTGGGGAGTTATCATCAGGCTAAAAACCACAAGCAACCAGAGCGCAACTGTGCGTTATGCCACGCACCTAACTCAGTACTAAAACATGCTCCAATCTGTGTCCAATGCGGTACCGAGACACCGAGAATCTGGTGTCCTGTAAGTCAAAGATGGCATGGAAAACTCAATAAGCCTTGAACACAAAAGTAAGGATGGAAAGGTACTGGTAACCATCATCCCATGTCTCACTTTACCACGAGCGTTGGGAAGGTGGGTAAGGAGGCGAACATCGCCTGTTAAGCTCTCCCAAAAGAATCGTCTCACAATCACACCAAGGTAGGGCAAATGGTGGTATGTAAAATGGGTAGCACAAGACTGTGTCCGGACTTCTGCTGCCTCCTAGTGTGGAGGAGTATGTCCGTGGCCGGTACGTGGCCCAAAAACACCCCAAATTTGTGCCCACTAGTAGGTACAGTCCGAGGTGGTCAAAGTGGAGGCATACAGGTACTCAAGTTCAGCTCCCCCCACACATTTCCATCTGTTCAGAAGGCACAGTATACCGGGTGTAACCAACAGATCCTATACTCACAATTATGGTCGCCGGAGTGGGTTGGATGACCTACCCCTCGCCGCCTGGACCAGGAAGACCAATGCTGTGGAGTTCTCGCGTTGAAGTACTCTCCGGTGTCGGCGGGGCGGGGCAAGCTTCCGGGTTGTGATCTTATACGGGCACGTGACCAGAGTGAAAGTCTGAGCTTCGTATGATGAGCCGCTCCGTGAAGGTAGCGGCCATCTTGTAGGGTAGTTTACTCTAAGCTGATCCATAGAGCAGTGTACCGGGTCTGGAAATGAATTGCTGGATGCAGCGGGTAAAACAATCCCGGTTAGCATTTGCGGTGTGGAAAGACCCATTGTTAGCAAAACCCCATAGAAGTACCTTGGGATTGGTGAAACAACTGTTTGTTATACTCAAAATAATTTTCAGTCAATGCCAAAGTAGCGCATTCCATGATAAAGGAGACAGGGGTAGGAGAAGTCCATTCCTCTCTCATGAATGATGTTTCAATTGCAAGTCAAGGTGGCACGTTGGGGGATATTAGTGTATAGTGCTTCCACGTCCAACGTAACCAAAAAATTGATCTCATTGAGGTCATGTACCTCCTCTATGATACGAAGAACGTCAGTCGTGTCACGTACATAGGACGGGGTCTTTTTCAACAGGGGTTGCAAGAAATGGTCACAAAATCTTGATAAGGGTTCAAGAAGCGACCCTATCCCAGAGACTATGGGTCGTCCTGATACTGGTGTTGTGTCCTTTTAAATCTAAGTTGGCAGAAATTAACAATGAGTTTGCTGACAGCAGAGAGTATCTGCTCAAGCAAAAAATATCTAAATTACAGAAGGATATCCAGAAATTCGACAAGGAGAAAGTATACCCCTACTTGAAGGCAGATTAACAATCATCTAAGAATAGTTACTCTTCTGACGATAGCAGGAGGGGCTCCTCCAACAGTGACTCGAGCACTGGCAGCTGGGGGAGTCAATACTGCATTTTTTTGCCTATTGGTTACTTCCATCTCTATCTGGATGAAAACTTCCTTGAGGAAATTGTTCACCAAACAGCTTTGCAAGCCAGTTTATGAGGTAGCATGGAGGCACTTTTATTCCTCATTCTAGGGTACACCGGTGGACTCCCACATCTCTTGGGAAATTGAAAAAAATTCTAGGCCTCATGCTCAACGTATGAATAGTGCACAAAGCAAGCACACAGTCCTACTGGTCTGCTCCTACGGTTTGGGCAACACCCAGCTTTGCATAGGTCAAATACAGGTTTTTGATTTGGTAGTGTATGCTACATTTCAATAATAATTTTGCAGTAGTGCTAAAGGACCTTTCAGGCTATTACAGTTTGTTCAAAATTCGGCCTGTTGTGGAACTCTTGTTCGCCAAGTTTCAAGAGATTTATACTCCTGGAAAAAATATAGCAAAATATAGAAGTTGATGAGTCCTTGACCCTGTACAAAGAAAGACTGCTGTGCAGGCAGTGTATACCAATCGAAAGAGCTTGTTATGGCATAAAAATGTACATGTTGTGAGAGAGCTCTAGTGGGTATGGAAAGAACCTGAGAGTATTCACTGTTAATCACTCCACTATTAACCCTGCTGATTGCCTTTTGTACCCTAGGAATTAGCAAGAAGATTGTTTGGATGCTTGTCTAACCAATCCTTTGTAAAGGTTATAATCTTTATGTGGACAACTTTTATACATGAGTCCAGCTGATCCGCGAACTGTACAAAGCTGGCACTGTGTGTTATAGTAGTTATAGTACAATTTGCAGGCATCACAAAGCATTTCCTTAAGAGCTTGTTCGAAGAAGCTCCAAAAATCCCAGGGCCCTAGGTGGCATTCCACTGAACTGCTTGAAATCAAATTCTTATATATGTGTCATAATCTACACCACCTGGTATGCTCGCAGCACCAATTTGTCAACAGCATGAAAACAAAAATGTAGCCATTAAGAAAGCAACATGGTGGGCTGTGTGGATTTTGGTGTTTGTTGGGTGCCCTGGAAACCGTATATATCAGTGTTTTTTTATCTCCATGAAATTTTCAAATGGTGCTTCTATTTGACTAGTTTGTACATGGAAAGTTTCGGGGTGATTCATCAAGCAGGGGCAGAGAAATTAGGGGGGTCCCAAAATGCAAAATCCCCATGCATTTGCCATATACTTTCTAAGAAGAGCTACAGCAAAAACTGCTGAACTGAATTAAACCAAATTTGGCAGCAATCTAAATCGTGGTCCACAGATTGTGCTTTTTGTAATTTGGTGAAAATCAGTTGAGTAGGTTCTTAGAAACTGTGGGTCAAATATATTTGTATATCTGGATGGATGGCTGGCTCCGCGTGACTCGAGAGAATCTCGTAGGCCCAGGGAGCTTTTTTCCCTAAAGAGCCATTTCGCTCCCACGGAAGTTAGACTTAGCGGTAGCGAGCGCTCTGATTGGCTGCCAGCAACATCAGAAAAATGTTGCTGGCAGCCATTATCGGACTCTGGGACTTAGTCCTCTGTCTTGAAGTAAAAAAAAAAAGTAATATAAAGGGACAGGGTGGAGATACCCTGTCCCCCTAGGTCCCATTGTGGAAATCCAGAGGGCCCCAGAGGCTAAAATGCAAAACAAAATCAGCAATTTTTGCAGCAATCCTGCGGGACTCCAGTGGGATTGGGAAAAAAATTAGCGAATGGGGCTGCATTCTTTAATAATAAGCCCTAGGGAGCCCACACCAGGGGCCACATTGTTTATTTAAGGAGAGGAAGCACTGGCCCTCCTCCCCCAGTCAAAATAGGCCCCAGGGAGCCCTTTCCTGAGCTGAAAAGCCAAAAAAGGGGAAAGGGTCATGTGGCCCTCCTCCCTGATCCTCTAAAGGACCCGGGGGCCGTATCCCCTGAGGCCTCAATCTATTTAAAAGGGAGGACCCCCTTCATGAGTCATTAATGGCCCGGTGACCCCATCCCACTGGGCCACCTCACTTGCTGTGTCCCAAAGAGCCCACCCTGGAACACAGCAGTTTCCCTGATGCTCTGCCGCAGCCATCAAAACTTGTGTTTGCTCCTGCCTGTTGGGAGCATCTTCAAAACTCCCGCCAAAAAGAAGCAAACACTGGGTCTGCTGGGTAAGCTCCCAGTGTGAGGTGAGGAAGCTTTAAAAATGCTCCCATGGCTGGGAGCAGACTTTTTGATCTGTTTCCCTGACTGGTTTTCCCACTGATCAGGGACACAGAACAAGATATTGCTCATGCCTAGAGGGAGCAGCATAAATAACTGCTTCCTGCAGGTGGAAGCAATACCGGCTCCTGTAGCATGCAGGGAGTCTGCTGGGGCCATGGGTCCATGGGGGTCTCCCCACGGCTCCCACCAATTGTATAGTGGGTATCCTGGGTGGGCACCAGGGCACTCACCAGTATTAAAATCAGGTTCTTGTGAATGGGATCCCTGGGGTAAAAAAAGGCTCAGGGAGGGGGTTGTGTGCCCCCCTACGCTTTAATTAATACACAGCCCTTTTATGGCTTGGGGAATGGGCTGCACGACCCCTCTTCCCCTTTCACTAAATAAGTGACTCTGGGGGATGGAGTCCCAAGGGCCTTTTAAAGGCTCAGGGGGCTGCCACCCCTCTCCTCTTTAAAAGAACAACAGCCCTGGGGGATGGGGCCCCCACAACCTAATAAGTCTTGGGGAGGGCGGCCACGCAGCCTCACTCCCCTTTTAAAAGAGTGAAGGCCCTGGGAATTGATTTTAAAATTTATATAGAGCTCGAATGCCCAGGGGCGTCTAGGCGCTGTGCGGAAACAGGTTTGCTGGAGAGTAATGAAATGAGAGAGCTTTAGTTGGAAAATACCCAGGTTTTTAGAGATCTTTTAAAGGAGGGTAACGTTGAGCAGTTCTTGATATTTATCAGGAGTGAGTTCCATAGTTTCACTGTGCACAAGACAAAGCTTCTCCCTCCACAGCGTGCTTTTTTGAATTTGGAGATTTGGAGGAATTTGCTTTGGGATGATATTAAGTTTCTTACAGGATGGTACTAGACAAATTGTTGTCTCAGAAACAAGGGACCAGTCCCATGCAGAGCTTTATAGGCTAAGCATAGAGCTTTAAAGTCTATCCGCTTTTTCACTGGGAGCCAGTGAAGGTTTTTTAAGCCTTGGAAAATAGACTGAAATTTGGGAATATTAAGCAGAGATCTAGCGGCTGCATTCTGTGCCCTCTGAAGTTTAAGCAGATGCTGTTTTTGGAAGCCCACATATAATGCATTTCCATAATCAAGTCTAGCCAGGGCTAGAACAGTCACTAGTGTTTTTGGAGGGATAAAAGTGCGGACTTTCCTAATTGTTTTTAATGTCAGGAAGACCGAGGATGAAACCTTGTTAATCTGATGCTGAAAAGATAGTGTATCATCAAGGGTAATACCTAAATTCCTCACTTTACTGACTGGGACTGGGAAGTCTCCGATGCTGGCAGGCCACCACCTCTGAGACCTAAAGGATGTATCAGAGCCCAACAGGAGAACCTCTGTTTTACCTCCGTTGAGCTTTAAACAGCTTGCACTCATCCATTGCAGTGGTGGCTGCTGACATTTGAAAGTGGTGTGGCGTAAAATGATTGTCATACTGCACCGTAGCAAGCGAGCGTAGCGAGTGAGTCCGAACAAGCTAAGGGTGGTTTGGGGGGGGTTCTCGCCCTGAGAACATTTTGAAAAAGAGTGGACAAATGATGCATTTTCAAGCAAATTTGAGAAAGCAGGAAGGTTAATAAAGCAATTGTAAAAGTGCAGTTATTACATTAATAAAGAGATGTCATATAACATAGGTAGCTGCTTATTCAGTATAACCACAGAGCTTCATAACAGACTTCGAGATACAATGCATTTCTGAGTACCTCACAGATGTTTTTTATTTAACAAACGACTAAACAGGTCGCAAACTAGCAGCATTCAACATATTGTTCACTTTTTGTAGATAAAATCAGCATGTCTGTCTTTAAGAGCAGCACACTTTTCAATAACTTCAACGTTAAAGTCTGGGATTCTTTTAACTAGGTCGCTCTCTATAGAGAGCATTGCTAAAGCATTCAGTCTTTCCTGAATCATTGTGTTCCTCAGGAATGTCTTAATTCTATTTAAGTTGGAAAAACATAATTCCAACTCTGCTGTTGACATAGGAGTGGTAATTACAATGTTTAGTAAAGCCCCTGTCTCTGTAAGCGACTTTTCCATATTAAGTTTCTGAATTCAAAGCCAGCAAAAAAATTACACCAGTGGCCTTCCGGTATACCCTCATTCCGTACAGTACAGTCAACTCAGTTTTCAGGTCCTCTTTGTTGAGCATAGGATAAGCTTCAACAGCATCATTCAGAGCTTGCTCAGGGAAGGATTGATCATATTTTGCAAAGTGTTCACTTTGCAATAATGCGGCACTCACCAAATGTTTTGTGAAAGAAAAACGTTCTTGTGCATGCACAATTATAATGTCACATATCTCCTTTTCAATTCGGACCAGACTGCTGATGTTTTTCCTGGGGTTTGAAAAAGTAGAATCCCTTGGCAGTTTGCTGTCTAAATTGTCTCATTTTGGTGACAAACATATTGGTATCTCTTTGCAGAGACAGTATCTATGGCTCGTGCTTGTAACTGGTTGTATAATACGTCGACAAAAAACAGAAAGAACTGAAACTCTCTGTCTTGTAGTGTTCTAGCAAAGCCACGGGCTTCATTCTGATTTTTGTAATCAAAGTCTTCATTGGCTTCTTTGGCGTCAAAACATTTCTCATGGTCCTCCCTATGTTTATATATTAGGTTGACTGTACATATGTTAAAGTTCCAACGAGATGAGGATTCCCTTGGAAGCCTTTTGTCCACAATCTCCTGAAGTGCTTCTGTTCTTTTGGGGGAATGTGAAAAGAATGCTGCCATGCCTCCTACATCCTGAAAGAAAATTCGTGTCTCGGAGATCTTTGATACTGCCTGTTGCATAATAAGATTAAGGGCCACATGCATAAACGAGAAAACTGGTCGCAAACGGGCAGATTAGCAGAATCTGCCCCTTTGCGACCGGTATTTTTGCATTTGGGATGCATCATCCCAAATGCAAAAATCGCAATTTAGTTGAAAGTGGAAATGTTAATAAAAAGAGTTAAAAAAATTTTTTTTAAAAAAAATAAATAAATAAATAAATAAAAAAAAAAAATCGCAATTTAAGGAATCTCTAAATTGCGATTCCTTAAATTGCGATTGCATTTAAGGAATCCCAAATTGAGATTCCTTAAATGCAATGTATTAAAGTTAAAAAATTAGCGATTTCGCTAATAGGGGGAGCAAATTACCATGAAGTTGAACTTCATGGTAATTTGCAAAAACTTTGAAAAATGCACTTTTGTGCATTTTTCAAAGTTTCATGTTGCGCACACACATGCCCTTAGAGCATGTGCGTGTGCAACATATGTGCACAGATCAATTTCAGGGGTGCAATAGGGTGTCATTTTGACACCCTTGCACCCTTGAAATTGCATGAGCAATTTGCGAGTACATACTGGTACTGGCAATTTGCTCATGCAATCTCCAATTCATTCCTATGGGCCTGGAGGCCCATAGGAATGAATGGGACGGCATTCCTTAATTGCGACTCGCAATTTGTGAGTCGCAATTAAGGAATTTGTAGGAATCGCTATTTTTATAGCGATTCCTACATGCATAGGCTTTTGCAATTCCTTAATTGCGATTCCTTAAAAATCGCAATTAAGGAATCGCAAAGTCTTTGTTGATGCATGTGCCAGTAAGTTGGTGGGCGTAACAGTGAACATAATGAGCATTAGGGTACACATCACTAATTCTTTTCTATACTCCACCAAGGCTTCCACTCATTACGGACGCACCATCATAGCTTTGTGCAATAAGTTTTATTTGTTTTTGTGGCAGGTCTGGAAAAATGAAGTTCAGTTCACGCAGTATAGCTGAAGTAATGGTTTCTGCACTAGAGTCTCTTAAATGTGTGAAACTATAGAACCTCTCCACAACTTTACTGTCATTGGCAAGGTACCGAAAGACTAATACAAATTGTGTTTTTGTGGCCACATCAGAGGTGACATCAGCCTGAATAGCCACAAAGTCTGTGTTTTGCACCTCTTAGACAATATGGCTTCTTATAATTTCTAGCATACACTCAAGGAGTTCATTTTGTATTGTTTTAGAGGTGCCCTTAAAGACTATAGCACTTGCTAAATGTGCTTCCATTTCATGGTCTATGCTTGCTATTAAATCCACAAGGCCTCTGAATATTCCTGGATTTGAGGAACTTTCAGATTCATCATGGCCTCGCAATGCCAGTTCGAAAGCACCACAGAAACGAATGCAATAAATTATTTTTGATAGTATGTGTCTATTCCTATCAACTGCTTCATTGTGTTTCTGTATTGTTTTCCTGTATGCGTCGTTTATGTGGTGCTCAATCGGTGTGTCTCCCAACATTACCATTCTCATCAGGTTTTCCATATGGATTCTTGTGTGTGCATGCTTCTTGATTTTGTCAGACAAATGCTTCAAGCCTGTTACTCCTAGTTTTGTCCAATGCATGTCACCACCACCAAACAGCATGCAGGGGAAGCAGACCAGAGCATTTCTTGACGCGCACCCTGTAAGCCAATCAACTTTTGTGTACCAGGTGTTTGAGAATGTACGTTTGTAAGTCTTTCCTCTGTCCTGGGAAATTTGTTGTAGTTTTAGGTCAGGCCGATTAGGTCCTAATTGCTTTATATTTAGTTTCTCTTCAAGTGTCCGTCTAAAGAATGACCTTCCAAGTAGCTGTTCTACTGTATTCATGCCGATGCTGGCCTTACCAATATTAAAGAAAGCTGTCAATAATCAAAGTACAAAGTATAAGGTTTGGTGCAATAATATCAAATTTCAGTATAAATACATATATCATGTGCATTATCGCAATATATCTCCAACAGCTTCCCTTTGCACAAAATGACTACTAAAAATACAGCCTTACTGCCTGCTGCCTCTGTGTGCCGTACTGGCTACTGAAGGCACTGAAACAGACACTGCTTGAGGGCCTTTAACAAGGAAAGGGATAGATAGTGCCTTTAACAACCGTTATAGCCCAAAGCACAGGGCTAAGGCTATTAGTAAATTCCATCCACTGAGGGTCCGATGTTCGAAATGTGCACCCACCCTACCCACCATGTAGAGTGCCACATACATAGCCTTAACTACAATGTAAACAAATATAGCATCAGTTTCCTTACCTTTAACACGGTAAACCACCTTCACAATGAAACTTTCATTCCGCATACCTTCACTCCACATACCATTATCACGATAGTACAATTACTCCGCAATACTATAATAACGCATGTCATTACATCTTATATGCTTTTACCACGCATGCTTTTACAACGAAATTCGTTGTAAAAGCATGAATGGTAAAAGCATATGTTTTTAATATTTATGTTTAAGGTAAGTATATGGTTTTAATATGGGGTGTAGGGGTATAGGTTTTGGGGTAAAGGGGTATTTTCAGGGTTGAGGGAGGGTTTGGGTTATGGGGTGCATAGGGAGTTTTTAGAGTATGGTATTTTTAGAGTGTAGGGTTGGTTTTGGGGTGCTTGGTTATTTTTAGGGTTTAGGGGGTATTTAGGTTTTGGGGTGCAGGAGGTATTTTTAGGGTTCAGGGTGAGTGGAAGGTTTTGGGGTGCAGGGGGTATTAGGGTTCAGTGTGGGTTTGGGGTTTTAGGGTGATAGGGTATTTTAAGGGTTAAGGGGGGTTTTAGGTTTTGGGGTACAGGGGCATTTATAGGGTTTAAGGTGGGTTTGGGTTTTGGGGTGCAGATGTTTTTGGGGTTCAGGGATAGTATAGAATTTGAGGTACAGGTGGTTTTTATAGGGTTTAGGGTGGGTTTGTGTTTTGAGGTACAGGGGTATTTTTAGGGTTTAAGGGGAATTTAGTTTTGGGGATACTGGGGTATTATTAGGGTTTAGGGTGGGTTTGAGTTTTGGGGTGCAGGAGATATTTTTAGGCTTCATGGTGAGTTTAGGTTTTGAGGTGCAGGGTGTATTTATAGGGTTCAGGATGGAATTGGGTTTTGGGGTGCAGGGTGTATTTTTAGGGTTTAGGGTGGGTTTGGGTTTTGGGGTACAGGGGAATTTTAAGGAGTAAGGGTGGGTTAGGTTTTTGGGTGAAGGGGTATTTTAAGGGACCAGGGTGGGAATAGTTTTTAGGGTGTAAAGGGTAAATTTTAAATAATAATAATAATAATTATATGTATATATATATATATATATATATATAATTATTTAAATATATATATATATAAATATATAAATATAAAAATATATATTTAAAATATATATATATAAATATGTGAAAAAATTGTTTTATTTAAAAAAATATATAGATAAATATGCATATTATATATACATATATATATATTCACTGAAAAAACCATAGGTTTCACACATGTTATAGTTAGCTGGACATTTCACTCGTAAAAAACCATTGAAATTCCCCTGTTATAGTTATAGTTATAGTTAGTGCACCCCGCGATTTAAAAAAAAAAAAAAATGTTTATTTCACCCTTCGGGGTCCTTCAGGGACCCCCTGACAAAGGCTAGGGGGTCAGGAACTCTCTACCCTGCCCCCTTTTCACGTTCTCCACCTTTCTTTTTCACTGTCACACATAAAATGGCGTCCGATACTTCCTGATTTTCGACCGATTCGAATGTTGACTGACATCTAACCACCAATCAGAATTACGCTCGCGGACATTTGGTGCGCGTTCCGTGCGCGCATATAGATATTTATGTACTTTTAACTGCAATTTTCTCAGGAACTACTGAACAGATTAACACCATATATGCAAAAGGCACATGCCTGACCTGAGGAATACCTCTTTGCCAAATTTCAAGTAATTCTGTTCAGCCGTTCGGGCTGTACCTTCGACTAAAGGTCCTATGGGAAAATGCATGGGGAAAACGCGTTTTGGGACCCCCCTTTTTTCTCAGCCCCCGCTTGACGAATCACCCCGAGACTTTCAGGGTAGGAGCTGAGTGGAGCGCCCCATTAGTTTTGAAAATTTCACGAAGATAAGTCAACCGGCGCCAAAGTTATTCAAAATAAAATTTTCAGATTTCCTATGGGAACTCGGTCCTAACTATAACTATCTACTGGCGACCGCCAGTAGATAATATATATATATATTCACTAAAAAAAACATAGGTTTCACACACGTTATAGTTAGGAATTAGCATTTAAAAACCTTGCAAATTCACTGAAAAAACCATAGGTTTCACACGTTATAGTTAGCTGGACATTTCACTCGTAAAAAAACATTGAAATTCCCCCGTTATAGTTAGTTCAGCTAACTATAACTCACGCGACCGCAATCCACTGCTGATGACATCACATATTACATCACTGTAATCACTAAGATACTGTTAATAAGTCAGTTATACAATTAATTTTACAACAAAAAAACATCCATTTAGACACTTATTTACCCATTTATTCTTCCATTAATCTTTAGATATACATATATAAAAAATATTTATTTTTCAGAAAGACACATATTCACTGGATGATGTCATCAGTGATGTCATTTGAGATGTCATCAGTGATGTCATGAGTGATGTCACTGACCATGTCATGAGTGATGTAATATGTGACATTATCAGCAGTGGATTGCGGTCGCGCGAGTTACAGTTAGCTGAACTAAATATAACGGGGGAATTTCAATGGGTTTTTACGAGTGAAATGTCCAGCTAACTATAACATGTGTGAAACCTATGGTTTTTTCAGTGAATTTGCAAGGTTTTTTAAATGCTAATTCCTAACTATAACGTGTGTGAAACCTATGTTTTTTTTTAGGGAATTTGTAAGGTTTTTTAAATGCTAATTTATGTATGTATTATTATATTTTTTATATGTTTATTTTACAATAAACTACCTATGTATATAGTTATAGATTGACTGTATCCTTTAATAAGAATGGCTCAGCTCTTTTATTTTGAATTTGGATAAAATTGAACAGCATAGTTAATATCTTCTATAAACTTATAAACAGTTTAAAATGTTTTAGTTTTTTTTAAGGGTTTTTCACGGCGCGCGCACCGTGCGCGCACCCCGCGATTTTTTGAAAAAAATAAATAAATTTTCACCCTTCGGGGTCCTTCAGGGACCCCCTGACAAAGGCTAGTGGGTCAGGAACTCTCTACCCTGCCCCCTTTTCATGTTCTCCACCTTTCTTTTTCACAGTCACACACAAAATGGCGTCCGACACTTCCTGATTTCGACCGATTCGAATGTTGACTGACATCTAACCACCAATCAGAATTACGCTCGCGGACATTTGGTGCGCGCCCCGTGCGCGCATATAGATATTTATGTACTTTTAACTGCAATTTTCTCTGGAACTACTGAACAGATTGACACCATATATGCAAAAGGCACATGCCTGACCTGAGGACTACCTCTTTGCCAAATTTCAAGTAATTCTGTTCAGCCGTTCGGGCTGTACCTTCGACTAAAGGTCCTATGGGAAAATGCATGGGGAAAACGCGTTTTGGGACCCCCTTTATTCTCAGCCCCCGCTTGACGAATCACCCCTAGACTTTCAGGGTAGGAGCTGAGCGGAGCGCCCCATTAGTTTTGAAAATTTCACGAAGATAAATCAACCTGCGCCAAAGTTATTCAAAATAGAATTTTCAGATCTCCTATGGGAACTCGGTCCTAACTATAACTATCTACTATATATATATATATATATATATATATATATATATATATATATATATATATATATATATATTCTCACTCCTTTCACAGATCTCCCGAGGCTTCGCCGGGAGCAACGTCGCATTTTAATTTCCAACACTCACCTTGTGCCACGATCCTTGGTGTTCCTTAGCTGCGCTCTGGACTATCGCGCAACGTTATTTTAGCTGCTTCCTGCACGCCCCCCAGAGCGCCGGCCGCTGATCGCCTCCTCCTGCCGGGCTGCTGCTCGGAGTAGAGACGGGCGAGTCCTCCATCTTCGGCGGCTCTGGGTTAGCGGTGCAGCTTTCTGGCCCCTCCCCCCCCAAGTACTTTCAGGCGCCCAGTGGACATCGCGCCCATTCTCACTCCTTTCACAGATCTCCCGAGGCTTCGCCGGGAGCAACGTCGCATTTTAATTTCCAACACTCACCTTGTGCCACGATCCTTGGTGTTCCTTAGCTGCGCTCTGGACTATCGCGCAACGTTATTTTAGCTGCTTCCTGCACGCCCCCCAGAGCGCCGGCCGCTGATCTCCTCCTCCTGCCGGGCTGCTGCTCGGAGTAGAGACGGGCGAGTCCTCCATCTTGGGCGGCTCTGGGTTAGCGGTGCAGCTTTCTGGCCCCTCCCCCCGTGCCACTCCCCTTATGTGCCCCTTTATCTTGGCCTGTTGGCCCCGGCGGCGCAGCGGACGGGCGCAGCGGGTACGACGAAGGCGCGCCGAAGTTGCGCCTAAGTTAAACCCGTCTGCGCCCGTCGCGACGGTCCGCGACGGGCCGGGACCAGGGGCCACAGACCTCGCCTCTCCTCTGGTGTATACTTCGGCCCAACTGTCTGCTCATTCCACTACTTTTCCTCTCTCTCCTTCTCTACGGCTCCATCTAGATGCTTTGGGTATCTATGCCCACCCTTCCTCTTGTTCCCCTTCTGATGGTATCACTTCTTCCCTTTCCTTGCCCTGTATTCCTCCTGCTTCCCGCTCCTTTCTTAGTCTCCCTTCAGCCTCTGCTATTCTGCTCAACACTCGCTCTGCGGCCAAAAATCAAACGGCACTTTCCACTCTCCTCCACACTGACTCTCCTGATTTCCTATTTCTCACAGAAACCTGGTTTTCCTCCGACTCTCTTCCTGATCTCCTAGCTATCTTACCCGATACCTATTATGCCCACCGAGCTGACCGCCCGGATGGTAAGGTAGGCAGGGGTGTGGCCATGATAATTCGATCCTCTTTGAAATTTCAACTTCTCGCTCACCCTTCCATACTTCATGTGGACTTCTTGGTGGCCTGCTCCCTTAATCTTCCCTTACCCCTCACCGTTGTTCTTCTGTATCGCCCCCCTCAAGCCATGCCGCTCTTTGTGTCCACCCTGCAGGATCTCCTGGCCACCCTGGTGGTCAACAATTCTTCGTTGTTGCTACTCGGTGATTTTAATTATTGGTCAGGTGACCCCAGGGAGGATTCATCATCCAAAGATTTCACTGCCACTCTCAAGTGCCTCAATTTCTCTTCTCATGTTTCGGCCCCCACTCATATCCAGGGTCATACCCTGGATCAAATTTGGTCTTCAAGTTGTAATATTTCATCCACTTCTATTCTTCCCTGTGTCTGGTCGGATCACTCTATGATCTCTTTTTCTATCCATCTGGGTTCTGCCGAGAAAGCTCCTCTTTCTAAAACCATCTTGGCACGCAGCTGGAACCAGATTGATCTTAATTCTCTCTCATCTTCTCTGGCCCTATCTGCTCCTGACCTGACTGATTTGCCCTTGGAAGATCAGGCTGATGCCATTAGTGTCTGGCTCTCTTCCTCTTGTGATCAGGCTGCCCCGCTCAAGAGGGTTAAACTTGTCCGACCTTATGATGCCCACAAATGGTTTACCTGTGAATTAAAAACTCTTAAACTGGGTCTCAGGCGTTCGGAACGCCAGTGGAGACGGAATTACTGTCCCACTCTCCGGCTTAAATACAAAACCCTCTTGAACGAGTACAAAAGAGCCATTTTAGCGGCCAAGACCAAATATTTCACTGAGAGAGTTACCTCCTCGGTCAACAAATCGCGTGAAATTTTTTCATTAGTTCATAATCTTGCCACTTCTGACCGCACTTGCACATCCTTGGTTCCTTCCCAATCTTTATGTTCCTCACTCAATGACTATTTCATTGATAAGATCCTTACTATTAAGGCTAACATTCCTCCCGTGCCCCAACCTGAACTCTCTGCCTTTTCCTCTTCACCCTCTTCTTCTTTTAATTTTTTTCAACCTATTTCCTCTCAGCTTTTCTTGGATCTGCTTGCTAAAGTCAAGTCCGGCTCTCCCGCGGATTGTGCTCCTGCTCGCACTCTACTCCAGCTGCCCTTTCCCCCCTCTTGCTCTTCTTAATGCTTCTCTTACTCTGGGTTCTGTCCCCTCCTAATTTAAATCTGCTATCATTCTTCCTATTCTTAAAAAACCTAGTCTTGACCCCTCTCTGCTATCTAATTTCAGGCCCATCTCTCTGCTCCCCTATCTCGGGAAGATCCTTGAAAGCTATGTCACTTCTTGCTTGTCCACCTATCTCGAGGAGAATCGTCTTTTAGCCTCCCATCAGGCGGGTTTCCGCCCTGGCCACTCTACTGAGGGCGTGGTGCTGGCGGTCATGGATGAACTTAAGGGGAAAGCTGATATCAGTCTCCCCCAAGCTCTGGTCCTCCTCGATCTGTCCGCTGCGTTTGACACGGTCGATCATGCCATTCTTCTCGACCGTGTCAGCGCAGCGGGCATTCAGGGCACTGCCCTTTCCTGGATCGCGTCCTTCCTTTCAGGCAGGATGCAAGCGGTTCACCTCTTCGGATTTTCCGCTTCCCCTCGCTCGGTCACCTGTGGGGTGCCGCAGGGCTCTTCTCTTTCCCCTCTTCTTTTTAATCTTTATATCCGCCCTCTTGTTTCCTCTCTTCTCGAGCTGGGGGTTTCTGTGTATAACTACGCTGATGACCTCCAGCTCGTCTTTGATCTTTCATCCCCTCTTGTTTCCCTCCCCAAGTTCTGCTCTACTCTAGTTTTCATCTCGCAGTGGATGAGCTCCAATCATTTGAAGCTCAATCCGGACAAAACGGAGCTTGTCCTCACCGGTGGCCCTTCCAACCCCTGGTCCCCTGTTCATTGGTCTCTTTCCTTTGGTCCCCCCCCCGGTTCCGGTCTCTTCCGTCCGGACCTTGGGCATTAAGATCAGCCATGACCTGTCCATGCACTCTCAAATCAGTTCTGTTGTTTCCTCGTGTTTCCTTTCCCTTCGTATCATTCGTAAGATCTCTCGGTTTTTCTCGGTTGATGCCCTTAAAACTATAGTCATCGCCTTAATCATCTCCCGCCTTGACTATGGGAATGGCCTGTACGTTGGCATCCCCGCCTATGAAACCCGCCGTCTTCAGGCCATCCAAAATCAGGCGGCCCGACTTATTCTTCGCTTACCCAAATGTTCTCACATCACTCCTGCCCTTAGGTCTCTTCACTGGCTCCCTGTACATTTCAGATCTTTTTTTAAACTCGCCTGCCTGGCTTTCCTGGCTCACCATCGTTCCGCCCCACATTTCATCAATTCCCTTATCACTTCTCACGCCCCTGCTCGAACTCTTCGTTCTTCTTCACTGTCTTTGCTTCACACCCCCCGCTTTCGTAAATCTCGTACCGGGGGCACCCGTTTCTCGGTTCTGGCCCCCCGGTTTTGGAACAGCCTCCCCCTTTCTATCCGTTCCATCCCTATCTACCCTCACTTCCGCAAGGCCCTTAAAACTTTTCTTTTTTCTCAGGCTTTTTCTGGCTAGTCCTCCTGGGTTTTTTCTGTGAGTATGGATGAGTCCTCAGCGCCAGGAAGCCGCTTTGGCCGCAGTGCGCTTTATTAAATTCTTCTTTTCATTTCATTTCATTATATATATATATATATATATATATATATATATATATATATATATATATATATATATATATATATATATGAAATACACTCTCCTCCAGACAAAGAAGCAGAGGCCTCACAGGGGAATGTTGGAAGGCCTTTAATGTGACAGACAAATCGGGCATAATGCATTTCGGCTTACGAGCCTTCTTCAGATGCCACCATGTTTAGAGTACTGCTCCACCCCACCTTTGAATAGTGGATGCCTCTCCCATTGGCAGTAGTCCGTTTGACCACAGGTCACATGGTAACAACCTCACTGCAGACTACAGTTCCCAGAAGGTAGCTGTATCAGGTAAGTGTTGCATGGGGAGAGCTTTTTGGATGTCAGCTCCTGTGGGCATTGGTGTCAGCACAAAGTGCGGAGTGTCTCATTAAAAGTCCCTGGTGAAGTGTCCGTCGTAGGGCTTCCTCGGGTCCCCAAACGCTCAAGCCCCATGTACAGAAACCCGCCGGGCCTTAAATCAAGGTTTCAGTAAACCTGATTACTCGTGAAGTCACAAGCTGCACATAACAGCAGCCCATGGCTAGGTCTGCACTGCGAGGCGGGCCAGAGTCCTTCCGATCCCTCAGATGAAGCAAAAGCTGAAACAGCTGGTACCAGTATCACTCCGGCCACAAACAGAACGGGGCCTCCCATGCGCCACTGGTTAGCGCGAAAACATGAAATACGCTCTCCTCCAGACGAAGAAGCAGAGGCCTCACTGGGGAACGTTGGAAGACCTTTAATGTGACAGACAAATCGGGCATAATGCATTTCGGCTTACGAGCCTTCTTCAGATGCCACCATGTTTAGGGTACTGCCCTACGACGGACACTTCAACAGGGACTTTTAATCGGACACTCCGCACTTTGTGCTGACACCAATGCCCACAGGAGCTGACATCCAAAAAGCTATCCCCATGCAACACTTACCTGATACAGCTACCTTCTGGGAACTGTAGTCTAAAGTGTTCAAGCACCAGCACCATTCCTACAAGAACCTGGAGAACCACCATTGAAGTGGAATTTATGGCTAAGTTCTTTCAGGGCTTACCTAGGAGCAATTGATGCCCAAAAATTCAGACCAGAAAAACCCAAAAGTCTAATGTATTATCACTTGGGCGTAGAAGGCCAGAACTTATATGAACATGTTCCTGCGGAAAACGAATTTGAAACAGCAATCGCACAACTCGATAAATACTTCTCAAAAGCTAAGAATATGGTTGTTCATAGATACAAATTTTTTACGAGAACACAACAACCAAATGAAAGTATAGACACTTACGTTACAGCGTTAAAAATGCTAGCTTCCAAATGCGAATTTGACAATTTTACTGCAGAATTAATACGTGACCAATAAGTAGCTAGATGCCATTCTAAAAAAATACAAGAAAGGTTACTTGCATGTAAAAATCCGACATTGATAAAGTTATAGATTTAGCTAAAAGCATCAAAGGTTCTTCTATTGATGCAAAATTGCTTGAAGAATCTTTAGCCAAGTCTACATTTTCTGGTGCAGTAGTTAATAAACCCATCACTAAAGGTTTCTCAGGCAATATTAGACCGAAAACATTCTCTAGACCCAATAATCCTCCTCAAAAGCTTCATAAGGTGTATTGTTATAGATGTGGTTCACCTTCATGTTTCCCCGTTCAAGTATTGTCCAGCATTGGGTCAACAATGTAAGAAATGTGGGAAAATAGGTCATTTTTTAAAAATGTGCAGAACAGGAAAACCCACATATGTCTGCTGTGTTCTAAATGATTTTGATGGTAATTTTGATGAGGAAAATTATGAGGAAAGTAAAGTATTACTTTTAGGAGTAAAATGTGGTAATTCAAATGACGAAGACCTAGTGGTTGACCCAAATCCTAATGTATCCATCGAAGACCACTCAATTTAACTATTAGTTGACACTGGCGCACGCATAACTATTATTTCTCATGATCTTTTTGTGAAGTATTGGTATGGTAAAGCTCTACTTCCACCAGACATTCTTACAGTAGCATTTGAAGGAAGTAGAGTAGATCTCATTGGTTTCTTTTGGGCTGACATCAAAATCTTGGATGAATCAATTAAAGGGAAAGTTTATGTCGCCAGAAAAGGAATCAATGTCCTAGGCTTAATTGACCAAGTTGAATTTGGCATTACAATCAGACCAGGTCTAGATCAACCCAATCTCATTTGAGAAAAAGAGATTAGGATAAGTGAACAACAGTAAAAATGCAAGGGATGAAAAATTCTCCAAAGTTTTTTAAGATAAGTTAGGTAAAATCTCAGATTTTGTATACTGTGTCAAAGTCAAACATGACGATCCTCCAGTCAAACATAAATTGCATAACATTCCATTAGGTGTAAGAGGAGATCTCTCTACTATGCTTCATGATATGTGCACACAAGGCATTATTGAGAAGAGAAAATAAACTTTGTGGTTGTCTCTCATAGTTTTAGCAAAGAAAAAGAATGGAGAACTGGGCATGTGTGTTGATATGAGGAGTGTAAATGAAGCTATTTGGGTAGGCAATTACCCTCTACCTAAAACAGAAGACCTAATAACCAAAGTTGGTCAATCTAGTTTGTTTAGCAAATTAGATTTAAGAGCAGCTTATCATCAAGTCAAACTGAACGAAAGCTCTCGTCATTTGACAGCGTTTGTAACTCCTGATGGAGTTTTTCAATTTCGTCGAATGCCGTTCAGCATCGCTTCTGCCGCGGCTGTTTTTCAGAGACTCATGACAGATATGTTTATTGGTAAGGAAAATGTTGTAATCTTTCAAGACGATATTCTAATATTTGCTGTTACTGAACATGATCTTGCATTGAATGATGTTTGGGAAATTTTGGAAATAAGAGGTGCCATATTACGGAAAGATAAGTGTATATTCAAAACAAGAGAAATAGAATATCTTGGACATATATTCTCTGAACAAGGTTTGAAACGTAAACTTATCCTAGTAAAAAGTATAGTAGATGCTCCTGCCCCACAAAATAGAGAGCAATTGCTGTCATTTTTAGGTTTATGTGAATTTTATGCAAAATTCATGCGAAACCTTGCTACTATCACTGAATGCTTCAAAGTTTTGCTCAAAAAAGGTGAATTTTTTTGGGGTCAGAGCTGTGTCAGAGCACTTTTGAGAGAGTTAAAAAAGACATAACTTCTGCACCGGCATTACAATCCTTTGTAGAGGGAAGAAAGACCATTGTCACAGTGGCTGCCTCTAAGTATGGTTTAGGGGCAGTTTTAACTCAGCTTAATATTACACATGAAATGACATTACGTTCACCTGAATGCAAATATTGCGTCATAGAAAAAGAACTCTTGGCGTGTGTATGGAGCGTAGAGAAATTCAGAGCTTATTTGTGGGGAAGACCATTCACTTTGAGGACTGATCACCGTCCTTTAGTAGATATTTTATCTGGGAGGAAATTAAAACATACTACTGCTTGCATAGCCAGACTTTCTGCCAGACTATTGGAATTCACATTTTCTGTAGAGTACATACCAGGTGGAAAAAACTCCAGGGTAGATTGCCTTTCCAGGCTTCCGATTGAGGATTCCAATGAATATGATTGGGAGTCAGAAATTGAAGAATGCTTTATTGCCTACATTGGTGATTCCAGCATTTGCAAGGAAGAGAGTGAATGGATGCAAGAGCTAAACAATGATGTTGTGTTGAAAGACGTTTTGCGAAGGATTACTTCAGGTTGGCCAAAAGAAAGAAGTTTATCTGATGTGTTACAAATATTCTGGAAGGTTTCTGATGAATTGTCATTAGAAAGAGGTAAGCTAATGCGTGGTGATAAATTAATTCCACCCACTTGTTTTCGCAAACGCATAATTGAATTGGCGCATTCAGGCCCTTTAGGTTCCACCTCCACCAAAAGAAAAGTAAGGAAAACATAATGGTGGCCAAAAATGGACAATGAAATTGACATTTTTGTACATGATTGTGAAAAGTGCACAGTTAGTGACAAAGTTTTGAAAACTGAAGGGACAGTTGAATCTTTTGCTACTTGTCCAAGCAATGTATGGCAACGTGTAGGAGTGGATTTCTTGGGACCCTATCATATCCTTCCCAATTGTATGAGATATTTCATTGTTATGATAGACCACTTGTCTAGATGGGTGGAAGTTAGAGGTGTAATGGAACCTACAACAAAAAAATGTAATCAATTTTTTTTAAGATGTGCATGCAAGGGAAGGTATTCCTGTTGAAATCCTAACTGATAACGGTGTTCAAATCACTTCTCTCGAAATGATTTTTTTTTTTAGAAAAGTGTAATATCAAACACATTAGAACACCATTATATAATCCCCAAAGGAATGGAAAAGTAGAACGCTTCAACAGAACTTTAGTTGAGTGTATTCAATCTACATTGAGATGTAATATGGACGTTGAAAAAGCAATAAAATAATTGATTTGGGGCTACAGACAACCCCTCACAGCGTCACAACTAACACTCCATTTGAACTTATGCGTGGGAGAAAACCAACCACTGAGTTATTCCCTTTCTGAATGACCAACATTTTCAACAAAGATTTGAATGTGAGTGAATCATGGGGTGTAGCAAAATCCAACTCTGATCTTTCTAGTGCAAAGAGAGTAAACACTGACAATAAAAATATAAACAGATTGAAAATAGGTGACTGGGTTAGTGTCAAGAATCCCTGCCTAGTGGGGAAAGGTCTTTCCAAATTCAAAGAGCCTTTACAAATCTCTGAACTCAGGAAGAATGCTGCCAAACTATCCGATGCCAATTGGTGGAATATTTCTCGTCTAGCACTTGATCCTAGTGCTTGTAAAGATGTCCAAGACCAAAGCAGTTGTAGTCAATCACCCAAACAAGTTGATGGGGGAGATTTACATGCAATTTTGAGGAGGAGTGTTCGCACTAAATTCACACGGAGCAAGGGCAAGACTTTATTCGCGATTATTTTTTTTCGTTTAAGGGGAAGGGAAGAGTATTGTGTTTCGAGCTTGCACTGTTAACATGTTCCTCAATGTAATGTATTTTATTCCTTTCAGGTTTGCACTGTTTATATGTTCTTTATTGTCTCCTCATTTAATTGCTTCCATTTGAAAAAGGGGAGAAGTGTGGTGATGTGAGTCTGGAATATTGCGCAGTCATGGAGCTCCAGAACCGTTGGGATTTCAGGACGGACAGTTATCTCTGGGCCCCTTTAGGAGAGACATGTTGTTATGCTGTTGTCATCAATAAATCCTTCAACCCACTGAAGACGTGTGAGTGTATGCTTCAGGTGGCCCTGTTTTAATTAACAGCAGCCCCTCCTGACATACTTTCTAAAGGCTGCTAGTCACAAACCCGATGAAACCAAACAATTCAAACAGGCCCAACCCAGGGCTTAACTTGTAAAAGAAAGAGCCCCAGGGCAAAGCTCTGCTATAAGCCCACAGCTGTCACTACTATGTATATACCAAGGTCTCTTGAATCTCCCTCCAGACATCCCCAGACTCTACATTTCACTCTTGCAGGGTTCTACTTTCTCTCTTGGTGAAACCTTTACCCAAACAGTGCCACCAAGTGTAGAAATCACATAACAAAGTATGTTTTGCAATTCTGAAGTGTAATAGCAACAAACATGTTAGTAGGATCAAAACAAATCAAGGCACTTTACTTAATGATGAGCATATGATAATTATTCGCTAAAACCGATTTCCACACATGGCCATTACTGTGCTGTATTGGTTTACTAGCAAATTTAGAGTCCATTTCCAAGAAAATGTGCTGTCTGTAAATGATAGTGCGCTATCACACCATGGTTTACTAATATATTTTTGACACAACATTGTGCTCCAAAATCCACAGCAGCTGGCTACATACCACACCTTTCCCACTCTCCTGCTCAAGTGAGTGACTTGCGTGATGTAACATTGGTGGTAGCACCCCAACTATGAAAATGGCCTCTCTGGACTGGATTCTGGGAAAGATTAAGTCTTCGAATGGACAAAGGGGTAAACAGTAGACTGACTGCAAGGCGGAATGTAAAGATAAAATAAGTGACAAGTGGCCTATTTTTAGACTGCTTCGTGCCCACCTAACAGCATCAATGATTCCTGCCTATAGACTGAACATCAAATAAACTGTGCCCAAAGAAGTAAATCAAAACCAAAGAATATGACTACGCACTTTCTGATGGGTGAATGTCTAACTTATCCATTTCCGAGAAAGGGGCATGAGCTGGGACCCCGCACCCAGCAGACATTTTGATAGCAATACACCTCTCTCCTGGATTGGTAGAAATGCAAAGAGGCCCTAATCGCCTCAGTATGAGAAACTTTTGCAAGGAGGACAGTATTCAGAAACCGGTAGCAGTTTCACTAGGAGGAAGACATTTCCGTTCGCCAGTGCTTGGAAAGTATCTCTTCGCTCACCTCCTGCCCTTGTCACACTTAATCATCCTCACTGTAAAGGTTAGTATCCACTCTCAATTAGGCTGCTCTCTCCAGGAATGGTCACCGAAGAGCCTACAGATGCATGTATCAGCCAGTGGCTATCATGAACAGGAGCCACCTATGCAGCTATCATAGACTTCCCTTCCAGTGATGTAAAACTACGACGAAAGAAGGCACCCTGCAGATCTGAAAAAGCCTGGTCAGACAGAGGAGGATGGAGGTGGTGTTGATTTGCTCGCTGACGGAGGTAGTTTAATGACAGGGGTAGGAAATCCTCTCCATCGCAGTACTCCCTGAAACATTTCACTTTCTGTGGTTCTGTTTAACTGTGTGTGGACTGCTCTATTTGAAAGAGTGGTAGTGGTCTCATGCTTGCTTGTTGACGGGAGGGAGTGGCGGCTGTGCCTGTTGTTAGCCTAGGTACACAATGAAGCCGGCCCGTGCGATTGTTTCTCAAGGAACGACGCTTGCACATGGCAACTCAATAAATCAGCGAGTGCGCTGCGCAGTACTGCCGCTGCGACTGCACTGCTCTGTGGAATTTGGATGTTGCTGCATCAGAGCGATTCATAGGCCTTCTGCCTGAATGTGAGTCCTCCCTGAAAGGTGGGGCCCCACCAAGACAGGGTCTGCAGGTCACGTGCCTGTGTTACACCACTGTGCGGCATCTACCACAGGCTCGTGGACTAGGGTTGCAGAAGATCCAACCCACTACCGACTCTCTAGCCGATCACCAATGTGGCTGTGGGACAGCCTTTACTCCCCACAGCACAACTCCCACCCTCATTCTGGCAAGGACTGACCTCCCCCTCACCAGACTCCCTGCTGGGAAACCTACAGGCCTTTGAACTTGACAGCTCCAGCAGTCAGACATGATAAGTATTCTGTCCCTGATTGTTACAGCACTTAGGAGCTGTATAGAATCAGAACTCAGACGTGGATTGCCCTGGCTACTACAAACGTTTTAAGTGAATGATCACTGCATCTGATTTGTCTCTAACTCGACCAGTTCCCCATGCCGCCACCTTTACCCACCCCCTCTCCCCTCCTGCCAACTGTTCGCCACAACCAGCAGCGAGCTCCAGGACCAGCAAAGTCTCATCTTCTGCTTCCGCAGTCTGGAATATTAGCGGTCCACGTGCGGCTGAGGAATCATTTCTGGTGAGCTCAAATGCAGCCAAGCGGTCATTATTTCCGGGTTTGTGTGCAGCGAAGAGAGCAATTTAAAAAAGGATAGAATTCGATAGGCAGCATGCCATGATGTATTGAATTTGTAAACCAATAATCGTTATCAAAGGGAGATCCTTGTTTCTACCGGACTGCCATTTCCCAACCAATGTTGAAATGTAATGTTTACTAATACTCACTCAGAAATGCTAGCAATTGAAAAATAAATAGAATTAATCGAGGTGAGGTGACCCAAGCAAGCACGAGTGAGCAGTAGGCACTGTCTGGCAGTAGCAGCACAAAAGGTGTCTGTGGACGTGCCGCAGTCTGCTCCGACGTCATGGTCACAGTGACACAGTTACGCTTGCTTCAGGAAATGGCCAATCACTGTCTGCATGGCTTCATAAGCCATGACAGTGATTGGTCATGCTTGTACACTAGTGCCACCCACGTGCGGCGCCCAGTGAGCCAATCCAGACGCTGCTCCAGCAGCACCAGGATTGGCTTGAGCAGGGGATACTCCCCGCTCATTAGGAGACTGAGGGCTGCAGCATGAAACAACCCTCGGTCTCCTAATGTGCAGCCTAGTGCGCATGTTCGGGCTGGTCTGAAAAATGATCAGCCCAAAACCGAACATGCGCACTGACCCTTGCGGCATGTTGTTGTTGTCGTGTCAGTGTCAGTCAAACACCTGCTGCCAGTGCATGCCCCAACCCCAATGCAAGCCTGACTGCCTCGTGCAAGGCCCGGTGACGGCCGGCCCGGGATCGGATTGGATTATTTTTATTGGATTCAAGGATTATAACTTACAGCCCCAAAGTGACTCGATGTGGGGCAACACTCTAGCGCCCTAATGGAAGCCCCGCCACTGATCCATTGGTCTATACAAGACATACATTGGTTAAAGCGATCCGCAGTTTCCTCCATGTTACTTGACATGGACACCACTATCTGCGTGTCGTCTGCGTAGGAGACCAATGAAAAACCAAACTGCCTAATGGTATCAGACAGGGGGGTCACATACAAGTTAAATAATGTGGAGCTCAACGTGGAGCCCTGTGGCACCCCACATGGCAGCGTGAACTGCTTGGAGCGAGGTTCGCCAATCTGAACATACTGGAACCTATGGTTCAGATATGATTTAATCAGATTGAGGGCAGAGTCCTTGACTCCTGCCACTGAGAGTCTACCGATTAGAATATCATGATTCACGGTCAAAAGCTGCTGATAAATCTAAAAGTATCAAAGCGGCTTTTGCACCCGAGTCCAATATTGCGCTGATCTCCTCTACTGCTTTAACCAGGGCAGTTTCCATGCTGTGCCCCTATCGGAAACCATGTTGTGAGGGATCTAACAGGCCAACTGAGGAGCTGAAGGTAGTTAATTGGGTGTTTAGATTTTTTTGCAGGGCCGTAGCAGGAAATGGGATCCTGGCAATGGGTCTGTAACTACTGGTGTCACTGGGATCCCGATTAGATTTTTTATAAGCGGCAGAATTGATACAGTTTTCCAAGAATCAGGGAAAATGCTCACTGATGATGTCAGGTGCCATCTGGAATATTTTTGGGGGGCATGGGTCAGTGGGTGCTCCGGATGTTAGGGATCTGACTACCTGGGATATTTGTTCTGTATTAGGAGGGTTAAAAGATGCCAGAACCTTATCGGAACAGGTAGGTGTATTTATAGGAGTATTGGCTTTACTGTCAATGCCCTTGTCTGTGAGGGAGCTATAGACAGTCAGCATCTTATCCTTGAAAAAACTTGCAAGTTGGTTGCAGATTTCCACATTGCTGTCTCCTTTTAATATCTTGGGTAATTTAACTCTTTGGGGTTGTAAGGAGAACTTTGCTTGAATTGCCTGCCTGCAGAATTTTCTCTGAAAAATTGTTACTTTTTTTTCCAAAATAATTATTTATAATCGGTTAGTGGCTGAGCATATGATATTTTATCTGCTGCGGTGTACTGCGTTCTCCATCGTCTTTCTGCCTGTCTGCAGAGTTGTTTTTGTACGCGCAGTGCGTCACAAAACTAAGGTTCCGATTTTTTCTTACGCTTGGTAATAAAGCTTTTTTCCGGGGCTAACGTGTTAACTGCCTTATTAATCCAATTGGTAAAGTTTCCTGTTGCCATGTTTGCCTCAACTGTGAGGTCTGGTTTTGAGGATGCCGGGTCTGATTGCAGCAGCTGGGGATCAATATTCCTCCAGTTGCGCCCTTTTTATGCTTTGTGAGAGTCATGCGGGCGGGGGATGTGATGTGTGGTAGTTACTGCGAACACTATAGCTTTATGATCAGACCATGCAATTGGCAGAACTTCTTGAATTTTTAGATGAGGATTTGATGTAAAAATTCCATCTAGAATGTGACCAGCTTCATGTGTGGAGTGCTTGACCATCTGTACCAGCGAGGCATTGGTCATCATATTCACAATGGAAGCAGTGTTGTGGTCGTCTAAATTTTCTAAGTGGTAGTTAAAATCTCCTAATATTGAGAAGTCCTCACATTCAATACTCAATTCTAAGACAGGACTGATGATATCTGCGAAACTTTTTTTCGCAACAGGAGGTCTATACAGTAACATTCCTTTGAACGTATAGTTGTCACTTAATGTGATGCTAAAGGATAACAGTTCACAGTCAGCGCAGCTTCCTGTGGGGGCGTACACTTTATTGCCAGAGTGTCTCTAAGAATGATTGCTAATCCTCCTTCCCATTTATTTCGTCTGTCATTTCTGAAATGGAGTCTCCAAGGCCAAATGAGGCTCAGGGAGGGGGGCCACGTGTCCCACCTCCCCTTTAAAATAGCTAACACCCTGAGGGATGGGGTTCCAGTGCCTAATAAGGCACAGGGAGGAGACCACTTGGCCCCCTCCCCTTTAAAATAGTTAAGGCCCTGGGGGAGGGAGTCCCCAAGGCCTAATGAGGTTCAGGAAGTGGGCCCACGTGCCCACCCTCCACCTTAAGAAATAAAAAGTGGTCCTAGGGGATAGAGCCCCCAGGGCCTAATTCGGCTTGGTGAATGGGCCCTCCTTCCCCTTTAAAATATTTAGGGCCCTGGGGATGGGGTCCCCAGGACCTAATGAGGCTCGGGAGGGGGGACAAATGATACACCCCATTTTTATTGGTATGCTCCTGGGGAATGGGATCCCCAAGGCCTAATAAGGCTCAAGAAGTGGGGCTGCATGTCCCCTCCCCTTGGTTTTTGGCCCAGAGGATGGGGATGCCCAGGTGCCCAAGATGACTTGGACTGGAGAGCTGCGTGTCCCCCCTTCCCTTTATATTGGAACTGGCCCTGGGGATGGGGTATGGGTCAGGGAGGGGGCTGCATGCCACCTCCCCTAATATATATGTTTTGGTCCAGGGTTGGGGTCCCCAAGGCCTGATGGCCAATCCTACGCTGGCCGTGTGCAGGGGGGGGTTGGCTTTACATAGTGTAATAAAATATCACACTATATAAAAAGACCTAGAAATTCACTGGATAAAAAACAAAGGTTAAAGTAATGTTACAGTTAGGTCTGATAAATAGATCTGCTTATCTTTTTTTTTTTTAAACTTAGAAATTCACTTAAAAAAGGTTAAAGTAGCGTTATAGCTAGGTAAAGATGTCGGCGATAACATTAACATTTTAAACTAAAAATAACACATAAATGCACCTGTTATACTTAGCAGAGCTAACTATAATTTGCACCCCACCATGCACTGCTTATAAACTCATATATTACATCATTCATGACATGTTATTTATGACATCACTGATGTGTGCCAACAGCAATGCTGTGAATGGCTGGAAGCAATCTGAGAAGAAACTTGCAGCCACTATTTTGTCTATTAGGGCTCGTCCCGGGGCTGAAAATAAAGTTGAAAGGTTATAGAAGGGGTCAGAGTAGAGGCACCCTGATCCTATGGGAGTGATGAAGGTGTCTGTGAGGCACCTTTTCTGCAGGAAATTGCCAGAATGTTAGTTTTTTTTAACACACATGAGGATCCGCAGATCTACTGTGGTGCTCCGCGGGCCCCCTTGTAAATCTGCAACAGATTTATGGATAGAGTTCTGAATTAATAAAAATACACCCACTCACACACTCTCTCACAGACCCACAAAACCACTTCAAACCCACTCACACACCCATTGACACACTCACACACCCATTTATACACCCAAACAACAACTCCCACTAAGACAACCACTCACAGACCCACAAAACCACTCACACACCCATTCACACACTTACACACCCACTTACACATCAACACAACCACTCACACACCTATTTACACACCCAAACAACCACTCACATACCCATACAGCCACTCACATACTGACTCACAGATGCACACAGCCACTCACACAGCCTCTCCCATATCCACTCACACACACCCATTCACACACTCAGACACCCATTTACACACCCACACAGCCACTCACTAACCCACTCACAGACCCACAAAACCCCTCATGCCCACTCATCTAACCATTCACACATTCACACACCTACTTACACAAACCCACTCACATACCCAGTCACACACCCATACAGCCACTCACACACCCATTCCAAGACCCACAAAACCACTCGCACACCCACTCACACACCCACACAGGCACTCACACAGCCACTAATGTTACATGTGAGGGGTTGGCTGTGCCAGGCCCTGCAGCCAGCCCCCTCCTATGCGTAGCCTTTGGCCATGCACGGCAGCAGTTGGATTAACGTATGGTAATTAAATATTACTTTATGTTAAAAACCAACCTAGAAATTCACTGAAAAACAAAGGTTAACGGTACATAATAGTTAGGAAATAGGATTTTAAAATGTTTTGAAATTCACTGAAAAAAGCACAGGTCACAGGGACATTATAGTCAGGAAATATAATTTAATAAAACCTTAGAAATCCACAAAAAAACTAAAGGTTACAGGGACGTTATATTTAGGTTCAGGTTTTACTCACACAGAACCATAGAAATTCATCAGTTATAGTTATCTCAAGTAACTATAACTTGTGCCCTAAGGTAAGTATAACTCGCTCCCCCGCCATGCACACTTTTCTCATCAATATTTTCATTGCAAATGTTGCAGTGATATTATCAATGATGTCATAGAATTTTTCATGAGTGATATAATGTGTGGGGTAATTAGCAGTGCATGGCGAGGGTGTGAGTTGTAGTTACCTTGGGGCACAAGTTTTAGTTACTTGAGATAACTATAACTTTAACTGCTGAATTTCTATGGTTGTGTCTGCGAAAATTCTGAACCTAACTATAATGTCCATGTAACCTTTATTTTTTTCAATGAATTTCTAAGGTTATAACACCATTTTCACCAAGGAGCAAGGAGAGAGTGTGAAAAATCAGGCCCACTGCCGGGACAAGCCACACCGACCTAAAGCCAGCCGCTCCAGCAGAAAGATGCACACAGCTCTGAGTCTTATCTATTCATCCAACATGAGTCTCAATTCGTAGTAAGCTGGAGTATGGATGCAGGAAAACCTGATCACACCAACAACAGAGATGTCACTTGTTCCACGTCTCTGCAGCTATGTCCTGTTACTGGTTTACAGTACTTATGTACTTGTGTACTTATCACTAGGGCGGATATCGTGCAGAGAACGCGACAAGGGATGGAAGGTTCTATAGTTGGCTTTACCTTCTACAAAACTGCTCGGGTTAAATGTGGGAGGTAAAGGGGTTGCAAGCATATAATAATGGGCGGATGTAGTGCAGGCGCGAAATTCAATAACCTGGGAAGCTGGTTGAGCCGACTTTAGAGCTCTTAATGCCCCAGGCTCACTCCTTCAATTATGTCTTGACCAGTATGCCCGAAATTAAACTCAGCTGCTTTTTGCTTGACACTTTTTTCACCCCTCCAATCCTCTATTCCCTCTCCACAGCGCTGCCCCTTCAATCCCCTCTGCTCCAGCTGTTTTCTTATCCAGGGAGCAGAAGGGGACCAGGTTTTTAGGTACTAAAGAGGGGGCGGGTGGGCCCAGAACAGGACCTCACTGTGTCGACAGAAAGCCTGCATCTACACCTAGCTGGGCTGCTTGTGTGAAGGGCCTTGGCTCACTCTCAGCGAGTGGTAGCTACTACCTTGCCTCCTGCTTGGCATTACGTGGCCCCACTGGCTCTCCCTAAACCAGTTGCCTTAGGCCCCACTACCAAGCCAGAAACTTTTTCCTCTGCGGCCCGGTATATTGCATTCTTGTTTCACGCAGGAGATGTTTCTGCCGCTGCTGCGATCCTCGCCTGTAGTCCTCATCGCAGCGCAGCTTGGTGGTGGAGCTCAACTGAAGCTTCTGACGTCAGGACGCATGCTCCGTACTCTGTAGCAAAGACCAAACTTTTACATTCCTAAACTATATGCATTGCAAAGTTTATCATTAAACACTGAATGAAGCATTTTATTCAAAACAACATTAAACATGTGTTAGAGTCTTTCTGTTATGCTTCTCAGGCTGCATAATGCACCCATAAGATCAGCCACAAGGGGTCCCAATATTCCTAAGCTAAAAAGCAAATGCTCTAGCAATGCTTGAAAACATCAGAAACTCCCTGCAGTCCCTCACCACTCCTAAAAACATGCTGGTGGTGCCCCTCCCCATACTGAGGGCATCACTATGCATCGAAATGTTTGTCAATTAGCCAACGAGGGGTATTATGGGGTACTGCTTAATCATTTATTATTATTTCTCTATGCTTTCATTTGTTTTTACTGTTGTCCCAATCCCACCTGGCCCCAACAGCCTCACCGGCTTCCTGCAAGCAGCCCCATTCCTTGCAGTAGCCGGTCACACTTTTTTTTAACTGGATGCCCCACCCCACTCAGGGCACCTACAATAATTTTTACTGTTGGGTGCCACTGGGGGAGCATCAGGGTATCTGGGGCCCTGCTGGCTCCCCTGACAGCAACCGTCCTGGATGCCAGCGGGAACTTGCTGCATTACTTTGCTACTGCATGACGAAATCTGCTTTTTCTTCTGCTCTCCCCAGGCAGGAACAAACCTGATCCTTGCCCAAGAGACTGAGGCCAGGGAGTTAGGTTTATATTCCCGGCCCACAACCTCCCAGGCTGGGAACAACTCAGTGTCCCGGGGTATGGGGTACTCAAGACACAGCCGCCATTGGACCACAGGGGATGGTGTCCCTGGAGCCATTATTTGACTCGGGTAAGGGAGGCCCAAAGCTCCTCTCCAAATAAAAAAAACATCAGCCCAGGGGAATGGGGTACCTGGGGCCTGCAAATGGCTCAGAAATGGGGGCCGTACCTTCCCTCCCCATAAAAAAGATATCAGTCCTGCAAGAGGAGGTCCTTGGGACCTTCAAAAGGCTTAGGGAGAGGGGCACTCACACCTTCTTTATTAAAAAAAATATCAACCCCAAGAGATCGGGTGCCTGGGACATTCAAACGGCACATGGGACACACGCCCTCCCCAAATAAACATAACGCGCTGATCCCCCCAGGCCCATAAATGGTGGATATGCAGCACTGTAAGTAAAACATATGTTTCTGTTTTTGGCTACCCACCAGGTTAAGGGATTCGGAGTATCCCTACCTTGTCCCCTGTTTGTTTTTTGTGTCAGGACAGGAGAAAGTGTCTCCGAGACCCAAAATGGCTGCCTGCTAAATATTTTTGGGGTTTTGTGGCAGCCAATCAGATCTTTTCTCTATCTCTGTTGGGTCAGTGGACCTTCTGTGTCTATATATGCATAATATATTTTAAAAATTTAGAGAGCTGGGGAGGGGCCTAGATAGAGACTGATACCAGTTGGTCATTTTGAGACCTGCTCGCTACTCAGCTGACCGCGCCTCTTGAATGAATCTGATGGGTGTGGAAAGGGCACATGAAAACAGCTTAAAGGAGATGTAAGCTTTAATGTAGAATTTTCCCTTGTGAGTCCTTGTTGACATCCTCATACCGGTTGGTTTTGGTCGGGGCTCCTCATCATCTCAGCTGTCTCCACTTTCTCCGCCTCCAAGCTCCAATGGTTATTTTGGCCAGAAACGCAAGATTGCGTGGGGCGCCTTGATGGTGGAATACGGCGATGCCATACCTTTGAGGGGGGCGCTTAGCTGGCGGGATTGCAACCTTTCACCTATGTCACATGACAGGCGGGCATGTTGGAGGACAGCCTGGCATCTCTCTAACACTTCATCTGGATGGGACAGCTTCTTGCAAAGCACCCAGAACAATCAAACAGCATAAAAAAACAGAGAGCCTAAATATCCCAAGGAGCCCAAGAAGCTGTGTTTATTGGCCACAATGGATAAGGAATGTGCCGAAGGTAAGCAAGGATTCAATAGGCATTATGGACACTATGGTGATAGCGGTGAAGGGCACTGCCCCTTCAGATCAGGTACACGCTTTTCCTCCTTCTTCTTTACATGTACCTGTTCCACATGTTTGACATGCCTCAAATGATGAATGGGATGTTCGTCTAGGATGTTCTATCCCTGCTTCTGGCTCTGTGCAAAAGACTATGGTTGACATTTTTGGCTGACGGTATGAGGAGGAACAGTGGTCCCATTCACAAAAAGTAGGTAAAGTATCACAATCAATACACTGAGAAATTGGATTTATACAAGTAGTCAATGCAAAGAAAAATAGTAAATGCAATTTAATTGTGTTTCACAAGCTAATAATAAGCAAAACGGTGAGTGAGCTAACTGTGACGGGGTAAAAGGGAAATCAGCCGCTTTCCTAAACCCAGGCAGGTGACTTAAAAAGTGACTTTTTGTTGCATGAAAATAGGCAATTACAGAAAAAGTCAGATCGGCATCTCATACTCGACATTCGGATAACAAACAATATAGAGTTTAGAGACGGAAGTCGGCGACGTTTCGATCCCCTTGAGAATAGTGGGATCTCTTCAGGACAGAGCGATAACAGGAATACCTGGGAAGTTAGCGAGGTAGAGTACGGGAGTAACCTGTGGCCGTGAACGGCAAAGCGTGAGGGCGCGATGACCATAATAGGTCATGATGAGGAATTCCAGGTAACAGGTACCCTGTTCTTGATACGGGGGGAGGTGTGCGGCAGTTGCCGCAGGCAGAGCGCGGAGGATTAATCCAAGAGAATGCGGGCGGGTCCCGGCTGGGACCAGAGTTCACGATAGGAGGGCGCGGGTACCTGTAGAGGTGATCAGGAAGAAATGGAAAGGAGCCGCGCGCTCGAGTGAGCAGGAAGTATTGCAGGTCACCAATCGGCTGATTTCTCTTTTGCCCCGTCACAGTTAGCTCACTCACCGTTTTGCTTATTATTAGCTTGTGAAACACAATTAAATTGCATTTACTATTTTTCTTTGCATTGACTACTTGTATAAATCCAATTTCTCATTGTATTGATTGTGATACTTTACCTACTTTTTGTGAATGGGACCACTGTTCCTTAAAATATATGTCTACCCTTGGTCCCGTCCGACTTCTAGGGTTTCCTTGTCTCCTACTTTATGACGGTATGAGGAGCCTCACAAAGGGGGAAGGCCACGGAAAGATGCTGGACAGACTGAAAACACTAGGCCTTTCCGTTCACCACTGATTTGTAGGGGCTCAACTGCTTCAGGGGCAGTCAAATCACTACTGGATACCACTGTCTTTGGCATTGAAGATTCTCCCTTAAATAATGGAGCTCTGGCTGGGTAAAGAGCCCCCCCCCCCCGATAGTCCAACCACAGTGCTAGCATAGGAAGAGGAACAGACAAAGGACGAAAGAGACTCCAACCTTAAAACACCAAATTCAGAGGAGACACATTTTGTGCTTGGTGTATTATTTACCACCCCCTCAGACTGCTTAGCCAAACTACCTCTGGACAACAACATATCTGGCAGGTGTAATACGGCACTTGATAGATAGGAAGCCCTTGAGGCTTTTTTCTCTTTATCTGACTTATCCAAAAGCGGTAATCCTGCCTTCACAACTTGGTCGGATTCTAAAGGCCTGATTTAGATCTTGGCAGATGGGATACTCAGTCACAATTGTGATGGCTATCCCGTCCGCCGTAATACAAGTGCAATATATCCTATGACACTTGTAACACAGCGGATGGGATATCCATCAGGTTTGCAACGGAGTATCCCCTCCACCAAGAAGTAAATCAGTCCCTAAGTCAGAATCAATCAACAGCAAAATTGCTTTGGTGTGGTTAACATCTAATCTGGATATTGGGAAAGGTGTGTCTGGTAGGTCAGGAGCTAAAACAAAAATGAGCTTTAAAGAAAAACAATATAAAGCTCCCCTCACTGTTGGGCATGCAATCAATAGCTTGATCACCCTCGAGCTCGGGAATGGTGAGGATGATGACTTACTTTAGGACTCTGAAACCACAGAACTGACACCATGGACTTGCAGAGTTCAGAGACGACTCCTCAGGCTGCATATGGCAGCAAGGTCCTCAAGGGCTTTCCTTTGGCAATTTTGGGCTCTATACCCTCAACATGTAACTGGAGCGCTATTCACCAGGAAAAGGTTGATAGTACTGACCATGAGGCAGCCGGTGCAGCTTCGTCTCCTATCTTAGCATCTATCTATAACCTGCAGGAGGCACACAGGGGGGAGTATAGGAAGGGCTCTCTCTCTCCCTGGAAACATCCCACCTAACAACCTAGGTGGTCTTGCATAACATGCCCAAAAATCATGACATACTTCATAGCAGGTTGAATGATATTGGAACTTGCTCCACTAATGTGTTGGAGACAATGCAACAACCTCAGGGTCAAGATGGTGTACATGAATCAAAGCTTAAGAACATAGGCCACAAAATGTAAGATATAGAAAATCATATGCGTCATAACAATCTTTGTGTGCTGGGCATACATGAGGGGAATGAGGTAGATGATGATAGAACATATAGAATCCATTTAATCAAACAGGCATTTTCTCAGCTTAATGATTGGGACATTGATTGTCAAGTCCAGAGAGCTCATAGACTCCCCTTTTGAAACCTACTAATGGTAGAGTTTTGCAGTGCCCATGAGTGTTCTTTATCAATGTAGGTGACATTTGACAATGGATTTTCCAGCTTGCTCACCCGAGCAACCATATTTAATCATGTGGGGTTTCATTTTGTGTAAGATCTGACTTTTGTCATGTGACTGTTGAGCGCAGACGGAGGCTACATGAAACGATTCCAGTTCTTTTAAAAATTGGTGCCTCAGTCAATTTGTTGGAACCAGCAAAGTTGAGGATATGTCATCATGGCCAAACATTGTAGTGCCAAGATCCAGTCAAAGCACAAGAAGTCATAAATTTGTGGGAACATGATAAGACTAAATGATATTTTAGTACTTTTTGCCTGGGGGGGTGGAGAAGTGGGGGCTGGCCCAAGCATGTTTCCCTCTTTTTCTCATAGGAATGTCACTGCGGTTTATTTTTGGCATATAATCCTGTGTTGTACTTTCTTATCTATTTTCTCTCCCATTTTTTGCCTTTTCTTTCCTTACATATATTTTTGGAATCTATCTGCTCTGAGGTGGCTTGCGCCCGGTGGTGATTTGGCTTTGGCACTGGTCAGCAGCTGTCCAAACTCTGATTACTCAAATGCTCTTGGAGAACAGGTTCTCACAGGGTGGGAAAGATCCTTTTTTCCTTTGGAAAATTAGGATGGGACTGGGCACACTGGATGGGATACTGAGGGTGTGAGGGTTGTTTGCAGGTGGACTCCGGGTACTGAGGGTAAGGTTTCACATAGGTTTTGCCTCACATAGTCTTGTAAGGGCTGGACAGCCCAAATATGCATCTGGATTCTATGAGGGAAAAATGGGAAAGTTTAAATTGTTATGTTATTATGTTATTAGATCTGCAGCTAAGATTAGATACATCAGAAAGAATCTGTCTACACTTAAACAACAGATATTCAGTTTGCATAAGACTCACTTAACATGACAAGAATTTAACAAATTGAACAGCCTGGGCTATACGATACTTGCCAGAGCTGGCTGTGATGTGCCCAGTGGGGGGTTGCTTTATTAGCAAGTGGTAAGGACTAGAAAGGGCACTGTGTCAAAGTCAATAAATAAGACAGGTGGATCAAAGCTCATACTGGAAAGGACAAATTTCAATTTACTATTTAAGTCCAATATGCACCTAATATGAATGAATCCTCAATATCTATTAAAAAAAATAGCAGCGCTGATTAAATGATGCGATCTGTGGCGTCTTCAAGCTGATACTTGAATCCAGTTTGGACTCAAGATCCTTGTTGCAGTCAATTTATCATCATATGAAGAAGTTGCGGTCCATCCTCAAACAAGTAATTGATTCATATGCCCTTTCTGACATTTGGGAGGAGACGGGGGCTGGAACAGGGATTTACATTTTGCTCGTTCCCTAACCGTACATCTCGTATAGACATGTTTGAACGTAAACTATTACCGGATGCTTCATATATTAGTTATGTGACTGGCCAACTAAGGGAATTTATTAAGTTAAAAAGGGTTCCGCCCTGGAACAGTTGTATGGGATGCGATGAAAACCATGGTCCGAGGCCAGGCTCCTAGCTACGCTATGCAGTGAGATAAAGCTGAGAAAAAATTCGAGGCTCAAATATGTGCTAATCTTCTTCCGCTAGAAGCTGAATACTCCTATTACATTGGAAACGACTGTCGGAAAGAGCCTTGATAACATTTGAACAGCTTACTGCTACCTGTATGCTACTTAACAAAGGCTATGGCATTGGGCCTACTGAAAATGGCCGAACAAACCGGTCCCCTGTTTTTAGTATAGTGAAGGAATGGGGCATATATTATCATTTCAGGTCAGAGACAGAAATAGCAAGAGCTCAATAACAATTACAAAAAAGTTGTCTGGCCAGATAATGACAGGTGCTGTCGGCATTTTGTCGGCTTTACTCAACTTTGTTGTAAGAGGATTGCTTCCCCTTACAGTAAATGATTGATTGCTATCTGCAGGGGAGAGCTTACCTCAATGAACAGCTTCATAGTGGGAAGCACTGGATTTACCAGTTACTCTGGCCAAGATTAGGACACCTCTTTTTCAACTTGCTTCTGGTAAAGCATTTGATCCAGATTCCATTCCAATCAAATTTTCCAATGTTTTTCTCCCTATTTTTGATGAATTAGTTCATTCTTCTCCCTTTTAATGCTCTGTACCAGCACCTTGAAAGGGAGGCGTATATTCCAGAGGTTTTAAAGAAAGAGAAAAAACCTCACCATTGTAGCTCTTAATGGTACATTTGAATGATGAATTCCGACACTAAAATGTACACTAGTATGCTGTCAAATTGTCTTGCTACAGGCATTTCTGCTCCTGTCGACCATATGCAACACAGTTTCTTCCCAACATAGGACACAACCTCTCATCTTAATTTAGCCATCTCAGTGTTGGAGGGTGAGGAAAAACTCGTGGAGTCGATTGGGATGATTCCACTGGACATGGAAAAAGCATTTCACCGGGTCTCCTGGGGCTTTCATTGGTCCATCATAGCACGCATGGGCTTTGGTACTCATTTTATAACTTGTATCAAGTATATATTTCATTGATGGTGCAGGATGCCAGTATGGGTAGTCTCTTGGGTAAGATTGTAATTAATTGAGGTACAAGATATGGTGGTCCATTCTCCCCACTGCTTTTCTCACTTTATTTGGAGCCTACATACATGTGTCAAAGTCCTTAAATACGATACCTTCACTGCGGCTTAATGCATTCAAAGCCAAAGTTCTTGCATATAAAGATGATTTTCCTGCTATTGAATGGGCCTCCCATCAGGATGGCGAACTATGCGGTTATAGGCTAAATATTGAGAAAACTCAATTTATTATGACTTTATCCTCAGAAGAAAGAGATTCTTGCTATGCCAGATCTGCTTCCAGTCTAGGGGTTTAGATAGCTTCCAGTATGAAGAATATAGTTTGTTCTAATTATGACGCATTATATACTGAATCGCTAGCAGTATTTCTGAAATGGGACAGACTTAATTTGGGACTAGTTGGGAAATGCAATCTAATAAAATAGTTATTTTGCCACATTTCCTCTATCTGTTTAGATCCATACTGCTGTATCATCCCAAGGTCTTCTTTAAAAAGGTCGATTCAAGCTGGCAGAAATGTATTTGGCAGTAAAAGAAACCTTGATGGGTCATTCACTATCTACAACTTCCACCCGATATGAGTGGTTGGTGCTCCCTTCACTTTGGTATTTTCTTTCCTCTTTTGTTTTTAGACTGTCTGCTGTTATGGGTTTTACATCAATGACATTTGGCAGATCCTTTTCAAGACTGTCGTATTTTGAGTCGCAAGATCATGGCCTTGCAGGGTTTAATCAATACAGTCTATTTTAAACACACAAGATTCAAAACACTTTCTGTCTACGATAAGATCTGACTAGCTGTCAGGGCCTGGTGCAATATTCTGAGGATCAATCAATATACTTCTTTGGGGTGTAATCCTAATATGCTGATACTTGTCCATGATAACTATAATAAGTCCTGGAAGCACATAGGACTTTAACTGGTTATCAAATTCTATTGCAATTGCATTCCTAAGCCATTTGAAGGTCTACAGAATCCATAAGGCATGCTTAGGCAGGATATTTTTAGATATCTGCAGCTAGTTATTTCCTCATGCATCTTCCGACTGATGAAGTTGCCTTGCCGCATATACGGTTTAATGATTGCTTATGCAGCATGCCTATTGAGGCTCCATAGGTTTTTTTTTAATGATTTCTTCTTAATGAATATGCAAGATGAACATCATTTTGATAATTTGGCGAGTAAGTAGCCTACAAATCTTGGTCTCCCTATCTCTTCTGAGGATATTTGGCTTAGCAATCAGCTAGCTCAATCTATCCCTAATGTATCTTGCTTAAAAGCTCATTTATTTAAGACTTTGCATGGTCTGTATTATACACCTTATAAACTGTTAAAAAGGGGCTCAGCAAGACCTCTAACTACTTTTTCTGTCAGGAGTCAGAAGCCAATACAACTCATGGTTTTGCTACATGCACAAGTTTAATACCATTTGCCACATAATATTTAATCAACTTAAAAATCTGTTGCAGACAGACCTTAGCTTTGAGTCCAAGGTAACTATGCTTGGCCATTCAGCAAGTATACCCTAGTATCTGCTAGAGGTCTACTTTTCTGCCATTACTGTGTCGAGACTGGGCATAGCACATGTGTGCCTACAGAGCAAACTTCCTAATTATTAAGCATACTGCCAGGAGTGTATATTTTCCTGGGGCCTCAAATTCACCATTATTCAGAGTAATCCTAGAAGATGTCCTTTCTTACTCCTTGCTACTTCCATGAGAATCTATGAAATATTATGAAAGCTATTTTGTCTTATATGGTTGTTAATGAGATTTTCTAAAAGAGGCATGACATGCCAATATATATTGCCTGTTACTTATTGTGATTATGTAACTAGTTTTAATTTATATGGTAGTTATGCTCTAAAACTTTCCTATTAAAAACATAAATAAATAAACATTTAATTCTCAAAGTCTACGAATGGATTTACACCAAATTGCAAAAAGCATGTTTTAGGGTAAACATCTGGCTTTCTGCCTAATATGGTGTAGTATCGATCAACAGTTTTGGATGCAGCGCTATAAGTTGCAATGGGATCACCCTGAAAGGAGCTGAGGTGGATGGGACTTACTTTCAGAAAGTTTTATGACGATTCGTCAAACAGTGCCAAAGTTATTAGCAAACAACACAAAATCTATGGAAACTGGGTCCTAACTATAACTATAAAGTTGTGAACATGTGTAGCATGGGATTGGGCGCTGCTTGCCCAACCTTCCAGTGGTCACAGTCTTTGGCCATGCACAACGTGGGGTTGACTTCCCTGCCCCATGCCGCACACAGTGATGGACATCTGACTTTACACTAAAAAAAGTAGGAATTCCTTGAAAAAACAACAAAGGTTAAAGTGACTTTATAATTAGGAATTGTAATAATATCATACTTTACATAAAAAACTTTACCTTACATTTCCACTTTAACCACTGTTATAAAAAATCTATTCATGAAAAAAAGTGTATTACAAAAATGACATGTTTTGTTCCATGGACGTAATTATGGTTTAACCCCTTCAGCGCGGCTGGAATTCCCCCGCGGTGCTGAAGGGTTCGAGCGCGGGCGGGGCCATGACGGAACGGTTCCGTCATGAGCACAGCGCAACCGATGCTCATGACGGAACCGTTCCGTCATGGGCATGGAAGGGGTTAAAGAGTCCATCTTCTACTTCTCCTTTTATACAGTCTGTTTACTTCGATTTCTGGTATCAGCCCCAATGACTTATGGGACTATCCCTCACTTTCAACTTCATATATTGTTTCAATAATTTTAATCAATTATGCACACTGAAAGCAAAACTGTAAGTTTTTATTTTATTCATTTTTGAAACATGAATATTTCAATCAATCTAGTTAATTTTGGTGGGAATATTAAGCGCAAGTGTAATTATCACAATTCGACCCAACAGTGGATATTTTTACTTGCAAATATTGTTCTAATAATGTCTTTATTCTCTATGTAATTAAATATGTTTATGCATTTCTGCATCTAAATTGTGTCCCTTCAGTTGTAATGTGTGAATTTCAAAATAAATCTTGATTCTTGTTGCCTCCGTTTTAGTTCTCTTTCATTCAATGTTATTACATCCAATTCTGTGAATATTAAATAAGCCTTTTTCTGGAAATGTCTTGCTATTTAATAATTTGAATCTTGATTAAAGACTTTTATATGTTACAATATTCTCTTTTTTAATTTGCACGTAGGTCTTCCAATGTAATATTTCCTGTAAAACCATAAATAATAACTTGAATTATCACATGTAATTTGCTTTCATATATAAAACACTTTGCCATTTATTTCTGCACTTTTCTTTGATTTTCCATGTTTATGTGCTTAGCATCATCTGTGGCAAAACCTCTTTTTCATGTAATTAATTTGTATTTCTTTTTTAGCAACACAATGGTTTTCTTCTACTGCAAATTTGATAGATTTAGCACTAGGATGTGTGATGAAGGATCTTAAATCCAGAACTGTTTTCAATGTTTTATCACTTGTAAGTATTTGCTATTGATATGCCAATATTTTTGGGATATCGTCAAGACTTTCATTATATTTTGTTATAATTCTCACATTATTTTAATTTAGTTTTTTTTGCCTAGGAAGATAACAAATTATGTTGAGCTTTATTTTTCATGCCTTGTCACATTTTGTTAGCATTTTAGATGGGTATCCTTAGTTTGAATCCTTCTATGCAAATTATCTCTTGAGCAGAATGTTATAATGCCTGATAATGCCATGAACAAACTGAAAGTACTCTGTACAATTGCAAAATTGAAAGAATGCATTTCCACTCCAGTGAGGTTGCTGTTGTAGGTGCGTTGTTGAGCACCATGTATTTCTTGATGGAAAAATAAAATAAAAACATTATCTCTTGCTTATTGTGTTTTTCATCATTTGAGCAATTTCTTTTCATCCTGAACAATACCCAAGAGGAGATGCTTAACTTGAATGATTTTTGATGGAAGCTTTTCGCATTAAGTAGTGTGTTTGTAGCAGTGGATGTTTGATGTAAAGATGTTTTTAATTTGTTTTTTCTAAATGTACACTTTTGTGTCTAAGAAAATAACTTGTGATGTACTGATGTTATAAGTAAAATGCAAATTCAAATGATTCTGATTCAACAGTTCATAATAATCTTGAATTTCCTTCTCTGTGTCATCTCAAATAATAAATATGTCATCAATAAATCTTAGCCACATGACAATCTTCTTTGTACATTTTTATTCATGTTTGGACCATGTATATTCGATTTCTAACCACCCCATTTCTAGGTTTATGTAACTAAGAGCAAAATAATTCTGTCAGGAGCAAAGGCGAGAATTATGCCAACCGTTCTTCATTTATTTCTCCAGCAGTAAATAAAAACTTCAACAATAAGCAAACTACATTTCCAAAGAGGCGAAAGATGCGAAAGAAGAAAATATTCAACCAATCATACTGAAACACAGTCCACACAGTCCAACATTAGTTTTCATGCCTTCTCCCTCTTTCGTCGCTGCTCCAGCAGCTGTTCAGAAAAGTCTCTCGCTTCTCCATTTCATTTGTTGGCATATTTGCTTGGTTGATCTCGTCTGACTTTTTCTTTTAACTTGGCCTTGAAGATTGCTGTCAATCAGTGCTGCGGGAACATTTACTCTTGTTCCTTAGGTAGTAATTAGTTGATCTTTCTGGCAGTTAGCCAGGCAGGGCGTATTACGGTCCTCCGCCCACTAGAGGGTGGTCATGCACCTTGAAAGCCTGAGCCAGTTGTTTATATCATATTGTACAGAGGTGGGCACAGATTGTTTCCTTAAACATTTTCTGAGCTGAGGAACACGGCGCCAATCATGGTTGGCTAGAATTGGTGTGATTTTTTTTCCACACAGGCCTATATTGAAATATTTGACCTCTGGCAACTGATACCCTCTGGGGCTGTATAGGAATAGTTCCCCTTTTATGGACAGCAACTATATATTTTTTTTCCATAATGCCTTTTACCAGGACTGAATAATTTTGTGATATAGGACATTGACCTGGAGCGGGGGGAATGAACCCATTAATAAACTTGGGTGTTGTGTCCTGGGCTAGCCCCTATTAGGCATTTTGCCTTTTCATTGTTCGCTGGTTGCCCAGCAATTGTTAAAAAGAGTATTTAGGTCTCACAGGAGCATGAGAGGGAGAAAACAACAGTTGCTGGTTTACCTTGCACTGATGATTTCTTGATGCATCCATTTATAAGGCTTTGGCTCCAGTGATGGCCCCTATAGAGAAACAATTGGTGCAGCTTGATTGTAAATGTAGAGAACCCTTCTTACCAATGGAGGATATGCCTGGAACATCTAGTACTCCTTTACCACAGAGGCTTAGTGGCAAATGTTCTCCTAGAAAGGCAACTGCTAAGAGGAAGCATGAACAGGGCATTGATCTTAATGCCTTGCTAAAATTAAGAAGATCATTTTTGGCACAGGACTTACATGTTGGGGACCACGTATCTGAGACTTCCAATTTTGGGGATTCTTTTGAAGATGTTAGTGCTATTTCCCCTTCCACTCCAGATCCTATTATTAGGAATGATTCCTCTCCTGACTCAGAGGGGGAAAATAGGTGTGAACGTCCTTGCCTTCCTTCTCCTACCCTTCCTTCTGCAAGGGGAAGTACTGATGTTGATTCACAACCTCCCATTTCTGATATGTTGAATCCGGATGATACGTTTCATCCACGCACTTCAGAGTGGACCCCAGGAGAAAAAGTAGTGACTTATGTAGGAGGACGTTTGTGTAAACCTCTGGATAAGGAAGTTCACAGTTGCCTTGGGGTCAAATGTCCACCCTTGTGAAAGTGGCACTTACTCCAGAGAATGATGCCCGTATGGCCAATTTTTTTGCCAAATATGTTTGCAATATATTTGTGATCCGAAACACAGAATTTCACGTTTTTGGAAGTCATGTCAAGATACATATCTTGACAATACAGGGCCTCTTATGAAAATTCTAGATGTGGCTAAAGAAGCTAAGCAATCAAGATCTCTATTTTCTCCTGATATTCTCTCAGGTTGGAAGCAAAGGGCAATAATTTTGTTAGGGAATGCAAACTGCACCCTTTCCACAAAGCGACATTGTTCGCTTCTTATCAAGACAGATCCTAAGTTAGGAGATCGCTCATCATCTGATGCTGGCCCAGTAACACAAGGTGGTTCATTTCGGGATCCATTTATAAAGGATCCGGGGAAGTTTGTAGCCAGATGACATCCTTAGATAAAGCTAAGGGGCAGCTATAAAAAACTAAAATGTTCCTCAAAGGATTAAGCAGGGGTTGGTCATGGCAGGGGGTGTGTGGCCAGCTGCTTTGTGCATCAAGTCCCTTACAGAGGTGAAACGGGCAGAGGTGGACAATCGCAAGATTTTTACAGGCTTCTTCCCCTCCAGAGGAATCTAAAAGCACGGGTGGTAGAGGAAGTTTCCGTGGAGGATCTTACGGAGCAGCTTCCTCGGGTGAGAGTTACCCCTTCTTCCCTGTTAAAAGTGGGAGGCAGGTTAGCAGACTATGTACAACAACTGGCGTTCAATTACTACAGATGCATGGGTTTTTCAAACAGTTCAGGGATTTCGTATAGAATTCTTGGAAACTCCTGTTCAGGTTTCTCGACCCCGTCCCCTGACATTTTCGCAACAGGACAGGTTTGTGCCCTTATTGTAAAAGGGCAATATCTCTCACTTTACTCCATCCCAAACTTTTTAAAGCAATATTTTCTTAGTGGGAACGAGAGATGGAGGCTTTCGATCATCGATAAACGTGAGTCAATTTTTCAAATGGCCGGTATATAGCCTTTTCAAAATCAAGAGCATTCAGCTTCTTCAAGACGTTTTAAGGCCGGGTGATTAGATGGTTAGTCTGGATTTGAAGGATGGCTATCATTCCATTCCAATTTTCCCTCCTCACTGCAGGTTTCTGCAATCCATTTAAGTGTCTCAAGTATACAAATTCATAACTCTGCTTTTTAATCTTTCCTCAGCTCCATGGTGCTTCACCAAGGTGCTTCGTTCAGAGATAAGAGTATATTCGGGCTCAGGGTATTTATCTTTATGTGGACTATACTCTCATTCTAGATCAGTGTCTTTGGTGGATGATGGCTCATCTTCAGTAGTTGATGTCTCTCCTTGAAGGTTTGGAATGTGTTATAAATAAGAAAAAATCCAGTTTAATTCCTTCCTGAGCCTCTACTTTCCTCAGCTTCGTAATAGATTCTGTGCAGGCTACTCTCCCCTTGCCTTACAGGACAATAAAGCAGATACTGCAGGAGTTACGCAAGACCTTGCCAGGAAAGAAACTTCCTTAAGACAAATAGCAGGATTGGTAGGCCTATATCGGCTTCCATTTAGGCTATTTGTTCTGGTCCTATTCATTACAGGGCTCTTCAACACCTCAAAACATAACATCCCATGAATGGTCTCAAGTATTGATGATTCCAAGGTTTTGGCATGGTTGGAGGGTGTGGGTGCGGGTCCTAGGTTTGGCAGCCACTGGTAGTCGTTCCACAGTGTTGCTATTCTTGCAGAAGATCATTTCCTCCGTCTTGTCCATATTCAGCTGCAGGCAGTTGTTCTTCATCCATTCTGCAATGTCTGTCATGCATCTGTGGAAGATGGTCTTGGTGCTGTCATCGGTGAGTGAGAGGATGAATTTGGTGTCATCAGCGTAAGATATTATGTTGAGGCCGTAGGATCTAACAATGTTGGCTAGTGGATCATATCTGCGTTGAAGAGTGTGGGGCTGAGGGACACAGCAGGTGATCTCCTTGGGTTTGGAGATGAAAGGTGGGAGAGGGATCCTCTGTGTTCTGCCACTGAGGAAGGAGGTGATCCATCTGAGCACATCCCCCTGGATGCCAATGTGATATAGACATTCGATCAGCATGTGGTGGGATACAATGTAAAAATCTGGTGAGAGGTCGAAAAGGATCAGGGCTGTGGTTTCTCCTCAGTTGAGGAGGGTTCGGATGTGGTCAGTGGTTGTGATCAGGGTGGTCTTGGTGCTGTGATTGCTGCAGAACCCGGATTGGAAATTGGCGAGTAGCTGGTTCTGCTCCAGGTGTGTTGTGAGTTCTTTGTTGATTAACTTTTCCAGTACCATGGCTGGTAATGGGAGCAGGGAGATTGGCCAGTAGTTTTTGAGTTCACTGGAGGCAGCGGAGGGTTTTTTGTGTAGTGGTCTGACTTCAGCATGTTTCCTGGGGTTGGGAAATGATGCGGTTGTGATTGAGTTGCTGAGCAGGGTTGTAAGTTCCTGGGCAATTCTTTGGTTTCCAAGATTGAAAATGTGGTGCAGGCATGGTTCTGTGGGAGATCCAGGGCGGATAGATTTCATGATGGTGGTGGTGTCCTAGGTGGAGAGGAGGTTCCAGGTGGCCAGTCTGTGGTTCGTGTTGGTTTCAGCAGTGGTGAATCTGTCAAGGGAATCCCTAAGTGTAGGAAGTTTCTGTATATGGTTGCGATCTTGTCATGAAAGAAGTTGGCAAGGTTGTCGCACAGCCCTTGTGAGGATGTGATGTTGTTTTAACTGGAAGCCAGATTGGAGAATTTCTTCATGATTTTGAAGAGTTTCTTGGTGTTGCTGGTGCTAGTTTTGATGTGTGCAACTAATGCTTTCTTCTTTGTGGCTCTCAGTAGACGGAGGTAGAGGTTGAGGGAGATCTTGAATGCTGCCCTGTCGGAGATGTTCTTGCTAGTGCGCCATTTCCACTACAGCTGTTTGCTGTCTTGTTTCGCTGTTCTGCATTCTTGGGTGTTCCATCTGGCCCTTTGGAGGATTTTGTTCAGTTGTTGCTCTTGATAGGGAGTATAGCTGTTGGTGCAGTTGGTGATCCAGGAGTTTATAACTCCCTGCTTGAGGGAGGTTGGTGGTGGTAGCAGGACTGGAGGCGTTGAGGGCATTCCTCCAGCTGGTCTAAGAAATTTTGTTCCATCTGTGGTGGGAGGTGCTAGTCATCTTGAGGGTGGCGGTGCAAAAGTTGGAGATGCTGAAGGGGACAACAGAGTGATCCGTCTGTCGTGTTTCCTGCCTGGCCCATTGTAGTTTTCCCCATGTTAGTCTAATTGTGCACGTTGTAGGCCATGTTTTTATTCGCACACGTTACTATATAAACACTCTTGCTTTTGTGCCACACTGCACTGTCAATCGGAATCTGCATTTGTTTTTGTGTCCTGTTCTTTTCCTGGGATTTAGTCTGAACACCATAGACAAGGTCAAGCAACAATGCCCCTTGTTATTCTCTTCGGTCAGACACTAGAACCTAGACATAACACGAGAACATAGCTGCTGTTTGTGAGCGCACATGTCTTGTCATATGGCTGACTATAAGAGCTTAAACATGAACACTGAGCAAGGGCTCTGAGACAGGATTACTGCGTCAGCTAAGATGTAGAACCTCAATCTGTGTATAAGATACGGGTTCTGTCACCAATCCCAGAGATCTTTGATATATAATCATTTAGCTTTGGTAGAAAAGGGGATGGGGTTTAGTCTAACATAAAAGGGGTTTTATATTATATGGTTTATTAGCCATGCTAATGGTAATTTTGATATGCATTCATTTGCTAATTGTGGCACGAATACTGCATTGTAGAGCACAATGGTTTAAATAAATATTCTAAACTTCCTTCATGACTCGTGTTTATCCTATTGTGGATGAGTACGAGTGAGAGAGCCAAAGCATGTGATTGTTACCACGATCCCTGAGAGGGTTGTGTTCTGGGGTTCCAATTTACTTATTTCTCTGGTAAGGTTAGGAGGGCAAGTGATGCACTATAGTTAGTTGGACTTGAGCTCATAGGTACTGCGGTAGTATGGAGACTCAGTCCCTACATGCCGATGTTCTATGGTCCCAAGCATAGTTCTGGTTCTGAGCAGATTCCCTGCAACAGGTCCAAGTGAATTCTGTGACATGGCTGCAGTTGACATGGTTGCTGGAGGTGAAGGTGGAGTCTAGTGTGTGTCCTGCGGTGTGGCTAAGGTCGTGGGTGATCTGGGTCAGTCCGAGGCTGCTTTTACTGTTGAGAAGGTGTGCGGTGTGTGAGGTGTGTTGAATCATCAACTTCCCAGTTATTTCAGTTGGAAACTGGATCCAGAAGCGGCAGCAACAGATGTTTTCCTTCAGGATTGATCCAAGGAACAGGATTAAGCCTTTCCCCCCTTCTGAATGATAACCCGCCTTTCGCCACAGTCAAGGAGACAAGTGGCATATCTCGTGTTATCAGCGCAGACATGGAATTCTCAGGTATGGTATCCAGTTCTGAATGAACTCTCCTGGGATTCCCACATCCCTCTACCCCATCCCCCAGATCTTATTTTGGATCCCCTAGGAAATCCCCATCGTCTAGTGTCGGATGACACGATGTTTGTCTTTGCTTGGAGGATTACAGGACACAATGGGAAATCCCTGGCCTTTACAAGCTACAAGCTCAATTCTTCCTTTCCAAGGCTTGGACAGATAGTTTAAAGATAGAAATCGGCATGGTCCCAATTGGTGCATTGGTGTATACAAAGGGGCATTGCTTCAGTGGGGTTGGATGTTGTTGACATCTTGAACTTTCTTGAAGCTATGTCTGGCCAGGCATTGGCTTATAGGTCGATAAATACCTTTAGACTGGCTATTTCAGCAGGACGTGATCTGATTGATAGGAATCTGGTCGGAGAATATCATTTGGTAAAGAAATTACTCGAAGGTTTTCACCTTTCTCTCCCTCCGTAAGCTAGATATTCTTCCCTTTGGGGTGTTAATTTGGTTCTACATAATTTCCTTTGTTGGCAGAGTAATAAATATGTCAGAAAAATAATGATCTGCTAAATTAGACATGCTTCTTTGCATGGTCTCCTGCATGAGGTTTTCAGATTTCAGAGCTCTAGATGTAACAGGTAGAGAATTCACCCCGGATGTTAGGAGAATTAAATATAATTCTAGAGTGTTATCATTCCCAGCCTTTAGGGATGTACCAAAGTTGTGTGTAGTTTAATGTCTTAAAGCTTATGAATCCAAAAACAAGAAATTGCCAATACTGATACAAATTACACCGTCAAATCAAACAATCACTCGTGCCACTCATAGTGATTGAAACCATCTTATTTAGAAAATATTTTTATTTTATTTTATATTTCGTATTCTATTCAAATGTTCTTTTAAGAAATCATTTGGTTATTAAAGATTCGATAGAACAACAAATTTCAATGGATCAAAGAATAATATTTACAATTCCAAGATAGTGAACAACATATAAAACAAAATTACAAATTACACTAATATACAGCAAATTTAAACATGCTTATCATCCCGCAAAAAATATAAAGAATATAAAATGAAATGAAAAAGTAGGAAGAAAACTTAGGAAGAAATGTAAAGAATTACACATAAAAAAGGGAACATAATAATCCCAGAAAATTTTGACAAAACAGTACGGTATTCAGGTTATACAACCTAAACCTATCAGTCATATATTGTTTATGAGCCTGACACCTTTTGTTTAATAACACCACTTGTTTTAACCAAACAAAGAAGGTCTACGCATTTCAAACCCTGTGTTTATTTATGAGTTATCCTCAGGACTTGGGAAAATGAGCTTATTTAATCTCTGTGACGGCACCCATAGTGCTTCATAACCGATGTTATTTCAAACACGTTTAACCTACTTCAAAAAATGGCTTGCTGGCCCATATTTGAATAAATCCTCTAAACAGCGACCGCAACCTGGGTCATTTCTGGCAATCCACTCAATGGTTGCCAATGGTCATCTGCGTTATCCAGCCTACGTTAGTTCAGCGAAGCGAGGTCATCAATTCCTCGAAATTGCCGCTGCAGCATGCCTTCCTCTCATGAACTCATGACAGCAGAATCTTGTCTGGTAGGTGATAGTCAGCAGTTATCTTCCATTAGAAAACCTCACAAAGCAGTCTCTTATCCAACTACTGCCAGATGGTTAGCTGGATAATGTAAGAAGCAGGGATTGACAATAAAGCTTTAAGGGCTCATTCTGAAAGGGGGAATATGGCATCTAAGATCTTCTCATTGAGATCTCAGATATTACTTCATTGGTAATTAATAAGCTCTAAACTAGCATAATCCTGGCCTCCAGTCCTGATATAGAAGGAAATATTTCCTAGCTATCGTAACTGAAAGTTTCAATTCTATTAAGGCCAGGGTGGCAAGGATTATCCCTCCTCATTACCAAAGGTTTTGATTTTTCCACCCTGAAATATGTGAAATGTTGGTTTACATTTGTTGGCAGTAAGCAAATATTTACAATATGTTCTGATTAGATGCATTTTTGTGAGTAATGTTTATTGATATAAGTTTTCAAAAATGTGTTTTTGATACTAGTCTTTATGTAGTTTCTTTTTTGTGTAATGATTCAGTGATGTTCAACTATCCTTTTTGGATTTTATGTTGTTTATATTATCTTACTATCTTTCCTTATCTTACATTTTAAGGGTTGATTTGAATAAGGAAAAATAATATTGACATTTCGAACAGCATTTGTGACAGGAAGAAAGAGGGATTATGAAAGCTAACGATGGACTATTTGGAGTGTGTTTCGTTATGAATGGTTGAATGTTTTCATCTTTCCCATTGTCTCTTGGGAAACGTATTTTGTTTATTGTTGAAGATTTTATTGGTTGCAAGGGAAAGAAATTAGGAAAGTTTATAATAATCCTTGCTTCCATGTCCTTTAAAGAATTGAAACTTTCCCTTTACTGGAGCTAGGAAATTTTTCATTATTCATAACTTCTCCACAAATTTGTTTAGCTCAGACATAGTGAAAGCATTTTTTAAATCATTTTTGAATGTTGTAGTAAAGTTATGGACCTCTTCAATAAATATTTAATTGCTTGCAAACCCCATGTATGGGAAATGCCTGTGTATGACAATGTTCCATCCATTGTTATTAATTTATAATAAGCATTCCAAAGAATAGTTTTAATGCATTTCAAAAATCAGTTGCACCTTTCAAATAACATAAATGTTTCAGAAATGGTTCCAAATATCAGTCAATAAATTGTGTAGTTCATTCAAATAGTGAGCCAATGGAAATAACAATGTGTCTTCCAGTGGATGAACTTGGGGCAACAAATACAAAGTTGAAACAATTCGATGAACCAATTAAAAATTAGTATTCACCTTTATCCAACTATCCTTCATCTCTTCAATCCATTTTTGTATCAATGAGCAAAACAGGCCTTTACAGAAAAGAAGATTGAGGGAATTTAGGGATGGTTCAGTGAAAAATGCCCCATAATGCTGTGAACGCAGACTCTCAGGGGAGTTCAGACTTCAACTATAGGGTCACTCACAGTGTCCCTCCGATTGATGTTACAAGTGTCCCCAAGACAGACAGAAGAATAGGCAGGTAGTTACTGTAGGAATGGAGGTTATGTGAGGAAGATATGGAGCAATTAAAAGGGCGATAGTTATAGTGGGAACAGGATTAGTTGGGAAGGAGTAGGTAAGAAGCAGCGGGGTCACTGGAGAATACAGGAGTGAAGAAGAGAGAAGGATGTAAAGCTCTTTCTGAGTGTAGGAGAGGGAACAAAAACATTGGGGGTGAGATGCAAAGCTTTCTTCTGGCAGGAAACATTTAGAGATGTTCTAGATATGGAACCTGAAAGACATCTTCCAAATCAGCCAGGTAATTAAAACACCATTCAATCCACAAAAAACTGGCAAAGGCTCAGACCCCAAAACTGACAGCTTACAAAACCACAAAGTGACTATTGATGTATGATAGAACCACTGTAGGTGCAAACCCTTTGAAGATACTGTTGTGTATCTCAGGACTTTCAAGATAATACATACATGCCATATACATACCAGGCATGATTGAATGTCAACACAAGAGCTCTAACTCGTTAGACTGTACGTGTGTGTGTGTGTGTGTGTGTGTGGTTGTGGTTGTGTGTGTGTGTGTGCGTGTGGGTGTGTGTGTGTGTGTGTGTGTGTGTGTCAGGCTTAAGACCTTGAAAGCTAACACGTTGAATGTTAAAGTTAAGAGTGTGTGAGAAATCACCATATTATTTTCAGACATTATTTTCAAAGCTGTAAGTTCTGTGAGAATCTGCAGGACAAAGTGCAATGATCAGAAATGCAAGGACATTTGGCCTTACACAAATCAGGCTTGGCAGGTAATAACCTGGCAACATTTGCCTGCCTTCCTTTTGCTTCTGTTACAAACTCACTGCTGGTGTACCCGAGCGATGATATGAGAATTTGCACAGGAATGCCTTTTTCCCTTTCCATAGAAAATCATTAGAGAAGATGTAAAGATCACTGACGATTTGGGTGGGCCAGACACAAGGCCAGATGTCTAGAAGAAAATGCTGAAGGGCCGTTATCTGACTGCAGACCAGATGGCTTTCTGAGGTATACGTCAATACTTACATGGCTTAGCATATAAATAATTAGGCGATTCTAATAAACATTCAATAAATACAATAACCACAAGGCTTAAGACATAGGTAGGTCTTAGGTAAGAACGAGACTAATCTAATTAACAAGAGAAAGTATTTTTGCTAGTCACCTTGTTTTATATTATGACTGCTGAAATTACTGTGATAATTACCATCATTTTGAAATATAACATGTATGTACAAATAGTATATAATAAATAAACTTCCGTTGTAAAATTTCAATTACTGTTTTTGTCTACTGTTTCTAGGAGACAGTGTATCAATAAACAATACTCTCCCTGCAAATAGGAGCTTCCCTGACAAGGTTGTATAACTCCTAACACTCTTTAGCTATGTGAGTATAACTCATTTTGATAAGGCGAGAGAGGCCCTTTCTCCTTTTCTCTGAAAAGGGCATGTTACGCATCAGAGGATCTACCTGGGTATGCCCCTAGCCCCCTCCAGGAGAAGTGGGGCTCAAGACAATAAAGATTCCAAAACCACCAGGTAATTAAGGGCCAGATATACTAACACATTTAGAATGTTCTACACAGGTTACCAAATTGCTAAATGGGTTTAGGAAATGATCAGGAATCTCTATTTGGAAGGGGTGTTTACTATTACTATTACAAATACAATTACGATTACATATCAGAAGGGGCGTTTAGGGACATCCCTTCCAATTAGCTATTACTTATGGTATGTACTAATATTTTATGACTGAAATGCAGTTGCGAAAAATTCATATTTTACTGACAATTCAAAGGAGGGAGTAACTCATTTGCAAATGAAACAGGATCTGCAGGGATTCCCTTCCCCCTTGTGAATGGTCCAAAACATTTTTATGACTAGGCAGTGGCCTCTGGGATCACTGACTACTCTTTTTTGTGAAAATCATCTGGTTTCCCCTTTAAGGAAAGTGGGCTGCAGTAAAAAAAAAAATATTGCTTTATTTTAAAGCTCTCACTGACATAGTGGTCTGCTGATCCCAGCAGGCCACCATCCCAGTGATGGCAGGAGAATCCTAGTGGGTCGCAATTTTCCTCCAACTTCATTAATATTCATGAGGTAGGTCATACTTTGAACCACTACAATTCAGTATTTTGTGACCGGACATATTAGTACATAGGGTGGTTAGCAAAAAAAAAAAAAATGCTGGACTCACAAAAAGTCGGTACACAAAATGTTACCACATTTAGCGAATCCAATGTACGTACAAGTGGTCCCAAGAATCTATTGGGCCACATAGATGTAGTTAATGAGCAAACCACATGAACACTGAGTCTGCCAAAGTGATCGAGTAATTGGAAATCAGCAGTAATATACTTAACAGGTCAACCACATAGTATTTAACAATGGCTTGCCTAGGACCTGGTACTCTGTTTACTCTGAAGAGGTAAAGGGGGAGAGAGGAGCTATGGATTGTCACAAGGGTATATACGAAAAAATAGAGAGGTAATGTTGAGAAAATAGAGATAGATGAAACAATAAAGTGAGGATAATGGATAGCTGCAGAGTGAGTGGATATATTACAAAGATATGGAGATTTTAGAGATTCAGGGCAGAAGGCAGATGAATATGGTGGGAGAGCGAAGAGTGATCGAAAGTGGGGAGCAATGCGTGCAAATGGAGACCTGCAGGAGAGAAAGTGCTAGAGGAAATCATAAAGAGATAGAAGGGGGATTTAGAGAGGGGAGAAAATTGAATGGTAGAAAAATGCTGGTAGTAGGGAGAGGCGATATAAGAGAAAATGGGAACAGATGATGATAAAGAGAAATGTCAGAATATAAAATAGAGGAGAGAATAGCAAGAGGAAGATATAGGGAACATTGGAGGGAGGATGAACAGTAGAAAAGTAACGAGATACAGAGGTAGAGAGAGAAGGGTAGACTGAAGATATAAAAGAAAGGATGTAGAGAATTGTTACAATGGAACATGAGCCTAGAGATACTTTGACAGCTAATGGTTTGGGGAAAGTGGAAGAGAGAGGCAGGTGTAGAGTATCTAGTTACAGATGGATGGTGAGATACATGGACAAGTCAGACTACCACCGTCCCTCTCAGAACCCACAGAGATCAGCTGCGGAGTGGCTCAGGGCACATCCCCAAGCTCCATCCTCTTCAACGTCTACATGGCCCCTCTCACAGCCATCATCAGGAACCACGGACCCAGCATCTTCTCCTATCCCAATGGCACCCAGCTGATCCTATCCCTCACCAATGAACCCACAGCCGCCAGAGACAACTTCCACAATGGTATGAAGGTTGTCGCCACCTAGATGAGAGACAGCTGCCTCAAGCTCAACTCAGACAAGAACAAAGTCTTCATCCTGGGACCCACCTCCTCCCCTTGGGACAACTCCTGGTGGCCCACCGCACTAGGAATACACCCACATCCCCCAACCATGCACGAAACCTTGTCATCATACAGGACTCTTCACTCACAATGAACCACCGGATCAACCCCTTCTCCTCATTGTGCTTCCACACACTTCGCCTGCTTCAAAAGACCTTCAGATGGACCCCCACTGAATCCAGAAAGACGGTCACCCACGCGCATCATCACCAGCAGACTCGATTACGGCAATGCACTCTATGTCGGTGTCACCCAGAAACTCCTCAGGAAACTACAGAATACTCAAACACCGCAGCCAGACTGGTCCTCAAGACTCCCCACTGCAACCACATCACCAAACACCTACGGGAACTCCACTAGTTCCCAGTCAACAAAAGGGTCACTTTCAAGCTCCTCACACATGCCTACAAAGCCCTCCACGATGCAGGACCAGCATATCTAAACCACTGCCTCACATCCCACGTACCCACCAGACACATCCACTTCGCCCAACTGGCTCTGGCCAACGTCCCACTGATCCGCAAGACCAGGACCGGATGAAGATCCTTCTCCTACCTTGCCACCAAGACCTGGAAACCCTGCCTCTCCACCTCAGGCAAGCCCCGTCACTGACCCAATTCAGGAAGGATCTTAAGACCTGCCCTTTGACTGAACCCCAGAGCCTGGACAGATCAGCAGCTTTTCCATACCACAGCGCCTTGAGACCCTCACGGGGGAGTAGTCACGCTATACAAACCATGATTGATTGATTGACTGATGGAGAGTGGGGGAAAGTGGAAGAGACTGAAGGAAGGGTGAAAAAAGGGGATAGAAAGATACTATAGTGATGCAGTAGAAAAGGAAAAAATAGATGAAGGGCTAGATACAGCGTAGCATAGAAACATTCGTAGAGAATAAAGAAGGGTGACAATGGAGAGATGAAGATGGTTTGGGGAAGGTAAACAGTTTAAGTTAGTGAGATATAGAGGCAGAGAGAGGAGGGTAGAGTGGAGACACACAAGAAATAGGGAGGAGTAGGGGAAAGTAAAGAGGACAGAGTGAAAGGGACTGTTGTGAACACTGTGACAACTCTTGTTTTATGCAGTATGTTTTAATTCCTTGACTGTGGTTAGCCTTTTTATTCCCAATTTAGAAAGTTCCTTGAGGACACATAAAAAATGCTGATATCATCGTGGCTGACATCTCTGTAGACTGACAAGTTTTTTGTTTATAGTAATGGATGCAGCCATTACAAAATGGCCACTTACAGTGCAAGGTTATTGTTTACAAAGATAGAGGCTTCATGTCAACATGCAGATGAAGTGGACGCATTCTGTGCAGTGTTAGTTTAGTCTTAGAGAAGCTTCAATGTCTCCAAACCATGTTTCCTAAATATGAGATTAAATCAGTAGCCATCATCATCAAAATCTTTTTTACGACCAATATATTGGTCATAAAAGCACATAAATATGAATACAAAGACCACAATTAATAGAAATAAAAGAGACAATTCAGACAATACAATCAACAAAAAATGTAAAGAATCTTAAATCACAGCAAAAAGTAGTTGACATTGCATCATTTTTCCTGAGCTTCACAGCTGCAATGATATAACTAAGTACAGCGTTGCAAATTTCAAGGGTGGTTAAAGATTGTTTGTATCCCAGACCCTCTTTGTGTGAAGTAAAATTCTCATGCAAAAGGATTGGACGTAAAAATGGTGGCATTAATGAACAATACAAAGTGCAAAACAAAATAAGGTGCACAGTAGACTGGGTAGAGACGGCAACACACGGACATTTTGAAAGTTCAAACAACCCAAGAACCAGCGAGGGGAAAGGCGACTAAATAATTAATTATATTTACTCTTACCCTTGTCAGACAACATTTGATCCAGGATATACAAACCAAGTTAAATAGGATTCAGGCCACAAAAAATTAACAATTTGCATATAGTTAGTAATTGTATGTGAGTTAAGAGACTTTTCAATTCTAGACTCTTCTTGGTGAGTGGCAAAAATATTTGTAACCCTTTCCTTGGTCTGAAATCCTATATCTTCAGACGAGTTAAAAAGCACACTCCAACAAAGAGAATAAAAAACCTTTTTAACATGAACCAGCCATGAAATAGCGTTCATGTTGTCAAGGTTTAAACAGTCCTTCAAAGCTTCCCTTGAGAAACCAGCCCTGGGAGTGTCCCATAGTTTTACCCATAATAACAGCGGAGCTATATCAATAAAATCTTCCAGAAATCCTACCCCCACTTCCATATGTGTGATAAACTTGGGTTGGATTTGGGTAAAGATAAAAGTCTTCATAAAAACGTATTTTCTACTATATGTAGCTTTCCAAGAGCTGTAAAACCCCACACTCCTGCCCCATAGGCACCAAGAGATAGAAACTTCTATAAAACTGGATCATCTCCTTGATTGGTTTATGCTCTAACTCTTTTGCAAATCAACATATTGTTTAGCAGGCTATCCCCATCTTTTGAATTAAACATTCCCAAGATCCATGAGCACTGATTAAAAGTCCTAAATAATTAAAAGAATATACCTTTTTCTATTGGTGTCCCTCCAATATTAAAATTGTTTGATTTTGTACATTTAGGGCCACAGGTCATTGTAAAAGATTAAATTACTCATAAAATCGTTAAAACCATTTACAAGACTTTAGAGGCCGTTGGCTGTTAGCCCTGGGGAAACAGCGCCATCCGCATACAAAAGAACCGTTACTGCGCATGAATCTATTCGTGGGATGTCTTTGCTACATGCCCCCAAAGATCTATCAAGAGAGTTAATATAAAATAAAAACAGAAAAGGGGTCAGAATGCAGCCCTGTCTCACTCCTCTGCTCATTCCTATAGATTTTGTGCAATCCCCTGCATGTGTGTAACGCACTTTGAAGGTTGAGTCCCAATGCAAACTCTTAACCAGGTCCAGTAAAATGTGATCCACACCTGCCCACTCGATTAAACAAATTCAAAGGCACAGGAGAGGTCCATAAATGCTGGAAGGGCTTTCTCCTGGCCTTGAAATACTTGCTCCCAATATGATGTAAATTAAGGGCCTGCTCCACCGTTCCTAGGTTAGGGCAAAAACCATATTAAAAAGGTGAAAAAAAGGATCTAGTCTCAGCCAATTCATTCAATGTTTCCAAGATTACCAGCCCAAGATTCTTGCAGAATCTATTAGTGAGATTGGACGATAGCAAGTGGGCTGATTCCGATCACCTTTTTTAATGACTGGTATTATTGCAGCCTCTCTCCATGACTCAATAAGGTTTCCCCTAACAGCTGCCTTCAAGACATTCCTCAAAAGAGGGGCCCAAAGGTCAATAATATATTTAAAACGATCAATAAGTACCCCATCAGGGCCTAGGGCCTTAACACTAGCTGCAGCTTGACTAGTAATAGTCACAGAGGGAAGATTTACAAGATCAGCCAACCAATCCTCCTTTATTTACATGGGCTCAGGCAACATCATGGACAATCCTCTCTTGGTAGAGAAATGGTTAATCCATTCCTGTTCAGGGATGTGACACTCAATACCACTTTGGGAATGCTCTATGAAAAGGGCCGATTGACAACTTCCTTGAACAGCCTAGAATATTTCAAATTAGTTACTTTTCTAGACACTCCCAGGCCTTAGATCTGATCTCAAGCCTTCTGTTTTCAAGGATTTGCTTATAGTTCTTCCTAGCTGCTCTAATATCATCTGCATTTCGTGGAACTTTGTTGGTGGTTTGTTTTAAAACTTTAAAGGCTGCTGTACATTTGGGACTAAACCAGGAATTGGAGGGACGCTCTCCCACTGGCTTATTTATAGTCAACTCAGAGGACACAATTTTATTAATTTTATTAAAACCCTCCAAAATCTTCTCTGAGGTGATATTGTGGGAGAGACAACAAGGAATGTCATCAGGAGCCTTAATAATCAGGGTATATAGAAACTTTTCTGCTTTAATATTCCTCCAATTTATTCTGGCCCCTTTACTTACTAAATAATTAACATGTCACTCATTAGTTACACCTGCTCAAGCTAACAGGCTGAAATCACAGAAAAAGGATTATGATCACTGAACGGTGGCGGACAGACCTCATTTGCAAAAGGTGTTGAGCAAGATCAGCTGTTAAAAGAACAAAGTCTATAATGCTCCCAATGCCTCTGCCTGTAAATTTTGGTTGGCATAGTTTGTAATTAGGGAAATAATCTGAAGCAAAACTTAAGTTGTGAGTTTGCATTATCTGGTTTAAAGATTCACCATATGATGAATGTTTAAAATGATTAATATCATCCCCCAAAAGATTAGAAAATCTACAAATATGATTCTGACTATTACGGCATTTTGTAATATTAAAATATCCTGACCATATAATCGAGCTGTCACAATTTCCATGTCTATCCATAATATCTATGAGTAACATTTCCAATTCATGAATAATTTCTACTAGTTGCACAGAAAACAAATAAAAATTCAACCACCTTTACCAGTTGTTTCACTTGCAATAATACGGGCTTGATGCTATTTCTCACACCGTCAAATTCTTAATGGCGCATGAGACAAAAATTTCCAATCCCCCTTCCCTCTCCCCGCTGATGAAGGAGTAGCTTATCACAATATGATTTAAATCCATTTATACTTATGGGTTAAACGGCCCAGGTGAGCTGACAACAGACATCATAATTCTGAAGATATGCCTGCCAATATTCATTAATAGATTTGTCACGAAAACCTGCAATGTTCCAAGAAAGGAACAAAAGACCATGCCCACACTTGACATTAGTCTTTACTCTATTTGAAGTGCGTTCTGGTGGGGCTAATAAAGGAGGGGGTATTAACAATCCCCTTTTGGGTGGTTACCTTCACATTATTGGGCTGGTTCAATCGTCAATCGTTTTCTGTGAGCCCTGAAAGTGGTTCAAATCTATTGGGGTGAGCAAAGTTTACTAAAGGGGCTGATTTTGGTGGGGTCTATATATGCGCTTACACTGGCTGGGTATTGGTGGGTAGAAGAATCCTAAAGCTATTTCGTCCCCACTGCAACTGGGGCGGGACAAGGAGGGGGTGCACAACCAGAAGACACTATTTCAGAAGAATTGAGACAGAGTTCAATCAGGTCAGCAAAAAACCTACACAATCTGGGTCCCTAAAACTTAAAACAATACAATCTCCCTCAGCAGATTTCATGGTGGGACCAACCCCTTTAACTCTATGCATCATAATTATTTTTTCAAAGACAGCTGAATTGCAATTTACATTTCTCCCACACCAATAGGCAGCTTTATTGATGAGACTCTGACAAGACTCCTGTGTTCCTTCAGCTAAAGGAGGAACTCCACTAAAACCATTGTGTAAGGGGTAGGTGCAAAATATCAGAAACACCTAAGCACTGACATACAGGAGGAGGAACAGGTTGCTGACAAAGCGTGTTCTAAGTCCCGAAGGGAGAGGTGTCTGAAACGAATTGTGGACAGCTCGAAAAAGTGGGAATCCCTTCAGCCTGTGCCCTTTGATTGCTAGAATACCTAATAGGACCGGAGACAAAACCATGGCCTTGAGACAATTTTCCAACAACAGTAGATGGCAACCCAGGACCTTGAGCTTCAGTAGTAAATCAATTAGCTAAGTCCTGAGTAGCCAATTTTCCTGCGTTCTCTAATGGAGGATTTATTGTTAGGCAATTTCCACTAAAGATGAAAGCTGTTTTTCTATCTTTTCCAAACGAGACACAATGGGCATTAGGGCATCAACTAGGAAATTCGTTATACTAGGATAGAGTTCCTGTAAGAATTAATTAAAGGTCGTGGCCAACCACCATGACCACAAGGACGTGAATCAGCCTGGCTCCGCTCCAAGCCCCGAGAACCCGACTGCTCCTAAGCACAGGATGCGGACAAAATTAGGTGCACAGATGGCCTAAAGTGCGCTGAGCCGAGGGAACATCGAGACAGACAGCGGTGAAGAGGCGTTCTGCCTTTTTTGCTGCTGAGACGGAGGGAGCCCGCACCGCAGCAGAGAAACCAAGATGGCGGCGGACCTCGGCAGAGGTCAAGAATACAGCCTACGTTGACCTGCTGAGGCTGCGGGGGGGGTAGGCTGAAGGACCCTATGAGCGCCCCCCCATATATTGCAGTCTAAGGCAGTGAGGTTGCCCAGAAGAGGGAGGCGGAGCTTGGTCCGGGCGGTGTGGAGGGGATCGGACACCCTGCATGCCACAGACAGTGAGGAGCCAACCCTGAAGCCTATCTCACAGGTGGGAGCAAACGGAGTAGGCACTGAGATGTGGGGGGCCTGAGTATCCCTCCCGGTGATCTGCACGGAGAGCGAGTGATCAGACTGCCCTGCCTGACTGCCTGACTCTAAAATGGCTCCCGCTAGGCCTCCTGCAGTCAGCGAAGCTGCGTGGAAAGAGGAGGAGCATAGCGGTACAAGGTTGACTGCCTATAGCTGAAAGCTGGGAACTAATCGGGGGCTTCTGGGCCTTGGATGCTGATGCTGCTTGTGACCAGGGGAACAGGAGACCGCCAGTGGAACCTCACTGTCCTTCGGAGAGCCTGCTAGCTGAATGCTGGAAACGAATTGGGGGCTTCTGGGTCTTGGATGCTGATGCTGTCTGTGACCAGGGGAACAGTTGAATGCCACTAGAGTCTAGCTGTGCTTTGGAGAGCCTGCCTGTTTAAGGACCCGACCCATTCGGAGGGAGTGGCCCTGTGCTGACCAAGCACCTCAGCCCTATGCCACCTGAGTAGGCGCAATCCAACAGAGTCTCCAGCTATTTCGTCCCCACTGCAACTGGGGCGGGACAAGGAGGGGGTGCACAACCAGAAGACACAATGGCTCTCACCCCAGACGAGCTGCTGACCCTGCTGAGAGACTTCAAGAAAGAGCTATGGGAGGATATTAAGGCCGACCTCGCCACTCCTTAGACACATTCCGAGCCAAGGTGGGAACAAGGCTGGTGGCGCTTCAGGCAGACGTGGATTCGGTGGGCACACGCACCCTCGACCTTGAGACCAAATACCAGGAGCTGGAGGGTCGTTTGAAGCCCTTGGAAGAGGAATCAGTCAATGTGAAATCTCAACTCTGCGCTGCCACACTCCGATGCGAAGACCTCGAAAACAGGTCTCGCAGAGACAACATTAAGGTGCGGGCCTGGAGGAGTGCTGCAAAGGGCCCGACTTGGAATCATTTATGGTGGGTCTCTTTTGTAAGGTTCTTGGAGACGGCTGCCCTGAGGTCCAGCTGTAATGCGTACACAGGGTGGGCCGGGATTACAAGGAGATAATAGACATCCAAGGGACATTCTGGCCAAATTTAGCTCCTTCAAAGCCAAAGAACTGATCCTCAGGAAGGCCAGAAGCAGCGAGAAAGTCACTTTTCAAGGTGCAACATACTCCCTCTTCCAGGCCAAGCTGTCGCGCAGACTGCAATCCAGCCAGATAACTGAGAATCTAAGGAGCTGACAAGTTTGTTACAGGAGGGCATACCCTTTCGCCTTAGCCTTCACGCTCGACAACAAATCGTACCACTTCACGAAATTTGAAGAAGCAGCGGAACTACTTGGTCTACGCAATAACCTGCCATGACCGGATGCGACCTCGGGAGACGGGGGCCTGCAGGGATGGACGGAACGACGCTCACCTGGCCCCTGGCAGACATTCAAGAAAGGTTGCAAGAAATCAAAGGGGAGACAGGTTCGGAAGATCGGCCTCTCCTGGACCTGGAGGGAAGCTGTTCACCCTGGATGTTGATAGGGGGGCAGGGACTTTGCCTGGTCTGAAGGGGGACCCCCCGCCCAAGGACCTTGGACTTCGGAACCTCTGTCATCATGAAGAATACCTATCTCACTAGCTACGAGTACAGCCATCCCAGCCAACTCACAGATAAGTGCCTACCATATGTGTTGTGTTTTATTATTCATGCAACAGGGCTGGGGGAGCGGACGTGGACTCACCCTGGAGCTACCTAGGGTGGTGAACTTCAATCACTTTGGGGACTCCCCAGTTCAAAGTTATTGTTTTTGTTGGGTATTAATGTGTTTTTCATGGTGTTCTACAAAGCAGTTCTTGCGGGGGTCTTTTGGGGGGGGTTAAGGGACACTGGGGCTGGGTTGGGAGGGTCTTACAGCTGATGGGGGTGCCCGGGAGAAGGGCGCCACATGCTCCAGACTAAATATCTGTTAGCTATATATCGTGGAATGTGAGGGGACTTAACTCTCTGAATAAGAGGCAACGCCTGTGGAAATACCTGGGAGACCACCAGGCTCAAATAGTGGTGCTGCAGGTAACCCACACGCCTAAAACACAAAACCTATCCCTTGATAATCCGCTCTTCATCCACCACTAAACATAATGGGGTTGCCCTTCTCTTTCACTCCTTCCTCATTTCCTTCATCACGCCACTCTGACAAAGCGGGGAGGTTTCTTATGGTTAAGGGGGTCATGCAGGGTCATCCATGCACTATCGCCACAGTATATGCACCCAACACAGGACAATCGGACTTTCTCCTCAAGTTTTTATTAGCTCTGGAGGACTTCGCCTCAGGGGACATAATCCTACTGGGAGATTTTAATCTTACTTGGGACCCAGCCTTATACACTACCCACCCACATAGATCCACAGGGGGAGTCTTTAGTAAACCCCTCAGGCTGGCCTGCCAACGCTTGGGACTGGAGAATGCTTGGAGGGCTCTCAATCCTTCAACACAAGAATATTCATTCTTCTCCCACTCCCATAGATCATACTCAAGGATTGACCATATATTCACCAGTCAGACACTCCATCAGTCGCTTGTGGGGGCTTGTTTGCATCTGATATGCCTCTCGGACCACGCCCCACTGGAAGTGTTGATCATTTGTCCGGCTCCACGTTCTAAACTTGCTAGATGGTACTTCCCCAATTCTTTAACTAGAGACTAATTGCTCAGTTATGACCTGCGGAAGGCAATAAAGGATTTTTTAATCACTAATGACCCTGCTGACACGACCCACGTAAACGACTGCAGACAGGAGAACAGCTTCTTTTAGAAAGGGAACTCCGGGAGGCAGAAAAAACACACAAGGGGGGCCCATCGGTTCAGACCCTGAGAAGGGTGACAGCAGGGAGGGGGAAACTACCAGCCATATACACCAACAGGGCAGAAAAGACAATCCTACGCCTTCAATCCCGGGGCTACGATGTGGGTGACAAAATAGGTCCTTGTTTGGCGCGACAGCTCAGATTGAAACAGGAGAAAGAATATGTTTAACACATTGTCGATGACGCGGTCGTCATACATTCTAGCGAGGGAGGGAAAGCAAATGCATTCAGAGACTTCTATAGATCACTCTATACAGCCGAACCCCTATCTGAGCGGGGTCAGTCCCGCTACCTGGACTCACTGGACCTACCACAGGTTCCCTCCCCATCAATAGTGAGCTGAGTGCACCTATCATGTTAGAAGAGGTACAGAAAGCAAAAGACACCCTCAAACTCCAGAAAGCCCCTGGTCCCGATGGGCCAACAGCTCACTTCTACCGAACGTTTGTGGTGGAGTTGGCCCTTCATCTGACAAACCTATTCAATGAAAGAACTGCTACGCAACAGGTGTCCCTGTTGATGGGGGAAGCACTAATTACAATAATTCCTAAGGCGGGGAAGGACGAGCAATTATGTGTGTTCTATAGACCCATAGCCCTTTTAAATTTGGACGCTAAATTATGCTCAAACATTTTGCCCAACCTGCTAGAGAACGTCCTACCCAAGCTAATTTACCCCGACCAATCGGGCTTTATCAAGGGTCAACAAACTTATTATAACCTGCGCAGGATCATACATCTAGTATATAAAGTGCAGAACAAGTGTGTTCCAGCGGCCCTCTGTCAGACCGACCATGCACTCTTACCTTTAATGTGAGTAGTTGAGTTTCGCAGAGGCGCTATGGACCAACTTGCCAGCACCCTACCATTTAACCAGTGTATTTACTTCCACTAGAGCTACTCAATAGGGTTCAGGGAGGAGTGCCGGATGCTGGACGCTGGTGGGCTCTTGTTGTTGACCTGAGAGTCAACAAGACGTAATGAACCAATGTGTATATGTTGCCTTGAGCACAAAGTTAGTTTTTTCTCCCCTTCCTAATTTGTATATAATATCAGGTACTTTTCCTACCTGCGAACTTGAGCTGATGGACACTGCGTCCTAGTAGTCTTAGGATGGGTTGATTTTCCACTGTGTTGAGATTTTGTGGAGGGGAGTTTCTGTTAGCGAAGTATGTTCTCAATCTTCTTCTACTAAAGAAATAAATGGCAATTACTTCTTTGAACTAGTTACTGCAAGATATTCTTACAGTGTTCTGGTATGTCTTTTCTTTTTATATCAAAACACTTACTTTCCTAGTTGCCCCCGGTATGTTCCATCACTATAATAAAATAAACAAAACCAAAACAAACAAACATTCTCCAATTTTTTCTTATAGCACAATTGTAACAAGAAGGCATTAGCACTAATAAGTGTTTATTTTGATATTGTTTGTCCTTTAAATGTCCAAAAACTTGTCTTCCTTTGATAGAAAAATGTTCCAAAAATGATCTTGAAAGTTTACTGTGACGCTCTAATAAACATTGCTTTCTTGCTTACTTAACTTTATGTTTTCTTTCTCCAAAGGTTAACAACTGAATTTGAAGCTGAGCTGCTGTCAAGAAACCGCGATGTCACCGGAAGAGAAACTGGAGCCGAAGGGAAGCTGCGTCAATATCCAGGTAAGCGTCCCGGACACAGCTCTCTCCTAGGCAACAGACAGAAGGCTAAGCACCTTCCAGAAGATGGGTGTGGCGTTAAATAGTAATGCCACACCCAAGATGGCCGCCACGCTGACGTACGCTCTGTGTGATGCAGGCGTGCAGAGTTGCTCAGGTCTTTCTTTTGTTCTACGCCTGTGCAACAGTTACGAAGCTGACTTGGATCAAGTCGGAGTTACTTTTCCTTAACGTTATTGGTGCTATGATTTATACTCTACTTTGGTAAAACGTTCCACATTTCAAACTCAGATATCTCTTTTGTGCTTAAATATGCTCGTACACATTTAACTACATGAACAATCAGTAAAAACACTTGTTTTGACTATTGACTATTAAACATAACTTGAAAGTTTACATCAAACATATCGTACTTTGAACACATGGTCATATTTACGTTGAAAACAGTACACATAAAACATATTACCAGTCGTGCTGGTTGCACGGGATAGGAGTGGGTTTTTATAAAGACATAACTCTGCGATTGGCAGAGGAATCATGACAGTACCCCCCTCTCAAAATCCCCCTAAAACCAGAGGAATCGGTTTTGGTTTGTCCGGGTATCGTGTTTGCAAAACCTTTAGTATACGTGGGGCATTTTTCAAATGAGTGAGAGGTTCCCAAGACCGTTCTTCTGGCGCATACCCTTTCCAATCCACCAAATATTATAATTTCCCACGTACTCTTTAAGCATCAAGCACATATTTCACTTCACATTCAGGTACTCCCTCAACATCAATAGGAGGAGGTGGTGTTTTTAAACGAGTCACGTGATTGTAAGGTTTCAAAAGAGAAACAATATTTTGGTAAGAGCGTTAATTTCATACTTACTGGGTTGGTCATTTTTTCAATGGGAAATGGTCCAATAAATCGAGGGCAAATCGTTTTATTACTCTTAATGCGTAAATGTTTTGTGGACAACCACACTTTGTCGCCTGTGGCATATAATGGTTGTGAAGTACGATGTAAGTCTGCAGAATGCTTTTGACTTTCTTTTGCTTTTGCCAAATGATACTGGGCTTGTTGCTGAATGGATATCAAATTAGTGACATAATCACATATAGATGGAATCGTCAATGAAGATGGACATTGTCCTGGAATATGTTTTTGGGTGATATCCGTGTGCACAAAAAAATGGTGACATACCAATGGATGAATGTTCCATATTATTATAAGCAAATTGCAATGCCCACAAAATGTCTGACCATACAATGCAAATATTGTTCTATGGTTTGATTAGTGCGTTCAGTTAAACCATCCGTTTGAGGAGGTACGCACTTCCATGTTTAATTATTTACTTACGTTTTGTCAGAAATGGGAATTTAATTGAGAGCCTCTGTCTGATCTAACAATAGATGGGATTCCATATAAACTAATGATTTCCTGCATATATATCTGAGCCAATGTTGCTGCTGAAGGGAGTTTTTTCAAAGGTATAAAATGAGCCATTCATGTAACCTGATCAATCACAGGTAAAATAGTAGTGTAAATGTCAGTAGAAATTTGGGCCGTGCACTAACCACTGGTGTATCATGGAGTTGAATTGCTGTCATGTGCCACAGAGGTATCACTCTCTGAACCCAAGGAGTATAAGTGATCAAGAAATTCTCATGCGCTGACTGCCAACAGACAACGTCCCTCTGGGCGCTCCGTTAAATCTTCGCAAAAGCGAATTTAGGGTGTTGGTGAAGATTGGTGAAGATTGAATCAATAAAATTGATGCTTTCGTTTGTTTCAAAGTTTATTAGCAAAACTTTATTGGGAATCCATAAGTTGTATGCTAGAAACATCCAAATGTGATTAACTCGCTGTTTGAGCTTGATCCCCGCTCTTAAGCGCGATCCCTTGATCCCGCTCTTAAGAGCGATCCCAATGCATTTCGGGCACACTGGGCCCTTCATCAGGGGAATCTGAATAACAAAAAGATATATGTGTATAGCTGAGTGTTACAATGAGGGGTTATGCAATATCGACAAAAAACATTATGTACAATAAGCCTGAATAGGTTAGTGAGAATGGAAACCCGTAAACAGTACGTCATTGCAATAGATCTGGAAATCATTAAAAAAAACATCAGTCTGGTTTGTGCAACAATATCACTACGTAATCCCATTGGTGATAATTCTAAACGGTGTTGAATTCGTGAAATCATTAGATGCAAAATTACGGAAAATGGACCATGCTGTCTGCTGTTTTGCTGGAGAAAGACGTGATTGAAATAGAATAGAAAAGGATGCTCTGGGGGCATTAGTACCATGCCGGTGAAAGACGAGATTCGTTGTTTACAACCAAAAGGTGCTGTTAAGCGTACTCTATAACATGCGTAATAAAAGAAACATGCATTTTGAACTGACTTTGTCAGCAAAGCCGATGCTGTGTACACGTGAAGCCAGTTGTTCGCGAAAAGAAAAACGTGCCGATTTGTGCCGTTAAATAACATGAGAACATGCTCCGGTTCAAATTGTTCGGGAGGAAAAAAATTATATAATCACGTTGGTGGTATCACAAGTGGCGTTGACATGTAAATTGATGGGAGTGCCCCTCATGGGATGTGTGATTTTGTTGCCCTTGATGATATTGTGGCAGTTACTACAGTTATGACAGGGGATCGTCCCCCGATATTCTGTGATTGGTGGTTTAATGATGGGTCTAACCAGTTCACTCCTTGTGTGTGCAAACATTGGCGGGTCGCTGAAAATGCCATTGAAATCTGTTTCGAGGGCCAATACTGGCCAATGTTTTTTGATGGATTGTTTAAATCTGTGGCTCATAGTGGAAAACCGAGAGACCACCACCAAGCGACGTTGTTCTTTCCGCGTAGTTGGTTGTAGTAGCACCTCACGGGTTGTGTTGGCTACCTTGGTGATTGCGTTCTGCAAGATCTCATGTGGATATCTGCGGGCTTCGAACCGGCGGACCATTTCCTGAGTTTGTACTTGTAGTTCAGAATGGTCTGATACTATCCTTTTGACCCTGAGTAGTTGTGAAAACAGCAAATGATTTTTCAATGATGGTTGGTGAAAGCTCATGTAGTGTAGGAGGTTGTTACGATCGGTTGGTTTCCTGAACATGGTCGTGGTGAGCTGATCGTCTTGTATTGTCAGAAGGACATCCAAATAGGTGATAGAAGTGTCATGGAAATTGAAAGTGAATTTTAGGCTGAGGTGCCTAGCCATAACACAAAAATGTCATCAATGTAACGTAAAAAAGGACGTGCATGTTTCTTCCAAATAACATGTTCCCTAGACCTTATTTTACTGATTATTGAAGAACTCTCAAAAGTCCTGGAAGAACTCAACAAAGAAATTGTACAGACCAGAACAGAACTTCTAGATATGACCGAATCGGAAGATTGGGGGAAAATCTTGGAGGATCTTAACACACAACTTAATAGATACACCAAATAAATCAGCGAAAGAAAAATTCTCAAATACAAACGGGATACAATGGATTACAAGATGGGAGAGGTATACTCCTGGGCAGAGATCTATGCAAGACGACGGCAAAACAAGCCTTTTAACCCCAACACCGAAACAGACACTTCATCCTCAGAAGGCGAAAGGAGATCTGCCACTCAACCCATGATAACCATACAACCAGACATTACCGTTCCAATTCAATCCAACACCAATGTACCTTTTTAATAGGTAGGCCAAAAAGATCAAGAAGACCCAGGAGGGGCAAAAGACGTTGTTCCAACAATACCCAGTCCGAAGGCCCAACCATCAACAGGCCGACGGAACAAAGGGAAGAGACCTTAAATCCCGAACAATTGGTCATCAACATTTCCAAGTACAAAATCAACAAGACGGAGATTCACACACTTCAAAAGGGTACGTCCTTCGTACCCACCTATCACACGAACAAATTAGAATTGGACATCAGCTTATTCAAGCTCATGCGCAACCTTCGGTTACGACACTTCTTCGAAAATATGGTACAATCCCCCAACAAAAATGAGGCTCATCTCTTGAAAATCTCAGAACCAAGAGCACCTACCAGGCACCTATCTCTCACAAAACTTAAGACTCCTTTGAGAATTTGGTGAAACATAATATACAATCGTTCAAATTCAAAAGACGGTCCAAACTTCAGAATTTAACAAACAAAGAGCGAGCAATACTGGACAATCTAGCCGGCAATCATAACATTATCTGTCAAAACGCCGACAAGGGTGATGCCCTAGTGATAATGGACACAGATTTTTACCAGGCTCAAGTAGACCAACACGTGAGCGACAGAGACACATACATGATTCTCTCACAGGATCCCACCGCTACTTTTCAAAAACAGTTGCAAGGGATAGTGAACAAGGCAGTGGATAATGGCATCATAGATGAGAGGACTAAGAAATTCTTGATTTCCCTTCACCCCAGAACACCCACTCTACACATGCTACCCAAGATTCACAAGGATCTCAACAATCCTCCTTTACGCCCAATAGTCTCCACAAAGGGCAGTATATATCGGCAAGTTCTGGACGCACATCTTCAGGAATTTGTAACACAAATGAACACATATGTCAAGGACACCACTGATTTTTTGATCAAGATTAATCAAATCGTACTACCCAAAAACGAAGAAGTATGGCTTTGCACAATTGATGTTAAATCCCTTTATACCTCGATTCCCCACAACCTGGGGATTGAAGCTATAGAAGAGACACTCCTTCAATCAGTACTGGATCATGATTTTCAAATATTTTTGATGGAACTTCTCACCTTTACATTATACCAAAGTTATTTTAAGTGGAAAGACAATTATTATTTGCAGTTAACCAGCACTTCTATGGGCAATTGTGCCGCACCGACCTATGCAAATCTTTTCATGCACGCTTTCGAAAGCAAATTCATTTTAAGTTTGGACATTTGGAAGAAACATGCACGTCTTTTTTTACGTTACATTGATGACATGTTTGTGTTATGGCTAGGCACCTCAGCCTCCCTTAAGACAGCTTTGGACAATTTAAATGTGATCAACGATTGCATACAATTCACTTTCAATTTCCATGACACTTCTATCACCTATTTGGATGTCCTTCTGACAATACAAGGCGATCAGCTCACCACGACCATGTTCAGGAAACCAACCGATCGTAACAACCTCCTACACTACATGAGCTTTCACCGACCGTCATTGAAAAATCATTTGACGTTTTCACAACTACTCAGGGTCAAAAGGATAGTACTGAACTACAAGTACAAACTCAGGAAATGGTCCGCCGGTTCGAAGCCCGCGGATATTCACATGAGATCTTGCAGAACGCAATCACCAAGGTAGCCAACACAACCCGTGAGGTGCTACTACAACCAACTACGCGCAAAGAACAACGTCGCATGGTGGTGGTCTCTCGGTTTTCCACTATGAGCCACAGATTTAAACAATCCATCAAAAAACATTGGCCAGTATTGGCCCTCGAAACAGATTTCAATGGCATTTTCAGCGACCCGCCGATGTTTGCACACACAAGGAGTAAGAATATCCAAGAACTGATCAGACCCATCATTAAACCACCAATCACAGAATATCGGTGGACGATCCCCTGTCATAACTGTAGTAACTGCCACAATATCTTCAAGGGCAACAAAATCACACATCCAATGAGGGGCACTCCCATCAAATTACATGTCAACGCCACTTGTGATACCACCAACGTGATTTACTTATTGAAATGCCCGTGTGGCCTTGTATACGTGGGCAAAACTGAAAGGAAGATCAAGACACGCATACATGAACACAAAAGCAACATACGCACCAGCAACCTGAAATCAACCATAGCAGCACACTTCCTTGAGAATCAGCACAACATCGCACAACTGAAATTCATGATTTTGGAGACTGTTGAGAAAATAGAGGGCATCAACAATAACATTTTTCTTTTACAACGAGAACATTTTTGGATTTATAAGTTGGAATCTTTGAAACTTAAGGGTCTTAACGACCGCTTGGAATTTGCTTGTTACTTATGAGACGTAGCATTCCTGGTTATAGTGTATCCATCACACTTTTTTTTTCTGAACACCTTCATCTCACCATGGTTTAATTCGCAGCAATCACTTTCTCGAATGATCAATCACTGTTTGCATTTCTTAATAATTTTATTTATTCGTTTACCCCGCCCTTTCACTTGTGTATTCACATTCTTTCACAGGTTCACATTCTCCGCACCACCCACAATATGGCGCCCGCAGTTTGCAGTACACGTTCACGTTCCAGTTTACTGAGCACTTCCGGTATCCGTCTTTCACGGACGTCACTTTTTAAATGAACGTGCTCCTTGAAGCATCAACAAACTTCACGCAGAATTGTTGTTCAGTACAAACGAACTCAGCAGGTATGAAGCATCTTCTTTTTAAGATGAGTTTCGCTCGCACGGTTTAATACCGGCGGTTATTATATAATTTTTTTCCTCCCGAACAATTTGAACTGGAGCATGTTCTCATGTCATGTTATTTAAACGGCACAAATCGGCACGTTTTTCTTTTCGCGAACAACTGGCTTCACGTGTACACAGCATCGGCTTTGCTGACAAAGTCAGTTCAAAATGCATGTTTCTTTTATTACGCACATTATAGAGCACGCTTAACGGCACCTTTTGGTTGTAAACAACAAATCTCGTCTTTCACCGGCATGGTACTAATGCCCCCACAGCATGCTTTTTTATTCTATTTCAATCACGTCTTTCTCCAGCAAAACGGCAGACAGCATGGTCCATTTTCCGTAATTTTGCATCTAATGATTTCACGAATTCAACACCGTTTAGAATTATCACCAATGGGATTACGTAGTGATATTGTTACACAAACCAGACTGATGTTTTTTTGAATGATTTCCAGATCTATTGCAATGACGTACTGTTTTCACGGGTTTCCATTCTCACTAACCTATTCAGGCTTATTGTACATAATGTTTTTTGTCGATATTGCATAACCCCTCATTGTAACACTCAGCTATACACATATATCTTTTTGTTATTCAGATTCCCCTGATGAAGAGCCCAGTGTGCCCGAAATGCATTGGGATCGCGCTTAAGCGCGGGAATCAAGGGATCGCGCTTAAGAGCGGGTATCAAGCTCAAACAGCGAGTTAATCACATTTGGATGTTTCTAGCATACAACTTATGGATTACCAATAAAGTTTTGCTAATAATCTTTGAAACAAAGGAAAGCATCAATTTTATTGATTCAATCTTCACCAACACCCTAAATTCGCATTTGCGAAGATTTAACGGAGCGCCCAGAGGGACGATGTCTGTTGGCAGTCAGCGCATGAGAATTTTAAAATAATAGTGTAGCCAGTTTTGGTAAGAGGAAGTTCCACAATAAAATCAAGGGAGACAGAATGCCATGGTTGTGTAGGTATTGGTAAAGGATGTAACAAAACACAAGGGGCTTGATGTAAAGATTTATTCTGAATACATATGCCACACGTATCAACATATTCTTGGATATCATTAAACATGGAAGGCCACCAAAATCTCAGTTCAATTAGTTGATAAGTCTTTGTGATTCCAGAATGTGCGGACAAAGGGGTTTCATGATGCAGTTGTATAACCTGATCTTGTAATGTTTTCGATGGTACAAACATTTGGTAATTCATAAATAACAAGTCATTTTTCCACTGAAGTGAAGGATACAATTCTTGCCATTCTATCAATGTTTTTCTTTTTAATTCTTTTTGTATTTCCAATATTACATCACAATTAGTGATGCTGGCTTGAAAACAATGCGTGGGTAACATTGCCTATGTTTCTTATGGTAGTTTACTAATATCATCATCTATGCCCAGACGTGATAAAGCAGCCGCCTTGTTGTTTTCTTTTCCTGGTTGATATGTGATCATAAAATTGTAATCATTAAAAAACAACATCCAACACAGTTGACGGGCAGAGAGAGCTTTCACAGATCAGAAAGTTTGGAGATTACAATTATCAGTATAAATTGTGATCGGGTGTCTGGCACCTAACAAGTAGTGACGCCATTCTTCAAAGACAGCTTTTATAAATGTAAATGTAAATGTATGTGTCTTAGCCAATAGTTCTCTGTCCGCAATTGCATAATTTTGTTCAGTGGGGGACAATTTACTAGAATAATAGGCTATGGGATGCATTTGTCCATAGTCTTTATGTCTTTGCGACAAAATTCCTCCTAAAGCAAATTGTGAAGCATCCGCCTCAACTATGAACGGACGAGTGGGGTCAGGATGCATTAGTATTGGTGCTGAAGTAAATTGTCTTTTTAAATCTTGAAAGGCTTTTTCTGCTAAGTTATTCCATTCAAATGTGACTCCTTTGCGAAGAAGCTTAGGGATAGGAGTTATGGTCTGAGAAAAATTCTGGATAAATCGCCTATAAAAATTGGCAAATCCAAGGAAGCTTAGGACTTGTTTAACTGATGAAGGACTTGGCCAGGTAAGTACTGATCCAATCTTTTTTGGGTCGATTTCTATTCCTGAGGGACTAATGATGTAACCCAAAAAATCTATCTTAGAAGTATGAAACATGCTTTTTTCTAATTTGACATATAACGAATTTTGTAAAAGCTGTTGAAGAATGGCTCGCACTTGTTGTACATGCTCAGTTATAGACTTTGAATATATGAGTATAAATTGTCATTGTATATCACACAACAGATGTCTAGAAAATCTCGCAAGACTTCATTTATAAAAAATTGAAATGCAGCTGGAGCGTGCCAGAGTCCGAAGGGCATGACCTGATATTCGAAAAGGGTGAATTTTGTGCGAAACACCATTTTCCACTCATTGCCCTCGCCTACTGGTACAAGCTGGTATGCTCCACTCAAATCAAGTTTTGTATAAATGGTTGCATCCTTAATTTGGTCTAATAAAGTTGGTATTAAAGGAAGTGGGTATCGATTTTTTATTGTTACATTATTCAAAGCGCGGTAGTCTATACATGCATAATTCTCCCCCATTTTTTGGTATAAAAAAACAGAGGGGCGGAGACTGGGGATCTGGAATGTCTAATAAAACCATTGGCAAGGTATTCATCTAGCTATGTTCTTAAATACTCATTTTCATTTTCAGTGAGGGCATATATGCGGCTACACAGCAAGGATACCCCAGGCACCAAATCTACGCGACAATCGTAATCTCTATGGGGCGGTAAAGTGTTTGCCTTCTTTTGATCAAAAACATCCAAGAGATCCGAATATTCTTTGGGCACACCATCAAGTGTTAATACAGTCTGTGAGTCTTTTGGGAAGTCGTAACCTTGTACAAGATATTCCTTTGCCTTGTGTTGAAAACAAACTTTAAGACAATGGTCTGAATCAAACAATACTGTTTTCTTTAGCCAATCAATCTTAGGGTTATGTTGAACCAACCATGGGACTCCTAAAATGAGGCGAAATTGGGGTGCATCAATAACATCGAAAGTGATATGTTCACTGTGATTTGTGACACATCATGACGAGTTCCTCGGTATGATGCTGTATTAAGCCTGATGTTAATTCCTTACCAGCTCATACAATTTCTGATCTAGATTTTGGTAACGTTTTTAATCCTAAATTCTGCATAAATTGTGTGTGGCACCTGAATCTATTAAGGCATCTACAGACCATGAATGTGCACCGTTGTCCAGTGATTTTAATGTTACGCGAACACTAAGATGATGAAAGGGAGTTTCAGGAGCTGTTGATTCCAAACTAGAAAGTGTACTCGACAAACTGACCTTGTCTTTCGTCGAGTTTTTTAGTTTTCCGACTGTTGTACTGCAATCAATTCAGTTATCTTTGGTTTGCTTTTATTAGGATGGGTAAGACATTCCTTTACAAAATGTCCAGTCTTTCCACAATACGGGCATTGATTCAATTTACGACGTTTATCCTTTTCTTCCTTGGTGAGGGGGCCTCTAATTGTTCCAATTTGCATTGGTTCCCCCAAATCTATTTTACTAGAGGAATCAACTTTAGTATTATTCGTTTCTTTAAACAGTAACATTTTATGGTCAGTTCTACCTCGTTCGCCCTTACGTTCTTATAATCGGTGGTTTAATATAACTACCAGATCAATTAATTCACTGCAATCATCTGGTGGATCCAATATTTGAGTTACCATATCCTTAAGCTCATCTCATAATCCTCTATAGAAGATGGATACCCGTTTTTCTTCAGGCCATTCAGATTCTATAACTAGCTTATTAAACATGGAAATATAATGAAGTAGGTCGGAAGAGCCTTGTTTTAGATTGAGTAACTCATTGTCTGCAGATTGCACACATGTTTGGCAAAAACATGTTTGGCAAACAATTTTTTCATGGTCTTTGAATCATCTGAAATCATAAAGGAGTGGATCATCTCGTTCTACTAAAGAGACTGACCACAATGCAGCGTCATCTCCTAAATAAGATATAATAAATGTCAATTTAGAGGTAAAAGCTGTGGGTTTTGCTATGAAATGTAAATGACACTGATTTAAAAAGATGGTAAATTTGTTGCTATCCCCATGAAATCGTGTGGGGGGGGCAAAGGAACAGAGACCAGGGTTACCACTTGTAGTTTTGTAGTTGTAGTGGCCGTAGAGCTATGTAACGTCTGTGTTACTGGCTGAAAGCTAGGTGGCTTAAGAAGAGGTTTTTGAATTGAGGGAAGACTCCAAGCTGAACGATCTTGTATGTTACTCTGTAAAGCAGAGAGATCTCTGCGTAATGCTGCATTTTCTGACTTAATGTCAGCTAAGATGGTGGCAGTATCCTGCAGTGATATTTGCTGAGCTTGTCCCAAGCGGGGAAGATAGTTTATGCTATGGCCACCATAAAGTTTTAACAATACCTTAGGAGTCTCAGTCCCTTGGCGTCCACATATGACGAGGCCAAGAGGGGGGGTCCGACCGGGCCTTGGACAGCCATGAACGTGCGCAGACGGGTGTGTCACTGAGCCTTTACTGCGGTGGGAGGGTTGGCCCTGCCTCCCGCACCGCCAGGAATGCTGGGGGACCGATTCCCACCCCAGTCTATCAACAAGAGCATCGAGGGGGCCTCGGATGGCCATAGGGAAAGTGTCAGTAGTCAAATGATAGATAAAACCCTAGGATTTGATTAGGAGAGATCTCTGCACTTGAACTATCAGCAGAGGTGATTCAAGAAGCCATGCAGAACATGTCCTTCACCGAGAGCACATAGCCTGCTTCTGCAGCAGAGTTCTTACAAGGAACAGCTGCAGACAGCTATTCAAAAGTATGCTGTATGAACCAGTCTAAGAAACTCTAAAATTCAAAAGGTAGGTTTCCTATTAAATGTTTTAGCTAAGGGTTACCATTGCATTTAGAAATAGGTTTAGGGTGTTAGAATATCAAAAACTAAATAACAATATTCTAAATGTTTATCTTGTTTTTTCTGGCCTTAACATGTCTATCCGCTTTTGCTTTCTGTGTGGTTATTGTACATGTTTTATGCACTAAACTGAGAATTTTAAAATAAATATTTTAAACTACATGTCCCGGTTTCTTATTGGTATCTTTGAGTGTGCTATCATAGATGGAAGATTATTTGGATTGTCACTGTGTCCCTGAACTCATCTAGAGGGACGTATAGTAATCTCAAAACACGGTCTGCGCAGGATTGCACAGTGAGCTTGTGTTAGGGCTGCAGTCCAATCGACTTTCTAATTCAATGTTAGTGTATTGAAGTTAGTACTTGCATCAGAGGGTTAGAAATCCGACCCTTATGGCTTTGGGGACCCTCAGATTTCATAGCAGGACAAGAGAGATGTAGAAGAATAGGCCCCAAACAATGGCGGCTGGTGACATTTGAAAATGGTGTGGCATAAATATTGAGTCTCACTTTTACATAGCGAGCGAGCCTGAAGTACAAATGTGGGGTTCAGGGGGTCCTCCCCCCTAAAAAAATTTGAAAAAAGAATGCCAAATGGTGATTTTTAAGCAGATTCTAACAAAGAATTTAGGGGGTCATAACGATGGCGGACGACTTCAGCCCTACATGGCGGCGGTCCCACAGTCTAAATTATGATGAGACTGCCACCGTGGGGTTCGCATTGGCCACCTTTTCCATTGCTGCGGGTGCTGTTGGCTGCAGCAACCGCCACAATGGAGAACAGGGATGTGTAACATAACCCTGTACTACGTGACAGGCACCATGCTGTGCCTGTCACTTTGAACAGGGCCAGGGCCAAAGAAAAGGGCCAGGGTTGAAGGGTGGCACGCTACGGGTCCCCAATATCTATTCCCTCAAGCCTTTTCATGGCGGGTGAATTGTCATGGAAAGGCTGGCGGGAGGGAGCATCCTAATCCCTACGGCAGAGCCTGGTAGGCACCGCCACTATTTTAGGAATTGGGAGGCCCTCTGCCGCACCGGCCAACTCAAGGAGCCCGTAGGATGTGTGGTGGTTGGAGTTTCCAACCTCCACGGAACCACCTGCCATCCTAATGTGGTGGGCGGGGAATGACCTTCCGACGGCAGAAAGACCGCCATCGACAGCCTGACAGTGGCGGTTTGTTCAGCCATCGTAATGAGGCCCTTAGTGAGAAAGCAAGAAGATTCATATAGCAATTGTAAAAGTGCTGTCTTAAATTATTTAAACACATTAAAAGCTGCCCCATATCTTACTGCATTAATATGTTCAACAGTTACCGTAGCAACTTCAGGCCCTTGTTTGCTTGTCCAGTGTCTTGCACTGCATGCGGATTCGACTTTGAAAGGAAATGCTCTAACCAGACTTGAGGAACCACCCACAGCTGATGACTGCAATCAGACAGACAGAAATATGTGCAGACAGGACTTTAGGTTGGATGAAAAAAGTGAATGTCTCTACAAGGGGCATGGCTTAAACATGTAAACTACATTTCTGTGATTTCCATAGTGTGCTACCCCACCAGTATTTTTGTTTCTCTCTGAGCTTTCTGTTATTGCTTCCAGATATATAACACAACAACTGACATATACCTTAACATTTCCAAGACTAATGGCTCTGTCAAGGATTGTTAAGTGCTTTAGATAGATGAGTGACATCAATTAATTTTTGTAAATAATTATATTAAAGATGTTTTAATTCTGGAATTGTGAGACTGTGAATTAAATATCATTGAGGCTTATTGAAGGAGTACTGGTTTTCAGTTCTGTGCACTTTATGTTAGACCTCAATGCCCTTTTTCTCTCCACATTTTGTCCATCTGCTCATCTTAAACCTTATATTTTTCCTCTTCAGCACCCTCTTTTCATGCTCTCCTGAATACACTACCTTGCATCTCCTTCACTACACCGCCCCCAAACGTACACTGCACTCTCTCACATGTAAGCACTTTACTTTATTTTACTTTCGCCTTATCTACATTTTGACAACTATGTACCCCCTTCACACACATTTACACAGAATTTAAATTACAAGTGAAATATATGACCATTTCTCTGTGTGCTCTACAGGGAGTCCCTCCCACTGACAGGCACTGTTAGGAACTTGCACTGCCTTTAGCCTCAGCACCAGAGCTTTCAATCATGACTCGTTATAAACACCTTGCATGAATAGTTCTAAGTATGCACTCTATAAAAGTAACTAGATGCAGGAAAGAAAACAGAATGCCAATATGATTAAATAAAACGTGAAATAGAAACAAGAACTAAATCGCTGACATGCATTACCTTAACATTTTTTACATTCATTGTTCGGAAATCAATCAGTGTTTTTGGCATTAATGTTAAGGGCATGAATATGGGGCCAAACAGGAAACCTTTTCAATGTCTGTTTTAATGCCTTATGACACGGCCAGATCCCCAGAATTACACAAACAAAAACACTTAGCATGCTCCAGCGTCTGTCTTTACAATCAAACGATGTCTAGAGTTGGTATTAACCATTCTAGAACTATAGCGTTGAGCAATCTAAATAAATCAGGACCTTGATAAGCACCATGTATGTGGGCCATTTTGTAGGTATGCCTACTCATAGTATTAATGGTTTTAGACATTTTTCTGGAATTCCACAAATCAGTTCCCTATATGCTCATATCTGTCCCTTTGCGCTTGATTCCCCCAAAAGTTGAGGATTTGTGGATCAACACTGCGGAGAAGTAAAAGCCCTGTACAACTTTTGAATCAACTTTGCTGGGAAATAAATACAGCAGCTTCACTTCTAAAGGGCCAGCGACGTACAGCCACTTCTTGGGGTGTCACAGTGGGGAAGGTCAGAATGACAAGACGTCTTTCTAGTACTTACCATTACTGAGGACAAGGCGTCAAATCTCACTTATCACACTTGCATCCAATCCTACCCTTAGATGAATGGGAAGGGTGGGATTTATGCCTGTGAATAAAGTCTGGCCTCACGCAGAAATTCAGCCTGCAACGTCCGAAACTGTGACACTTACAGCATCACTGGCCTACAGTGGATATCACCAAAGACCCCTGTGGCATTGAAGAGTTTTAGAAAGGTAAGCCATGCGTCATACGCAACATTGCAGAAAGTTGATTTACTGCCTGGTTTCGGGCTCCTTGTTCAAAGTGAGGTGGGGTAGGCAACCTGGGAAAGGCAGCCCAGACTTAAATACATTGATGTATTTAGAAATAAGATCTGAGATTGTATCTCCAAATAAATTAATGTATTTAATATTTTTGCAGAACAGATGCAAGAATTTAAAAGAGGTGTAGCCCCAGAGTCCCAAAGCAGAAACCTACCAGAGAGTAAGGCCCCTACCTACTATGTCCCCAGATAGGCAAAAAAGATCCATTGTACACCAGGACAAATATAATAGATGTAAACAAATTGAGTGGAAGAGTGTTAAATGAGAGAGCAGGAATGCTGGGGGAGCCAGCATTCCTGGGCACCAGGTGTGCCTCTCTCTTGCCTCCAATCATCATCTGCATTTGAGCTTCCCATGAGAGTACATTGGGGTGTTACCCCTTAGACTCTCCCTTTCAGAGGCCCTTTAATGTCCTAGGGACAGCAGGTAACCTTTTTCATCATGTGAACAAATGGAAGCAGAATGAGCACTAAGCTTTCTGGAGCAAATTGTACTTAGCTTCCAACAACCTCCTGCAAAAGACATGCCAATAAAGTGTGATTAAATGGTAGCATCACACTCCTCTAGATTCCCTGGGGTCTCTAGTTTTCAGACATGACTGTCTTTGCAGGGCACCCTGGACATGATAAAAATGGAAAAGATTCTAATGGGATATGTGCAAGGATTGTGCTTTCTCAACAATAGTTTAAATTTAGCATTGCATCTGAGTAAGAGAAAGTGGGAGGAGCCATATAAATCACACCATCTTTGATGCTCTTGGGTGTATAATTTTCCCACATATGTGGGATTGCTAGATTTCCCTTGGAACCAGCAAGCCCCATGCCCAGTTACTGCAGCAATCCAGCATTCCAAAACTCTACCATCTCCCAGCATCTTTAGTGCACTTCACTAGATTGATGCTTTAGACTTTTCTGTCCCAAGCAACAGGTTCACCCTCATGTGGGTTACCTTTTTTATCTGGAGAATTATGGGAATGCAAGACAGTAGATCATTTGCTATTATTTGCTGCTTTTCACCATATTATCGCTTCTGAGTGAAAAAAGTGATTTGTTTGAAAAAGAAGCAACAAACAGGCTTAATGGTTAATTCAAAATTCAAGCTGGTACTTACGGCCCGATCCTTTGATTTAGATTCCTAGGCACATTTCAAAAATTCCATGTGGGGCTTTCCGACTTGGAAAGCCTGTCAGAAAGTGACTTTGGTGGCCCAGCAGGGCTCCCTTAACACTGCAGCCTCCGGTTGGGGTCCGAGGGAGCACCTACGGTGCCCCCCTGTTAATCCCTGCACAGTGTGGCAGGTACCTTGAGGTGCCTGCCACATGTTGCAGGGTTGAACAGATTCTCCCATTTCTCTATGAGAGATTGTGCTACGGCTGGTTTACGGCCGCCGCACAAGCTCCCTGTCAGAGTAGAAAATCCTCAGGGTCGGTTTGTTGCTCAGAATCATCCACCTCTTGATAGTCCCAAGCCAAAATTGCTATGATAGCACAGGGCAGTGGGATGATCAAGCGAGGAAAGGATAGGAAGGGGCCTGCAGGGATGACACAAGAAATCATAAATACATATAATCCTGTTTATCACAGAGAATGGTATACCACAATACAAACTAACCGTGTGATGCAAAGCAATATATACCTGTAACTAAAAGATATATGCAGCCTGAAGTGATCCACATTAGTCTGTGGCTCCTGCATAGAAACACCGATCACTCCAATACTTCTGCTGTGTTAGAACATAGCAAAGAACATACATATAATATCTAGATACTGTATAACTACATTCTCCGTTCATTTTTCCCTACAACCTGCGGTTAATCTATAGGGAAACATACCATTAATAGACTCCACTAGACTTCACAGGGGTTGAGCGTAGTCCTATACCGCTCTCTCAATCACCCCTGTTAATAGAGCCACAGTAAACAGTATATTTTGAAATAATCTCCAGGTTGTAGTAAATAATACTTTCCAAACGAGTTATATATAAAGTCTTTGAATATTAGCGCACATAACACGTGTCCTTAGAAAAAGGTACTATTCTCGCCGTAAGAGCCACAGGACTGTAGCTGGCCAACGGGGGGAGTCTTAGTAAAGCGTCAAAGCCTTATGGTGGGGGAGATAAGAACGTCTTTCCTTCCACATGAGCCAAGGGCAGCTCACCAATGGAAGAAAGACCGGCTTCCCCACACACACAGTACAAGAGTCTGTGAAACATAAGCAGTGCGTAGCACCCTTACCAGACCGGGGAACAACAGCACATAGCCAGCACAAACTCACATAATCCCGAATTTCCAACGATACAGCGCGGTCCGTCTTCCGGGTTTTGGATGGTTCAGCCCTCACTCTGCGTCGGCTAGCAAGGAATTATGGAGATTGTAGTCCCGCTCCGTGCCGTGAAGTCTTCCGGTATACGTCCTTCACCGCAACGATATAGATCGGTTCCCTGTGGTTGAAGGTACGTTCCAGTTTACACAATTTAGCGCGCTCGACATAGTGCGCTCGTGACACTCCTATAGGGAAATGGAAGTATGCAACTGGAAGTTGGTTGGTCCCGATTCCGCAATGGTGTCGGGTGGACGTGAGTCCGCCCGCCATCGTAATAAGGTCTTAATTATGAACTGAGCAAAATGCCAAACATTTAAGAGATTATGGCCTGCATTTACGTTTTCCCTTATTCTTGGACCATGATATTTTCCAAACAAGTGAATGTTTTAGATTGTATGTTTAATGTTTTCTATGTGTTGAAAAGAGAAATCTGAGCAACACTTAATGAAAATACAACTTACAGGAAAACAAACAAAAAGGAAATAGATTAAACACAACCACAGTTTTGGATATTGGCATTTTTATTAAAATTTGATTTGCTACATTGAGATGATCTAATATTGATCATTCTTGTTAACGAGTTGATATTAGCTCATTTGTTTGTGATTAAAATGTGGTCCTTCAAAAAAACTTTTCACAGATTTTTTTTTATAGGTTCCAATCTGTAAACATATATTCATCTCTTGAGTTAGCTCATATTTTTTAAGGTTCATCTATGAAAATCAACTTCTGAAAAAAAAATAACAAAAAACTTTTGTTTGTGTGAATTGTTCGTTAGTAAATACGTGTCATCATTCACATCATTGATTTTCTTTTCTATTTTTTGTAAAGCTTTTTTGTCACCTGGTGACAAAAATTAAAAGCACATACAAAAATAAAAGTTTAAAATCCTTTTCTGAATTCAGGCTAAAACCTCACACTGTCATAAAGTAACATACTTAACTTGAACACATTCAGCTGCTTTCAGGTTGCACAAATCAGAATATCAGCTTCTTATGCGCGAACATAATTTAAACAGAAATACTGGTTTTGAGAGTGACAGAACGTAACTGCCCATCTTTTGCCTGGGCACCAGCCCTCAAACCATTCCCAAATTCTTCACCAAAAGTAAAAAACCTAGTAATAATCTTCGACGCTGATCTCTTGTTCATGTTTCTTTTCAACAGTATGTCAAAAGGGGACCGCATGCTGCTTTTTATCCTATAGAATATCCTCTGCGCCTTCAAATCAAGGGCCGGATTACAAATTCTGGCAAACTGAATGCGTCTGAACTATTGCAAACATGACCACATCACACCAGACCTAAAACACACCAACACTGGCTCCCTTAGAAGCAATTATCAAGTTCAAGGTCTTCTTCACTATTCACAATCCTTAATGGGAAAGATAAATCTACCTATGCATGTCTCCTTGAATGAAGCATCGATGCAGACCCTTGGGAGTTCTGGGTCGTACGTAATAGAACAGGATTAACCCACACATGAGGGCCAAACCAAATTTGATGTGCATCAGAGATCCTCTCAAATCTCAAATCTCAGCCCTTTAAACTTGCTAAACATTGAACATCAGACTTGAAGGCATTGTAATTGAAGAACATAGCGTATGGCACTGCCCTTCTAATCACACTTTAACACCCCACTAAACATACGCTTTAGTGTTAAATGGTAAACATTCATGTATGATGATATTTCTGGAACTGGACCATGTCCAGATTGTGTCAGAGTGAATGTGCAATACTAATCTAAAAGCGGGCATCATAGCGTGTTTTGCTCTGTTTCTCAACCATTGAACTGTCAGTATTGTTGCAAAGGGATCCCTCCGCCGCCACCACTGGTTCTGGCTGCCTGTATTCTTTTGCTAATGTTGTCATACTTATAGCTTTATAGCACTTGTAACATATACTGCACTTACAACACTTATAGCACTTACAGCACAAGTGGGTGCAGTAGTGGACAGCTGTGGAGGTGGAAATCAGAAGATTGTGAAGCCTGGATCTCCTGCCCTCCAACCAGGAAGCAGATTTTCAAAGGATTTTTGCTGCTGCCCCCATGTGATTGTTTTCTTTTTGCCCAGCTGTGGTGCAGAACACTTGTATGTGTTGGTGTGACTAGATCTGACTAAGGATTGGCAAATGTAGTCAGCTGTTACAAAAAGTTGAATTTCTTTTTTGAGTTGCTATAATAATTTTGATAAATTCAACAGTTGTGGAATCTCGGTAAGAGTTGCATTCTGATCAGTTTATAGGTAGTTTAACGATCTATTAATACAGCAGCCTGGAAGCAACAACTTTGCACTGAATTCTTTATTCTTTTCACCAGTTGGCCACCTAGGAGGCCAGATGGTGTGTCATTCTTGTATAGCTCTGCACAACTCCAATAACATTGCTTCATATCTTTATTTAAGCAAGTAAGTCTGATTTTGTTGGAAGATTAAGATGTGCACCCAAACTCCAGAAGCCACAACTATAAAGGTTTCATTGGGAAGTGCAACCACAGATGAAAGTTGTGCTTTTGACTTGACAATGATGGTCATAACAGACTTGGTTGATCAAGTAAATAGCTATCCCACTGAAAAGCAACACCCATATCCCACCATAGCTGAAGTTGACCTCATGGTCTGGGATTCTAGTCCCTTAACCTTGCAGCACGCAGAAGTACCAAAAAAAGCAGGATCTTCACAAGCTCCTTACAATTAACTAAGCACTGTACTCTAGAGGCTATGGTTAAGGCTCTGTCCTTGCAGTCCGACAACAGTTAAGGCTCTATCCTTGCAGTCTGACAAACTTAAGGCTCACCTTTTGCAGAAACAGACTGGATATTTGGTTGAAATAGATTCATCATTTGGGCGTTTGAACAACCTATCAGAGTGAGCCAGAAAATAAGTTTAACTGTCTACCTATGATTGCACCAGCTTTCCTATTCCTGACCACCTATGACACTGCCCAAGATATTAAGATCATTAGTTACTGAAATAAGAAATAACGACTTTCGGTAAGCAAGTATGGTCAAAAATAGCCACAACATTATAGGGTGCCCTATACTAATCAGATGATTGACCGCGTAACATATGTGCCAGTTACACACAGTGAGAAAATGACAAAAATATTAGCTCAAATACTATCTAACAGAAAGCAGAAAACAGGCGATAGTTATGGGATTTGCCCAAAGCTCCTTGATAAAGTTGCCAGTACTAGCACAGAATTGCATAATCCACTGAGTTTACCAATAAGGGCAACTATAGCTCAAAACATGATCATTAATGCTAAAGAGTCTGATATCAGCAAGGATCTATCAGAAAGCGTGAATTCAGTCCAGAATTTTATCCAACAGATTTCTAGGAAAATAATGGTTTCAGGTACAGAGCAAATTGCTGGTAAATAAGCTTATTTATTCTGAATTAAATATATATTTTAAAAAAACTAAGGAGTCACCTTACATACAGGAGACTTGCTTAGCATTTATGCTTCTCCGCATTGATATCCATTGGTTTTGCGACCGCAGGACCATTTGGCACTACATTTCCCATGAAGCCAAACACATGGGCTATGTCCAGAGCATTCTGAGCACGTCCGATAGGACCATCGTGGACTATGTGGCCGCGGTACCATGTGGGATTACAATTCCCATTATGCCTCAATCGGTGCCCACTGACGTGTCCCAAATGCGCTTCAGACTGTAGTCATAAGCAGATGAGAAACACTCTCTGTACTGAAGTAACAAATGCCAAATAGGTTTGAGATGCAGGGTGAGCAGGATGAGACCTTTGATGAAGTGCCTACCCCCAGTTGGGGCCTTTTCTCAACTCGTATTTTCTCACCATTTAAGTAAGAGAACACGTACTTTCCTCTACAGTGGGTGACTACAAGGCTCCCCTCGTTTACTCCTCCAGGAAGCTAGATGCATATATCAATAACATAAAATATTTAAAAAACAAATATTTTCTAATCAAAATATTTTACACATTGAAAACATTAATATTTATAAATATTATAATTTTAAATAAATAAAAACATAATATAAATTGTAACAATATAAAATATATTACAACATTTAATTCATATACTATTGCCACTACAATTTATACAAAAGTAGGCAAAGTGTTGTACTAAGGATGTATAACATTTACATCTCCCACTTCACACAATGCAACAGTAGGAAAACAATTACATCACACAGGGGTACAATTTACTATTCCCACTCCAGTCAGTGCAACAGTAGGGAAGGGGTGGATTGCGGAGGGGTGAAAATTACTATTCCTGCTCCATTCAGTACAACAGTAGGGAAATTGTTGGATTGCAGAGGGGTAAAATGTACTATTCCCACTCCAGTCAGTGTAACATTAGGAAAAGTGCTGGATTTCGTTTGGGTAAAATTCACTATTCCAACTCCAACAACTTCAACAGTAGGGAAAGTGTTGGATTACGGAGGGGTAACATTTACTATTCCCACTCTAGCCAGTGGAACAGTAGGAAAAGTGTTGGATTGCGGAAGGATAACATTTACTACTTCCACTCTAGTCTCAGCCAGAGTAGGGAAAGTGTCAGATTGCGGAGGGGTAAAATTTACTATTACAACTCCAGTCAGTGCAACAGTAGGGAAAGTGTTGGATTGCAGAAGGGTAACATTTACTACTCCCACCCCAGTCAGTGGAACAATAAGGAAAGTGTTGAATTGCCAAGGGGTAAAATTTACTATTCCCACTCCAATCAGTGAAACACTAGGAAAAGTGTTAAATTGCAGAGGGGTAACATTTTCTATTCTCACTCCAGTCAGTGCAACAGTAGGGAAAGTGTTGGATTGTGATGGGGTAAAATCTACTATTCCCTCACCAATGAGTGCAAAAGTAGAGAAAGTGTTGGATTGCAGGGGCTAAAATTTTATCTTCCCACTCCAGTCAGTGCAGCATTAGAAACAAACAGATTCTCTTCAACACAATAAGATAGAAAAAAAAGTACACAAATAAAGATATAAATATGTAAAATAAATACAAATATATTTTTTATTAAACCTTAAATAAAATAAATACATATTTCAATGTTAAATACATATCATAAATAACTACAAATATTACTATAATTAAAATACAAACATCTTTTTCATTTAAATAAATAATTTTATTTACAAATTATTTAACAAAAATATATTTATTAAATAATTTTATTTTAGTTACATCCTACCCTATACCCCTACAAAACTCAACCCACACCTAAAACTTAACAGTAGGGAAAGTTTTGGATTGCAGAGGGGTAAAATTCACTATTCCAACTCCAACAACTTCAACAGTAGGGAAAGTGTTGGATTGCAGAGGGGTAAAATTTACTATTTCCACCCCAGTCAGTGGAACCGTAAGGAAAGTGTTGGATTGCGGAGGGGTAAAATTTACTATTCCAACTCCAGTCAGTGCAACACTAGGAAAAGTGTTGGATTGCAGAGGGGTAACATTTTCTATTCCCACTCCTGTCAGAGCAACAGTAGGGAAAGTGTTGGATTGTGGAGGGGTAAAATCTACTTTTCCCACACCAATGAGTGCAAAAGTAGAGAAAGTGTTGGATTGCACGGCTAACATTTACTATTCCCACTCCAGTAAGTTCAGCATTAGAAACAAACAAACTCTCTTCAACACAATAAGATAACTTTAAAAACAAAGTACACAAATAAAGATATAAATATGTAAAATAAATACAAATATATTTTATATTAAAACTTAAATAACATAAATACATATTTCAATGTTAAATACATATCATAAATAACTACAGATATTACTATAATTAAAATACAAACATATTTTTCATTTAAATAAATAATTGTATTTAAATATTATTTAACAAAAATATATTTATTCAATAATTTTATTTTAGTTACATCCTACCCTATACCCCTACAAAACTCAACCCACACCTAAAACTTAACATTAGGAAAAGTGCTGGATTTCGTAGGGGTAAAATTCACTATTCCAACTCCAACAACTTCAACAGTAGGGAAAGTGTTGGATTACGAAGGGGTAAAATTTACTATTCCCACTCTAGTCAGTGGAACAGTAGGAAAAGTGTTGGATTGCGGAGGGATAAAATTTACTACTTCCACTCCAGTCTCAGCCACAGTAGGGAAAGTGTCAGATTGCGGAGGGGTAAAATTTACTTTTACAAGTCCAGTGTGTGCAACAGTATGGAAAGTGTTGAATTGCAGAGGGTAAATGTACTATTTCCACCCCAGTCAGTGGAACAGTAAGGAAAGTGTTGAATTGCAGGGGCTAAAATGTACTATTCCCACTCCAGTCAGTGCAGCACTACAAACAAACAAATTCTCTTCAATACAATAAGATAACTTTAACCCGTTCGGTGCTCATGACGAGCTGGGCTCGTCATGGCACACAGTCGCCGTGTGCTCATGACGAGCCCAGCTCGTCATGACACCCACCCACGGGGGAAGCGCTAGCGCTCCCCCCTGTGGGCGGCCAATCTGGGTTTTTTTTCCTGGGGAAGGCAGAGGAAGATCTTCCCCTGCCTCCACCCACCCCCCCTCCGCGTCATCAATGACGTCAGCGGGCGAGGCGCGCTGACGTCATTGAGGTTTCCCTTGGATCAACGACGCGCAGGAAGTCATTTGCTTCCTGCGTGTCGGTGAACTAAGAGGTGAGTTTTGGGGAGGAGGGATTTTCTCAAAAGAGACATCGAGGGAAAGGAAAGGTGCTGCACGATCGTGCAATCGTGCAGCAGGAATGCCCACTAGACGCCAGGGATTTTTTTTTTTTTAAAGGGCCATGATTTTGTTGTTTGGGGGGAGCGGCCACTTATGGGGGCAATATATCCTTGCTTTGTCTGCCCCCCTGGGGGGTGCAGACATTTTTTAAATAATAAAATCGGCCCTTTGGCCATTTAACATTAATGTAGTGGGGAGTGGCCCCTTGGGCAAGGGTCTCTCCCCTTTTTGGGGGCAATGTATTCAGGCTTTGTCTGCCCCCCTGAGGGGGTAGATTTTCTTTATTAAAAAAAAATGCCCACTGGACCACCAGAGAGTGTTTAGTGGGGAGTGGCCACTTGGGCAAGGGTCACTCCCCTTTAGGGGCTTATGATTTTGGCAGTCTGCCCCCATGGGAGTGGGCAGATTTTGCCATTTTGAGGTCGAGCATTCGAGACCTCTTGTATATACTTTAATATGTTTATATGGTTTGTGGGCTTTGGAGATCAGCCCTAGGACTTGTCTGCTTCCGCTTTTTTCTGATCAACTGACTCTATTTAATTTTCTTGATAGAAAACGACCACCAGAGGTCAGTAAAATACCAGAATCACATTCTCCAGTTTTCAGTCCGTAGAAATTGTCTTCCACAAGCACCCATAGACAATAATCTTTTTTTAAATCTTGTATTTTCAGTGATATGACCACTGAAGGCCCAGATTTTATATTAAAAACAGAGCTTTGGACTGTACCATTTCCCGCTGAAAGGCAATATTTCTCCCCGTGTGTTCCAATACTTGGCGTGTCACGCAGTTTGGTGCTTGCTTTCCCCCCATGTCAAAGAACAGCAGATGTTTCAGGGCGCAGGCTAATGTGCTGCATAGCTAAGTACATATAAGGTCCCAAAGGCGAGACCGATTGCATTGCAAATGCTTGTTTAATGTAGGGCCCACTAGGCCACCAGGGAGTTATTTGTGGAGAGTGACCCCTTGGGCAAGGGTCACTCTCCTTTGGGGTCAATATTTGTGGCTGTGTCTGCCACATAGGGGGCCAGACCGCCATTTTTTTTTTGATTGGGCCCACTAGACCACCAGGGATTTTTTTGTGGGGCGTGGCCCCTTGGGCAAGGGTTGCTCCCATTGGGTGAGCATTAATTTGGCCGTTTCTGCCACCCTGAGGGGCAGATCGGCTGATTTGTTTTTTTGTAGGGCCACTAGGCCACCCAGGTTTTTTTTTTTTTTTGTTGGGGAGTGGCCCCTTGGACAAGGGTCGCTCCCATTTTTGGGAGGATGATTGTGGTCATTTCTGCCCTCTTTGGGTGGCAGACTAGCAGTATGTTTTTAGGCCCATCTGCCCTCTAGGGGGGCAGAAGCCACTAGACACCTGTTTTTTTGTTTAATTTTTGTGTTTGGGAGTAGCCTCAAGGGCAAGGGATGCTACCCTTTTACGGGGTTGAATATTTTGTTTATACTCTTAGGCCCACCTACCCCTTAGATTGGCTGGTGGATTGTGTGTGGACTGGTGCATTATTTGCATATGTGATTGTAATGTTTTATTCTCCTATTTATTCTAGTGTAAAGCTTTTGATTTCTGTTTGCGATTTTGACAGTGGTGTTCTGCAGTTTTGCGCAGTTGCACTTTTTTTGGTAAGAAAAATATTTTTGTTGTATTTTCTCCAAATGAGTATTTTTGTCATGTATAGATTAATTTTTTTCTCAAGTGGTGTCATAATGGCAGCTTATTTAGTTAGTCTTTTGTGCATGGAATTCTTTGCAATGTGTTTTGCATTGTCTTATGTGTAATTTTCTTTCCTCTTTCTTTTTTAGTGGGATATTGTTGATCCATACTGTGTCTGTGCAGAGTAGGTGGTGGTGAATTTAGCTGCTTCTGGCAAGTGAGTGGTATCGTTTTGGAGTATATAGGTATTTCTGATAAAGGTGCATTTTGTTGATTACTTATTTTTCAAAGTGTTTGTTGTTGTTGACTTGTTTGACAAGTTACTTTTATTAGTAAGCAGTATGGCTAGCCGTAGAATGACTGCTCAGCAGGTGGTTGGTATGCTTCTTGAATCTTCCTCTGAGCAGGATTATGAGACTGACAGTGCGTCTGAGGGAGAGGAGGGAGGGGAAGATTCAGGCAGTGAGTTTTCTCTCCACATGGACTCATCGGATGATGAAGGTACTCTCAGTGCAGATGAAGCTACTCTCAGTGCGGATGAAGTGCCTGTTTTAGAGGAGGATACTGCTGTGCCGATGGTGCAAGAGGCATCTGGATTGCAGCCTGAGGCTGCTAGGCTTCCTACTGGAAGTGCTGGACTCTGGGTTGATCCAAACATAGTGCAGCTGGTGTTGCCTGCCTTTAGTGGTGACACAGGGTGTAGAATGGATTGTGAAAATGTTTTGCTTAAACCGTTTTTTAAGTTGTTTATGGATGATGTATTTTTGGGTGAGATGGTTGAGCAGACTAATCTGTATGCTGAACAGTTTTTGAGGGACAACAGTGACAAACTTAGGCCCCACTCTAGAGCTACCCGGTGGACTCCCACAAATTTGGAAGAGATGAAGAAGTTTTTGGGTTTGACTTTATTGATGGGTTTGATAAGGAAGCCGTCCATGGCTTCATATTGGTCTACCAGTCCCTTGATGGCAACGGCCACATTTCCTGCAGTTATGACTCGTGATCGGTATTTACTTTTGCTACGGATGCTGCATTTTGTTGATAATTCTTTGGCGTTGCCACAAGATCACCCTGAATGTGACCGTCTTTTTAAGATTCGGCCTGTTCTTGATCACTTTGTAGATCGATTTTCAGAGATCTATACCCCAGGGAAAGAAATATCTATTGAGTCTTTGGTCTTGTTCAAGGGTCATTTGGTTTTTAGGCAGTACATTCCTAGCAAGAAGGCACGCTATGGAATTAAGCTATATATGTTGTTTGAGAGAAGGACAGGATATGTTTTTAATTTCCGTGTGTACACTGGTAGGGAATCCACTATTGACCCCCCTGGTTGTCCATCCACTTTTTTTGAGTTTCTGAGAAAATTGTGTGGGATCTTGCTAGAGGACTGTTTAACAGTGGCCACCCTTTGTACCTTGATAACTTCTACACTGCTGTGCAATTGTTTAAGGAATTGTTCAAAGTGGACACTTTTACTTGTGGCACAATCCGCTTTAACCGTAAAGGTTATCCAAGAGAGCTTGTTTGCAGAAAACTTCAGAGGGGACAGTGCAGTTCCTTGCGTAGTGATGAACTACTAGCTGTGAAATTTGTGGACAGGAGGGATGTGTACATGCTGATTACCATCCATGATGAGAGTACTTCACCTGTGGATGTTTGGGGTCAGATTTCTGAAGTGCGCAAACAAACCTGTGTGCATTTTAGACTACAATAAGCACATGGGTGGTGTTGATAGAGTAGATCAGAGGTTGGAACCTTACACTGCTATTCGTAAGGCTTACATTTGGTATAAGAAGTTGGCCATCCATCTCTTTAATTTAGCAACTTTCAATGCTTTTGTTGTCTTCAAAGAGTGTTCTCCTGCATCAAAGTTGACTTTTGTTCAGTTTCAGCAATCTGTGATAGGCAGCCTTGTTGTTGTGGAACAGGCAAGTGCTCCTAGAGTTGGAGTGGTGGAGGATGTGGCTCGAATGAAAGATCGCCACTTTCCTGATTTCATTCCTCCCACATCCTCAAAAGACTTTCCCACTAGGAGATGTAGAGTCTGTTGGCGAAGAGGTATGTGGAAGGAGACCCGTATGTACAGCCCCGGGCTGTGTCCTTTTAACCCTGGGCTGTGTGTCCTGTTCTGCTTGGGTTTTCGGATCAGATAGAACTCGCTCATCAGAGCCTCACTAACCCAGCCAGAACGTTACCCCCTCCCTAGAACCTATTTACAATCCTACAACCACATAAATCTATCACCTAAGGACAGGGGATTCCTACTATGCATACCAAGATCTCACAATCGGCGGCCTCGCGATCCCATACGGATCCAGACCTTTCTGCCCATACGACAGTATCACAAGTGGCAGCCTCGCGGTCCCATACGAACCCAGACCTCTCTGCCCATACGACAGTATCACAAATGGCGGCCTCGCGGTCCCATACGAACCCAGACCTCTCTGCCCATACGACAGTATCAGCACAATCGGCGGCCTCGCGATCCCCTACGAATCCAGACCTCTCTGCCCATACGACAGTATCACAAGTGGCGGCCTCGCGGTCCCATACGAACCCAGACCTCTCTGCCCATACGACAGTATCACAAGTGGCGGCCTCGCGGTCCCATACGAACCCAGACCTCTCTGCCCATACGACAGTATCAGCACAATCGGCGGCCTCGCGATCCCCTACGAATCCAGACCTCTCTGCCCATACGACAGTATCACAAGTGGCGGCCTCGCGGTCCCATACGAACCCAGACCTCTCTGCCCATACGACAGTATCAGCACAACCGGCGGCCTCGCGATCCCCTACGAATCCAGACCTCTCTACCTAGACGGCAGTCTCATACGACAGTTCATCCTATGATCACCATAACATACAAAAAGGGAATCAGTCTCACTATTCATCAGATCACACAAGGATTGCCAGTTCGGGCATAGCCTGTTCTCCGGTTTGAGGGGCTCCTCTTTCCCCTATTCAGTTACCACTTACCTGATCAGGGTTAACATCTGTTCATGTAGCCGCAGCTGACTAGAAGAATAGGCTACCCTCTTATACAAGAACACACAGCACATGTTGGTTCACTACAAACTGGATACTTTATTACTCATTGCATATACAATCACATAACATTACGATATAACACATAACCTGCAAAGAAAAGTGAAAGATTAAGTTGTACACTCTAATAAGAAAGGGTCGACATCACCTTAGTAGTATGTAGCCTGCACTCAGTGGTCATCTAGGCTCCCTTCTCGTCTGTGCCTCGGCTCGCCTGGAATCACCCTTCTCCGAGTCACTGGGACCTCTTCCTTATCGGCTACTCTCTCCTCTCTGGTTATTCTGTTAGGAAAGCATCTGTCTCTCAGTTCTTCTCCGCCTTCAAGATGGCGTCTGTCTTCCCTGGAATAAGTAGTAGCTTTACTGCTAACGGCTAGATGCCGCCTACGGACTGAACATGTAACTGCCTCAGACTTTCACTAATATAGAGGTGCATTTCCTCATGGAAAATTCCGGCCCGTAACCTGCCGCCCACCAAATTCTTGTACCTCCCCGTACCAAGGACACGTTCCCAGCCGGCCGGCCTGATGTAGTGTCTTCGGCATGAAGAAAAATACAATCCTTCGATAAGGGCCGGCCTGAACCGGTTCTCTCCAAGCGAATAACACCTCATAACTAAAACATTACTCTTGACCTAGAAGAATCCCAAGCTGCCGGAGCAGAAAGAAAGATGGAGTCTCTCCCGTTTGAAGCCTACCAGGCCTGAATTTAGCACAGCTCCATGAAATACCCTCAATACAGGACAGGTTATCCCTAATACTAACAAATCTATCCCCTAGGCTATGTGTGCAAGCCCTGATCTATGGGGAAGAGCACAGAATCATGTCGAAGTGCCTAGTAAATAGGCTCCATTCACTACTCTAACCCTTAGGCTTGAATGGTAAGAGACTGAAGTCACATTCAATCACTTGTTAACACAAGAAGGCCGGGAAAATCGAGCAGAACATTTCACCCTTGACTTCAGTCTATTATACATTCATTAAACAGAACTAATATCTGTGGAAGAATAATATGAAACAAGACTAACTGATCTATGTCTAGTACCAGGTGTGCAGAATTGAAGTAGTGAAGGAATACACTGAATAAAGCAACAGATAGAAATCAAAATGCCGATAGCAATCAGAATACCTCCTAATATTTGACGTAACAAATGCAAATCAGGTAACCAATTAAAGAGCCAGTCAAACCAGCCCTGGTCAATGTGTTTTCTAACTTCTTCTGTCAAGTCATGTAATTTGTCAATGTGAACCTGAATGGATTTTGTATGATCCGACAAGTTAAAACAACAAAGACCCTCAAAATCAGAACAATCGTGTCCATGTTTAAGCAAAAGATAATCAATGGCCGCTCTATTTTGTAAGATAGCCCTTCGTTCACCCTGGGCGTCTAATAGCATGTCAGACAGGATTGTAGAAGTATGATTGATGGATTTTACCATCCAGCAGGCCATTTTCCCAATAGATTTGGCATTATAAACTGCCAAAGCAGGAACACCAACAATTGAAACAGCCAGGCTAAGGTATTCAGACTTGGAATATAAATGCAAAGATGAGTCACAATCCTCCTGTAACCTCACTGTATCTCGGATCACACGAGAGTTGGCATTCGGATGTGACGAGAACATGAGTAGGCTCAGTCTAGTAATGGCACAAGGGCCTCCAGAAATATTTGCGGGGATATATGGCCAGGAAGTATTACCACATGAGAAAAGCCATCCGGCAGGTAGTAACATCGTGCGATAGTGACTGGGGGTAACTACCATACTCTTGCAAGTCATGTTGTTCTGAACAGAAGTACATGTTTTCGGTGTCCTTTGAAAGCACAAAGTTCGTTCATGAGCGGTGAATGAGGTGGCACCTTTCAATTTTAAACGCATACATTCAGAAATCGCACTAGGATCACAAGTAAGGAAAAAACATAAATCACCTTGTGTGATATTATAGGTAACTATTTGGGACTGGACAGGCGGTATCGGGTCTGACAGTACAGTACACAAGGGGCAATACTCATGGGCAGCGAAATCGCCCAGAAGAACATTGGGACGAGCATTTGTTATATTAAAAATATGAGTCAGGGTCTCCAATGAAGCAGGGACAGCAACCAAACAAGTTGCCAATATATCAGTTACCGATCTCATCGGTGTCAAGCAGAAATGAGGGGTCTTCGTCACTTGCTTGGCCAATGTAACCCAAAAGTTTGGCGACGAATCCCACGCAGCGAAGGAACGCGACACTCGGGTTCTCAACTCAGCCCGGTTTGATGGGATCCCTCTTCTCTCGTCGTACCATCCCAAAAGGAGTCCAATGCCGACACATCCTGCAGCAACAGTCCAAAGAATGATCTGAAAAAGAATCAAATACAGGCATTATTCATTCTCGTAAGTAACATTTGTCAGCCGGGACTGCTTCCCAGCTATCTTTCCCTGGTCTCATAACTAAAATGGTGTTGTCTTGACCGGTTGCAATCACTTCTGCTTGTTCAGGGGGATTCTTAGGCGACTGCACCCAAACTCTGGCCCCAGGATTATCTGTGGAGCCAAAACCTTTCTGGCCTCGTACCGTTAGCAACGTTGGGGCAGTGCCTCTTGTGATCTCACCGCTGAACACAGGCATTATTAGCAATTGAGCCACTCGGTCAGTTTTATGTATCAGTAAGTCAACCTCACTGCTATTCAGCAGGAGCACCTTAATCTCTCCCTGATAATCACTATCAATGATTCCTCCAAGCACCTGAATGCCTTTTACAGCCAGCCCCGATCTAGGGGCAATTAATCCGAAATTTCCAGGTGGTATCTGAACACCAACACCTGTCTCAATGATGACTCGATCTTTACTTTTTATAATGGTGTCATCCATGGCATGCAAGTCTAAACCTGCCGACCCTGGGGTCGCTCTGCATGGAGCCAAAGCTCCGGGAGTAATCTCCCAGTACATCACAGTCTCTCTGATCTCATTAGGTTTAGCATCAACATTCGGAGGAAACAAACGCATAAGTGGGGATTCAGCATTTAGAAAAGGACGGTTATTCAAAATCAATAGCGCTTGAGGCAAAAAATCTCGCCAATTCTTATACTTGTCATCTGTTAATTTGCGAAGTTGGTCTTTTAGCAGGCCATTCAACCTCTCCACAAGACCCGAGGCCTGTGGATAATATGGTATATGAAATACCCATTCAATATTGTTTTCCACACAGAATTCCTGTACCAATCTTCCACGAAAATGAGATGCATTATCAGATTGAATTTGAAATGGCACACCATAATACATCATAATCAATTCCAATGTTTTAATAGTATTCAATTGGGTAGCTTGCTTACAGGGAAGGGCCACCAACAGGCCACTGTATGTATCAACAATGGTGCAAACATATTGACAATTCCTACTCATAGGAAGTGGACCAATGTAATCAATCTGCCAAATTTGAGCGGGCAATTTCCCGCGATGTAAATGACCTTTAACAATTTGGGGCACTTTGCGCCGCCTGATATGCTGACAAATGGGACAATGTAGAATAACATTTTTAATTAAATCTAGGGGAATATAAATTCCTCGATCAGCAGCCCACCTGCTAGTGGCTTTTTCTCCAAAGTGTCCTGCTTTCTGGTGGGCCCATTTCGCCAATCCCGCAATATCAGAATCTTGCGTGTCCACCACTGCCTCAGCAATTTTAGATTTCTCATCTGCAATGTTATGAAAGAATTTGTCAAGAGAGTCTATCGGGGTATGAGCATCCACATGGAAGATTGTAACAGTACTCTGTGGGAGCATTTCCCAAATCTCCTGCCATAATTCTTTTCCCCACAATTCTTTGGAATGGATTTTCCAACTATGGGAATGCCAAGTCGGTAACCAAACTGCCAGTCCATTGGCAGTAGACCAAGAATCGGTAAAAATATGACATGTGCCAGGTAACTCTTGTTTCAGAACTTGATAAACAGCATAGAGTTCAGCAAATTGACTGCTCTTACCCTCACCAGTTGTTCTCAGCAATTTTTGTGTGATCGGATTATAGGACACTGCCTTCCAATGCCGTTTCGTCCCTATGAACCTTGCTGAACCATCCGTAAACCAGACATGGTTTCTGTCCTCTGCGGACAAATCATCAAAAGGTTTACCCCACTTAACAGGAGACTCCTGTACTAAAGGTACGGAACATTCACTCTCAGTTTCAGTTGATGGCGCCCGTGCCACCTGCTCATGCAAAGATGCAACTCCTTTTTGTCCCACACGTGCCCTGTCTTGTATATACCATTTCCATTTAATCACACTCGCCTCTTGAGCGTGTCCAATTCGGTGAGTTTTCGGCGAACTCATAACCCACTGCATGATAGGAATTTCAGGTCGCAAAACTATATCATGTCCCAAAGTCAACTGCTCGGTATCCACCAGAGCCCAATAACATGCAAGTAGCTGTTTCTCAAAAGGTGTATAACGCTCACCAGCATCAGGTAACTTTTTGGTCCAGAAACCTAACGGTACTCTACTCTTGCCTTGTTTCTGCCACAAACTCCAATTCGCATAAAGGCCTTGTACAGACACATTCAAATCCACATCACCATCACATACAGGCCATAAATCCAGAGCATGCTGAATTGCTTCTTTAGCCAGACTGAACGCATCGTGCTGTGGTTTACCCCATTCAAATGCATTCTTTTTACGAGTGACCTGGTACAAAGGGGCCAATATTTGACTCAAATGAGGAATATGCTGGCGCCAAAATCCAAACAAACCAATGAAGCTTTGGGCTTCTTTCCTATTTCTCGGAACTGCAAAATCAAGAATTTTCTGTTTAACCTGAGGGATCACTTCTCGGTGCCCTTCATGCCAATTAATTCCCAAAAATTTCACAGCCTGGGACGGACCTTGTAATTTATCCGGGTTGATTTCCCAACCTTTCTCACGCAAGCACTCAATGACTCTATCCAATTGGGTCTGAACTTCCTCTTGTGATTCACCTTGGATCAAAATATCATCAATATAGTGACATATCTGAATTTGTGGATGAACTGGTACCTCAGCCAGATGCTCTGCCACCAGCCGGTGACATATCGTAGGACTATGCACATAGCCCTGAGGAAGACTTCTAAACGTCATCTGACGCCCGTTCCACGTAAAACTGAATTGTTCCTGACACTCAGGGGCAATCGGAATCGAAAAGAAAGCATTAGCAATATCAATGGACGCATACAATGTACCTGGATGTTTTTGGATTCTTTCAATTAGGGTAATAACATCGGGTACTGCAACAGTCAAAGGGGGTGTGTGTCTATTCAATTCTCGATAATCAACAGTCATGCGCCAAGAATTATCACTCTTACGTACAGGCCAAACAGGATTATTCCAAGCAGAAGTAACTGGGGTTATAACTCCTGCATCCACCAACTCCTGAATAGTGGTACTAATCTCTTCATGACCACCTGGAATACGATACTGCTTCTGACGAACCACTTTTGTCGCCTGGGGAACTTTTATGGGGGGCATTCTTAAACGACCAACCCGTACAGGCCTGGACGATATATAATGTTTAGTTCCAAATTGGTAACATCCATCATCTAAGTGCAAAGTCATTCCTTTCAAAATATCAATTCCAATTATGAATTCTAAGAGTGGCACCACTAATACAGAGTATTCTTTTCTAGGAATTCTACCTATTCTCATTTCAAGTAAGGTTTGAACTGCGGGAGTTTCCTTTCCACCTAATCCGGTAATTGTAAAAGGCTGACCTTTAAACTTCTTTGATTTTCCATGAATAAGAGTGGCCTCCGCTCCTGTATCTACCAATGCTCGGGCCCTTTGGATATTACGATGTCTCCAATAAATATCAATATCTACATAGGGTCTATTATCTCTGTGAGCCCATCTGTGTACTGGAGCTTGACCTATTTCCTAGTCCTTTTTATTGTGTTCTGTGTACCAGGATAAATCAGGATAAAGACTCTCACGGTTCCTAGGTATCGATACCTCCTGTTCATATCCATCTCCATTACGAAATGGATTACTGTTCCCTGCATTGTACTGCGGGTTTCGATCGGCCAATATGTGTCGATCCTCTCTCCTTCTCAACTCAGGGGATTGATCCCTATCATCTCTACGTCTGCTGTTAACATAATCATCTCTCCCCCTCTCTCTTTCCCCCTCTCTCTCCCTGTCTCTGTCACGACGGGGGGACAAATCACGCGCATAACGTCGATCATCACGACGATCAGAGCGCCCACGGCGGTCGTCATCACCGCTACCGTCAGAAAAACCACGATCACACTCAGTTGTCCGAACACGCCGGGCACCCTCCTTTCGATCCAAGCCACGTTTGCGAAACATTTCCCACAAACGAGAAGTAGTCTCACCATCAATGTCCTCCTTTCGCACACCATCGGCCATAAGACCAAAAAACATATCACGTCTAGTAAGTTTATTGTCACCAGGAGTACGAGTGTCAGGCCGGGATTGCCGTTCAGGTTTAAACCACTCACCCAACTCACCGAGTTGGCGTACTGATTCCAGCACCACAGATAACATGTTACCAGTCTGATTAATCAATAAAGTCATCATGACCTGCTTATAAGCAACAGGGGAAGAACGAATAATACGATTCCGCACAGAAGATGTCAAGAAGCCATCAAGCAACCGGTCAGCAGTATTCAGAAAAATTGCTGTTTTCATCACCTCCTCTTTGAGACGTTGCGCAGCATCGCGCAAAGTATACCACGGTTTGTCATTCAGAGGCCAGTCAGACTCAGTAGGATATTTTTGATTACAACCCTCAGTCGCCAATTGAAGCAAAGAAATTTGACCACCACCATTAAAGTTACGAAAATGATCCTGTACAGTAGAATCCGAACTCAAGGAACAAAACTTCAAACAATCGCCAGCATCCAACATAATACCAGCAGCGCCCAGTTCATAAAGGCGCACCATCCATGTGAGCAAGGGCTCACCAACTCGCTGCCGAAATCGCTGCAAAATATCACTAATTTCTTGTTGAGTAAAATCCTCCAAAGAGTCTAAAGCAATACCATTCGGAGCACCGGGAGCCTGCTGCACCTTCCGTCGAAAAACTGGATGCGCCGAGACCGCGGGATGAGCATCACAAGGAGCTCGACCAGTACACGTAGAGGAACAATCAGTGGAAGAAGCATCGACCCCTCTCGAAGGACGAGCGCAATCACGGGGTGCACCATCAGAGGCGCAAGAAGCAGATTTACAAGCACGGCCGGAGCGAGAGGACTCGCGCTTGGCAGACTCCTCACCCGAGGAAGGAGAATCACTCGAGTTCCAGATATTACCATCCCATTCATCAGGATTCCAATCCAGTCCGGCTTTCGCCACGACCAGACGCACCTTCCGCGTCGAAACCCGACCACGCCGATTCTTGTATTTATAACGAGCAATTCGCACAGCCGCCCTCTCGGCAATAGTTTGGTACGTCTCAAGTTTGTCAGCAAGCAACTTATTCTGACACCGCAACAAAGTATGAGCATTCTGAATCTCAACAAAGTTCGCTTCCACATCCTTATGCACATTCTGTAACTTCAACAACCTCTCATGCAGGATCCTGTACGCAGACAGAACAATCCAACCTCTGCGCCCCAAAACGGGAAGCTCATCACCCTTAGATACCGGCGCCTTCTGTAAGCAAGTAATCACATTAGCCGGCTCCGCCAGCTCCTAAAAAGAATTCCAATTCTCACTCAAACCAGTAGAATCAGCCCACTCACGGGCTAAGGCTTCATAAGGCGTTGAATCCCAGCCGGGAATATCAACGGGCAACTTAAAAGTAGATTTCGACTTTCTAGAAAACATTTTTGAAAAGAAAGAAAAAGAGAAAAAGAAAAAGAAGAAAGAGAAAAGAAAATTACACGCAGGTAGATACAAATAATATACAAACAAAACCACGCACGCGCCAAAGGCAAACACAATACAACCACAACGCACACAGGTTTCGTAAACGGTTCGTGACGCCAAATGTTCTGCTTGGGTTTTCGGATCAGATAGAACTCGCTCATCAGAGCCTCACTAACCCAGCCAGAACGTTACCCCCTCCCTAGAACCTATTTACAATCCTACAACCACATAAATCTATCACCTAAGGACAGGGGATTCCTACTATGCATACCAAGATCTCACAATCGGCGGCCTCGCGATCCCATACGGATCCAGACCTTTCTGCCCATACGACAGTATCACAAGTGGCGGCCTCGCGGTCCCATACGAACCCAGACCTCTCTGCCCATACGACAGTATCACAAATGGCGGCCTCGCGGTCCCATACGAACCCAGACCTCTCTGCCCATACGACAGTATCAGCACAATCGGCGGCCTCGCGATCCCCTACGAATCCAGACCTCTCTGCCCATACGACAGTATCACAAGTGGCGGCCTCGCGGTCCCATACGAACCCAGACCTCTCTGCCCATACGACAGTATCACAAGTGGCGGCCTCGCGGTCCCATACGAACCCAGACCTCTCTGCCCATACGACAGTATCAGCACAATCGGCGGCCTCGCGATCCCCTACGAATCCAGACCTCTCTGCCCATACGACAGTATCACAAGTGGCGGCCTTGCGGTCCCATACGAACCCAGACCTCTCTGCCCATACGACAGTATCAGCACAATCGGCGGCCTCGCGATCCCCTACGAATCCAGACCTCTCTACCTAGACGGCAGTCTCATACGACAGTTCATCCTATGATCACCATAACATACAAAAAGGGAATCAGTCTCACTATTCATCAGATCACACAAGGATTGCCAGTTCGGGCATAGCCTGTTCTCCGGTTTGAGGGGCTCCTCTTTCCCCTATTCAGTTACCACTTACCTGATCAGGGTTAACATCTGTTCATGTAGCCGCAGCTGACTAGAAGAATAGGCTACCCTCTTATACAAGAACACACAGCACATGTTGGTTCACTACAAACTGGATACTTTATTACTCATTGCATATACAATCACATAACATTACGATATAACACATAACCTGCAAAGAAAAGTGAAAGATTAAGTTGTACACTCTAATAAGAAAGGGTCGACATCACCTTAGTAGCATGTAGCCTGCACTCAGTGGTCATCTAGGCTCCCTTCTCGTCTGTGCCTCGGCTCGCCTGGAATCACCCTTCTCCGAGTCACTGGGACCTCTTCCTTATCGGCTACTCTCTCCTCTCTGGTTATTCTGTTAGGAAAGCATCTGTCTCTCAGTTCTTCTCCGCCTTCAAGATGGCGTCTGTCTTCCCTGGAATAAGTAGTAGCTTTACTGCTAACGGCTAGATGCCGCCTACGGACTGAACATGTAACTGCCTCAGACTTTCACTAATATAGAGGTGCATTTCCTCATGGAAAATTCCGGCCCGTAACCTGCCGCCCACCAAATTCTTGTACCTCCCCGTACCAAGGACACGTTCCCAGCCGGCCGGCCTGATGTAGTGTCTTCGGCATGAAGAAAAATACAATCCTTCGATAAGGGCCGGCCTGAACCGGTTCTCTCCAAGCGAATAACACCTCATAACTAAAACATTACTCTTGACCTAGAAGAATCCCAAGCTGCCGGAGCAGAAAGAAAGATGGAGTCTCTCCCGTTTGAGGCCTACCAGGCCTGAATTTAGCACAGCTCCATGAAATACCCTCACTACAGGACAGGTTATCCCTAATACTAACAAATCTATCCCCTAGGCTATGTGTGCAAGCCCTGATCTATGGGGAAGAGCACAGAATCATGTCGAAGTGCCTAGTAAATAGGCTCCATTCACTACTCTAACCCTTAGGCTTGAATGGTAAGAGACTGAAGTCACATTCAATCACTTGTTAACACAAGAAGGCCGGGAAAATCGAGCAGAACAGTGTCCCTGCTTGTTTTAGAGCGTACCACACGCAAAAGAATTTTTGGGAGCATCCATGAGTGGTAAAGTGAACTGCCTGGTCTGTATTCTTTAAAAAATTTGATTCTGTTTCAAGGTTGGCATTAGTGCAATGTATTTAGTTTCAGATTTTGTGTTAGTAGATTTGTATCTATTTGCAATTTGTTTGTGATTTTATTTTTGTCTACCAAAACTCCAACAAAAATCCTAAATGTGATGGTGGTGTGCGTGGTCTGGAGCTTGGCTGGTGGTGTGCGTGGACTGGTGCTTGGCTGGCGGTGTGAGTGGACTGGTGCTTGGCTGGTGGCGTGCCTGGACTGGTGCTTGACTGGTGGTGTGTGTGCACTGGCGCTTGGCTGGTGGTGTGCGTGGACTGGCGCTTGGCTGGCGGTGTGCGTGGACTGGCGCTTGGCTGGCGGTGTGTGTGGACTGGCGCTTGGCTGGCGGTGTGCGTGGACTGGTGCTTGGCTGGCGGTGTGCGTGTATTGGCGATTGGCTGGCGGTGGGCCTGGACTGGCGCTTGACTGGTGGAGTGTGTGGACTGGCGCTTGGGTGGTGGTGTGCGTGGACTGGCGCTTGGCTGGTAGTGTGCGTGGATTGGCGCTTGGCTGGCAGTGTGCATGGATTGGCGCTTGGCTGGTGGTGTGCGTGGATTGGCGCTTGGCTGGCAGTGTGCATGGACTGGTGTTTGGCTAGCGGTGTGCGTGGACTGGCGCTTGGCTGGCGGTGTGTGAGTACTGACTTGCTGCTGGTCACTACACACACTGCTAGCTGAGTGCCACTCCACGCAATCCATCAGCTTGTGTGGTTGCTATGTCAGGAATATGGGCATGTGAAGTGATGGGCCCTTGAATGGCGCTGTCTGCTGTTGTGAGTGTTGTAATGTGATGAGCCCGCGGCTGGCGGTGTGAATGGTTTTGTATGTGTCACACGTATGAAAGGTGTATGAATGGCCTGTAAAGAGGTTGGTGCCTTGTCGTGGCTTTACAGCTCACGAGCTGTGAGTCAATGGTTCAGTTTCTCGCCCTCTCAATTATTAACAGAGCATTTCATTTTTGTGAAATCACTTGCTAATATAATTGTATATACTGAACCATCACTCACCCTCGTGCCAAATCCAACCAGTATGTGTGTGTGCTTGAGGATTAGATGGCTGTGCAGTAATATTTGTCTTTCTGAAGCAGGATGTACCTTGTCCCTTTTTGTGAATGTTGTAATGTGTTGTTTTTGTGCCTGGTGGTGTGACTGGTCTTGTGTGTATCACGTATGAAAAGTGTGTGAATGGCCTGTAAAGCGGTTGGTGCCTTGCCGTGGCTTTACAGCTCATGAGCTACGAGTCACTGGTTCGGTTTTTTGTCCATTTAATTATTGACAGTGCATTTCATTTTTGTGAATAAAATTTTATATACTGAACCATCACTCGCCCTCGTGCCAAAATCCAACCAGTATGTGTGTGTGTTTGAGGAATCGATGGCTGTGCAGGAATCTTTATCTTTTTAGTTTCTCTGCCAATGTGTACATTCCATCTAAGAATAACCTACCAACTGTAGATATTGTCGTAAACCCATGGGAGTTCATGGTGATGTCTCTCTTGTGAATTCCACATTTTCCTTGCAATATTGTGCCGAAATTCTCACACTGTAGAAACAAACAACTAATTATGTCAAAACGATATGGTTTTGCAAGGGGGGTCACCTGTGTTTTTGGCCCCGTGCTCGGTGGCCGTCTAGGGAAACCTACCAAACCCACACATTTTTGAAAAGTAGACACCGGGGGCTTCCAGGAAGGTATGGCTTGCGTGGATCCCCCAACGTTTCCTTACCCAGAATCCCCTGCAAACCTAATTTTTAGCTGAAGAAATCACTTTTTTCACACATTTTTGTGTGGGAAAGTTGTGGCATCACCGGGCTCACACAAATTTCCCACCACCCAGCGTTCCCCCAGGTCTCCCGGTAAAAATGGTGCCTCACTTGTGTGGGAGGCACAAGTACCCGCGACAGGCAAGGGCCCAAAACGTAGTGAGGCGACATCAAAATTGCCTATCTCAAAACCACTTGGTTTTGCAAGGGGGGTCATCTGGGTTTTTGGCCCCGTGCTCGGCGGCTATCTAGGGAAACCTACCAAACCCACACATTTCTGAATACTAGACACCTGGGGGCTTCCAGGGAGGTATGGCGTGCGTGGATCCCCCAACGTTTCCTTACGCAGAATCCCTTGCAAACCTCATTTTTAGCTGAAAAAATCATTTTTTTCACACATTTTTGTGTGGGAAAGATGTGGCATCACCGGGCTCACACAAATTTACCACCACCCAGCGTTCCCCCAGGTCTCCCGGTGAAAATGGTGCCTCACTTATGTGGGAGGCCCAAGTACCCGCAACAGGCAAGGGCCCATAACGTAGTGAGGTGACATCAAATTTGCCTATCTCAAAACCACCTGGTTTTGCAAGGGGGGTCACCTGGGTTTTTGGCCCTGTGCTCGGCGGCTATCTAGGGAAACCTACCAAACCCACACATTTCTGAAAACTAGACACCTGGGGCTTCCAGAGAGGTATGGCTTGCGTGGATCCCCAACGTTTCCTTACCCAGAATCCCCTGCAAACCTCAATTTTAGAAGAAAAAAACAAATTTTTCACACATTTTTGTGTGGGAAAGTTGTAGCATCACTGGGCTCACACAAATTTCACACCACCCAGCGTTCCCCCAGATCTCCCAGTAAAAATGGTGCCTCACTTGTGTGGGAGGCCCAAGTAGCCGCAACAAGCAAGGGCCCAAAACGTAAAACGTGAACCTACAAGTCCTATATATCCCCACAACCAGGAAGGTCCAGCGGATGTAACGGTATATTGCTTTCAAAGAGCTGTCATAATTAGAAGAATTTACAGGTAAAAACGTTGACACAAAAGGCTGTTTTTTTCAACTAATTTTCAATTTTTCCTATATTTAACTGTTAGTTTCTATATAGAAACCTTGATGGAACTACACAAATGACCCCTTGCTGAATTCAGAATGTTATCTACTTTTCAAAATGTATAGCTTTCCAGGATCCATTATTGCTTTCACACCCATTTCTACCATTAACTGGAAGGAGGTTGAAAGCACAAAAAATAGCAAAAAAAGGCTATGTCCCAGAAAAATGCCAAAACTGTGTAAAAAATGTTGGATTTCTGACAAAAGTCTGTCATTCCCTAAAAGCTGGGAAAATGGTGATTTCAGCCCCACAAACCCTTTTTTGATACCATTTGCAGAGAAAAACCCAGACGCTTTCCTTTGAAGCCCGTTTTTCCCATTCCCCCCCCCCAAAAAAAATGTTGCTGTATTTTGGCTAAATTCTGGGACCCCTCCAGGGGAATCCGCAAACCCTGGGTACCTTTAGAATCCCCATAATGTTGGAAGAAAAGGACGCAAATTTGGCGTGAATACCTTATGTGGTCAAAACGTTACAGGGGCCTAAAAAAGGCTTAGCACAGGGAGGGGAAAAGGCCTAGCAGCGAAGGGGTTAAAAACAAAGTAAACAAATTAAAAAAAAGAAAATACAAACATATTTTATATTAACATTTAAATAAAATAAATACATATTTCAATGTCAAATACATATCATAAATACCTACAAATATTACTATAATAAAAATACAAACATATTTTTCATTTAAATAAATAATTGTATATAAACATTATTTCACAAAAATATATTTATTAAATAATTTTATTTTAGTTACATCCTACACTATACCCCTACAAAACACAGCCCACACCTAAAACTTAACTTTAAAAAACAGATTATTTACACTATTAACACATATTTATCCATAAACTAATTATCATTAAAGATTAATTATTACTTAATTATAATTAATTTGCTTCCAACAATATTCCCAAACAAAACACACAACACGCTCCTAAAATTTAACTTAACAAAACATTAATTACACAATTAACATGATTATCAATTTAATAATTATTATCAATTAAAAAAATGATTATTACTTTATTAAAATGAACTTACTTCCCACCCTATTCCCCCTACAAAACCAAAAACCCACACCTAAACTTTAAGTTAAAAAAAATGCAATTGCACACTTAACATAGTTAATTATTAAATGAATATGAATTATTAATTAAACACTAAATATTAGTTACTTATAATTAATGTACTTCCCAATCTGTACCCCTATAAACCCCACAACCCACATCTAAAATTAAAAATAAAACAAAATTATTACACAAAAAAGATTATTAATTAGTTAAGGAATTGATACTAATTAACAAATAATGATTAATTAAAATGTATTTACGTCCCACCCTATACCTCTACAAACCCCACAACCAGCACCTAAAAATAAATAAATTACACAAATACATGAATTAAGTATCAATTAAATATTGAATATTAATGACCAATTTATTAGAATGCATTTCCCACACAGAACCTGCACCAAAAAGAAAAAATATATTTACACAATTAACATAATGAAATATCAATTAAAAATAATATCAATTAACAACTAATTAAAATTAAATTACTTCCCACCCTATACCCCTATAAACCCCACAACTGGCACCTAAAAGTTTAATAAAAAACTTAATCGCACAATTAACATTAGTTATCAATTAAATAAATAATATTAATTAAAAACTAATTATTAATTTATTATAATTAAATTACTTTCCACCCTTATAAATGCACTACCCGCTACAGTATTAAAATCACAAAAATGTATTTAATTTAATTTAATAATTACTTCAATTTGTAACAACTACATTCATAAACATAAACAATAATGATACAAAAAATTACATTCTATACATTTAAAATATATACTAGAACACATAACAATAACTAAAAAACGACATTATAAAAAACTATATTTTTGTAAACAATATTAATTACTTCAATATTTTACAAATCGCTATTAGATATCTTAAAATCGATGTTCTTGACAACAATATTCTTGCAGACGATATTTCCATATCGCAATATTTTGGAAATATTTTGGTAGGACGATATTTTCATTTTTATATTTTGTCTAAATACCTATGAAAAAGGCATGCACATAATGTTTGCAGGTCACACATAATTGGCACAGCATGCTACTTCGAGGAGACCATTCTCCCTTTCCGCATGTGTATGTTCCCTGGGTCCTTTTTCTTTGTTATTATATTTTTGTGTCCTTATGTCTTCATACCTCATAAACACTATAGGGGTCATTAGGATGGTGGGCGGTTCGCCAACGCCGGCTCGGCGGTGGCGATCTGCCCGCCATCCCAACTTGATTTACCCCCGCCATATTATTATGGCAGGGGGTATCGCGGCGGATGCACAATAGAGTGGCATGATGACTGGTTTAAAAGGCCTGGAAAGGCTCGCGGGGTGTGCTTTGGGGGCCCGTTGCGGGCCTCCAGGGGGTGTGGGGGGTGCACTTGGGTGGTCCCCATGATACCCTCCTGCATTCCCATGCACAAGGTGGCAGGCACCATGTGGTGCCTGCCACGTTGTGCATGGGAATGCACAACATGTCAATTTGGCATTGCGGCGGGTGCTGCTGTAAGCAGCATCAGCCACAATATCAAAAATGCGGAATGTGACCACCAGGGTGGCGGTCGCATCCTAATAAGTGGTGCGGGCCACCGCACATCTGGCGGCCGGTCCCAGTACCGCGAGGATGGCAGGCGGACTGTAGTCCACCCGCCATCCTAATGGGCCTCTATCTGAGAAGCAAATTCTTCCCTCGCCAGCAGACACAGTATACTGGTATTGAATGAGTGATTGCTGAATGTGTATGCATGAAGTCAGGGACTCAATCTAGGGAAACATAAGTGTCTCAGTGCAGACGAAAGCCTTTACAGGCCATTGATGGGGTTGAAACATGTTGATCTGCCGGATGCAGGAGCAATAATACTCTCCATTTGCATCCAAATACATTTTTTATCTCCTCATCACCACCACATTATTAAAGAGGGTAATTTCATTGGGTAGGTGAGCAAGATTTTTATGTTTGTTCTTTGTCTGAATCCTTCACCCCTACCCCTGCAAGTACCCTCAACACAACTGAGGACACGCCTGCCGTTAGAGGTTTTTTGGCAAAAAAGGGATGACTGAAGATAAAGCATGGCACCCAGGGGGAGTGTAAGGTCATCCTGTACATTTTTAAGAAAATTCCAAACGTTCTATGTTTGTTGACACTATGTACATTTTGGTTTTGTGAGACCATAGAGGTAGTTTAGCAATTAGCTAGGTTAGCTAGCTTTTAACATTAGAGAACAGTTAGAGAACAGTTGCACAAGTGGGGAGCACAGTCTTAACGCTCTGCAACAATACTGCTGAATCCCACCATAGCAAATGTGAGACAAAGTCCAAACACAGTAATAACTGGTAGGTTATCACTTAAAACTGCTAGGGAGAGAAATTGGTGGCACCAGGAAATTAATATTATCTGTGAGTTAAGCAATACAAGTATGTTGGGACAGAAAAGTCCTCCTCCTGCCCTAAGTGCCTCAACTGTACTGATGTCTGTATCCCTAATGCTGATTTTTGTTCTCATGGGCAAACACAGATCATGTGTGTGTACCATGACACAGGTCTGTCCCATGGATTGCAGTCTTTTTGGCCCGGGAGTAGAGGGAGGCAAAGGCGATAGTCATAGGAGTGGAAGGCTACTGCCTTCACAAGAAGTTAACAAGGCAACAATCGTTCCTGCAGACAATGTATAGGATACTTAATTATAGCTATGCACAATGGTAATGATCATAGGTATAAGGATACTGAAAGAGAAAAACAATTAGACAGATCACAAATTAAAGGCCAAATGCTTTTCGTGTAAGTATTGCAACTGTATTATATTGCAGATAAAGAAAGTGCTCAGTATCCCAAGTGAACCTAGAATCTATATATCAAAGAGTGACAAATTGTGACACAGAGCAAGGTTTCATAATGTACAACAACGACCATTCTGCCAATAAATAGTACGTGACAAGCATCTAAAATGAACCATTTTCAGCCCCAACCAATATGTCAGAATGCTGTGAATAATTGTGTATTTGCAGAATAGATGTTGTTGTACATTATGAAACCTGGAAGGCCTGCTTTTCTCCATGCTGGGTGAGGGGAAATCCCCAGGGAATCCAAGACCACCTGCAATGAAGCCTGCTTGCGAACATCAGTGGGCACTATGAGGAAAAGAAAAGTGTTGAAAGGAGCAAGGGCCACTGGGAAGCCTTGTCAAGCAGACTCCCTTTGAGAGGTGTGAGGTGACAGCTGCTGCACTGATCGGGTCATTGTACATGCGCAGGGCGAAGTTGGCGATCCTTGTATGCCAGAGGAGGGCTGCCGTGAATTGAGCCGTGTGCATCGCTGCACAAATAGGGCTGAAGCCCTGCTTGGAGAGAATCAACAACCCCGTATGCCAGGAGGGGCCACAGCCAGAAAATTGCCGTGCTGTGCGGGCCATAGCCATTGCGCAGTGGTGAGCTGCAACCCTGTACACCAGACGGGGCCGGCGCAAGAAGCTTGCCATGCTGTGAGGGCCACAGCATTGTGCTGCGGTGAGCTGTGACTCCATTTTCCAGGAAGGGCAACAGCAATAAGAGTGCCCTGCTTTGAAGGCCAGAGCCTTTATGCCAGGAGAGGTTGTCTCTGAGGACTTTGGTGCCGGAAGGGGTTACCAGGAGCAATAAGACATGCAACCTGATCGACACCGCCCCACTTGAGAAGTTAGGCTGCAGTGAGAGTACCTGCATGCTGTCATTAAGGTGAGGGACCAGCTTCAGGATCATCGCATAACCCTCCTCTACATTACTGTGGGGATGGATCAGCGAAGTACCCTACAAGGAGGAGCCCCAGGTAACCTCTGGTCATTTCAGTAACGCTACTGCGTGTGAATAACCATGTGCCTGCAAAGCACAGCTCTCCTGGGCGTTGTGTTTCGAACTCACCTGATTTAGCTGCTGCCGATCTAGGGGCCCGCAGATGGAGGGCACCTAGGATCTCCGGACGCTTCAAGCTGTTAGAATAGAAATGTTCATGTTTGCGCATTTCCCAATGCAGGTTAGCTTTCGCTGCACCATTTTCTATTTAGGCGCCATTTTAAATCATGATCAAAATTAATTCTTTGCTGTTTCCGACAAAAAATCTCTGCCACGTTTCGTTTTTGTAATGTTAGGTTTTGCTTCACTAATAAATAGACTGTTCATATTAGTGCATACCTTTCTCACTAGATAGAGGCCCTCTCCCACTTTGGCGGGTGCAGGGTGAAACGACCTTGGTTGTATCAGGTAGTGTGAGATATGAGAATCAAAACTTATTTTTTGTATTTTCCTGATCAGCTGCATCTGCTTGGAAAATTCCATAATGGGCGTGTTTCAGCCCAGTCGGGAGATGTACATAATGTATCTTTTTGCTTGTCGATGTCAGCCCCTCTGCAGCACTCCAAGCGACTGGGCAGACTGGGCTTCGCTCTGAGTGTATATAATAAACAGTTATTGGTTTGTATTCTCTACTGTCTGACCGACTCTTCATTTGGTATGGTGGGCTGAGAGGTGGTCATTAGTGACCCGAATGACCCTAAACGGGCCACTTCCTTCAGTTGGCGCCCGAACAGGGACTCCTTCGGGTGATTGATCCATCCCCTTTCCGCAGACGGAGGGGAGGCCGAGGATATCGTCGGGTCGGACTGACGGTTCAGGGATCCCTGCACGAAGAGTGTATGTTACTCGGCTTCCCCTTCTTTCCTGCCGGGTGGTGCCTCGCCCAGTGGTCATCCTGACTGGAGTCCTGAACAGCAAACCCTTGGATCTGACCATTTGGTCTGAAGAGTCGGCAGTGGAGAATTGGTCCGTTTGTGCTACTCATACCAGGTGGGTTTGTTTTGGTTCTTTGTGGATATGTACCTTTGTGGTTTGAGTTTGGTACGGTCTGAGGACCGTTTTTGATAAAAAAGGATTTGCAATTACTTTGCTAGGTAAAAGCAACAAACTTGTTTTCCTTTTAATATGCCTAGCCTCAGTAAGATCATGTATTCTTGCTGTTGGTGTTGTTCTGTAGATGCTCAATTGGAAGAAGCTCAACCGGCACCTCCTAAAGGCAGCCTATATGTGAAGCATGGTCTTGGCCCTATTATTTTTAGTACATTATGGCACAAATATACGAGAGGCAATGCCGAGTTGCAGTGGCTGTTGACGGGCACTTTTGATGAACAAAAAATTTCGTTTTTACAGGAGCAATTATTTAAGAAAAGAAGTAGACAGTCTATGCTTGATTCCCTCAGAACTTGGCAGGAGGAGGCTAGACAGAGATGGTTAAAGATGGAGAGAGATGCACGGAAAGGGAAAATGCAAACATTGACACAGAAAGCTGTGGCATATGATAGAGAAAAACATGAGTTTGGAATTGAATGTGAGGATAGGAGATTTCGTTTGCATATAAGTCTTATTTGACAAAAGAAGAAGAAGATACTTTTGTAGAGGAGTTGCTAGATACTCGACCAAAGCCCCCTTATGCCCCACAGTGGGTATATATCCTGCTGTTTCCTTACAGTCACAGCAGCCTGTTACGCCTGCTTTGGCTGTTCCTGTATCTACGGCTGTTGTTTCGAAGGCTTTGGCTACGGCACCTCCCGCTCCTACTTTGTCCTCACCATCTTTGGCAACTGTGACCCTCAGGTCATCTACTGTTTCAACTCCTATATCCTACGTTCTTTCTCCTCCGGTGCAAGCGCCAGCAACGATTGTACCTGTCACTTCTGTTGTTTATCCTTCAATGGTTTTTCATCCTCCGGTACCTGTGCATGTTGAGACGCCAGTACGTGGATTTGAGAATAGAGATTGGACAAAATGCAAGGAGCGAATAGGCCCGTTAGTGTGATCTAGGGTGGGGGGGTGAAGAGAAACAAGTAATAGCTGACTAGGCTGCGCGGTGGGCTTGTAATGCGATCTATAGTGTGGAGGATGTTTGGGAAGTCATGCGAGATTTTGAACCCTTTATACAGCAACATGCCCTTAAGCATATTTCTGCTACATTGATTGGCCTCCTTTCTTTCCAGCCGCACACAACTAGTGAGTCTCGGCGACTATAAGTCCTCTCCTTTTACCCTCCCGTGTGGCATGCCACAAGGTTCATCCTTGAGTCCGACCTTGTTTAATATCTATTTGTGTCGGACATGGCCAGGGTCATCAAAGCCCACTGGATGGGTCTTACATCCTACGACGATGACACACAATTGGTGCTAGCAGTCCACAATGACGAAGGAGCAATTGCGGCCAGCTTCCAAAGTGGAATTCTGGCCATCAGTACTTGGATGGCCAACTATTGCCTAAAGTTAAGCTCTGACAAAAACGGTGGTATTGATTTTTGGTAAGCTTTATCCTGTTTGGTCCTCTATTTGGTGTCCTGCCAATCTGGGACCACCGCCTCCCCCAGTGTCGAAAGTTATTAATCTAGGGGTCATGTTCAACGACAAGCTGGCTTTTACATCACATGCCAATGCAGTTGTCTCTTCATCTTTTTACACGCTTAGGATGATAAAAAAAACTCCTACCCTTTCTTCCACCCGGTGCCAGTAAATCCCTTATTAGCACCCTAGTAATGTCAAAAATTGACTACTGTAATGGCCTCTTCATCAACGCTCAGAAAAAGGTCACTAACAGACTGCAGATGGTGCAGAATTCGGCCGTTAGAATGATAACAGGTACCCCCAAGTATCAACCAATTTCAACGGTAGTTCGAAAACTTCATTGGCTACCTATAATAAGCCGAATCAATTCAAAGCTCTCTGCATTGCCTTCAAGGCCATCCTGAAGAAATCTTTGTGTGTCTATACTCCCAATAGACCCTTGCGCTCAGCAATGGCCAACCTTTTGAGGGTCCCTCGCACTAAAAAAGTTTCCTGGGGTGACAGAAGATTTACTGTCGCCACTGCCAAATTATGGAGCACCCTCCCTCTGCATATTAAATCCTGCCCAACCCTACTTGCCTTCAGGTAACTGGTAAAACATGGCTATTTAATCAATTGGCACCCCACCTCTGGCTCGATCTTCCACACAGTCCGCAGCGCCGAGACACCTAAGGGTATTTGTGCGCTCTACAAGTTGCTTAAATAAATAAAATAAATAATATTAGTCTTTGGGAACAACACATCGGGACAGAAGCGACTCAAATTTTTTTTGATATTAGAGATTGTGTGTATGCTGCTGACTTGGAGTCAGGCCAAGTATTTAGGAATGTTACAACTCTAGTTGCTTACAGGGATAGGCTACATGAGAGGAGCTCTACTAAGATAACTGGGTATCCGGTGCGGGAGGTCCATCCCATATATCAGCCAGAAATACCGGAGATTGCATGTTTCAGTGCATGAATGTTACTAGACAGGCTGTAGCGGCCCGTTTTCAGGAACATGGGTTTATACTCCATGGAAAAGGAGTAAGAACTTCCTGTGATCGTGGGCGCCTGGTGTCCAAGTGAGTCTCAGAGACGCTGTGTGCGTGTGCTTTGTGCAACCTGAGCCCCGTTGTGAGGATTGTCCAGTGATCGTGTGCACCGGAATCCAAGCTAGTCTCATCGACGCTGTGAGCATGTGCGTTGGGCACTGTGAGAACTTCGTGTGGATTTGCCTTTTCGTGTGCACCGGAATCCAAGTGAGTCTCATCGACGCTGTGAGTGTGTGCGTCGTGCACTGTGAGATCTTCGTGAGGATTTGCCTTGTTATCATGTGCACCGGAATACCCGTGAGCCCGCTGTGTGCGGGTGTGTTGTGCACCGGGAGACTTTTGTGAGGATTCGCAGTGTTGTCGTGTGCACCGGAATAAAGTGAGTCTCAGCGACACTGTGCGTGTGATCTTCGTGCAGCCTGAGACCTGTCTGTGGAGTGCCCAGTGATCGTGCACCCGGAGTGAAGGAAGACTCAGCGACACTGTGTGCGTGTGCTTTGTGGCAGCCTGAGATCTTCGTAAAGTGGAGCGGCCGGGACTGGCAGTCCCGGAGGAGCTGTGTTGCCGGCCTAAGCCGCCGTTGCCATTTCACAAACCTGCTTGGAGGCCCAGCCGCTGGACGAGGAGAGGAGAGTGGGTTCGCGCCCCCCAGGTAACATGTGTCGACTCCTGGGGCGTGGCATGGGCTCGGAGGGAGATGCTCTCGGGCTCTCTCTCGTGTTGGCAGTGCGAGCCTCTGCTTCGGCTCGTATTGCGGTCCATATTGCCAAAGGGAGTGGCGGTACAGGGGCCGGAGTGCGCAGCTGCACTTTGGAATTACATTGTACTGTGTTAGGGGCAACTGTGAGAGGCTGACTGAAGATCAGAAGAGGATGTGGCGAGACCGCCTAAGGCCTGGTGATCGGGCCTGAGTGTACTACGGAGTATTCTATTTCTGAGAGCGTAGTACTTGACCGACGTATTACACATTGCAACATTTCTGTATAACGAACTACTTGATTGTTGTATGACGCATTGCCTTAATCCTGCATAACGAACTACCTGAATAGCGTATTGCGCATTGCATTATTCCTGTATACCGAATTACCTGATTAGTGAATACGCATTGCCTCATTATTGCAGAACAACATATCTGGTGGTTAGATTATGCATTGCATTGTTTTACCTTGCAGAGTGCCTGATGGTTGCGTTACGCATTGCATTCTTTTCACTGCAGTGTCTGATTGCTGCGTTTGTTAAACTGCCATGTTTTTCTGTCAAGTGCATTCACTTGCCAGACCTTACCCTTACCTTTCTGTGTACATCAGACACCCCTATGGTAGGTCTAGGGTACCGCCTGGAAAGGGTGCAGTGCATGTGAAAGGTAGGATTTGTACTAAGGTATGTGTGTCATATCCTCACAGTGAAATAATCTCCATTTCATTTTTCACTGTTGAACGGCCATCTTGCCCATAGGGTAGAATGGGAAGGCTGTGTAATATGTTTTCCAATCTATCTTCCTAAAAGCTTAAGATGGAAACGTGAAGTTTAGTATGCCTGAACTCGCAATGTAATAAAATATCTTTTTTTTTTTTTTGTTGAAACATTTTTATTAGTTTCCAAATCAATAACAACTGTTCATTACAGCACGGGTTCCCTCGTGTCGGAAGATCAGCTCCCCTCCCAATCCCAACTCGTCCCCCCCCTCCCACCCCTATGTCAGTGTGCCCTTGTCCCCCAGTTCACCCTCGATGTGCCCCCTCAACCCTGGAATTCAATTACAGTTGCTCACCTCCTCTCTACGTAAGCAAATCGTCCCTCGTAGCCAGGCCTCTGGCCTTAGTCAGGGGACCGCTCTCATCTCCTGCCTAACTCAATCCCCAGTTCCCCTCGCCTCACGCCGATCCGAAGCGCTCCCCTCTTCTTCCACCTCAGACATCAGCCCCTGGAGCTCCACTACCAACGCTTCCCATGCCCTCGCCGTCGCTAACGCTTTCTCATCATCACCCCTCAGAGCCATCTGCACCCGGAGCGTACCCTCCGCCCCCGCCCATCTCGCTAAGGCTGCCCTCCACCGCATATAGCTGGGCCCCCCCCTGGATTTCCAGTGCAGGGTCAATTCTCTCTTAGCCAATATCAGCCCCAGATCATAGAACCTACTAGTAACCTTCGTGCGGCGGGTGTGGGGAAACCATAGCAACAAGCATGTCCCCATCTCCGGAGTGAGGGAGCGGTCCGTCACCTGGTTCAGACAATCTACTACCTCAACCCAATAATCGCCTAGCTGTGGACAGGCCCAAAACATGTGGCGAAAATCTACCCCCTCTCCCCCACATCGAGGGCAGAGAGATTGCGCTCCACCAAAGTATTGCAGGATCTTGGCCGGCGTCATATACGCCCTGTGTAATGTGAAGAACTGAACGAGCTGGAATCGTGCGTTCCGAGTCCCCTTCCAGGCCCTCCGCACTAGCGTAGACCATGTGGTTTCCGGTATCGCTTTCCCGAGGTCCCTTTCCCATTTTTCTCGCAGGGCGGCCAGTGGTTGCAAACCCTCCGTCGATAGTCTGCGGTATAAGCAGGTTATGGCTTTGGCCGTCCCTGCTGCCATCACGACATACTGACAACCCGCCGCAGTCGGGGGTTCCGACAGCCCCATGTTCCAATGCTTCTGAATGCTCGCCACCAAAGCCGCATGGAGCAGGAAGTCCCCCTGCGGGAGCCCATAGGCCTCCAGCAATTCCTGAAAAGACAATAATGCACCGTCCCGGTAGAGGTCCCCTACCATCTGTACCCCTAGCTCCTCCCAAATCGCTAGCCCCGACCAATCTCCCCCATGCGGGAACGCGGTACACATCCCAAGTGGGATTTCCGGAGCGTACGGGCGGACTATACCTGCCCGCCTCTGGCACCTATTCCAGCACTGCCGGAGGGTGCGTTCCTCCAAGGTCAGCTGAGGCAGATCCAGTCGCTGCTGGAGAACAATGAAGGCCAGCACATGCCGTGGGATCAACCTGTCCCGTGGGCCCTCAGGGCCTCGATACTCCCGGGCCACCGCCTGCGTAAGCCACTGGAGCTGCGCCGCCAGATAGTACCATTCAAAGTCGGGGGCTGCCAGGCCCCCCTCCGCTCGTGGCCTTCGCAATGTGTCCAGCGCCACCCGACGCCGTCCCGACCCCCAAATGAACCCCGTTGAAAGAGCCCGTAAGCGCGCAAAATATGGCGCCGGGATCCAGATAGGGAGCGTGCGGAAAAAATAAAGAAGACGTGGCAGCGCCACCATTTTCAGCAACGCCACCCTCCTGGCACAGGAGAGCGGGAGCGTACTCCAAAATCCCATACTACCCCGTAGTCCCCGAAGCGCCCTGCCGACATTCCCCTCCAACAAATCTGCCTGGGTATGATAAATGTTAACCCCCAGGTAGCGCAAGCAGCTGCTCTCCCATCGGATATGGCCCGCCGTCTGCGGTGTCCCGCCGCCCTGCGACAATGGGAACAGACATGTCTTACCCCAATTGACCTTCAGGCCGGACATGCGGCCGAACTCCTTCAACAGCGCGGTCGCGCCCCGTAGCGCATCAGTCGCGTCCCTCAAAAACAACAGCAGGTCATCTGCATAGAGGGAAATGTAGTGGGCGTCCCCCCTCAGGGAAACTCCGGAATAAGCACCCCCCTGTCGGGCGTGAGCGGCCAGTGGTTCCACCGCCAGCGCAAACAACAAGGGGGAGAGGGAACAGCCCTGTCTCGTCCCCCTCCGCACTTGATAGGAAGCAGAGATAGTAGACCCCGTCTTCACCCGGGCCGTGGCCCCGCTATACAACAAGGTGGTCCAACGGACAAAGTCTTCCCCTAAGCCGAATTCCCGCAACACTCGGTACAAATACGGCCACTCCACACTATCGAAGGCCTTTTCTAGGTCGACCGACAGTGTGCAGGCCTCCGGGTATTCGTCCCGGTCCAGCTCCATCACTCGTAGCAACCGGCGAATAGAGGTGGCTGTGCTGCGCCTAGGAATGAAGCCCGCCTGATCCGGGTGAATCAAGGCGGTCATGTGGGTCAAAAGGCGTGACGCCAAGATTCTACTCAGGATCTTGTAGTCCACCGTCAGCATAGAAAGCGGGCGGTATGCTGTGCGAGCCCCCGCCTCGCCACCGGGTTTCAGCAAGGGTATCACGATCGCCTCCCGAGCAGAGGCAGGCAACTGTCCCAATTCCCAGGCCTCGCTATATAGGGTCTGCAGCTGCTGCGCCAACAGCTCCGGGTAGGCCGCATAGAACTCGACAGGCAAGCCATCCGCCCCCGGGGTCTTGCGACGAGCCATGAGCTTAATGGCCATTCGGATTTCGCTCAGCGAGATCGCGCCCCCAATGTCCTTCCCAGCGTCCGAGTCCAGCCGAGGTAGGCGGGCTGCCAACAGAAAATCACCAAGGCCCTCGGGTTCCTGCACCATTGTACTATCGTATAACCCAGCATAATAGCTGGCAAACCGCATATTAATCCCCACCTGGGAATAAACCGGGACCCCCCCCTCCTCCTCCAGTAGGAGTATAGGGTCACCGCGCGCCGCCGGGTTCGCCAACCACGCCAAAAGGGAACCCACCTTATCCCTTTCCGCATGCGCTCGGACCAGATAATTTCTATGATCGTGACAACGAAGCCGTTCCATGGAGACCGCCACACGTTCCCGCGCCTCCACAACCCCGACCACTTCGCCGTCCCCGTCTTGAAACGCCCGCTCCGCTTCCCGCAGCCGTGTCTCCGCTCCGTCCACCTCTTTCGACAAGGCCCTCCTCACCCCGGTGGTGGAGGAAATGCAAGCCCCCCGGACAACCGCCTTAAACGCATCCCATTCCGTCGCTCGGGTTGTCGCTGTCCCTGTGTTCTGCCCGAAATACTGCGTCATACAATCGCCAATCTCCGCCTGGAACACCGGGTCTTCAAGCAGCAAGGGGTTAAGGCGCCACGTAGGGATCGCCTGCCGCTGCCTAGACCATTGCAGCAGCCCCACGCATGGGTTATGGTCCGACACGGTCCTGGCTAAATATTCACTGTGCCGCATCGAAGGTTGAACATCCGGCGAGCACAATATGCTATCCAATCTGACGTGCAGCTCATGTGGAGCCGAGTAGAAGGAGTAGTCCCTGTCCTGCGGGTGATGGGTACGCCACGTATCTACCAAGCCCCAAGTATCTTGCCAGACCCGCCTGCTTTTGGCCGCCCGGCAAACCGCCGACTGTGCCAGGGGCGGATGAGACCTGTCCAACTCTACATCCAACACTGAGTTGAAGTCCCCCCCCAATACCACCGCCCCCGTCAAATACTCTGCCAGTTGACCCGACAGTCTGGAAAAAAAAGCGGCCTGATCAACATTAGGGGCATACACACTACACAAAGCTATATCCCTGCCATCCAGCCGCCCCTGCATCGCCACAAACCTGCCCTCTGGATCCACTAACGTCCTGAGATTCTGAAAAGGGACTCCCGCCCTCACCCAGATCAGGGCACCCCGAGCAAACTTCGAGAATGTCGTGTAATACAGTTGGCCCCTCCAGCGTCTACGCAGCGCCTGCCCCTCTTCTTTGTCCAAATGGGTTTCCTGAAGGAATGCTACCTGTAACCCTCTCCGCACTAAGTACGCATGGACTTTATGCCGCTTCACCATTGAGGTGAGCCCTCTCACATTCCAAGTCATAAATCTCAGTTCAGGGGGGTTCCCCATCCCATCGTCGAACCAACCACCCAGTACGGGACCTCCGAGGCACACTGACAAGCCCCAAAAACCGTATAACTACCCAACTCCCCGAGCTCCCTCCCCTCCCCAGAACAGGCGCTAAACTGTAGGTACCCATCCAAATACTATCCCCAACCATAAACAAACCCTCTGGTAGCCACCAGAGTCTCACTTCGTCCGTGAGGTTGAGGTGGTGGCTCACCGCCAGACGGGCTTGACAACAGTCCTCATCCAAGCATCCTTGCCCAGTCAATGCCAGTCGTTCCCCGGCGCTCCCCTCCGTTCAGGCCCCCCCACCCCCCCCCATATCACGCTCCCCATGACCAACTACCATGCAGCGTTCCAGAGCAGTCCGCCCCTCAACCCCGCAGGACCCCGCCAGGCCTCTCTCTCATTGTCCAGCAGCTCCCCACCATCTGTGCACTCCCAGCCGAGGTCCGGCAGCCCCCCAAACCTTCAAGCGTCCAGCAACTCATCAGCAGTCCCAGGGGTGACAGCAGGTAACTCCTCCACCTCCTCCTCAGCACCATCAGAATGGGAGTCCTCAGTGCCCCTCCGGGAGCCCGATGCCTCGCTGAGCTGGGAGACCACCGCCCCGGAGATCTCCGATACGCCTGCAGAGCAGCCCGCCGTTCCAGCACCGTCTGGGAAGCACCAGGCGACCGGACCCCTGCCTGTCGTGCCTTGTTGCGTCTGCTACGGCGGGGCTTGGCCAGTGCCTCCATCGGCCTCCCTCCATCCGAGTGCGCCGCCGCCCGGGTTCCGGTCGCCTCCAACCAGCTCCAGGCCGCCGCAGGGTCAGTGAAGAACGACGTCGCCCCATCCCGCATCACTCGGAGTCGCGCCGGGAACAGCAAGGAGTACTGCAGCCCCTCGTCCCGCAGTGCCTTCTTCACAGCCTGAAAAGAGGAGCGTCTGCGCTGGACCTCCATGGGGTAATCCGGGTAAACTGAAACCGGGACATTCTGCACCTGGAACGGGCCCTGCGTCCGAGCCCTCTGTAGAATGATGTCTCGGTCTCTGTAGTGCAGCAGGCGGGCCACCACCGGCCGGGGCGGACGGCCCGGGTCCGGGAACATATCTTTTTATGTAGGTGGTTTTTGCATTGTGTGTTCAGAAGCCACTCTTTTAGAAGTGGCTGAGTTTTGTGCTCTAACATTTCTGTGTGTCTCTGCCTGGCTGTGGATTGACTGTCTGGATTTGAAAACAATAGGATTTGGTTAATGTTTTGACCCAGGGGAGGAGGTGAAACAGCAACAGGCTGACCTGCATCTGGAGTGTAGGGGAGAGGAGAAGCCCCTAGAGGTGAAGAGGCCTGGGTTGCTGCCATAAAACAATTGGCTCATCTCCTGTTGAGTGATTGAGAATCCAGACCCCCACTAATCAAAGAAAGAAAGGTGTCAGTGGCAGGGAGGTACCCCGAACTGGTTTGAACAGGGCTCAGTGCCCCCTGAAGCACAAAGACTTCAAAGCCATTGAGAGGTATAACTATGAGAGCTGAAGCCCCTGTACTTTGGAGAATGGCTTGATCAAGTGTGAACAAGACTGGAGCTACTTCGTGGTCAAGAGGACCATTGCCAAGGAAGAAACAACTGAAGAGACTGAAGGATAGGACTGACCCTTGTTGTGTGATCTGGGGCTGGCCTGGAGTTTGCTGTTTCAACCAAGGAAAGGCTAAAGAGACTTTGTTGTGTGCTGTGTCCCCCTGCTTGAAGGACTTTGCTGTGTGCTGTGTCCTGAAGTTACTATCCCCAAGGGCCTGAGGTGAGCTGGCTCCCTGTTTGGAAACACAGGAACATAAATGTTTCCGGGAGAGTCTCAGCGGCGCTGTGGGAGCGTGCCTGTTGCAGTCTGAGACCCTCGTAAGAACTTCCTGTGATCGTGGGCGCCTGGTTTCCAAGTGAGTCTCAGAGACGCTGTGTGCGTGTGCTTTGTGCAACCTGAGCCCCGTTGTGAGGATTGTCCAGTGATCGTGTGCACCGGAATCCAAGCTAGTCTCATCGACGCTGTGAGCATGTGCGTTGGGCACTGTGAGAACTTCGTGAGGATTTGCCTTTTCGTGTGCACCGGAATCCAAGTGAGTCTCATCGACGCTGTGAGTGTGTGCGTCGTGCACTGTGAGATCTTCGTGAGGATTTGCCTTGTTATCATGTGTACCGGAATACCCGTGAGCCCGCTGTGTGCGAGTGTGTTGTGCACCGGGAGACTTTTGTGAGGATTCGCAGTGTTGTCGGAATAAAGTGAGTCTCAGCGACACTGTGCGTGTGATCTTTGTGCAGCCTGAGACCTGTCTGTGGAGTGTCCAGTGATCGTGCACCCGGAGTGAAGGAAGACTCAGCGACACTGTGTGCGCGTGCCTTGTGGCAGCCTGAGATCTTCGTAAAGTGGAGCAGCCGGTACCGGCAGTCCTGGAGGAGCTGTGTTGCCGGCCTGAGGCGCCGTTGCCATTTCACAAAGCTGCTTGGAGGCCCAGCCGCTGGACGAGGAGAGGAGAGTGGGTTCGCGCCCCCCAGGTAACATGTGTCGACTCCTGGGGCGTGGCATGGGCTCGGAGGGAGATGCTCTCGGGCTCTCTCTGGTGTTGGCAGTGCGAGCCTCTGCTTCGGCTCGTATTGCGGCCCGTATTGCCAAAGGGTGTGGCGGTACAGGGGCCGGAGTGCGCAGCTGCACTTTGGAATTACATTGTACTGTGTTGGGGGCAACTGTGAGAGGCTGACTGAAGGTCAGAAGAGGATGTGGCGAGACCGCCTAAGGCCTGGTGATCGGGCCTGAGTGTACTACGGAGTATTCTATTTCTGAGAGCGTAGTACTTGACTGACGTATTACACATTGCAACATTTCTGTATAACGAACTACTTGATTGTCGTATGACGCATTGCCTTATTCCTGAATAACGAACTACCTGATTAGCGTATTGCGCATTGCATTATTCCTGTATACCGAATTACCTGATTAGTGAATACGCATTGCCTCATTATTGCAGAACGACATATCTGGTGGTTAGATTATGCATTGCATTGTTTTACCTTGCAAAGTGCCTGATGATTGCGTTACGCATTGCATTCTTTTCATTGCAGTGTCTGATTGCTGCGTTACGCATTACAGTATTTTTACATTGGAAAAGTACCTGATTCTAGCATTACGAACTTTAAGAAATGTGATTAGGAGTACAGGAGAATGTTTAGAAGTGCTCATTGACATCGCCAGTACTTACAAGGGCTGGCTGGCCTAACAACCAGCCAGGAGAAATATTACACAACCTCATATGTTGGTTTTATATTGTGTGGTCTTATCGTATATCTATTTACATAAAGTTTATACTCGTTTAAAAAAAATCTCGTGTGGAGTCTATTTGTGGTGTCATCATTGGATTATTGTGGGCATAGTTGCGAATACTTTACACATTTGCCTTGAAGATAAGCCTGGCTGCTCGTGCCAAGCTACCGAGGGGGTGAGCGGGGCTATCTAAGAAGGGGACCTCCCTTTCCCTTACATTGGAACGCGGGTTCCTACTTGGCCTAAGGTACCTACCTCAGCCAACCAGGGATCCCGGGTCTAACAGTGCTTGATTGGGGCTTCCACCCCTCTCAACTAACAACCCAATTTCATACAACTTTAGTATGGTAACAAGTGTTGTGGAAGATTGTATACTACCTAAGAAATAGAACAAGTTTGTAAGACAATAAAATACGTGCCAAAACTATCACCTAGATTTAATTGCACTGTAAACCAAGGGGCAGATATGGTCATTCTAGTTAGTACTTCAGAAACAGCCAATATAATTCTCAGCTGAAAGATAAACAGGGCTCTTTTGGCTGGAATGAAATACCTGTATCCATTTTTAAAGGAAATGTTGCCTCTTGAGCCACACGATTCATCCCACTATTTCACAACTGTTTGCAAACTAGTGGTATACAAGAGAGTTAGAAGTAGTCTATTTTATTAACAATACATAAAGGGGCTTCCATCTAACCACAGACTAATAGCCTTAATAGATATTGGTGGGAAACACTTTGTAAAGATTTTACATGAGCTAAAACGGTCAGTCGCTGACAAAAGCAAACCTTTCTTTATCAAATATTGTTTCAAAAGGACTGTGGCATAGAGGATACTCTGACAACATGGTCAATGTTAATTGTACGAAGTTGGCTCCTTATATACCATACCAAAATAAGGTGGAGTATGCACAGAATACAGGGAGTCCCGGAGGTATAGCAGAGGCTAAATTAGGTAAGTACTAACAGCTCTCTTTGTGGTAGTGTGGGCGAGCAGTTGGGTTTATCCAAAGGGTGTACTAAGCACTTATTTCAAAAACTTCCCCTCAACATCAGTGACCTTTACTTTTTCTAAAATAAAAAGGCTGTAGGGGCTTAACACAAGGCCCTAACAAGACTCTTTATATATTTGGAAAAATAGTCAATTCAAAAAAATTAGTTGAGCTAAAGTCAATTTTTGGATTCTTGTCATGTGATCAGAGGTTGACTAAGTTAGTCCAATAAATTCAAGGCTTTCCTTCCCACCGCAGATCCATCAATGTAGGAAGCTTGCTCTGTATATACTATACCAAAGTAAGGTATAGTGTACACAAATTCCAGGGAGTCCCCAGAGGTATAGTAGAGGCTAAATTAGACAAGTACTACCGGCTCTCTTTGTGGTGGTGTGGGCGAGCAGTTAGGCTTATCCAGAGGGTGTGTTAATCATTTATTGTATTCACTCACTCAAGGACTGATTACACACACTCAGAGACGGAATCCAGACCAATTGGATAAGTATAAAAAAGGTATACTTGTATTTTATTTCAAGAACCAGGCAGGACTTGGTACAGGTAGGTCAAATGTACTATTAATTGTAAACCTTTACACAGTAACGAAATTGGTTATGGGTTTGCAGTTATTACAGGTTGAGTATGGTTTTAAAAAGCAGGTTATATTACACATTAATTACTTTTATAATACTTTTTGATTACTTTCAGATTACATTGAGTACTGGGTGGTGGTATGCCTAGATATCACACCTAAGGATCTCACAATACCAGGTAAGTAGGACTTTTCTTGGCTTCAGTAATAGTTACTCTTTTCCCCATAGAAACAACAGTTCAACACAGAGCATTTTAGGAGCAAAATCTCATCACATGGGTTCCTTAGGGAGAAAAATGGTTATCGGTTTTACAGGTAAGTAAACGTCTTACAAGTGGGAGTTTTGGGCAAGCATCACGATTCTTGGATGTTTTCTGCATGTACTCTGCCATCCTGGAACAAAGGCCTAGTACATAGTCCACCACATCTTGTTTTAGTAAATGGTCGGGTTTCGTCCATCCTTCCCTCACAAGTGAGAGTAGACCCCTTACAAGGTGGCCAAACAGGCACCTTTCTATAGGCAAAAATTCAGGCAGGGCAACAGAACATCTCATCTCCCTTTGAGTTTTTCAGGGAGTCCCATTATCATGCCGTTCAATGTCTGGTTGCATCTTTCAACAAGGCCATTGGTTTGTGGATGGTGAGGTGTTGTGAACTTGTAGATCACTCAACACTCATCCCATGTGTGTTTTAAGTATGCAGACATGAAATTGGTACCTCGGTCTGATACTACCTCCTTAGGAAACCCTACACTGGTGAAGACAACAAAGAGGGCCTTGCCTACCACAGGGGGTGTAGTAGTCCAAAGGGGAATGGCTACAGGATACCTAGTAGCATGATCCACTATTACTATGTATGAACTTATTTCCTGATGCTGTTAGAGGTTCCTGTGGTTCCACTATATCCAGTCCTACCCTCTCAAAGGGTACCCCAGCTACTGGTAGTGAGATTAGGGCGGTCTCTGGGTGTCCTCCTTTCTTGCCACTGCCACTGTAACACAGGAGCTTTAAAACTCCTTCATTTTTGGGACATCTAGGGCCGATAGAAGTGGGAGACCAATCTTTCCCAAGTTTTGGTCTGGCCCAGGTGTCCAGCCAGGGGGATATAACGGGCTAGAGTGAGTAGAATCCCCCTATACAACGGTGGCACTACCACTCTCCTAGTGGCACCAAGTTTTGGGTCTCTGGCCTCAGTGTACAGGAGTCCTTCCTCCCAAAATACCTTGTGGGAGCCACTGACATCTCTCTGCTCCTGTGCAGCAGCTGCTGCCTCAGACCTTCAAGAGTGGGGCAGACCTGCTGCCCAAGTCACAGCTGTCCACTGAGGATCTCCCTGGTCCCAAGAGCTCTACCTCGTAAGGTTCAAGCTTCATGGCCTCATTTCCTTCTGGGGCCGACAAGTCCACTCACTGAGAAGAGGGGTCCTGGTCTTTTTGCTGTGTGGAAGCTGTCACCAGTCTTCCTCCCTTTTCTCTTGGAAGGTTGGGCCATCATTTCAGGCTCCAACCCTCCTTTTTAGGTCTCGCCTGACCCAGCACATGCGCTGGTCTGGCGAGACTTTTTGTGAGGGCGTAAAAAAAATGCTTCCATGGCCAGCCTAGCGCTACAGTGCATGTGCGCGGGCGCGCACCGCACTTGATCGCGATAACTTTCACAGCCAAGCGTCCGCTTTGATGTTTGATCGGTTCGGTCCTCTTCGCCTCCCGGTGTACTTTCCTTCGTACTTCCTTTTTTTTAAAGTATTACATGCTACCTGAACCACCGCATTTGGATATCCCTGTTCGACTAAGGTTATGAATTATTTATTTTAAGGACATATGTTCATTTGTCCAACGCCTGCATGTGAATCTCCAGGTCAGTGGCTGTGGCGAGGGGCACTTTACTGAAAAGACACGGCTCCCAAGAGTGTAAGTGGTACCCTAAGCATGGCGGAATTAAGTGGCAAGACTGTATCAATGTGGCCATGTGCGTGTACTAAATGACATTCAGCACTTGTACGTTTTGGTGCTTATTGAAGGAGAGATGGTTTATTAGGCATTGAGACTTTCATCAGAAGCAATGTGAAAACGCAGGTACTGCTTTCAGGTTAGAACAGAGAAATTACATGCAAATATGGCTGCCAAAATCAAACTATCCGACGGATACAGTCCTCTCTTACTGGCCACTTTTTAATCCTTCAATGGGAACAGTTTACAAGACTTTGAATGATTTGCATATTGAGGGTTGACCTCATTTAATTTCAAGCATTGATAAAGGCAATGTGCTGAAATGCATCTGCTTATGAGGCATATAATAGATACCCGTGAGTGCTTTGTGTTGTCCTTTGGAAAAACATATATATCCATCCATGCACAAAAACTGCTCCCACCAGGAAACAGAAAAACAAAACCAGAAAAAAAAAAACACACACGCACGCACACACACACACACTCTCTCTCTCTGTGTTTTAAAAAGATAACTGGTAGCGCTGCCTTCAACTGTATTTGGTCACTTAGATCTATCGTTACCAATTCTTTAAAATGCACACAAAGTCTACTCCTCACTATGGCGCCGCGTTCCTAGATGCGGGGACAGAAAGACTTCCTTTTCATTAAATAACCCTCACACACTCAAGTAGTGTCATGCTCCATTATAGGGTTCACTCTGGCTCCTAAAGGTCATTGTGGGCTCAACCATCTTCCTGGGAGCTCTTATAAGAAAAGACCAGGGGGCGTAATGTAAAGATTAAAATTACCTCGACTACTCCAAGGAATCCCTTTATTGGTGGAGTGGTCAGGATGGTAAAATAAAAAATATGTGGGGTGTTAGTATATGATGGTGCTATGACCCTTTTACCTGATTGGTAAAGGGTCATAGGACCATCATTTCCTATATAAAGAGAAGGAAGTCTTTCCTTCTCCACATCTAGGAACACGGTGTCATAGTGAGGACTAGCACTGCCCAGCACCCAATATACGATACTCTATGTGGGATACCTTTTTGTAAGTACGAATTGATAGGGAGGACATAGCCCCCATGGTTTTCCTTATCTATAGTGGAAGGACCACTCTACCCTCTGGGCCTAAGAAAGGGAACTCCCCGATCCCTTCTCAGAGCCTAATGTGTAAGGAAGCTAAACTTCCCCTTATATTTTAACTAAGTCTCCCTTTTCTCAAATGTAAAAATGTTTGCAAGTATGGTATTATTTTGTCTCCTAAGGAGCACTTGCACAAGGAGCTCTTCTACTTCCCAAAAGTAGTTTGATTCATCATACATTAAATTAATTACACCTTGTAAACATTTTTTTTTTCCAACGCTGTAGCAGGTAATAAAGGTTTACTCAGGGCTCAAACTACAAGTCAAATGCCTGAGGGAGGTCCACACTTGGAAAATTCCACTAGACCCAAAATTGATTCTTCTCCATAGCAGACTGCATAGGAGGGAATAGATACAAACGATTGCTTCTTTTCCTGGGTCTTATCCTGGCGAAAAGGGATCTAGTCAGGACATGGAAAGCCGATTTACCTCCATATCTTGGGGTGTGGAAAAAGGAGATGGGTCAGTGTATGGGGCTGAAAATGGCTGTGTACCAGGCGAGGAGGTGCCCCCCAAAAAATCCTAAAATCTGGCAGAGATGGGACGATTACAAGAGAATTGTTTTAGATCCTGTCCGCTCTTCTGATTCCCTCCTGATAGAGGAAGTTTGGGGATACAAAAACAAGGGACTGATGTATGCGACTAATGTTTATTATGTTGCGAGATATTCATGATGTCATATAGTATTTAGGTGTGGTGGGTGGGTGTCAGTGCACGTTATGTTGTTAGATCTCACCTAGCGAATGCAGCGCATGCACTGCTTCGCCTTGACGACACTATTGTTGTCGGTTTGGTGCACGAAGGGAGACAAACTATGTGCGTGCACGGACAGGTGATGTGCACGCTCATAGCGTCTCCTCTCTGCCTCACATGCTCCCACCATGCGCTTGATTCAGGTTTTAGTTTCACTGCGTGCTGCAACGATGCAAGGCAGACACGCGCTTGTTAATATTCTGGGTTTGGAGGAATAAAAAATATTGAATTTACTATGCGTGTTCGTATTTAGTACCTCGTTTAACTTTCTCCCTGGTAACATCTCTATATGTGTGTTTTATATTCAGGCTTTTTATTTACAGTTCAAATGTTTGCTTTTTTCCAGCTTTAGCTGAAAATCTCACTTTTCGCCTGGTGCAATTTGTCACCCTGTGTAAGACTAAACACGATAAACATTTGCTGCCAGTGCTTTCTTTTACTGGCAGTGACGGCTAATCAACTGCGACTTTACTGTTGACAGGCATCGCATATTTGGCGGCAGTGCTGCATACTTTGCGTCTGAGAGTTTACAGCAACTGTTCTGCAATCTGGTGACTGATTGCTTGAAGTGTGTAATACGCTTTGCAATTCTCTTACCCCAACACATTTATTAAGGTGGGTAGGATAGTAGCTCACGCCCTCTTTGACCAGCCCTAAGTTTACACCTGAACAAGGTCTGCGCTAGTTAATGCCTTGATTTTTTTGGGGGGGCGTCCCTTCAGGTTAGTTGGCTTTTTGTGCTTGTAGCTGATTGTATATCCTATGTGGCTGTAGGTTTGCCATGGTGAAGTCCGGTTTCATCGCACCTAGTGAGACCTGTCGTTAATGTGTTATAAAAAATTTTTTAACAGTGCTCTGTCTATTTTAATCACCAGCATAGATTCACATTTTTTGGGGGAGGGGTTGCTTAATTGACTTTGTAGCAGGTCTATAAGCTAAACTAACTTGGCTTATCCCAAGTTACTGCATGTAGCTTCACCATGTTTACCCATACATTCGATGGAATGCCCAACTTTCGTTGATATTTGCCACAAGCCGATTTCCTTGGCTGCTGCTCGGTGATGTCAACCACGGTTTACATTTGATAGTTGTGACGCACTTTGGAGTAAACACACCACCTTTAAAGAGGTTCCAGGACATGGAGGTGTATAGCATGCTGGTAGTCACCGACCGGTACAGCCACACATGCATGTTTTGCACACTTGAGCATATATCTGGTCATCTGTCTCCATGCACGGTCTTGTGTTTTGGGCCAAACGCGGGAAGAATAATTTCCTGGTCCAAATGGAAGGTGAAAATAACGTTAGGAATTGAACCAGGTCATAGTCTAAGTAACTTCCTACCTGAATGTTTTACAAAATTGGTGTTAAAGACAAGCATTGGCATAGCCAATAGGTCTCGCCTTTGGGACCTTATAAGTGTTTAGCCATGCAACAGTTGTTGTTGCACCAAGGATATTGTGCTGCATAACTAAATACTTATAAGGTCCCAAAAGTGAGACCTATTGGCTATGCCAATGCTTGTTCACCTTGTCTTAGGCATTGTGCTCGTTTTCACACACACACTATCTCAGGGATCAGCAGCATGGCTGCACGTGTCTTTCTTTCTAACTCAGCCCATGCTGAGGTTTCCAGATCATTCCCAAGCAGACAGGGGACTGTGAGTTTTGGAGTGACCACTACCTGTTTCAAGGCCAGCAACCCGTCTAACATCACCATAGCCATGGCATGGTTAGTGGTGACACTGTCAGCATTGGTAACTGGATAGGTTTTTCCAGTTATGTACTGCTCTGGGGAAACCAGTGTATCTCTCACTACGGAGACACTGGCATCTGTATCCCTCAGGGCTTCTATCTTACTCCCATTCACTAAAGGGTACTGCAGGCATTTCTTTTAATTATGGGTCCAGACAGCCAAAGTGGCTAACCCTCCCTCCCCTTCAAAGCCTAAAACAGCCTCAGTGTGAACCCTGATTTGCTCTGGGCACTCTATTAATCCCATCTGGAGATTTGCCATACCAGGAGAAACAGGTGAAGGACTACGGGCTAGTTTGTTGGGACAGGCAGGATCTCCAGTTCAGTGTCCCTTCTCGTTACAGTGGAAACAACAGGCCTTTGCAGGACCAAACTTGTTCCCCTCGTATCCAATAGTTGGCTGGGAAGAGTTATTGGGCCCACCCCCCAATCAGGATTTTAGGGGCCTTTAGAAGACTCTTGTAATTTATATTTGGGTTTCGCACCTTCTTTCACCTGGGGAGGCTTCGTGACCCCTTTCTTTAAGTCACCCCAGTGGTTGTCTTGGTTATGCTTGTCTTGACCCAATGGTCCGCCTTCTTTCCCAATTATTGGTCCTAGGTCTACCAGATACTGATGCAACCTTTCAAAGATGCTGTTACTTAACATGTGTTCCTTCATGAACAAATTATAATGTCCTTCCTAATTCTGCACTTTACTTCCAGTCAACCAGCCACCTAGTGTCTTTACTGTGTAGCCTACAAATTCCACCCAGGACTGACTCAGGGATTTCTGAGCCCCCCTGAATTTGATTCTGTACTCCTCAGTAGCGAGTCAAAATTCTACAAGCAGGGTGCCATTCATGAGTTCATAGGACTCTGCTTCTGCCCAACGAGGGTCAGAAATCTGTCTCTGCACTTACCACAGAACAGTTCCCAAAGGAGCCCCCTCCCCCCAAGTGAGACTTTCTCACCTTTCTGGCATCACAAGCCCTCTCAAAGGCTGTGAACCACTTGGTGATGTCATCACCATCCTCAAATTTAGGGACAATCCCTTTGGGGACATAAGATCCTTCTCTCTCTTGGTTTTAATTATGGCTGCCACCATTGATGGGACCTAGGACCATATCTGCTATCTCTTTCTCTAGAGCTAGGAGCCCAGTCTCTAGCCTCCTGGTCAACCCTGCCAACAGGTTGACCTATTCAGTGAAGTTGCCTTCACTGTCTGCACAGAGTCTAACCTCCCTCTGGAGGTTCTAGTCCCTCTGCTCTCTGGCTTGGAAGTGGCGTGCTCAAGGTTCCACCATCCCTAAATAGTTGCGGTGGAGAGTTAAAGACCTCATCCACCCCACTACCTTCCCCATCTCCCTGGAAGTCTTCCTCATCAGAAGAGGGTGGTCCTTCTTATACTTTGCTTGAAATCCCTCGAGTTTAATTCGTCTGGTAGGGTTGGACCCTTTTCTTATTTGTCTAGTTTTATAGAGAAGCCTTAGCTCCCTAACCCTTAGGTTGGAGTAAGGGGTGAGGTTGAGCTCCTCACTCATTTCCTGCGTTGCTCATTATTTTCTAAAGTGGGAGTCCTTTTAGAAGACCTACACTAACAGTTCTAAGAACTTCCCCCCCAACATCAGTGACTTTTACATTTTCAACAAAAAAAAGGCTATAGGGGCTTAACACAAGGCCTTAACAAGACTCTTTATAAATTTGGAAGAAATAGTCAATTCAAAAAATTTGCTGAGCTAAAGTCAATTTTTGGATTCTTGAAATGTGATCAGAGGTTGACTATGTTAGTGCAATAAATGCAAGGCTTTACATCCCACCGCTGATCCATCAATGTAGGAAGCTTGCTCTGTATATACTGTACCAAAGTAAGATATTGTGTACACAGAGTCCAGGGAGTACCCAGAGGAATAGTAGAGGCTAGATTAGGCCAAGTACTAACAGCTCTCTTTGTGGTAGTGTGGGCGAGCAGTTAAGCTTATCCAAAGGGTGTGTTAATCATTTATTGTATTCACTCACTGAAGGACTGATTACACACACTCGGAGACAGAATCCAGACAAATTGGATAGGTATAAAAAAGGTATACTTTTATTTTATTTCTAGAATCAAGCATGACTTGGCACCGGTAGGTCAAATGTACTTTCAATTGTAAACCTTTACACAGAAATGCAATGAGGAATGGATTTGCAATTGTTACAGGCTAGCATGGTTTTAAAAAGCAGGTTATAGTACACAGTAATTACTTTTAGAATACTTTTTGATTACTTTCAGATTACATTGAGTACTGAGGGGTGATATGCCTTGATACCACACATAAGGATCTCACAATACCAGGTAAGTAAGACTTGTCTTGCCTTGAGTTATAATTACTCAACACTTAGAACATTTTAGGCACAAAATCTCATAACATGGATTCCTATGGAGGGAAAATGGTTATCGCTTTCGCAGGCAAGTAAACATCTGACTTGTTGGAGTTTTTTTTTTTAAACTTATTTTTATTAAACAGCAGGCAGCTTTAACATACATGGTCATATGCTTACAATGGGTTGCGCACAATATCATTTGAGTATACATTTTATTAATCACGACCCGCTCAGATAGTAATAGTCAGAATCACCTAATCCCGGAGCCCATCCCGCCTAGCTGGTCAATACTCACCCCAATCCCCCTGTAATCTTCCCATTGTTGCCAAACTTTTTCCCATTTCCTGGGACATCCCCTGCCCTTATAAATAGTTTTTTCCGCCACACAACACCAGTCCATATCCCGTTACCACTGAGAGACCCTAGGCGGCTGGGTTGTCCCCATGCACCAGCAACATTTCTTTTAGCAACCATAGCTGCCACTTGCAGCCAGGTTTTTTGGGTTTTTGGACCATGTCAGTTCTCCAGACACACACAGTACATGCCATCTGGGATCTAAAGGGATTTCCTGTTCCAAAACTTCTGACATGATGCAGACCACCTTTTCCCAATATATCTGTATGACTGGGCACTCCCACAGGATATGGAAGAATGTTCCTTTCTGGGTACACCCCCTCTGGCACTCCTCAGTAGAAATATGCCCCAATCTAAACATAAGTGTATTACATGTGGGAGTTTTGAGGGTTAGGACCAAGGCTCCCAAATGTCTAGGTAGGCACTCAAGTTGCACCACCAGAGGCACTTAGACAGCCAGGTCCAGAGTGCAGGGGCCCAATGTTAATAGGGCTAAAAGGGCCTTATTTAGGGACTGCTTACGAGCAGGCCACTCGGGTGTGGTAACAAAGCTCCTGAGGTTAAGACCAGCACTGCAGGGGTTAACAATTAGCACAGGAGCTGCACCACCAGCGGCACAGGGGCAGTCAGGTGAAAAGTGCTAAGGCAATGTCAAGGACCCTGTGGATATCAATGGAGATCTTCGGTTTGACGAAGAGGCTGCATGCTTGGGAAGGGAGACTTCCTGAAAGTGACCACCAGCTGGAGAAGTAAGCTGGGATCTTGGGGATGCCTGGACACAGTTGGTTGGGCCACCCAAGACCGTGGGGTGTCGGGTGCAGAGGTGTCTTTTGGCGTCAGATTCTTCTGGCAGCCTCCGGTCGCGGTCTTCAGACCGCTTTGGTTGCAGCCAGGGGCTTCTTACAGCCTTCGGTCATGGTCGCAGGGACCCTGAGGCAGCAGGTGTCGTCTTGAAGCTTGAGAGATGTTGGGGTCACCAGTTCCTAGGTCAGGATCGCCGGTGACACTTTCTCTGAGTGTTCCGCCACTCAAACTCCAGGTGCACAGTCGTGCAGAACTGCTGAGGCGCCTGGATCCAGTTTCTGGTCTTGGAGTCTTTGGTTGAGCAAATCCAGTGCTATGGGAGACAGAGTTTGCAAGATGAATGCAGAGCAGGTCCTCTGGGCTCTGGGTGGGGGGGCTGCTGGATACGCTGGTTTCTTTGCTGTAGGAAGGTTAGGAAAGGCCGGAAGGGCTGGGGCCAAAGCTGTAGGTTTCCTCCTCTTCCTGGGTCAGCACAGCTCTTTGGCCCTTCTTTCTTCCTCGAATCTGAGGAGGCAAGGTTCAAGCTCACCCCATAGTACTAAATTTAGGGGTGTCAAAAGGGGTGTGCAGGTCGGGCCAATGGGTCCATTACTTGTGGTGGGTACACACCCTAGGTTGCCACCATCCAGTGGGTTGGGGGCATGAGCCTCTTGATTGGTTGGGTCCCCTTATCATCAAGATGGAGGGGACTGAGATGTGTGCTTCACGTCATCTCCCCCACCTGAAGGGCAGGGTTGGAAAAGGTGGGCACACCTCTCATGCTAGCTTGGTTTTTCAGATTCTCCCGCCCAAAGTGGGGGGCAGAACTGGTGAGAGCCAGTTGCTGGGGCAGCAAAAGGCAGGAACAGCACACACACAAAGGTGGCTGGGCTTGGAAGCTTCCCCCTTCATGGACCCAGTCCATCCTGGGGTAGGAGGCAGGACACCTCTGCCCAGGTTGGGCCTTGTTTCTGGACCCAGAGAGTGGCGGTGCTCTACCCAGGGGTCCAGAAACCTGTCCGGTGGTGGCAAATGGCTGGCAGCCATTCAGGAACCACACCAGGGTTGGTAGTTAATTTTTCAGGGGGCATCTCTAAGATGTCCTCTGAGTTCATTTTACATCAAATCCCAGTGGCATCAGTGAGGGTTTAATGGGCTGAGACGTTTGTTACCAAACTTCCCAGGTTTAAGTTTAGCCATTATGGAGCTGTGGAGTTTGTAATGACCCAACTCCCAGACGATATATTCTTTATGGCTTCACTACACTTACAATGTCTAAGGATGGACTTAAGACACTGTAGGGGTACAGGGCTCATGCCACCTTACGGGCTAGTGCACCCTGCTAGCAGAGTGGCTTACCTAGGCCTCAGGCAGTGGGTTGTAGGCATGGCACGCAGGGATGTCTGCCATGTCGACTCTTCCCTTTTTTCTGCACCAAAACAGGCAGTCTGCAATGGCAGTGTGTGGGTGTTAAGGTCAGGGTCTCTAAGGGTGGCACAATAGGTGAGGCAGCCCTTAGAGGCCTTCTCTGGCCACAGTGCCCTTGGTACCCATGATTCTTTTTTGCAAGGGCTTAGCTGTGGCCAGAGATGTGCCAATTGTAGGTACCAAAGTACAGCGTTGGGAAAGAACACAGGTCCAGGGAACCTGATTGGCAGGGACCCAGGATTCACCAAGTCAAAAGTTCATCATTTGCCAGTCGATACATGGGGGTTACCATGCAAAAAGGGGCACGTTCCTACACTAATACATTGCACTACACATTGAAAGGGCTATTTTATGCATCATTTATTGATTTTAAAACTGCACTTGATAGTGTTGATAGAGTACTGCTTTGACTTATACAAGCTGACTCGGGCATCCCTCTATTACTGCTACGTGCAACAGTATTGCTTTATATGAACACTTGGGTGAAGATCAAGTTGTGACCATCTTTATTTACTTCTGAATATATCTACACAAAAAGGGGGTGTATGCTAGCAACTCCTCTTTTACGTGGCTGACGTAAATGAAATGAATACCTCCGCAAGGTCAACCTATTCCCTCTATCCCCCACTCCCCCCAAAGTCTCATACTATGCCTTAGCCCAGGGGTACTCATAGTACGGCCCGGCAAGCCTTCCTTGGCGGCCCGCGGACCTTGCCGAGATCATATGCCTTTGTGTTTTTTGCTTATCGCCGTTTGCGAGCTATGGGGGCCGGGCGATTCTTTTACGAGGCTTTGTTGTACTTCACCTCTTCTTAGCGCCCCTGCATCTCCACTCTGATTGAGTGGAGATGCAGGGGCACTAAGAAGAGGTGAAATACAACAAAGCCTCATTACGAAGTGAATGGTCTTTAAAAGACCCGTGAAGTACTTGGGTGCGGCGGCTGTGTGCGCTCTCTCCACTCTGTGCCCCGCCCCGCCTCCCCTCTCATCGCGCCGGGCTCTTGCGCTGAAGGCTTGCCTGCTGCGTTGTCACGCGTCTAGAGAGAACCTATTCAGACGAGCAACAGGGTTCTGAATTAAACAATAACACATTCCTTGCATAGCTCTGATTGTGTACCCCCCCCCCCCCCCCGAATTGCAAACAGACCATTTTGTGGCCATCTAATAAGATAACTGCAAAATGGCTGAAGAAAACCGCTGTATACCCATCTGTATTAGCCCTGCTTCAACTCGCCAAGGTTTTCTATGAGTAAATAGGAGATTTACAGCTGTGGAGCAGGCGTCTGGCGAAACCCTTTTTCAAATAAATATATATATAGTCCATGAGAAAGTAATTTCCAATACACTAGGACATATTCTACAACATTTATCATATATTGGGCAGGTCTAACACTGAAAGCAAACAATCGAGCTGAAGCGACTCTGATATCCAAAAGTAGAGTGCTGCACGGATCTCGAACACTTAAAAAATGGGAAGATCTGTTTGATTCGAACACTATGCATTCGCCTAGGGTGCCACACACCTGACATCCACTGTGGGTCGCTGGAAAGAAAATTGCAAGGCCTTACCATTATACTTGAAATGGAATGGTGCACCGAGAGGCCCTTATCCAAATGAATGATCAAAGCAGTTTATGATGAATATTCCCTTTTATTTTATTTTGGCTCTTTTTTCATGTTCAACATGAAATCCTTTTATGAAATCCCAATACATGAAACATCCAGCCAACGTGTTTTTCAGTCAAAGTATCTCACTTGAACTTTGTCAGGGCTTGAATATGTCAAATATGGAATGCTCCCACTTAATTCATATGTAGTTTGACTACAGAGATATTCATCCTCCTTGTATTGGAGCATGCATAGTCAACATGTCCTTAAGATGTATTTAATCCATACGTGTGGTAACGGGTTAAATGTACCCTCTCAGTAGACCCCAAATGCACCGGTGCCGTCCTTACCTTTAACTGAATTAGCGCACTTATGTAGTCACCATCTTTAAGTTCAACTTTGAAACTCAACATATTATTTTAAAAAGCAGTTTGGTGCATTTCTATTGGTTCACATTATGCTCAATGCAAAATACCTACAGCTTGCGACTCCTAATATGGAGTCTTTGCTTTAAATTGGAGTGCGCGTTATTCCAATATAACACTTCTCTTGCTACCACTCAAAAAGAGGATTCTAGTCAAAGCCCTCAACATCATAGACTGGGCTTTCTCTATGCGGGAGACAGAGAGGGAGGGAGACAGAGCGGGAGACGGAGAGAGGGAGAGTGATAGAGAGAAGGAGAGAGCGAGAGGGAGGGAGACGGAGGGAGGGAGACAGAGAGAGGGAGGGAGACAGAGCGATAGATAGATAGATAGATAGATAGATAGATAGATAGATAGGAGTGAATGCCTGGTCTGGTGGCTCAGTGGACAAAGGCGTCCGCTGCAGGGGCCTGTGTTCAACCTTATGGTCATAGATTTTTTTTTTGTTCTAGCCCCGCCCCCACTGGCCCCGCCCCCACCGGTGCGGCCCTCAGCCAGAAACCACACTGTAAATTTGGCCCCCGAGAGAAAGTTTGTGAGTACCCCTGCCTTAGCCTGTGTTACAATATACCAATGGCACCACCTACAAACATCTAGAGTCACATTTGATTAAACAGATGGACTCTATTCTCAGTGTGAATCGCTAAGGCCAAAAGCATCGGCCTTACTTGTGGCAGTTTTGCACCGGGTAAAGGACTTACCAGGGGTGTCCATGAAACCGTTCTTTTGTGTCATATCCGCCAAGCTGATGCCCACCTAAATTCTGTTCATGGGACATTTTTGAGGTGGTTTGATCTAGCACAATGTTGCACCAATAAGTAGCTCTTCGGTCTCTCTCGTTCTACATCTCAGGCCCAGATCCAACCAAATTCATCTCAAGAGAAAGCTACTGGTTTAAAAATCAAACATTCTGAAAACTTAGTATAAGTTTAAAGCATCGCCTGGGAGAACATTATAATCACCAATTGGGTTGAAAGTGCAAAAAGATTGTGTTACAATTTCCAACTCTAGTCCATGCAATCCTTAGCTAAAATATTTAAGTCATGCCTTGTTCAACTTGCAGATAGAAAAAAAGTGGGAATCAGATATTCGGTACAATACATTCGAAATGGCGATTAAGGTCAAATACATCTTCAGATATGGACACAATCAAGGCTAACGAACATCTACAAATGATTGTAGTTTCCTTTGCTATCATCTAAAGTGCAGCTTTGCACGTTTAGTATCAGCCTGTCCCCTTGCAAGAGTTTCTGGCACGTCGGAAAGTCAAAGAAGGTTTATGCTGCAGATTATGTAGATATAAACTTGAATCCCTTGAACACATAACCTATGTTTGCCCAGCACCGGCCTCCTTGAGACAGTGCTATTTGAAACCATTGTTCATCATAGAGAAATTAGAGGCTGAAACTAAGCTTTCATAGCATGCATGAATGGCAATGAGCCACAGATGATCAAGAGTTTTGTGAAGATATTAAATACGTTTTTAAAAATGTTTTCTAGTTATTCCCTTCTGTTTATTAGCCATTGTACTCTCGCTAGATCGATTGTCCTAATCTAAAAGTACTCACAAATTATGTTAGTCCTATAACTGATATAGTCCTATAATATGATTGTTTTACTTTATGTATTTAGGCAGTTGCATGTGACCATGTATTTGGTATCTAAAAATAAACTGTTATTTTAAATTTGTTTTTAATAACCACACAAAATATTTCTATATTGCCATAGCATTCAGTTAAGCCACATTAACACCAAAAGATTGTGAATGGGCAGGATACCACTAAAGAAAATACTGAATGATACTAACGCCAAAAACATTCCCTTACATGCCTCTTTTTATTTATTTTTTTAACAGGAAACTGCTGAGAGCAGTCACTTGAACTGCAACATGGAACATATGTTTTAACATTGGAATAATGTTTTATCTAAGGCTAGTCACAATAAGGCCCCAAAATACATCCATTATCTTTACCATCCAGCAGTGCAATCTGAAGATTAGCGTACAACTGTGCATGCTGAAAAAGAAAATCCATACAATTTTGAAACTCTGCATTAAAACATATTTTAAAAGAACATATTTACAATGTCCTACTACTGAAAAACATTTCGGACTTTCAAATAAACATAAGGCAAGCAGAGAAATAAATAAACACTTTGTCAGTTTGCATTTAAAATGAAAGCAAATTCAGCACGGATTTATTTTACCAATTATTACGTTCTTCCTACAGTCAATCAAAAAATTATTCGGATTTAATAAAGTTGCAGTGGAATGAAATCATTGCAGAGCATATCACTAAGACTGAATCTACCTATCTTGAATGGACAAGTTTTCACGAATCATCAACGTTCCAACAACTGAATGAACCACAATAGTAGTTTTCTTATTGAGAGTTGTAAATCAAAAAAAATCTTAACTGTCCAAAAATAAATTTTAGCCTTAAATAAAGAGATTAAAATTCAAACCAAGTGAAATGCACTTAAATTGTAACATATTGTGGCACATATGCATCTAAAAACATAAATCTATCAATTTCGACAAAATCCAAATGTACAATTAATTGCATTTTACAAATGAAAAACGTCATCTGTGGTTTTGCAGGCAGCTGTCCATCTGCTGCTTCGCAATGTTACGTTTGTCTTCATGTTAAAGAAAAAAGCCATCTTTCCCACCCACATCACTGTGGTGTATGAGATAAAGCCGTTTCCAGTAATTTTAAATATGATTAAATTCATTATATTTCTTCTAGAGATTCGTACGTATCCACAAACTAGCTTTTTCGAAATTGATTTCAAATTCAAAATGGAAGGCTTGAGGGTGAATTCAAGCTTTCGTGTGTATGAGGACCCTGAGGCCTTCTGGTACATTCCAGGCTCCTAAAGGGCCGCAGCAGAAAAATAACGCGGCTGCTCCCTTATAGGCAATCGGAAGAAAATATGTAACCTACTCCCTTTAATTTCATTTGCAGACAATATTCGAAAGGAGAAATATTTCTATTTTAAATATTTGGTCTGAAAAAAAAAATTCTAAGAAAAAGTAGTCCCAATTTTCACCACAGAACGCCCTCTATCAGTCTCTCTCACACACAAACGGAGAAAATGAGAAAAACCGTAACAGAAATCCCTGGGATTTGAAAGGGCGGGGACTCAATTCAATTATTCAGATTTCACAAAAGAGATTTCGAATTCGGATTTGTGAAGAGTTTCCACAGAAAAAAAACAATCCAAGTTCGGGGAGGAGGGAAAAGGAGGACCAGGGAGAGCGAGGCAGGAGAAGGGAGAATATGTGGGGATCCATGAGGAGAAAATAAGAAATTCGCAGTTTGTTAAAGACGCCGGAGTGTATTGGCCTCCGCTCTCTGCTGGCCCCTGATGCTGGGGGGTCGCAGTTCCTCCTGGGCGGTGGGGGTCAAAGAGCTGCGGGCGCTGTGTTTATCTGGTCCCCGGAGACAAGTGGCTGTAGCCCTCTCCGCGTGAGATTTTCGGGTCCCCAGCTGCTTGTTTCACCCTTCAGTCCTTAACGATCGTACGGCGGCCGGGCACGCTTCCCTTGCAGAGCCCGCCCGGCCACTTTCCCTGCGTTCACCTCCTCCACCCTCACCAATAAAATTAAAAATAATACAGAAGGAAGAAAAAAAAGTAGACGGAATCACCCTCTGGTGCGACGCCACCGGTGTGTGCGGGGGAGCGCGGACCCCGAGCAGCTGCGGAGCCCGGGCCTTGCACTGGACGCCACCCGACTGACACCAGGTAAACTCCGGCCATGCACTCCGCAGCGCGCGGCGGGGCACTCGCAGGAAGGGCGGGCGGAGCGCCAGCGATGTGTCGCGCTGCAGTAAAGCGATTATTTTCCCCCTTAATCTGTAAAAAAAAAAGTAATAGATTTCCAAAATCTCGTCGCATGTATATCTTGTCAGTGAAACGACTTATCGTTCAGCCTTCCCATTACGCTCTATACTTTTACCAGCATTCATCGGGGAACCAAAGTGGGCTGGGAGGGCGGAAAACAAAGCCGGGTAGAGCGGCCATTTCAGTATGTACAATTCAGGTTTCAGAAAGAAACGCAGCTGGCCCCTACCGTAACCAACACACCCCCTCATAGTATATGGCGCCCCTTCTGTGCCGCCCCCATTCTTCCGCTCACACATCGCCCCCTCTTTTGTTGAACCTTTAAAGGCCGTTAATTCTCTCTTTTTTTCCTTCTAAATTTGTGTTCTTCGCCCCGAAACTGCAGTTTGTTTCGTTTTAATGGCGCCACCTACAGGGGAATTTTTTTGTTTCACCGAGAGAAATGAAAATTGTGAAGGAGAAAAAAAGAAATATTTGCAGTTTATTTCTTTTTGTAAATTAAAGTTGGATATTTTTTCACGAATTGGTGGGAATTATTCGGATGTAAAGGATTTTCTTACTTATTCTGGTGCGGATTTCCGTGTACAAATTCAATTGCATGAATTTAAATACAAATAAAAAATTGAGAGAAAAGGAAACACTTTTGCTACTCAAAATAAAATTTTGCCAGCTTTAGGGGAAATTGGTAATCAACATTTTGATGTGTAAGACCTCTTTTTTTGAAATTTTTGTTTCTAGGAATCTGAAAATCAGCCTTTTTGATTTTGGGGCATGTTGAAGGCTGACTGATATTGGTGATTTAAAGAGCTGTTTTCACCTACTTAAAGTTCAATTTTAGCAAAATCAATGTTATGCTTTGCATAAAGTGTAGCTGAAAAGTGGAGCCTTGTCAGGTGGAAAAGTAGCCATGATCGTCCAGTAGTGCAAGGAGGAAGACTTATTGCTGTAGGCTGCAAATTACATAGACAAGATTTTATTTTGAATATTTGGCTAAAATGTTTTAATTCTAAAAGGTTTGCCGAACCTGTTCATAGTTATGTGTAGTGTCCATTGCGCCATGTCAAAGACCATCTTTTATTGAGAGTTCTACATTGTGCAAATAGCAAGCACATTTCAGTTTTGGTTGACCCTGATGGAATTCTAGTGAATGTCAAGTTTTACTTCCTCTATTTTTTTTTGGCTTGATGGCCAAATAATTATCTCAAATATGTTGGTGTGCCCTCAGTTTAGTCATTCTTTTATTTGTTTTAGAGATTGACCTCAAATACATTATCAGTTTTGTTAAATTTGTTGAAATTGTAAATTTCCACTTCGTTGCAAAAGCCTTAAATGTTTGCGGCGATCTTTGACTTTTTAAATAGTTTGTTTAAATATTTTGAGAGATATTTGTATTTTCTTTTTTTCAGTGCTAGGAAACTCTTCCACCATGGAGAGGAACATAACTTTTGTCATACAGTATAGAAATTAAAGTATGTTACCTGGAGGTATAGGGGCCTCCCATAACTGAACAGACGGTCTGGTGGATGGGTAACTGTGAAAGGCATGAGTGTTTTTGTTGTTAAGGTGATGAGCATTATGTAAAGACTGCTGGGCGAAAGGAAATAGAGAATTCTGAGGCTCTTGCGAAGTAGCAGTTGCAAGCCATGGCTGGAAAGTCAGCACCAAAAACATCGGCACATTAAGCTTGGGGCATTCGTTTTAGTGACTTGATAAACGATACTTTTTTGGCCTCGCCTAAAAACAGTTTTAAGTGTCTGGTAAGAAAGCCCTCTTATCTCTAATACATTACAATATGTTCATGTGTTTGGCTTTGGATCAGCCCTTTACACTTAATTAGATGTCTTTATTGTCTGTCTTACTTTTTTGCTTCTTATTTGATGGCACTCTTCCTATTTATTTTATTTTTTTGTCCTGTCTCTGGAACATTTCTTCTTTACAGTCTTCTGATTGGATGATTTGCCCTTCTGCTCCTTGATTTCAGGGAACTACATTTTGTTCTTTTAGCATGTTTTATTGCTCACTCACTCCCTCTGCTCTGCTTTCTGATCCTGGTCATCTTGTGTTTTTAAACACATTAAAAATCCTCCTATGCGCCTCCTCCTCCCCTCTGACATGTTCTTTTAAAGTACAATAATATTTTAAATGCAATTTCACACTTTAAAAAAATGTACTGCCCGAAGATTAACTTTTGCTATCTTTGAATGCTAAATACAAAAATCAATATGCCCGGTGTGTCATGAAGAATTCATATGTGGTGACATGTATGTCTATGTCATCATGCGGTGTCCAGTGTATTGGTAGGATAGGATAATGGTTTGCTAGTTACCCTTAAAAAAATCTTTTGTCTGTTGTGACAGAAAATATTACCCTTTAAATTGGGAAGATATTGTCTCTTAAGCTTTGGATCTATTGAGAAGTGGAATGTTTCTACTAGCCTTCAACTTGAAAGTACACAAAGAGATCTATTCAATTAAATGAAATATTATATAAACTTTGTATTTTATTAACTTATACCCTAGACATTCTATGTTTCAAATTTATTAATTAGATTGTGGGTGTGTAACTCTGACAATCAGTATTGATTTTAATCCTTTTATATATTTCTAATAAAAATTAGATGTTGAAAATACCCATGATGTTCCTAATCATGATATCACAACAGATATAGCTAGCCTCAATGCAAGAATCGATAGAGACATATTGCATCATTTATATTATAGGCAGTTTATTCTCTTTTTTGCTGTTGCTAAAAAGCATTGGCCGAGCCAATAGGTCTGTTTTGGCAAAGCCAAAAGAGACTAATTGACTTTGCCAATGCTTGTTAAATTTACCATCAAAGTATACCTACCTTGTGCTTTAACCCCTTTGCTGCTAGGCCCCCCCACCCCCGTGCTAAGCCTTTTTTTTGGCTATTTGGGGTAGTTCGCACTTAGGCCCCTGTAACATTTTGACCACATAAGGTATCCATGCCAAATTTGCGTCCTTTTCTTCAAACATCCTAGGCATTCTAAAGGTACCCAGGGTTTGTGGATTCCCCTGAAGGGGACCCAGAAATGAGCCAAAAACAGCTAAATGTTGTTTTCTTGGAAAAATGTGAAAAAAGTGCTGTAAATGAAAGCGTCTGGGTTTTTTCCTGCAAATGGTATCAAACAGAGGGGTTGTGGGGCGGAAATCAACATTTTCCCAGCTTTTAGGGAATGACAGACTTTTGTCAGAAAACCAAAATTTTTTACACAGTTTTGTCATTTGTCTGGGACATAGCCTATTTTTGCTGTTTTTTGTGCTTTCAACCTCCTTCCAGTTAATGGTAGACATGGGTATGAAAGCAGTAATGGATCTTGGAAAGCTATACATTTTGAAAAGTAGACAAAATTCTGAATTCAGCAAGTGGTCATTTGTGTAGATCCTTCAAGGTTTCTTTATAGAAACTAACACTTAAATATAGGAAAAATTGAAAATAAGTTGAAAAAATCTGCCTTTTGTGTCAACGTTTTCACCTGTAACTTCTTCTAATTATGACAGCTCTTTGAAAGGAATACACAGTTACATCCGCTGGACCTTACTGGTTGTGGGGATATATAGGACTTGTAGGTTCACCAAGAACCCGACGAACCCAGAGCCAAAAACTGAGCAGCGACTTGCAATGTATTTTTATGTACCGAGTATATAGCAATTATTCAGGGAAAATGAATACATGGAAAAATCGGTATGAAAGACACCTATGTATTTCTGAAATGCGAACAAAATATAGAGTTTAGAAACAGTAGATATTTGCGCATTTCCTAAATTGGGAATACTCATACTAGCATGAGATTTATCGGTCATTTTTCAAAATGACTTCTTTTTTACACTTTGTCTTTCATTTGGAAGGCAGAAATGCTTTGAAAGTCAATAGGTAATAACAGTTGCTTTACAAATCTGAATTACCCTAAGTCTCCCTATAAAAATGGTACCTCACTTATGTGGTTAGGCATAGTGCCCACGACAGGAAACGGCTCTAAACGCAACGCGAACACACCACATTTTCCCAATGAAAAATTACACTTTTTAGGTCGAGGACCGCCGGTCTGCCGAAGGCAGAACCGGAAGTCGGAGATTTAATGACTTGGAGAAGAGGGGCTTGAACCCGCCCCTCTTCTCCCCTGTTCTCCATTGGCTGGCCTCTTGAATGCTGGCCAGCCATTGGAGAAGAGGTCCGTCATTCCGATTAGGCCCCGTCCTTTTCGGATCGGGGGGCGTGTTTTTTGCAAGAAGTCTAATTATCTCCTCCAGCCAATGGCTGGAGGAGAGAAAAGAAAAACACGCCCCCGAATCCGAAAATGCCGCTGCCTTTCTCCTAGGCATTTCTCCTTCGCCTCGGAGAAAGGCAGTGGTGTGCTCGAGACCAGTGTTTCTGTTGTAGCTCCCTGCAGCCTGTTTTGACCCCCCCCCCCCCCCCATGCTATTCTCATTCTTTGCTGGTCGAACTGTAAATCACGTGGGAGCTGGTGCGAGAATTGTACATACCGGAGAGTACATGTTTGTAACTTTTCGAGCCTTTTGTTGTTTCTGGTGTAAGGAAGGTTTTAATGTTTTCCTTCTCGTGTGCGCGAGCCCAGTACATGACCACTGCTCCAGTTCAATGCGACACATTCAAATGCAGTGGCAGTCAGACCCCCACACTTTCAGGGTTTGGGGAGGGGCCCTGTGCCTTGTCAGATACCTATGGCTGTGTTTTCCAGCTGAACCTTGAAATGGGTTTCCCTGTTGCTTCACCGTGGAACCCATCCGCCTCCAGTTGGGGTTCCAGTGCTCTACGGTAGCAATCAATGGCAGGCACTTAACTACAACACAAAAATATCTCTGACAATGGTATTTGTGCATGATTGTATTTAACGCTTGCTTTCCACTCTCTGGAAGCGTGCATGTGTCTTACTCGGGGAGCACGTGGCGCAGCGTCCGCCTGCGCAAATTTCGCAGTTCGCTAGAAGACTCGCGTCCCTTTTTATTTTTCGCACTTTTGGACCGCGCGACGTGTTGATTTTCAAAATGACAACGCGGCCTTTTTCGCCAGTGTTACCGGTCTCCATCTGCCGCCTGGAAGGGCAGAGCTGTGCATGTTTGCTTTGTTGTGAGCGGGCGCGGTGCCAGGCGGAGTCCTGTGTGGACTGAGGCCAGCGGGGCTTTCCAGAGCAGCTGCCGCCGCGCACACCAGCCAGGGCAGTGTCTGTGCTGCGTGGGGCGGGGCGACCCAGGGCGGAACTACGCAGGGCTCCGATCGTCTCTCAGTCCGCTTTGGACTTTAAGATAGCATGGTGGGTTGAGCGCCGGTGGTAGATAACCAGCTCAGGAGGTTGGAATAGGCTCTGCTGCAGAGCCGCAGGACTGGCTCAGCTACTTAACATAAATAACTGGGAAGGACTACATGCTGGCCCTGGTCCCTGAGCCTACTGCCGCGTTGGATCCCTGCATTGAACTGGGCTGCATCTCCTGCTGATTTCGGGGAGGGCTGGACCCATCCCCTGCTTCCCTCCTGGTGTCACCGAAATTCCAGGCCTGTAGGTCTGATACTTGCTGTCCATCAAGACTCATCTAACCCATTTCTTCTCTTAACAAGCATTTACAATGCAATGGTCTCGGCATTGGTAAAGTTAGAGCTATTGGCATTGCTCATGACATTATTTTTGCTTATGTTTTTTGTTTTTAAAACATTTAAAGAAACGGCATTGTCATGAGCAATGCTAATAGCTCTAACTTTAACAATGCCGAGACCGTTGCATTGTAAATGCTTGTTTTGCAAAGTGCCTAGCTGTAGTTTTTGCATCCTAGCTCTGCTGGCACCTAGGGAAACCTAGCAACCCTATACATTTTTAAAAAATAGACATCCAGGGGAATCCAGGATAGGGTGACTTGACTGCCTCTCACTAGGTTCGGTTACCCAGAATCCCATGCAAACCTATAAAATTGTCAAAAAAACTCACATTTCTGTGGTGGAAAGTTCGGGCATCTGTGTGGATCCATAAATTTCCACCCACCCCGCGTTCCCCAAAGTTTTCCGAGAAAAACGGCACCTCACTTGTGTGGGTAGGCCTAGTACCCGCGACAGGAAACGGCGCAAAACGCAACGTGGACACACCACAATTTCACAGTGAAAAATGACCCTTTTTTGGCAAAGTGCCTAGCTGTAGTTTTTTAACCCTAGCTTTGCCGGCACCTAGGGAAACCTAGCAAACCTATACATTTTTGAAAACTAGACACCCAGGGGAATCCAGGATGGGGTGACTTGACTGCCTCTCACCAGGTTCTGTTACCCAGAATCCCTTGCAAACCTAAAAAATTGTCAAAAAAACACATTTTCCTCACATTTCTGTGGTGGAAAGTTCTGGAATCTGCGTGGATCCACAAATTTCCACCCACCCCACGTTCCCTAAAGTCTTCAGATTAAAAATGGTACCTCACTTGCGTGGGTGGGTCAGGGTCCCACGACAGGCAAGGGCCCAAAACCTATTGAGGCGACATCAAAATTACCTATCACAAACCAACCTGGTTTTGCAAGGGGGGTCCCATGAGTTTTTGGCCCGGGCCTCGGCGGCTTTCTAGGGAAACCTACCAAACCCACACATTACTGGAAACTAGACACCCAGGGGAGTCCAGCGAGGTATGGCTTGCGTGGGTCCCCCAACATTCTCCTACCCAGAATACCCTGCAATCTGCTAATTTCACTGAAAAAAATCACTTTTTTCTCCAAATTCTGTGTGGGAAAGTTCTGGAATCTGCGTGGATCCACAAATTTCCTCCCACCCAGCATTCCCCCAGGTCTCCTGATAAAAATGGTACCTCACTTGTGTGGGTAGGCATAGTGGCTGCAACAGGAAATGGCCCAAATCGTACATTGGAGACTTCAAAATTACCTATAACAAAACTACCTGGTTTTGGAGGGGGGGGGGGGGGGGGGCTGACATTTTGGCCTGGACTCGGCGGCCATCTTGGGAAAGTACCAAACCCAAACATTTCTGAAAACTAGACACCCTTGGAGTCCAAGAGGTATGGCTTGCGTGGATCCCCCAATGTTTTCCTACCCAGAATGCCAGGCAAACCTCAAATTTAGCTGGCACAAATATCCTACCCCACAGCGTTCCCCTGAGTCTCCCGAGTAAAATGATACCTCACTTGTGTGGGTGGGGCAAGGGCCTGTGACTGGGAAGAGCCCAAAACATAGGGAATAAGGGTATAGCACCGAGAATTCTAAGCGCTATATTTTTTTAAATATGTTTTTAGCCAATTCTGCATTGGACAGCCACACTAGTGAGGTATCATTTTACTCAGGACACTAAGGAGAACGCTGTGGGGTAGGACATTTGTGCCGGCACGGTGATTCCACGCAAAAATATGTGGAAAATTTCAGCCTTTGACACTCGTGCGCCAACAGAACATCGGCAGCGCTAAGGAGCTGCGAAGAAAAGAAGATAAAGAACGGTGGAACTTTGATTCAATAATGGCCCCGCCGCGAAACACCCGGCGCGGACGGGCTGGACAAACCGAAGGATTTGAAACCACAACCGTTAATAGCGGTTTAGCGGAGGTAATGGACGGTGTGGGAGGCGCTCAACAATTGGCTTCAGCAGCTAATAGCGGTGATAGCGCATATGGGTTGGAGTCTACCAGTACTGGCACTGATAGTCATAATCATAATACCTCTCAAATGGGCAGACCTATTTTGAACTTTCTCAGATCTGGTGGAGCTTCGATCCTCCTCCATGCTATCGGCTCAGAGTCATCCACCGCGAGTCGTCAACTAGCTGATGCGCTGAACGCCGCAATTGAGTGCGGAATGGGGCGGCCTGACGGTTCAGTAACCAATACCTCCACGGCAACAAATCTGGGTCTGACGGCTGCACCACATACAGGCGAACACTTAGCGGAGGACGACCGAGATGAGGAGGCAGTGTCGGCTGGTTCGATAGGCGGTGAGAGTGCATTCGGTGATCCAGGTGCTACTTTTGCAGACTGTAACTCTGGGTTTGCAGGTGGTTCAGATAGTGGCAGCGGGGGCAATCAAAGAGAAGGATTTGCAATGAGGAATAAGTTGGAACATGTACCAACTACTAAGTGCGCCGAGTCACATGACAAGCGGAATAGAATTAAAGGAGGCTTTATTACATCTCACGAGGTTGTGCCCGAGGTTGAAAAAGTAATTAAAAGCAAATGGACAAAAAACTCTGTTGGTAAAGGAAGTAAAGGCCGCGGCTTGGGCGGAGGAGCTAAGGCCCTAGTATCAGGTGCAGCAGGGGCTAAAGGAACTACTAACATTCCCACAACTATTTCCAAATCTGATCTAGGGCCGAGCCCATTGCGTAAGTGGGTGTCGTCAAAGGGTGAGGTAAAAACATTAGTAGCCCGTCTATCTAACATCGGAGGAGCATCTAGTCATTTGAAATCTCTAACACATCTAGAGCGACAAGAGTCCGCCTCAACTCCAACGGCGGCTGAGGTAATTCATTCTGACTTAATAAACTCGAGTGTAAGTTTAGTTATGGACACTTCTAACGTCTCTGCTAAAACAACAAATGCGGCAACTGCCGTCAAAGTCCATACATGATTTGAGTGACTCTACTCGGATATCTCCGGAAAAACTCATTACTCAGGCAGCTGAATTGACCTCCCCTGTTATTTTTTTTCCTGCTGGTCCTTTTATTTAGGTACCAACTCAAGCAGATACATCGGTACTAGGTACTTCAAATGTTTCGCACGCATCCTTGCCTCCTCTGCTTTTTTCCGCTTCCTCTATCTCTGCCAATGGGGGCCCGTGAACAGTAGCAACTAATGTTTCCAAACTAAACGTACTCTTCAGGATGAACCCACATTATCTACTATGTTACAAGTTCTAGCTACACATCATGAAGAGACACAGAGCTTCTTCCAGCAGGCTAAAGCAGATAGCCAAGAGATCAAACAGGCCCTCGTTGAGGTGACTAGTAAGGTCTCGAATCTTTCACTTGAGGTCTTGGACCTCCAGCAACGGGTGGCCGAAGCCAAGGAAGCCAATGTCTTATCTTGTAACTCAGTCAAGGCCCATGATCTCCAGATGACAGCCATGCAAATTAAGATTGAAGACCTAGAAAATAGGCAAAGACGCCAGAACTTGAGGGTGTTTGGGGTCCATGAAGGCAGGGAAGGATCGGATCCACGGGCTTTCATTGTTAGTTTGTTCCAAAAAGCCTTCCCTGATTTGTCGGATTGGGACATGGACACTCAAATTCAGCGGGCACACAGACTTCCCTCATTTGTGGCCAATCAGAGAAACCCAAGCTTCTCACGGCCAATGTTGATTTATATAGTGAATTTTCTACTTGGGCAGGCTATTTTTTATAAAGCTCGACCAACAGCTCCTGTTCAAAACGGTACAATGTTCATTTTTGTCCGCCCTGACCCCTGCAAACCTACTATGGATAGAAGATGGCAACTTAGAAAACTGATGGATACTTTTAAAGCAGCTGGTACACAGGTGTATTTGCAGGATCCAGCCTGCCTTAAAGTTATAAAAGACGGGCAGGCTTACTTTTTTTTTTTAATGAGCAAGAGGCCAAGAATGCTTTACTTAAATGGCAAACAGTTCCTAAAAAAATGAGGTCACACGTAATTTCAATTAAGCCACAGGAAATGATGTGTATATGGCTTGGTAGCTTTATCATCTGACTACTTGATATGTTTTTTTTTTTGTTCTGTTGTTGTTAGACATGGTCGGTGTGTGGTGGTGGAGGCTCACTTGGGGAGGGGGGGGCCGGGGAGGGGGTGTCCTTTGGTTAAACGCTGTCATATTTGACAGCAGGGATTGGGGTGATTCCATTTCCAAGACTGGGGGGTCGGGGGTCGGTTGGGGGGGGACCTTCTTTGGGATTTGGAAGGGAAAATTGCTAAGGCTAAGCTAGCTCAGAATGTTAGGGGGAAAAAAAAGAAAATTGCCAAAAGTTATTTAAAATAGAGACAGGTGGGCATGCTAGGAGGGTACTGCGGGCTCAAGGTGGGGACAATTGGCTGATTATTATGTTTAATTATGTCTAAAGTTAAATTAATGAGCTGGAACGTGGCTGGTCTGAACTCTCCCTTGAAGAGGCGATTGGTATCGGAAGAATTGAAAGCTTATAAGCCACAGATTGTAGGGTTAACAAAGACTCACTTGGCCTTTAAAGACCGTGGTCTTTTTTAAGAAAATGGGGTTTGATATGATTATTTGTACTACACAGACTGTTTCAATACGAGGAGTTGCTATCCTTAAAGCTAGAACATTCAAAGCTTCGGTTCTCCGTACACTATGTGATAATAAGGGCAGGTGGGCAATCGCCCAACTTTTGGTACACGGAAAAAAATTAACAATTTGTATGATTTATGGACCTAACAACGATTGCCCTGAGGTTATTTCTTTTTTATGTTCAAAACTTGTTGGAGTGGGAGGGCGAACTTGTTGTCATGGGTGATTTCAATTGTATATTGAATCAAAGCTTGGATACTACTAACACCTCGGGCCGGTCTAGAATGATACAGACAAGAGCTGCCATAAGGGATTTACTTCATATCCACCAGTTTGTGGATATATGGCGGGCGGTTTATCCAGCAAGCCCTGGCTATACTTTCTTTTCTAACCCACACAGGCACTATTCTAGGATCGATATGGTATTCGCTAATCAGTCCAGAATTGAAGAATCTTGTATAGAGGTATGTCAGAAAATCACTTCAGACCATAATCCTTTATTATTTACTATTCAGTAAAGGACTGATGCGAGAGGGCCTACAAGGGCTTTCTCATTTCCCAAATATCTACTCAAGAATTCAGACTTTGTCCAGCGTATGCAGGGACTACTTGTAGAGTTTATTAACAATAATTCTCTAACTGCACCTTGGGCTATAGTTTGGGACTGCCTTAGGGCTTATGTTAGAGGTGTCACTCAGCAATACCTGTTTGAACAGAACAGGGAAAAGCTTAGGAAGTCGAAGTCTGAACGGAGGGAATATTCTGATTTAGAGCAATTACACGCTAATGCTATTCTTATAAAGGACGTAGGCGAAACTGAGATCTACCAGCAGCTCTTATCAGTCAGAGCTAAACTTAGTCGTAGGCTAAAGGAGAAAGTGGCAAACCAGTACTTTAAATTTAGAACCCAACAGTATGAGTACGGGGAGAAGGTCGGGCGTGTCCTAGCATTCCAGCTGGCTGATCAGCGGGCTAACACACATATTAAGAGTATTAAGGGAAGTGACGGCCTAACTTACAATAAGACGACGGACATACTGGAACAATTTAGACAATTTTACACTGACCTCTATAGCGATAATCTAGTTTTCGACCAGCATACAGCTATAGACTACATTCGGGATAGCGAAATGAACTCATTAGAACCACACATAACGGCACTAATGGATAGGGATGTGGGCACAGAGGAGATAGGGGCTGCTATTAGGGCCCTACCCTTAGGGAAAGCAGTTGGCGAGGATGCTATTCTCCTCGTGTTTTATAGAACGTTTGGAGAGATCCTCGATCCGGTCTTTTTGAAGTTGGTCAACGATATATTGGAAGGTAGGGCAGCACCCTCCTCTTGGAAATCGACTAATATAGTCGTTTTTCTCAAAAAAGGAAAACAATCAGAGGAAAGAGGCTCTTACCGTCCGATCTCTCTCATTAATCACGATGCAAAGATCTTCTCCAAAATTCTTTCCTTAAGGTTCGCACCGTTTATACATTTAATTGTAACGGATCAACAACACGGCTTCGTTCCTGGGCGGGATACCACGACACATATTAATACCGCAATTGCCGTGTTTGACGTCGCCTGTCAGATGGGGGGTAAAATATCAATGATGTTGCATAACGCCGAGAAGGCCTTTGACCGGGTTACTTGGGGGTCTCTTTGGTCAATAATGGCAGAAGTAGGGCTTGGTCGGAGGTTCGTCACTGCAGTTCAGAAATCTTATATAAACTCCATGGCGGCAATTAGGCTTAATGGTTTAACTTCATCTTCTTTTAGCATTCAGAGGGGCACGAGGCAGGGGTGTCCCCTATCCCCACTCCTGTTTGCGATTTACATTGAGCCTTTTATCCGTCACTTATTGCACAATTCGAGTATTATTCCGGTGTCTTTCAATAACGTACGTCTTAAAGTCACCGCGTATGCGGACAACATCGCGGTCAACACTATTAATCTTATTGTGGCAATGGGGGAGACGATTGTGGAGGCTCGGCGATTCGGGGCTTTCTCGGGGTACAAGCTTAATTCTAATAAAACTCAAACAATAACTAATTTTGAAATCATTCCTGACACATTATCTCTAGGCGTCACTCGAACAGCTACATACCTGGGGGTTAACCTTAGTAGTCAGACGAATAAAATAGTAAAACTAAATTATGAACCCTTACTTAAGAAGGTTGCTGCTGACCTGCGCAAATGGCACCAATTGCCTCACAATTTGGGGGAGATGTAATATTGTTAAGATAAACATTTTGCCAAAATTTTTATATTTTTTCAGGGCTATCCCATTGAGGGTCCTCTTCTCTTTCTTTAAAAGACTCGACCAGTATTATTGGCAACTTTATTTGGGGTTACAAAAGGGCTAGACGTGCCATTAAGTTTTTGAAACTGCCTTATGAAAGAGGAGGTTTTGGACTCCCAGACTTTAAGCTATACTTCTGGGCAGCTTTTGCCAGTCGATTGCAGAGTCTGCTTAAAGGGTCGGGTATGTCTCAAATTTGGTTATCATACCAGCTGGCGTGTGGGCTAGAGTACAGGTTCATAGTGTGTAAGATGTCTGACCCGAACTACTTCAAGCGGGTCCGTTTTAAGATAGTGGGACAAGCAGACCGGATCTGGCACAATATTGTATGTGCATACAACATTCCGGAATTTCATGAACTTGTGTATCTAGGAGGCAATCCGCGACTAGGAGCCCTTTTTGACGACTCAGTTTGGAGAAGCTGGCAGCGTAGCGGAATCACGCAATTAGGGCAACTATATGACTCGGATGGCTTCAGATCTTTTTCTTTTCTTAGAGGCGAATTCGGAGTTCCGTATAATTCATTTTTTAAATTCTTGCAAGTACGGGACTTTTTCATCAATGGAAAAGGCTTAGTTGCTCTTAGTGGACTTAGCAAGGCTGCCCGTTCATTACTACAGGTAACTGGCAGGGGCTGTATAGGGAAAATTTACAAGAATCTTTTGATGGAGTCAAAGGATGATGGCGGCCAGGCTGTAGTAAAACTAAATCGATATTTTGGGATAGCTGTGAGCGAAGAAGATCTATATATATCTCTCTGACTACTATTAACACGGCAGTCACCTATATAAACTTAAAACTCCAACAACATCGAATGTTGTTTCTTCTTTATTACACACCTGAAGTTTCTTCTTTATTACACACCTGAAGTTATTACAAAATGGGCAACAACCAATTCTTCACCTAAGACACACTGTCCTAAATGTTTACTTTATGCAGCCGATATTAGACACATGTTTATTACATGCCCGAAATTGAACACATACTTGGTTCAGGTAACTGAGGAACTGTGTAAACTGGCAGGTAGGAATATCGTTATTTCTGAGAAAGAGATACTCATGGGTTTAATAGACGACTCTGGCCTAATATCTAACGCTCTTTTTTCTATTGTTATGGCCTGTTGTTGTCTTGGTATTGCAAGGGTTTGGATTGAGACGAAATGCCCGACACTCACGGATATGCGGCTGATACTGAGGAGGGTCTATGAGATGGAATTGGCGCTCGCCAAAGCCAGGGGCACCTGCTCTTGTGCTAAATTTGAACGCTCTTGGTCTAGCCTTCACTGGGACTAATCAAATATTGGTGTATTGTTAACACCTTAATTTGCAAGTCGCTAGCTGGATGTGTTATATTGCTGGCTGTTTGCTACAAATGTTTTTTTTTTACTTATATCCTCTTCTTGTATCTATATTTTTTACTATTTATGTAAAAATGTTATTGTTATTATTGTATCCGCAATGTATTTGTGATTGGCGTCTGCTTATTTGCCCTCATGTTTCCCTGTCTGTTGATACCATTGTTTTAAAAAAAAAAGAAAAAGACCATTCACACCACCAGGCACAAAACCAACACATTACAACATTCACAAAAAGGGACAAGCTACACCCTGCTTGACAAAAACAGAAATATTTCTGCACAACCACCTATTCCTCAAGCACTCGTACATACTGGTTGGATTTGGCACGAGGGTGAGTGATAGTTCAGTATATACAGTTGTATTAACCAGAGATTTCACAAACATGAAATGCACTGTTAATAATTGAAAGGCCGAGAAACGGAACCATTGACTCACAGCTTGTGAGCTGTAAAGCCACGACAAGGCACCAACCTCTTTACAGGCCATTCATACACCTTTCATACGTGTGACACACACAAAACGATTCACACCGCCAGCCGCGGGCCCAGCACATTACAACACTCACACCAGCAGACAGCGCCATTCAAGGGCCCATCACTTTCACACGCCCACATTCCTGACACAGCAACCACAGCAGCTCATGGATTGCGTGGAGTGGCGTTTGGCTAGCAGTGTGTGTAGTGACCAGCAGCTAGTCACTACTCACACACCGCCAGGCAAGCACCAGTCCATGCACACCGCCAGCCTAGCGCCAGTTCATGCACACCGCCAGCCTAGTGCTAGTTCATGCACACCGCCAGCCTAGCGCCAGTTCATGCACACCGCCAGCAAAGCGCCAGTCCATGCACACCGCCAGCCAAGCGCCAGTCCACGCACACTGCCAGCCAAGCGCCAGTCCACGCACACTGCCAGCCAAGCGCCAGTCCACGCACACTGCCAGCCAAGCGCCAGTCCACGCACATTGCCAGCCAAGCGCCAGTCCACGCACACTGCCAGCCAAGCGCCAGTCCAAACACACCGCCAGCCAAGCGCCAGTCCACACACACCGCCAGCCAAGCGCCAATCCAAACACAGTGCCAGCCAAGCGCCAGTCCACGCACACCGCCAGCCAAGCGCCACTTCACGCACACCGCCATCACATTTAGGATTTTTTTATACAAATAAGAAAACACAAACAAATTGCTAATAGATACAAATCTACTAACACAAAATCTGAAACTAAATACACTACACAAATGCCGACCTTGAAATTGAACAAAAAATATTAAACAATAGAGACCAGGCAGTTCACTTTACCACTCGTGGATGTTCCCAAAAATTATTTTGCGTGTGGTACATTCTAAAACAAACAGGCACACACAGCGCAGGGTTAGAAGGACCCTCGGGGCAGTACATACGAGTCTCCTTCCGCATACCTCTTTGCCAACAGACTCTACATCTCCTACTGGGAAAGTCTTTTGAGGGTGTGGGAGGAATGTGTTCAGGAAAGTGGCGCTCTTTCAATCTAGCCATATCCTCCACCAATCCAACTCTAGGAACACTTGCCTGTTCCACTAAAACAAGGCTGCCTATCACAGATTCCTGAAACTTAGCAGAAGTCATCTTTGACTCAGGACAAGAATTCTTGAATACAACAAAACCATTAAAGGTTGCCAAGTGGAAAAGATGGATAGACAACTTCTTATACCAAATGTAAGCCTTACGAAGAGCAGCGTAAGTTCCAACCTCTGATCTACTCTGTCAACACCACCCATGTGCCTATTATAGTCTTAACTGCACACAGGTTTGCGCGCTTCAGCAACCTGACCCCAAACAGTAACAGGTGAAGTGCTTTCATCATGGATGGTAGTCAGCATGTAGACATCTCTCCGGTCTGAAAACTTCACAGCTAGAAGTTCCTCGCAACACAACGCACTGCACTGTCCCCGCACAAGCTTTTGACAAACTAGTTCTTTAGGGAAACCTTTACGGTTAGAGTGGATTGTGCCACAAGCAACAGTGTCCACTTTGGCCAATTCCCTGAACAACCGCACACCAGTGTAGAAGTTATCTACATATAAATGGTGGCCTTTGTTAAAAAATCCTCTACCAAGTTCCCACACAATTTTCCTAGTCAATTCAAAAGTGGACGGACAACCAGGGGGGTTAATCCTGTATTCCTTACCGGTGTACACCCTGAAATTAGAGACATAGCCAGTCCTACTGTCACACAGCATATACAGCTTAATTCCACAGCATGCCCGCTTACTAGGAATGTATTGCCTAAAAACCAAGCAGCCCTTGAACAAGACCAAAGACTCATCCACTGCTATTTCTTTCCCTGGAGCATAGATCTCAGAAAATCGATCTACAAAGTGATCAATGACAGGCGAATCTTAAAAAGACAGTCACACTCAGGGTGATCTCGTGGCAACGCTAAACCATTATCGACAAAATGCAGCATCCGAAGCAGAAGCAAATACCTATCACGACTCATGACTGCCGGAAATATAGCCATTGCCATCAATGGACTAGTAGACCAATATGAAGACCTTGATGGCTTCCTTAGCAAGCCCATCAAAAAAGTTAAACCCAAGAACTTATCCATCTCTTCCAGATTTGTGGGAGTCCACCGGGTAGCTCTAGAATGGGGCTTAAGGCTGGCACTGTTGTCCCTCAAAAACTGTTCGGCATACAAATTAGTCTGCTCAACAATCTCTGCTAAAAACACATCGTCCATAAACAACTGAAAAAAATGTATGGGCAAAAAGTTTTCTGTATTCACTCTACACCCTGGAACACCAGTAAAGTCTGGCAATGCCGGCTGCACCATGCCTGGGGCAACCCAGAGGTCATCACTTCCAACTGGAAGCCTTGCAGCTCCAGGCTGCAACCCAGATGCCTCTTGCTGCACTATCGGCACATCAATGTCCTCCTCTAAAACAGGCACTTCATCCGCACTAAGAGTCGCTTCATCCGCACTGAGAGTAGCTTCATCATCCGATGATTCCATGTGGAGAGAAAACTCACTGCCTGAACCTTCCCCTCCCTCCTCTGCCTCAGATGCAGAGTCAGTCTCTGAACCATGGTCATAGGAAGACTCAAAAAGCATACCAACAACCTGCTGAGCAGTAATCCTGCGGCTAGCCATTATCCTTACTAAGAAAGCAGACTGCACAAACAAGTCAACAACAACCAACACTGTGCCAAATAAGTAAGTAAAAACAAATGTGTGCCTTTATCACAAAGATCTATATACTCAAAAACTATACAATTCACTTGCAAGAGACAGCTACACTCACCAGCACCTACTCTGCAGAGACACAGCAAAAACCAACGATAATTAGCTAGAAAGAAAAAAACAAAACCAATTACTCTCAAGACAACAAACTACACATCGAGCACAAATGCAAAAAGTTTTTGACACTCAAAAAACGGAAGCCAAACATACTGCTATTATTTGACCATTTGCAAAAAACACATTCATGCAGGGAAATGAAACACATTTACATTGTACAAAAAAAATTCACTTACCAAACACATGCAACTACACAAACAGCAGAACCACCAGTAACAAAACCGCAACCTGGAACAGTCTAAAGAGCAAACGCCTTGAACTAGAACAAAAAGGGAGAAATTAAGCATTACAATTGCAATTCACAAGAAAAAAAACAATTAACATTATAACATGCTATGTCACTACCCAAATGGTCAATCTGCTAGATGGGCCTTCAAAGAGGGCTGAGAAAAATGGGGGGTGATCTTGCCCAAGGGATTGGTGAGGTTGTCTGCCAGGCTGATCTGTCCCATAGGTGGGTCAGAAAACGGCAGACAGAAATGTTGCCCCCCTTGCAAAAGAAATACCTCCCTGGTGCCTAGTAGGGTTGTCTGCCTCCTCCCTCCCGCCTTGGGCAGATAGGCCAAAGAAAAGGGGCAGAAAAAACATGAACCAAATTTTCCCCCTTGGAAGCAACCGTGTCGCTTCCATTACTCACAAAACAAAATTCCTGGTGCCTAGTGGGGTTCCCCCCCCCCCCCCAGAGGCCAAAAAAAGGGCTGATCTGTCCCCAGGGTGGAGCAGAATACACATAAAAACAAATTGGCCCCCTGGAAGCGACTCTTGCCCAAGGGCTCGCTTCCATTTAAATTTTAAATACAGGGGCAGAAAGGCCCAAAAAATGGGCCGATCTGCTCCCAGGGGGGTGGCAGAATTCCCATTAAAAAAAAATGGCCCCCTGGAAGCGACCCTTGCCCAAGGTCGCTTCCTTTTTAATTTTAAGGAAATCCCTGGCTCTAGTGGGCCCCCGGTGCCAGAAACCCCCCAAAAGTAGGGCGAACTGTCCCCAGGGGGGGCAGAAAAGTCTTTAAATAATTGTGCCTCTAAAGGAAGCGACCCTTGCCCAAGGGGTCGCTTCTATTTAAATTTTAAAAAACATCCCTGGTGTCTAGTGGCTTTTTCTCCTCCCCCCGGGGACAGAAAGGCCAAAAACACAGGCCGATCTGCCCCCGGGGGGGGGGGGTAGAAAACCCATACAAAAATATTTGGCCCCATGGAAGCGACCCTTGCCCAAGGGGTCGCTTCCATTTTAAATAATAAACAAATCCCTGACTCTTTGTGGGCTGTTCTGTCCCTCCCCCCTGAGGCCAGAAACCTAATAAATCCAGGCGATCTGTCCGCAGGGGGGGGCAGAAAAGTCTTAAAAAAATATGCCCCCAGAGGAAGTGACCCTTGCCCAAGGGGTCGCTTCCTTTATAAAGAAAAGACATCCCTGGTGTCTAGTGGGGGCATTCCTGCTGCACGATCGCGACGCTGTGCGCAATCGTGCTGCAGGAATGCCCTGCATTGAGACATCAGGGGAGAGGAAAAACTCTTTCCTCTCCCCCGATGCCTCAATGCATCGCCAAATGCCCCCCCCACGCCCCACCCGAGCAGAGAAAACTTACCTCGCTCCTCCAGACGCCTGGAAGCAAATGGCTTCCAGGCCTCCCAGCTCTTCCTGATGACGTCTGTGCGCGCTGACGTCACAGGATCGCCGAGGGGGGGGGGTCTGGAGTGGCAGTGGAAACTCTTCCGCTGCCATTCCTGCCTGGGGGTGCACATGGGTTACCCATGGGGGAATGCCAGCGCTTCCCCCATGGGTGGGTGCCATGACGGCACGGTTCCGTCATGAGCACAGCCCAACCGATGCTCATGACTGAACCGGTCCGTCATGAGCATCGAAGGGGTTAAACTTTTGTCATTTTGCATCATTTAAACAGTCATCTATCCTTTATGACCACTTTGTATATACGAAAAACTGGACTTTGTAAATTAAAATAACTATTTTAAACAGTTTGTTAGGTCTTGCCTATGCAGCGCGCATGCGCTGCATAGGCAAAAAGACCTTTAGCGATCGCTTTGGCTTTTCTGCCAAAAACGTGCACGCGTTCCATTGCCTTCAATGGCAACGCGTGCACGTGTTGATTCACTTGCGGGACCGTGCGGCGCCATATGGTACCAATTATCGCTCCTGGCGCTGCTCGCTCTCGTAAGTGAAAAGCTTTCACTTTTGCCAACACTTTTTTATCCAGCACTCTCCCCCTCCTCTCGCCCCTCCCCCTGCTCTCGCCCCTCCCCCTGCTGCCTCCTTTTATCACGAGGAACGCGCTTGTCTTTGTTTGTTGTGCCACCTGGAAAGGGTCGGGAGAAGCTTCTGCTGACCATGACATCACCAGTTATTCGTATTCACATCTGTGAATGCCTCCGGTGTCTGTTGCTCATGTGCAGTGAAATGCATTGTTTTAAAACCTTTTGATGAGCGCAAACGCTTTCCAAAAATATTTGTGGACTGAAGTTAGACTATGAAGCAATTCTCTCCTATATTTTTGGTATTTCCATTCCTCCTGGTCATATTTGTGGGTGAAGCATAAAAGTACAAGCACTTCCGGTTAGCATGAAAGGACCGGGGAGCTGATTAAACTACAGTTGAAGCAGGAACAGGGGCTTATCTTTTACCATAAGCCAGGTCGGCTAGATGTGCTGTTGTTGCTCTGAGTGAAAGAAGCTCTTTTGTGCAATGCTCGGATCAGTTACATGACAGGCGCCCAAACAAACTTGCTTATCTTTTGCATGTATTTATTTACACTGGAAAGTACCTGTGAATCTTGTTGCTTTGAGCATTCCACAGAGTGCTCCTGTTTTTCTTTTCACTTCCTCTTTCCCACCTCCAAATCAACTCCAGCCAGCTGGCCCTCACATCAAAACATGCTTTATTTAAACACACGGGACAAGTACAGTTTCCTTACCCTTGCATTCCTTATTTGTCCTTTGGGAGACTTCTGTTTTTAACCGTTGCTTTATGCCTGTGTTTTCTAAATGTTGTTTTCACCCGACTGGAGTTTGTTTGGTGCTGCTTCTTAGCTCACTTCTATTGCCATCTCCGCCCTGTCTGCACTCAACACTATCTGAGTGTAAGACAAAGAGAGCAAAGTCTCTGTTACACCACACAAGTCACAGCACACCTTAGTAAAAGCGTGGTATAGGGCCATCACGTATTTGCAAATTAGTCAAACTCGGGAGGAGCCTCTTTAAACGTCGTGCACAGCATTGTTGTCAAAATGTCATTAAATAAACGCCTGCATTGCACGCTTTATTTTCAGTAAGAAACGCTGACTGAGAGCACCTACTGATATGGCAGGGATCCTACATGACAACCTTCCAGATTTGGGTGGGAGGCTCCGAGTGCTTGCCTTTACTTCCGCCAGAAGATTAAGACATGCAGCTTCTTTGTTCTACCCCTGCCGCACCGGAAGAGACAGTACTGCGCTGGATGATGTTTCCCAGCCACATCGAAGATGAGATGAATGGGCTAAGTGGGTGCCTTTCCATTGCAAACATAGTTTCAGATGCAAAATAGATTATTCCTGGCCTCATTATAACGGACATCAATCACAGCGAACCCGCGCAAATGCTTTCCATGCATTCAACGCGCTTTATGAACATCATGCGTTCACCCGACGGTATTTTTAAAATAAACTAACAGGAAGGATTGCTGTTTTGTCTTCTTTTTGTACCGACATGGAATGCATTATTACGAAGCATTTTCATGTGTACTTAAAAAGCAAAACAGAAAACCTTCCTGTTAGTTTACTTTAAAAAACAAGCATTGGCATAGCCAATGGGTCTCGCCTTTGGGACCTTATAAGTGTTTAGCCATGCAACAGTTGATGTTGTTGCACGAAGGATATTGTGCTGCATAACTAAATACTTAAAAGGTCCCAAAGGCGAGACCTATTGGCTATGCCAATGCTTGTTCATATTTCTATTATTGCTGTTTTTGTTTCTTTCACGCAATCAGGATCGGACTACAGAGCGCAAATGGAACACAAAAAAATGACTACAAACCTCAGAGTTTTGCAGTGGTGCACTTTCTACCAGCTAGCACAGTTCATTGCCTTTGACATGAGACTTCATTACTAATAATAACTTTACAAGTTCTAAAAATAAAGGATTACCACAGTGCATTCCTTCCAATGCTACACGTGCAGTCCTTAGCTTGTATTTTATTTCATGGCAGAGCAAATGTTTATAAATGTATGTATTATTTTTGTTTAAATGTAGACTTCTACATTGCCTCTGCTTTGCAGTGAGAGGTAGATGAGCATGACAATTCAGTACACATAATAAGTCAGATTTGTCAGCATAACAGCAAAAGGTAGATCATTTATTTTGAATATGAATCCATGACTTGTATCCCACTGTCAAATCTAATATGTATTAATAAGGTTGTATATTTATCAACTTATGTAGAATGCATTAAAACATTGTACCGCAAATGCAGTTTTAACAAGGTTGTAATTACTTTTCTTATGAGAAGTACTACTTATTTCACCAGATTTTTATTTTTACAACTTTTACCCTGCTTTCTGAGTTCAAGGGAAAACAGCTTGGGCTTCCAGTGCAGGTTGGTTAGCGCTATACCAAATTTATATATTTTCACCTTTTCTTTGCTTCTGGGATTGCATTCAGCACAAGGTTTTTCCCATGGACCATTTGGCACATGTCATTGCGTAACATGGGTCATGCTCAGGACCACTGGAAGTTTGCAGTATGGGGGCACCAAGTAATGTGGCAGGGTTGACCTATTATGATGCAGGAAAAAGCAAATTATGCGGCACATTGTGGCTCCTTTTTTATAGTATTATTTTGCAATTTTTACACATGGTAATACTGTCTGGCCAAAGATTCACCTCATTAGTGTCAGTTTAACAACTAAGGGCCTCATTACGATGTCGGTCGGAAAGCATTCCGACCGATTCCTTGTCGGAATCGGTTCAGAATGACTCTGGTTTGGCAAGTCCGACCGACGATCAGACTCCCATTGACGTCAATGGGAGCCTGTTTTCCGACTGACAACACAGGCTCCCATTGGAAACAAGGGGTGGTTCTGGAAAACCTTGCACCCTGTCACAGGCACCCCAATGTGCCTGCCACACTGCATGGTTGTAAAGAGGGGTCCCATGGGTACCCCCACGAGCCCCAACCGAAGGCTTCTGGGTAAAAGGGGGGCCTGTTACGCCCCCCTCCCCCCCCCCCCCCCCCCCCCCCCCCAAGTCCATTTCGTGTCGGACAGAACGATTTGGAAAGGCTTTCCGAATCAGACATCGTAATACGTCTGTCGGGAACGCAGTCCATAGACCTGTATGATTCGGTTCCAATCGACTCAGTCTCCGAATGCCAGTTGGAACTGAGTCGGAAAGACTGAAGGGTTACCTTCTATCGTAATCGGTCGGTCGGAAATGATTCCGAGTGGGTCGGAAACATGGGTTCAGACACAGGTTATGAATGCAGTACGGAGTCTTTCCGTCTGACATAGTAATGAGTCCCCAAGTATAGAAATGATCAACTGAAAGAAGACCAGTTAACTTTTACGAAGGGCCATCAACTGCACTCAAACATGTTGCCTTGTTTTTAGTTAAAATCTGCAGATTAGCAGTATCTGAAACGAATTTCGCCAGATGTGGTCTTTCTGCAGGAGACACACCTTATTGGTAATTCCTTTTGTGCCATGAATCGGCGTGGCTATCGTTTGGTGGCCCACTCGGGCTTCACGTCTGGCTCGCGGGGGGTGGGCATCATGGTTAAGAACTCGCTCCCGCTGGAAATAGATGAGGTGCGCCATGATGAGAGGGGACGCTACGCTGCCTTGGTGGGGAGAATGGAGGGCAAAGTGGTTGTCTTTGTTTCAGTGTATGTCCCACCGGGGCTACAGTCTACCACTTTTGCGGACCTGGGGCGCCTCCTCCTTGACCTTCCGGGGGGGCTTCTGGTGGTTGGGGGGGATTTCAATGCGGTGGTTTCTGGGACTATGGATCGTCACCCCCCTAGGGACCTCCCCCGGGCGCAGGCGTGGCTGTCCGGCCTCTTAGATACATTGGGGTTGGTGGACTGCTGGCGCTTAAAACATCCCACGCAGCTGCAATACACCTTCCATTCGGGTGCCCATGGTAGCCTCTCGCGGCTTGATCATATCCTTGTCCCTGCGGCCTATGCTGGGAGGGTGGGAGAGGTGCGTCATCTGGCGCGGTGTATTTCAGATCACTCCCCGCTCCTGTTGCACTTTGGTGTCCTCCCGAGGGGGGCGGGCAGGGTAGCTCCAATCAATGCCTGGTACCTGCGCGACCCCACCATTCGTGCTGACCTGATTAAATCCTTGCAGCGGTATTTTGAGGAGAATGTGGGGTCTGTCCCTTCGGCAATCTCCCTTTGGGAGGCCTTTAAGACAGTTATTAGGGGGGAGGCCCTCTCCTTCATATCCCATGCCCGGAGGCGCGAGCAGGAGGAGGTGACCCGAGTGGAGGCCGAAATTACTGAATTAGAGGGTGATTTGGGGAGTGGGGTGACGGATGCTGCACTGCATGTTCTACACCTTAAGCAAGCGGCCTATAGGGCCCTCGTCACGGAGGCAGCCAGGGGCCTCAGTAGAGAGCAACAGGGGCGACTGTATGATGTGGGTGATAAGGCTGGTAAATTGATTGCGTGGTTGGATAAAAAGGAGAGAGCGAGTCGTGTGGTCCCGCTGATTGAGAGGATGGATGGTGTACGTGTCACCGAGCCAGAAGCCATTGTCTCTTGCTTCGCGGATTATTTCCGCGAGGTGTATTCCCCGGTCTCTCCCTGCTCGGAGGCGGATTCCCATGCCCTGCTTCGAGATATCGCGCTGCCCTCCCTTTCGGTGGAGGACAGGAAGTCGTTGGATGCTGCTCCTACCTCGGACGAAATTGCCCTCGCTATACGCTCGGTCGCATCTGGCAAGGCCATGGGCCCGAACGGCATCCCTATCGAGTTGTATAGGCTGCGACCGGACGTACTGGCACCCCACCTCCGCGCGATGTTCCTGGCGGCCCACTCGCGGGGCTCCCTCCCGCCGGACCAACGTCTGGCTACAATCGTGGTGATCCACAAGGAGGGGAAACCCCGAGACCGGGTTACCTCCTATCGGCCTATCTCGCTCTTGAATGCGGAGCCCAAAATCCTTGCCAAGGTGCTCGCCAACCGGCTGGTCAGCGTGGTAGGCGATTTGGTCCACCAAGACCAGTCTGGCTTTATCCCCCATCGCAACACGGCCCTCAATCTGCGGCGCTTGCACGGGGTGCTCGCGCGTGTCCCGTTTGTGCGGGAGCCGGCCATCTTGGCGTCCTTAGACGCCACCATGGCGTTTGACACGCTCGAATGGCCATACATTTGGGCGATGCTGGCGAAATTTGGATTTGGACCGGGATTCATCAGCTGGGTCAAATTGTTGTACTCTGGCCCGTTAGCGCAGGTGGTAGTGAATGGGCGAGTCTCGGCCCCATTCGCGCTGGGACGGGGCACGCGACAGGGTTGCCCCTTGTCGCCGCTCCTGTTTGCATTGGCCTTGGAACCCCTGGCGGAGTGGCTGCGGTGGCACCCTTCCATCCGTGGTCTCCGTTGGACCCCCGAGTATGAGGACCGCGTGTCCCTCTACGCTGACGATATCCTTTTGTACCTAGCCTCCCCGCGCAAATCACTGATTGTCCTGGTTGATGTCCTGCGCTCCTTTGGCCGTAACTCAGGCCTTGTCATCAACTGGGCTAAATCATGTGTCTATGGGCTTTCCGGGGAGGCTCCCGTCCTCCCGCGGGTATGTCCGATCCAGATTGCCTCGCAGGGGTTTCGGTACCTGGGTGTCTTTATCACGCTGGACCCGGAGGCCCGCTACGAGCGAAACTTGCTTCCCCCCCTCCAGCGCTTGAAGGAGGACGTCGCGCGCTGGCGGCGCCTGCCGCTTTCGCTACTCGGCCGGGCGGCATTGTTGAAGATGATGTCGTTGCCGCGCTTCCTGTACGCTCTCCAGAACACTATGGACCTAGTCCCGGCGCGCTACTTCCGTGAGGTGGAGAGTCTACAGCGCCGCCTGCTCTGGGACGGGAGGCCGCGTATAGCCCTGGCGAAGTTGACGCTCCCGTGGTATGACGGGGGGATTGCCCTCCCGGACATTAAGCGGTATTACTGGGCCTCCCAGCTAGCTGCAATTAATCACGGCCTCTATGGGCCCGCCTTGAACCCGGCATTTGAAATGGACAAGATGCTCCTGCCCGGTGGCGACTACAATCGAGCGCTCTACTCTGGCGCGCCGGATCCCCGCTTGACGGGGCCCACGCGTGTCATGGTGCGGGTGTGGCACGCGGCCAATGCAGCTATGGGGTGGAAGGACCGTTTGACCCGGGCGTCGCCGTTGTATGCGCCTCAGCGGTTGGGCTCCCTGTGGACCTCGAAGGGCTTCGAGAAGTGGGACACGATCGGCATCAGTAAAGTGGGGGACCTCTGGACGAGAGGGGGATTTAAAACATTCGAGACGCTGCAGACGGAGTTTCAGCTGCAGGGCAGTGAATACTTTCGGTACTTGCAGGTCCGTCATGCGCTGAGCTCCGTCTTCCCAGACGTCGCCTCCATCCTGGAGTCTTCCCCCCTGGAGGATAGAGTGCTGGATGGTCACGTTCCGGATAGCACGATCTCCCTCATTTACAAAAAACTGATTAATGACCGCTCGGGCCTGCTGACCGGCCTCCGCGAGGCTTGGGTTGCCGACGGGCTGGAGTTGGACGACGAAGACTGGATTTCCGCGGTGGCCTCTCCTAAGGAGGTGGCCATACCGGCTCGCCTTCGTTTCGTCCAGCTTAAGATACTCCACCGGGTTTACATGACGGGGCCAAGGCTTCTGCGTATGGGTTATGCTGAGGATGGGTTGTGTAAGCGTGGGTGTGGTGCTTTGGCGACTTTTTTGCATATTTTGTGGGAATGCCCGAAGGTGGAGCGATTCTGGCGTGGTGTGCATGAGGTCCTGCGTCTGGTTACGCATGTCGCGCTGTTGCCTGAAGCGAGGAGATGCTTGCTGAATGTGTGGGAACCAACTGATTACTCGGTTCCGCAGACGCGATGGGTGACTCTGGGATATATGATAGCTAAGCGTGACATCGCTCAACTGTGGGGATCCCAGCGACCCCCGGCGGTGTCGGCCTGGAAAGAACATATGGATTGGTGCATGTTCCGAGAAAAGGTGGTGTATGTGGCGAGGGGCAAGCCTGGGGCGTGGGTGAAAATATGGGGCCCCTGGAACGCCTACCGCGGGGGTATCTGCGAGCCACCGTTGCTGCCTGCTGCCTCACCGGCTCCGTCCCCCTAGTTGACCCCCTCCCCCAGCCCCGGGCACAGAGTTCCCCCAGTCCTGGACTTGTTTCCCTTCCCCCTCTTTAGATTTCCTGTGGATGGTTGGGGTCCCTCATTTGAGGAGCACGTGTGGTTACCTTTGATTGCGGGTTGCCTTGCGGGTGTGGTTTTTCTATGTTGTTGTGTTTGTATAAAATGAAACCGTATTGTGGGCTTAGAGTCATGTGGCCCACGTCGTTGATGCCTCCTGATTTACTTCTCTGCAACGCCAAGTGCCCTTTTGTAAGTTTGTCAGGTGCTCCTGTCACTCTAGCGGCCGGCCGGAAGGTTGTAGGCCCATACTTGTATATACTTGAGATTGCAATAAACGGTTTCAAAAAAAAAAAAAAATCTGCAGATTATGCAGCAGATGATGGATTATGTGGCAAATTCCAAAATATACAAAAAAACAGCTGCTGCTGCAGAATCACATAGTTCCAGTGGCCCAGGTCATGCTGAGCATTTTGCCTTGATGCTCATAAGACTGGGCTCTGAGTCTCTCAAATAGTGTGGTGAACCTAGCTCTTAAACCTGGAGGCAGTGATTCAGTTTACAGTTTGTGATGCTGCTGCAGGGAGAAGCTGTGTGTCAGGCAGTGACACTCACAGCTGTGAGTACTGAAAAGAGCACACTACTGAAAAAGCACCAGGTTATCCCCTTCCATGTCTGGGCATCGCTAATTTTCTACTGAATTCTGCAAGAAACCTTGTGTCCCCAGCTCACGTTCTTGAACAGCTGTCAGATGATTACCCACCCAAGTAGTCTTTGTTCATTGTGGTTTATTTTTGTTTTTTTTTTTTTTTTTTTTTTGAAACCGTTTATTACAATCTCGAATATATACAGGTATGGGCCTACAACCTTCCGGCCGGCCGCTAAAGTGACAGCAATTAGTGACATATATACAATAAGGCACTTGGCGTTACAGAGACGCTATCAGGAGATCTCAACAACGTGGGCCACATGACTCTGAGCCCACAATACGGTTTCGTTTTATACAACACGAACAACAAAAAAACCACACCACACCCGCAAGGCAACCCGAGAACAAGAGTGACAACATATGCTCCTCAAATGGGGGGACCCCAACCCTACACTAAAATCGAAGGAGGGGAAGGGAAATAGGTCCGGGACTGGGAAACCACTGTGCCCGGGATTGGGGGAGGGGGTCATCTAGGGGGACGGAGCTGGTGAAGCGGGAGGCAACAACGGCGGCTCGCAAATACCCCCGCGGTAGGCGTTCCAGGGGCCCCACACCTTCAGCCACGCCCCAGGCTTACCCCGCGCCACATACACCACTTTCTCTCGGAACATGCACCAATCCATGTGTTCTTTCCAGGCCGACACTGCCGGGGGCCTCTGGGATCCCCACAGTTGAGCGATGTCACGTTTAGCGATCATATAACCCAGCGTCACCCATCGCGTCTGAGGAACCGAGTAGTCGGTTGGTTCCCACACATTCAGCAGGCATCTCCTTGCTTCAGGCACCAGCACGACATGCGTAACCGCTCGCAGGACCTCATGCACACCACGCCAGAATCGCTCCACCCTCGAACATTCCCACAGAATATGTAAAAAAGTCGCCAATGCACCGCACCCACGCCTACACAATCCATCCTCGGCATAGCCCATACGCAGAAGCCCTGGCCCCGTCATGTACACCCGGTGAAGTATCTTAAGCTGGACGAAGCGAAGGCGAGCCGGGATGGCCACCTCCTTCGGGGAGGCCACCGCGGAAATCCAGTCCTCGTCGTCCAGCTCCAACCCATCGGCAACCCAAGCCTCGCGGAGCCCAGTCAGTAAGCCCGTTCGGTCATTAATCAACTTCTTGTAGATGAGGGAGATCGTGCTGTCCGGAACGTGGCCATCTAGCACTCTATCCTCCAATGGGGAGGACTCCGGGATGGCGGCCACGTCTGGGAAGACTGAACCCAGAGCGTGACGGACCTGCAGGTATCGAAAGTATTCACTGCCCTGCAGCTGAAACTCCGCCTGCAGTGTCTCAAATGTTTTGAATCCTCCCCTCGTCCAGAGGTCCCCCACTGTACTAATGCCTATCATGTCCCACCTATCGAAGCCCTTCGAGGTCCATAGGGAGCCCAACCTCTCAGACGCATACAACGGTGACGCCCGGGTCAAACGGTCCTTCCATCCCATAGCTGCATTGGCCGCGTGCCATACTCGCACCATGACACGCGTGGGTCCCGTAAGGCGGGAATCGGGCACCCTAGTGTAGAGCGCTCGATTATTATCGCCACCGGGCAGGAGCATCTTGTCCATTTCAAATGCCGGGTTTAAGGCGGGCCCGTAAAGGCCATGATTAATTGCAGCTAATTGGGAGGCCCAGTAATACCGCTTAATATCCGGGAGGGCAATCCCTCCGTCATACCACGGGAGCGTCAACTTTGCCAGGGCTATACGCGGCCTCCCGTCCCAGAACAGGCGGCGCTGCAAACTCTCCACCTCACGGAAGTAACGCGCCGGGACCAGATCCATCGAGTTCTGGAGAGCATACAAAAAGCGCGGCAAGGACATCATCTTGAACAATGCCGCCCGACCGAGCGGTGAAAGCGGCAAGCGCCGCCAGCGCGCGACGTCCTCCTTCAGGCGCTGGAGGGGGGGAAGCAAATTCCGCTCGTAGCGGGCCACCGGGTCCAGCGTAATATAGACGCCCAGGTAACGAAACCCCTGCGAGGCAATCTGGATCGAGCAGCCCCGCGGGAGAACAGGGGCCTCCCCGGAAAGCACATAGATGCAGGATTTAGCCCAGTTGATGACAAGACCTGAGTTACGGCCGAAGGAGCGCAGAACATCAACCAGGACAATCAGTGATTTACGCGGGGAGGCTAAGTACAACAGGATGTCGTCGGCGTAGAGGGACACGCGGTCCTCATACTCAGGGGTCCAACGGAGACCACGGATAGAAGGGTGCCACCGCAGCCACTCCGCCAGGGGTTCCAAGGCCAGTGCAAACAGGAGCGGCGACAGGGGGCAACCCTGTCGCGTGCCCCGTCCCAGCACGAATGGGGCCGAGACTCGACCATTCACCACCACCTGCGCCAATGGGTCAGAGTACAGCAATTTGACCCAGCTGATGAATCCCGGGCCAAATCCAAATTTCGCCAACATCGCCCAGATGTACGGCCACTCGAGCGTGTCAAACGCCATGGTGGCGTCCAAGGACGCCAAGATGGCCGGCTCCCGCACGAATGGAACACGCGCGAGCACCCCGTGCAAGCGCCGCAAGTTAAGAGCTGTGTTGCGATGGGGAATGAAGCCGGACTGGTCTTGGTGGACCAGATCGCCCACCACACCGACCAGCCGGTTGGCAAGTACCTTGGCGAGGATTTTAGGCTCCGCATTCAAGAGCGAGATCGGCCGATAGGATGTAACCCGGTCTCGCGGTCTCCCCTCCTTGTGAATAACCACGATGGTAGCTAGACGCTGGTCCGGCGGGAGGGAGCCCCGCGAGTGGGCCGCAAGGAACATCGCACGGAGGTGAGGTGCCAGTACATCCGGTCGCAGCTTATACAATTCGATAGGAAGGCCATTCGGGCCCATGGCCTTGCCCGAGGCGACCGAGCGTATGGCGAGGGCGATTTCATCCGAGGTGGGAGCGGCATCCAACGAATCCCTGTCCACCACTGAAAGAGAGGGCAGCGCGATGTCCCGCAGCAGGGCACGGGAGTCCTCCTCCGAGCAGGGAGAGACCGGAGAATATACCTCGCGGAAATAATCCGCGAAGCAAGAAACAATGCCTTCCGGCTCAGTAATTCGTACACCATCCATCCTCTCAATCAGCGGGACCACACGACTAGCTCTCTCCTTATCCAACCACGCAATCAGTTTGCCAGCCTTATCACCCACATCATACAGTCGCCCCTGTTGCTCTCTGCTAAGGCCCCTGGCCGCCTCCGTGACGAGGGCCCTATAGGCCGCCTGTTTAAGGTGTAGAACATGCAGCGCCGCGTCAGTCACCCCACTCCCCAGATCGCCCTCCAATTCAGTAATTTCGGCCTCCACCCGGGTCACCTCCTCCTGTGCGCGTCTGCGGGCATGGGAGATAGAGGAGAGGGCCTCCCCTCTGAGAACTGTTTTAAAGGCTTCCCACAGGGAGATAGCCGACGGAACGGACCGCACATTCTCCTCAAAATACCGTTGCAAGGATTTAATCAGGTCAGCGCGGATAGTGGGGTCACGCAGGTACCAAGCATTGATTGGGGCTACCCTGCCCTCTCCGCTCGGGAAGACACCCAAGTGCAACAGGAGCGGGGAATGATCTGAAATACCCCGCGCCAGATGGCGCACCTCTCCCACCCTCCCAGCATAGGCCGCAGGGACAAGGACATAATCAAGCCGCGAGAGGCTACCATGGGCACCCGAATGGAAGGTGTACTGCAGCTGGGCGGGATGCTTTAAACGCCAGCAGTCCACCAATCCCAGTGTGTCCAAAAGGCCCGCTAACCACGCCTGTGCCCGGGGGAGGTCCCTAGGGGGATGACGATCCATAGTCCCAGAAGCCACCGCATTGAAGTCCCCCCCAACCACCAGAAGCCCCCCCGGGAGGTCAAGAAGGAGGCGTCCCAGATCTGCAAAGGTGGTGGACTGTAGCCCCGGTGGGACGTACACAGAGACAAAGACAACTACCCTGCCCTCCATCCTCCCCACCAAGACAGTGTAGCGTCCCCTCTCATCATGGCGCACCTCGTCTATTTCTAGCGGGAGCGAGGTCTTGATCATGATGCCCACCCCCCGCGAGCCTGATGTGAAGCCCGAGTGGGCCACCAAGCGAAAGCCACGGCGATTCATGGCACAGAAGGAGTTACCGATAAGGTGTGTCTCCTGCAGAAAGACCACATCAGGCGAAATCCGTTTCAAATACTGCAGGACCACACCCCGCTTGATCCTATCACCCAGTCCGTTAACATTCCAGGACAACAAAGTCAAATCCCTACCCCCCATCACATAACGAAGCCATCATTAGTCCCCCCCCGAGCATCTCAAAAACAACAATACAATAACGGGCTTGCCTTGCGGTAGAAACGAACCACACCCCACCCCAACCCACCCAACCCAACAAAACTCCCCCCACCCTGCACCCCTGCATGAGCCCAAACAGCCCCCCCAAAGTGCAGTGTGCCTGTCGCCCCATAGATAAGAAAACTAACTAGTCCCCCAGAGGAGGAGGGAGATCCCCCAAGAGACCCCACACGACCTCCACAGGAGGGGAACTTACCCTAACAGTCAATAGTGACAACAACGCAGTCCAGAGCAAGGCCTACCATTAGTCCCTCAGTCCTGATCCGGCGGGCCCTCCCCACCAACCGCACCCCCCTCCCACCCCCCCGGTCCCGATCTCCGGGCAAAGTGTCTAACCAGTCCCCGGCCACTTCGGGTCGATCAAAAAAGTGCGTGTGGCCATCCACCTCCACTCTCAGCTTAGCTGGAAAAAGCATCGCATATTTGAGATTCAGGTCCCTTAGGCGACGTTTAACACCGAGAAAGCTCAGTCTCTGCTTTTGGACTGCCGGAGTGAAGTCAGGATAGAAATTGATGTTCATATTATCAAGTTTGACCGGCCCTTGTAGCCTGGAAGTCTGTAGGATAGCGTCTCTGTCCCGAAAATTGAAGATCCGGGCGATGAGAGGCCTCGGAGGGGCTCCGACCTTAGGCCTACCCCCGGGGACCCTGTGGGCACGCTCCACTGCAAAGAATTTACTCAGCCCCCGAGGCTGGAGATGGGTAAGGACCAGGTCCTCGACAAATAGATCCGCTGCCTCCGCCTCGCGCCCCTCCGGCACCCCGATAATGCGGACGTTGTTCCTCCGGGCCCGACCCTCGGAATCCTCCAGCCGACGATTCATCAGGGCGCTCGCCTGGCCAAGCCTGCGCACCTCCTGTTGGAGGGCCGCTACGTCCGTTGTGAGGCCCGTGGTAGAGTGGGCCAAAGAGTCGACCCGGTCGTTTGTTTTAGACAAGTCAGCCCTCACGAGGCCCACGTCCACGAGGACCGAGTCAATCTTCTGCGCCAGAGTGTCGAAGCGCTGGTCCACCGAGGCCTTCATTTCGGCGATGGCACCCATGACGTCTCGGAGGGTCAGGTCCGTGGGCAGGGCGGAAGCATCAGTCGGGCCCGTAGGGGACTTACGCGGCTCCTCTGGGGATCCCTTCTGGAGGGTGTAGCGGTCCATACTGTTGGATTGCTGGGCCGCGCCACGGCGGGTCGATTTTATCTTAGCCCGATCGCCATCTTGTTTTGTGGACATAGTTTCAATCCCCAAGACGAGTCAATCTCCTCAAGAAACGGGGGGCCGACAATCCAGTTCAAGGGGTCCAGGGGGGAGCGACCACCGCTCCGCAGGGCGGACCGCAGCTGGCGGACCGGCAGGGCACCCCAGCGAAACCACACCACCGCACACCGCCCCGCAACCCGACCTCGCCTGGCAGCAAGGAGGGCGCAAAAGCGAAAGTGAAAGTGCGGGGTACGCGAGTCACCCAGCCTTGCCCGCCGCTGTTGTTCACTTTGTGTCCGGATCGCCCCACAACTCCAGTACGGGGGGCCGGTGTGGAGAAGGCCGCAAACCTCAATCGATGCTCCTGACGGTGTCCGAGGTCCGATTTAAAAACGGAAAACGGGCATCACCTCTGCTCGGGCTCACAAATACAGTCCCCTCATCTGGGACAGGATTCTGTCAGGATTTATGCAGGAGGTCGCGGAGGTCCTCGGGAGCCTCGCACCTACGCGGCCATCTTGGTTGCGCGCTAGGCTCCTCCTCTCATTGTGGTTTATTGAGTTGCAGAGCGAACAACTCCGCTTTGTGCTACCACCAGGACTCTGGCGCTTTCGGGTACTGATGGAGACATTCTTTTACTTAAGGGAGATCTGGAGGAAATTTCCCAAGTTGACTCGAGATTGTTTTCTTTTGCTGTCTATGCCAGTGTGACACGCAGTACTTTGTGTTAGGGCTGTTATGCAGAACAAGTGGGCCTCTTTTTAGAGTGTTATGCTTGTCGGTAGCACAGTAGATCTGTGTGAAAGGCTTGTGAGTTAGGCATGTTGACCTCTGCCATCTTAGGATCACTCGTTGGCTGTCAGTGGGTGTTAAAGTTTCTGTTAGAATGCTGGTCTCAAACAGGCTCATTTGTGCCTCCATTATAGTTCCAGTAAAGCTGTCTTTCAAAACGGGCTCTCGCCTTGGGTCCTGTAAAGTGGTCCAAGTTAGGAGCAACACCGGAGCTAAGAGAGAGATTGCTCAGCTTGAAGCCTAGCTATTTCTGACTCCTCCCTGGAACCTCTTTTCCCTAAAGTATAACCATAGCTAAAGTGCATGTTGATTTTCTAGGTTAGCACCATCACCTCCTTTTGATAGGTTCCATAGATCATTATGCTATGGTTTTGTTGATTCATTTTGGCTTGGTCATCACAACAAATAATGAGTTAGTACACCCACCTTGCAGTGATTCTTCGTTAAGGATTAAAGAATAGGTACTGCATGGAAGGAGCTCTTTTCCTCTTGCATATCTACATAAAGATTGACATGCTTATAAACATTGTTAATTTCACCCCCATCATGACCAGAACCAATGTTGGGACCCAGTGCATCACACCCATCTCTTCCCACATAGAACCATCTGCAGCCATACACATCTCTAGTAAAACTTGAATGTCACCCTGAAACTTCTTCGGGCACATTGAGTGCTGCAGTGACACTAGTCTGTATGTAAAGGGCTACCCAATAACCCCTTGAGAATTTGGGTACAATAACATAAATATAAACATGTTGCTCTCAACAGAATTTATTACGTTATTTAAATTGGATTTAAAAGGAAGGCAACACAATCTTAATTAGACAATTGATGTGAATTGAAGCAAAAGTCTACAAACATTACATGTTGACTGAATCAGAAAATATGTTATTCAAAATAGTGATGAATTAAGCATACAAACAGCATTCATTGTGCAAGATTTTTTTTACTCATGGAGTAAGTATGTTGTTTCCATACATAAAAACATGTGGGGTTCATATGGAAGCATACACGCATACATGTCCAGCAACAGAGACCATAATATCAAGAAAACGTGCATAGGCATCTAGGCATGTATATGTGATGCTATGCTCTTTCTTAATATAGTGTCCATATATACTAGTAAAAGAACAAATGGGTGATTTGGTACTCCTTGATTTGTTGGCCAAGATGCAAAGGATGTGTCAACGTTTCAGTCACAAATTTAATCAATAAGCGAGACCATCATCATGACTGATTGCATACGTACAGGCAAAATGACTGACTCAGAAGTTAGAATCCTCGAAAGTTCAAATGCTAAATAAGGGTAACTGTAAGAGTAGCGCCTGTATTCATGTTCACTACAGTAGTGTAATGAATCCAAACGGCGACTCAATCATCAACCAGAAACAATCCGGAATGATAGGTAAAAATTCAACAAGTCGAGGTCTGAGGAACATGTCCAGGCTATGAAAAATCAGCTCGTCCGCTTGTTATGACAAGTGCGTTTTTCTTGGGGAGAACTATTTCTAGGGCCTACTCGCCCTTTCTGCCGAGAGAGCTTGGCAAATAAAGATCAGGTGTTATATTCTTTCAGAAAGTGAAAAAGCACTAAAGATGCCTTTAAGTTTTGTTCATCTTGACACACTAGCTGTGTGTAAGAAAGAGGTCAAATGTCAGCTTAAGTCTTTTTACAAATTTTGATTATTTTTGTCCTGGTGATTGGTGTTTACTTTTCTCTCTGGAACTGCACAGTTAAAGGATTTTGTAAAGTGAACTGTCTGACAATCGAACTAGGGCACAGGGAGTGTAAAATGAAAGGCTGTAGAATGTCAGTTTGTTTTCGAACACACATTTACATAGCTTGTTAACGAACTGTACAAATATTTCAAACTAAATGTACAGTTAGGAAAGAACCTTTTGGGTTGTAATTCTGAAATGTGATGGAAACAAAAAATGTAATGGGCTTAGAACTGCATGTCAGTGGGAAAGTTTTATGGCCAATTCATTGGAAAATGAGTTGTCTGTAAACCACAGAGCTCTACCATATCATGCTTCAGTAATATATTTCTTAAACGTGAAAGTTTTTAAAAATGAACTGAAAAACATTCCTCCCCCCACTCCGATGACAATGAAAGTTAACCAGTATGAGCTATTTTTAAGGCCTACTTCCCCCTTCTGTGAAGCTGACAACAGGTGTTCTACTTGCTCACAATATGAATGAGCAATAAAGATGCCTTTAAATCTTGTTACATTTGCTCAGCTTTTTGAGAGTCAAAAGTCAGTTTGTCTTCCTACATTTACTTTTCTTTCTGTGACTGAAGTTAGAGGATTTTGTAAAGTGATCTGTGAGACAGTCGTGCTGTGCAAAGCGTGTGAAATGAGTCTGTAAGCTGTTAGGCTTTTCTTTCTAACACAACATTGAAATAGCTAATTAGTGAGCTGTTCAAACTTTTCAAATATATTTCACTAGTTATAGAGACATATTTTTGTAATTGTGTGCTAAAAAAAAAGATTTGTATGGGATCAAAACAAATCGGAAAACCTTTTTGGGTGATGTGTAAATTTTAAATATTTTTGCCGTAACCCAATTTCTAAACATTGTTTATGTGCTATATGGTTTTATCAGTAAAACTACATGTTGGAGGGAAAGGTTTGTGCCCATTTCAATGGAAAATGTGCTATCCGTAAATGACAGTGCACTACCACATCATGCTTTAGTAATATTTTTATGAAAAGTTCGTTTTTAAACACAAACTGGGAAATATTTCTGCTCCTGCCCAGATGACAATGCTATTAGTGAACCAAGATGCAAGCCAGGGATCGTTTGTTCCCTATATGTGGGCTCGATTCTTATTATACATGGAGCAAACGTTCAGTCTAGTAAATAAAGAGGTTTTTTGTACAGCAGGAATAGTGAACTTGCATATTTTTATGTGATAATGAAGAAAAAGGCAGCTCCATTAGACAAAATATTTGCCTAGGTTCACACAATTTGAGACCAGTTAACAGGTCAAGCACATTAGTTAGGTCGAGTATATTATTCAAGTTACTAGACTTTTATGATTTTTCGAGCCCTGCAATGCCATCCAAATCTCAAACTTTGCCTGAAATCACACATTTTCCTTACATTTCTGTGATGGAAATTTCCAGAATCCACAACATTCCTATTACCCAGCTTTGCCTTACTCTTGCAGATAAAACCACAGTGCCACTTGTGTGGCTGGGCCTAGTGCCGGTGTCAGAAACAGATCAAACCAATGTCGTTCAGAGCCCTTGCGTGGGCACTCCCATTGAACTCTGTTTGATAAGTTCCGGTTGCTGGCCCTACCACTCAAGTGGTGCAGCGTTTTTATCGACATAAGTGGTGCAAAGCTAGGTGTTAGGAATTTTGTGGATTCCGGGAGTTTTCATCACAGAAATGTAAGGAAAATGTGTGATTTCAGCCAAACTTGGAGGTTTGCCAGGTATTGTGACTAGGATTCATGCAAGGCATGCAAGCTTGGAATTCCCTGGTTGTCTACTTTTCAAAAATTTCTGTGGTTGATAGGCTTCCATGGGTGGCGGCTGAGCACAGCCCCAAATTCCGCAGCTACCCCTTCTGCTGTACTCGCCACATAGCACTTTAAGGCCTTTTTTTTATCAAGGTTTCTTGACCCACCCACACAAGTGAGGTACTGTTTTTAAAAGGAGACTTGAGAGAATGCTGTGTGGTAGGAAACCTGTGGCTCCCCACAGTTTCCAGAAGTTTTCCTCACAGAAATGTGAGGAAAAATGTGTTTTCTAGTCCAGGTTTGCAGGGCATTGTGGGTGAGAAAATGGGGTGGTATGCATGTGAAGCACACCACCCTGGACTCCACCAGATGCCAGGAAGTTTTTCCAACTAGCAGCCTGCCCAAACCCAAAAAGTGCAGCTGTTCACCTTTGCAAGTGGGACGATATTGGGAGTTAGCCACAATCTCCTGGCCCATATGTAAAAAGAACCCCTCAAAAGAATCAAATGCCCTCTCAGTTGTCATTGGGATGGAATGATTTAGTCCACAGGGGAGAAGGAAGACCATTGAGGTTTTAGATGTGAAGGTGGGGCCTGATAGGATGGGCCAAAAAATGTTCCCTGGCGTCTAGTGGGCTTTTTGCCCTCCCTGGGGGGCAGATCTGTGCTAATAACACCCCCCCCCCCCCCGGGGGGACAAAAAGGCCGTTGTCTCGTTTACTTGGGGGTGGGGGAGCATGGCCATGCACATGCTGGACAGCCTCCACCTCCATATTATTTAAAAAAAGAGAAATTGTGAGGTCATTTCCTCTATCTGCCCCGGGGGGGACAGAAAGACTATTGATCCACTTACTTAGGGTGGG